>NC_134848.1:64778682-65978682 GCF_965363235.1 Mytilus galloprovincialis
ACTATTTTTGCGTTCATGTACTTACAATGTATTTTTGTTTGAATTAGTAATTGTTTTAGACATGTGTATTGATAATGAACATACAAGTATCATATTTTTTATAACGTATAATTTCTTTTTAAAATGTTCCATAAAAGAGGGTCTGATTGAGGTTAACGGAATACAGAATAATGGGCAAAAATTGCAGAATAAAAGGCAAAAAAAAAAAAAAAAAAAAGAAAAAAAAAAGAAAAAGAGCATAATGAGGTGCCTAAATATAAAGAATAAAGAATATCGGAAATACAAAATAAAAATTAATGATAATTATCCAGATAAAAAGAATCTATCAATACGAAACACAAATGAATCGTGCATAATCAACACGAAGAACGTTGGAAATAATTAGCATGATAACTTGACGTTATGTAATAAAAATAACGACGTCACGAATTTTGATGGGTTTTTTGCCAAAATGTTGAGTTTGCGTCGCTTCTACAGGGAAAACGAAGTCGGTGACCATATATTTTTTTTTAACATCATCTAATTCGTTAGACAAAGAGGAAGAAAATGTTAATTTAAAAAAAATTCTATGGAGCGGTTTACGTGATTTATACCGGAAACAGAAAATTGTAGAAGAAAAATACAGATTCCCCCTATATATTCAATGTAATTTAGTACCCTCTCGGACCATTTTAAATGATTTTTCTCGAAAACGAAGTCGGTGACATATACTTTTTTTTACATTTTCTGATGTATATTTTCAATATCTAATCGACTTCTAAATTAAAAAAAAAAAATCTATGGACTCCGACTAGTTCATTTACTGATCCTTGACCTTAAAACAAAATATTAGAAAAATAACACTGAAAATAAAACATTGCTCTAAAGGTCATAAATGTTAAAGGACTAGATAAATGCTTAATTCATAAATGTAACAACTAATTACGAAAAATTATAAAAAGCAAAGAACAACTAATGACAACCCCTACTGAAATCAAATTGTCGTCCCCTAAGGCTAAGCTCAAATCCTTCAGTTGAGTTTTTATACGACCGGTCGAATATTGGTATGACGTTGGCGTCGTCGTCGTCGTCGTCCGAAGACATTGGTTTTCGCACTATAACTTTACTTTAAGTCAATAGAAATCTATGAAATTTAAACATAAGGTTTATGACCACAAAATGAAGGTTGGGATTGATTTTGGAAGTTTTGGTCCCAACAGTTTAGGTATTAGGGGCCAAAAAAAGGACCCAAATAAGCATTTTTCTTGGTTTTCGCACAATTATAACTTAAGTATAAGTAAATAGAAATCTATGAAATTTATACACAAGGTTTATGAACACAAAAGGAAAGTTGGGATTGATTTTGGGAGTTTTGGTCCCAACAGTTTAGGAATTAGGGGCAAAAAAGGTGCCCAATTAAGCATTTTTCTTGGTTTTTCGCACCATACATTGTAACTTTAGTATAAGTAAATAGAAATCTATGAAATTTAAACACAAGGTTTATGACCATAAAAGGAAGGTTGGGATTGATTTTGGGAGTTTTGGTCCCAACAGTTTAGGAATTAGGGGCCCAAAGGGTCCAAAATTAAACTTTGTTTGATATCAACAAAATTTGAATCCATGGGGTTCTTTGATATGCTGAATCTAAACATGTCTTTAGATTTTTGATTATAGGCCCAGTTTTCAAGTTGGTCCTAATCGGGGTCCAAGTTTAATTTCAACAAAAAATGAATATATGGGGTTCTTTGATATAATCTGAATCTAACCATGTATTTAGATTTTTGATATTTGGGCCCAGTTATCAAATTGGTCCACATTGACGTCTAAAGGGTCCAAAATTAAACTTTGTTTGATTTTAACAAAAATTGAATTCTTGGGGTTCTTTGATATAAATGCTGAATTTAACCATGTATTTAGATTTTGGATATTGGACCATAATAGGTAAATGTCCAATTTAAAATTTTTTAAGTTTTTAAGTTTAAGTTCTTAGACCACATTCATTCTGTGTCAGAAACCTATGTTGTTTCAACTATTTAACCACAATCCAAATTCAGAGCTGTATCAAGCTTAAATGATGTGTCCATACTTGCCCCAACTGTTCAGGGTTCGAACTCTGCGGTCGTATAAAGCTACGCCTTGCGGAACATCTACTTTTATGATATTTGTTAAATTCTTTTTATTTTTCTGGAGCGTCTACATGGTCTAATAGGCTAGTTTACATCATTGTACTTGATGGTAATGGTTATACTCATTGTTGAAAACTGAACGATGACCTGGTTAATTAAAGAATAAGAAGATGTGATATGATTGTCACCAGTCTACTTTCCATTGGGTTAAACTTATTATTTACATTATCTTTTGATCTTTGATTGACAATTTTATGACATATTATCATTATCTTTTAAAATGACTGATATCCTGGCAGGATGAAAATGAAAAATCAGCAAAACAAAATACAGGAATTGACTGTGACCAAAATAACTTTTCGTGAGACCTGGCCACAAAAAAAAAAAAGAGTAGCAACAGATGTAAAGTTGAATAAATGGGAAAATCTCCTACACCAGAATGTCACATTATACCGTGAATAAGTTTTAATTTTCAAACAACAATTCGGTACCAATCGTTGAAGACCGTACAATGACCTATATAATTGACCACTGGTGGATAGCGGATAGTTGTCTCATTATTCTAATACATGTATTAATATAGACATTATCTGCATTTAATTGTTAAATTTTATTGCTAATTTGTAATTTCAGATTTAATGCATCCATGACATCACAACGGAAATAAATCATGAGGCAACTAAAGTCATCAGTCCTGATTCTATTGGTGGTAGCAGTCGCTTTATTCTTAATGGCATACACCCTTTTGTTTGACGACAAAAGCTACCGTAATTCAGTTCAAAATGTGGTAAATTTTGACAACGTGGAAGGAAACAGTCCATTTAAATCAGACAAAAATTCCATAATTAAACCAACATTCAACTCATCCATGCCTTTTGGACAAGAAATTGCTGATGTTCTAGATGTGGCGAGACAAATGAATGCCAAACCTTTACTGGTTACCTTGATTAATGGAGCTTACCTACAGTTTGCTTTGAGTTGGTTATGTAACACAGAACACATGGGAATTCACAAACAGGTATGAATCAACTTGGTTTGAATTTTGGTTGATAGTTTTCTCATTGGCAATCACAACGTATCTCCTTATTATCATGATTATTATGATGAATAACAAAAGAGATATGTATGATTGTTAGAGATAGATATAAGAAGATGTGGTAACTTTGATATCCATATACAGTTTTCTTTGGAGTGCCAATGAGACAACTCTCCATCCAAGTCACATTTTATAAAAGTAAACCATTAAAGGTCAAACGTATAGGTCAAACAAGTCAAAGTACGGTCTTCAATACGGAGCCTTGGCTCACACTGAACAGCAAGCTATAAAGGGCCTGGGCCCCAAAAATGACTAGTGTAAAACGAACTTTCAAACGGGAAAATCAACGGTCTAATTAATATACATGTATAACAATACAAATAAAGTAATATAATTCCACTGGCACTGTGCCGTTTACATTGAGTCTAATGACAAAAAAAAAAAAAAAAAAAAAAAAAAAAACGAAATCTAAGCAGAAGGGGTTGAGGAAATGTTCTCAATACAAAAATTAGATGAGGTATGATTTCCAAAGAAACAACAATCCACCTGAGTTTAAATGAAGTTGATATAAAATGCTATCAGCCAAAGTAGGCCCTTCAACCATTAGAAACAATACATTATATATTCGTCTTTAAAAAGCCCCTTCATGAAAATTGTTAAACAATACAAACGAGAAAACCAACGGCCTAATTCATAAGACAACTACCGAAAACGATAATGACGAACGACGACCACTATAAATTACCAGGCTCCTCACTTGGAACAGGCACTTCAACGATATAATCTAGAAATATGAAACTTTCTTGAATAGAACGTGAAAATAACAATGGCTTAATCCAAGTTATTATCTCGTCAGCAGTATACGATGATTATCATACAGAGCAAAGTCAGTAACCACTTCTGTTGAAATGATACCAAAGAATGACACAAATCATCACAGTTTGGAGAAAAAATATAAATATTAATAAAAACCACTGTATAACATGTATAATAAGTAGTCTACAAAAAATGTTTTTCAATGACAAATTGATTCGGAGTAAAATCTTCTATAATACGTCAATACGATCACGGCTGTCGTCTCATTACCTTTGTGAAACATAATGAAAAATCAAAAGCAAATGATCTCATTTCAAATCGATATCTAATTTTGATTTTATACTATTGTAGCAATCCTATTCCTATCTTGGATAAGGGAGCTACCATTTGATTTTTATGGGGGGGGGGGGGGGGGGGGGGGGGCTAGGATGAAAAATTTTGTCCTGCATTTTTTTTAGTTGTAATCTCTGTCCTGCCTTTTTTTGGAAAGATTAGAACTTGTTCTAAATCTTTACTTAGGCACTAGCCTCCCTAACAACAGGACAGGTTAGCTACTGTTACTAAATGTATTCGCACTGAAATATAGTTCCCTATGGTTCTGATGTATGTGCACATAATACAAATATAAACTGAAAAAAACTGGGTATATTTTTAATTAGTTTGTCCTGACTTTTTTTCATAAATTGTCATCCTGCCTTTTTTTTTTTTTGCAAAGTGTCTCATCCTGCCTTTTTTTTTACTCAGAACTCCTGTCCTGCCTATTTTTTTTCAAATTTCATCCTAGCCCCCCCCCCCCCATAAAAATCAAATGGTAGCTCCCTAAGAAACTAATTATATGTTCTTAGATTTTACTGACAGTACTCTCAAAACTATTAACATATATAATTAATTTAAGACTCAACCGTAACTGGATACCTAATTAGAGAGCACGGGAACCGTTTTAAATATAAATATATATCTATATTTTCGCTGTTATTTTCGAACACTTGAAAATAAGACAATAACACCTCAAATATACGGCTTATTCTGCCTAATAACAATTTTTACTCCAGACGCTCGTCTTGTCTACAAAAGACTCACCAGTGACGCTCGTCTTGTCTACAAAAGCCTCACCAGTGACGCTCGTCTTGTCTACAAAAGACTCACCAGTGACGCTCGAATAGATAAAAGTTATAAGGTCAAATTAAGAACGAAGTTGACAGCAAATTGTAAAAGATTTTACCAAATAAAGCTAAGATTATCTTTTCCTGGTTGAGAAAATCCTTAATATTTCGGACAATTCTAAGGTTTGTAAACATGTAATTTATTGATATTTTCATATCAATAAATTAATAAAAGTCAAGCTTCTTTTGAAACATTTTTAGTTTGTAATTTGATTCGACTGTCATACAAGTGAGAGGTTTAGCTAGCTTTAAAACTAGGTTTTATCCACCATTTTCTACAAGCGAAAATGCCTGTACCAAGTAAGGAATATGACAGTTGTTTTCCATTCGTTTGATGTGTTTGAGCTTTTGATATTGCCATTTGATAAGGGACTTTCCGTTTTGAATTTTCCTCGGAGTATTTTTGCGATTTTTTTTTGTAAGACTAATGTGTTAATTCGACAATGATAATTTCTGAATATTCAGTAACCACAAATTTTCATTGCCTAAATGACATGTAGTGGTCATGATAAGGTCATCACTAAAAATGAGTCGAACTTGGTTATGATTTTAAAAAGGGTAACCTGTGACATTGTGTGAGCGAAAAGGTAAAAATACTGAACTCCGAGGAAAATTCAGAAAGAAATTTCCCTACTCAAATTGAAAAATCAAAAGCCCAAACACATGGAACGAATGGATAACAACTGTCATATTCCAGACTTGGTACAAGCATTTTCCTAGATTGAACCGGATTTTATAGCTAGCCAAACATTTCACCTGTGTGACAGTCGCATCAAAATCCATACTGGCTATTTTGACCTCTTGTTTGCGAGAACATGTGCCATTGTGATAAAAAGAAGTCAATTAAAGCACATACATTGTTTTTATTTTGCATTTTAGTAATATTATGTGCATTTAAATCCTAATTTTAGGTGTTGATTATCAGTACAGACTTGGACACTAAAGATACGATAAAGAGGCAATGGCCGGATATAAATGTAGTAGCTATTTCCGGTATGCCATTAAATGGCGACCAATCATATAGCCATGCAGGATACGTTAGATTAACTAACTTTCGAGCACATGTATTGTTAGAATTATTGTTAATCAATCAAGAAGTATTTTTATTTGAGGTGGACGCTTTGTGGATAAAAAATCCAGTTCCGGTATTATCTGGTACCAAAAACGCCGATATTCTCGCAAATCCCGTGTCCGAGAGACCAGGTTTAACAGCTATTGGTTTTCTATATTTATTCCCAACAAACCCTACGATTCTAACATGGAAAGAATTGAACAGAAGGTTATATGAGTTGGATAAGAGAATTAAATCTCTACCCGCGGGAAAACTAATTTCGGAAGGAGACAATGACCAGATATATGTGTCAGGAATAATTAACAAACGGCTTGGAGGATTGAAAAAGAAAGAGTTGCCGTTAGCAGATTATCCAGACGGGAAATGGTATGTTATGTCAGAAGCGAAACGGAAGGCATCACGACCGTATGTAATCAACAATAACTGGGTCATTGGGAATAAAATTAAAATATTACGCGCCAAAGAGTGGGGACATTGGTTTTTAAGTGATGATGGTAATTGTAACATTGCAAATATCCAACGAATTACAGAAGACTTCTGGCATCCTCTAGAGAAAATCTGATTCTCGCAAATATTGCTGCATAGCGGAGTTCTAACCAAAGGCAAAGAACGACCATGATATTAGATTAATATGTGCGCACGAAACTACGCACTGTCGGAAACAGTGCCGTTTAATATTAATGATACATCGAAATAGAAGCTGTTATGCGACAAAGATTGTACAACATAAAAGCTGAGCTTATTGACATATCATTTCAATGTCAAACACTGTCAGATTTCTTCTACATAGGTACATGGGTACACAAGTAATTATAGTTTAATGAAGTAGTAACTGTTTTTTTAAGTTCGTTATTTTATTTTAGATGTTTAGTTCGTTTTGTTAATCACGCTAATGATGAGATTGTAAGTTTGTTTTATTTTCAATTAAGATTTTTAGTATAAACCTAGATGTTAATTTATGACAATGCAATATTCATGTAGTTTGATTTTCCTCCAATACAGATTGGTCTAATCATATCATTACCACACATCGACAATTATATATGCATGCCCTCAGATTGCCTTTTTTTACATACACACATTTATATGATATTATTTTGACTGGCACGATATACTTTGTTTTCATGTCATGTTAACGTTATCTTGTATTCATTTAGGATTTAATTATTTTGTTATATTTTTTTAAAACGCTATTTTAACCTGCATGTGCAGTTTTTGGTTATTATTTGTATTCAGTTTGAATATGTGCATATAATATTATTGTGTTATACACATGTATACATGCACCTTTACACAACTATTATGCCGTTGGTATGTGAACAATATTGTATGACGTATAACGTCTTTGTACCATATCCAGTTGCAATGGGTTTTATACCAACAATTGCAATTGTTTTGTTGAACTTTATATGTATTATATGAACAATAAAACAAATATACGAAACAACGAACTCTTACTTATTTTTTATTGAGGAAGTTCCTGCGTAAATTCTAGAGCCTCCCGAAAAAGTTAACCTTGCAATTTTGTTTAGATGCATTTTTGCATAAATTTTCAATTTTGATATCAATTTAAATTGGTTAACACACACATTGTTGATTATGAACCATAATATGATACTTTACATAATGTAGTATAAAATACATGTTCAACTCCGTGCTATAGTTCTTCCTTTATTATGATATCGCCGACTGTGGCTTAGCACAGGATGTGTACCCGCCATAATCAAAACTATGGCGCCAGCGCCAGCAGCAGTATCCGTATCTATAGCATTATTATTTTCATTTCCGGAGTATTTTCACTTCCTTCATTGATCACTGTGGGTTATTGAGTATCGCCATCTTTTCTATATAATCTGTGATCGTCTTTTAAGTTATAGGCCAAATAAAACATTGTTTCTAAGATGTATGTATCACTATGTCCAGGTTATGCTTGTGTAGTGTTGATATAAGATTACGGAGACTTACAAAAATATTTTACACTGCTACACTTTTAAATGTTCCTTTAGTGTAACAATTCAAAAGCTTGTATTTCAGTGGTTTCCGTTGGTGCTGTCTGTCGTACACAAGTATTTGTTTTTATGCCCTCGTCGTAGTGGAGATGGCATTAGGTTTTAACCTTGTCCGTCAGTACGCATGTCCGTACATTCCAAAATTAGTTTCCGTTCTTTAAATTTAGTTTTGCTCGACCAAATGTTATTATCTATACACAATGCTTATTACCACAGACCACAGATCGAGTTTGCATTTTGGTGGCATCACTTTTATCTTTCTAGAGCTATGCCCCTTTTCAAATAAATTTAGTTTACCTCAACTATGAAACTTAAGTAATATGCTTATAACCTCAAAACAAAAATCAAGTTTGAATTTAGGTGGCGTCACATTATCTTTTTAAAGTTATGACCCTTTACAATTAAATAAATTGCTGAATTTTTCGTTTCTCTTTTAATTAAATGTTATGAAACGTATATACAATGGTTATTACCACAAATCTCAGATCAAATACAAGTTTTGGTATCATCACTTTTACAGTTCTTGAGTTAAGTCCCTTTCAAACGTTATATGCAGCGGTATCATCTGTGTCCATTGGGCACATTCCCCATTCATTTTCTCTTAGTATTATAATATTAAACAAGACTTTCGTTTTCTCAAATTTTCATTTGAACATGTTTAATATACTGCAGCCCTGTGTGACATGAAATATGGTATATTGCTCATTATTGAAGGCCATATAAGTATTGCATATTCGTTTCTTTTGTCTGCATGGATAGTTGTCTCATTGGCAATCCAACCATGCGCACGCCATTTTCATATGGATGAATTTTTTCTTTGGTTTTCACTATGCATGTTTCTGTTGGTGATCAATATTTGTCAAGAATCACCTTCAGTATCATTTATTATCCTCTCAAAATAAATAGGAAAGACCCAACGTTTATTTGCGAAAGTATAAAACTGTTGTCATTTTCTTGAATCAACAGTGAACTTTCAATCTTCTTGTCTTTAATAATATACATGTACGTATAAATAATACAAATAACGCACCATATCCTGCCAATACTTGAAGCACCGCGTAGAACGCCACACACGGGGTGTTGACTATGTTCTACACGGGGTGGCGGTTTTGAAGCGGAGAAAAGGCGATCAAGGTAAATACAAGTATCAGAATTGTTAGCACCAAATAATATAATTACGCAGTGAAGGAACCGAACCATAATCTACTTCCACCAAGCAGAAACAGTCGTTTCCAGTGCTTCGTTTTCTCAAACAAGAAATAAAAATAAAAGTTAGTATGATGAACAGTTACAAACGAGTTTTTTTTAATAAATTTTCCAATGTTTTTTTTTTTTACATTAAGACTGTGGGTGTAAATCAAAGTAATCATAGGATTGGGTATAATTCATGACCCCAAAAACGTTCTGCCCAAATTTTTATTGATTTTAATCATTTGAAATAAATGTAATATGCAATAGTACGTTTTTAATACTACAAAGAAATGAATAGAGGTGGTATATTTCGTTTGTTGTTGAGTATATGAATCTGTGAAATGAATAAGTATATAAACACACGCACAAAGAAAAACAACGAAACATATGATCCCATATTAAAGAATGTGCAGTTACTAAAAACTAGGCTCTAAGTACTTAACCTGCTTATATAAATCCCTCCGTTTTCCATTCTAATATCGTTGAAGGAACCTGATAATATAAAATCGTTT
The DNA here is from genome assembly GCF_965363235.1 of Mytilus galloprovincialis. Classification (NCBI taxonomy): domain Eukaryota; kingdom Metazoa; phylum Mollusca; class Bivalvia; order Mytilida; family Mytilidae; genus Mytilus; species Mytilus galloprovincialis. The sequence continues at coordinate 64,788,587 of NC_134848.1, forward strand.
CGTTTTATGTTATTAAAACCGGTGTCTGATCATGGTAGTATTATTATATTAAATCATTGCGTCCTACATTCTAATATCGGTGACTGAGCCTGTCTAGATACAATCATTCTGTCTTACATTATAATATCGGTGACTGTACGTCAAAGAAGCTTTTAAACCTGAAAGTAATACACCGTGCTTACAGGACGATTGATTGATTGATGTTTAACGCAACTATCAACATCATTGGGTATTTTGTGGCGGTCAGTATTTATTGATGGAGGAAGCATGAGTGCCCGGATCATGATAGGCTAGTGATTTGGTAGTTTGATTTCTAACACCATTCTAATATCGGTGATTGAACCTGTAGATATACAATTAGTCTGTTATTCGTTCTTATGTCGATGAATCAAACCTGCAAATATATAATTAAGTCCTGCATTCTAATGTCAGTGACTAGACGTACTAATGTAAAATCATTCCGTCTTATATTCTTATACCGGTGACTGAACATACTAATGTAAAATCATTCCGTCTTTTATTCTTATACCGATGACCGAACCTACTAATATAAAATCATTCCGTCTTATATTCTTATACCGGTGACTGAACCTACTAATATAAAATCATTCCGTCTTATATTCTTATACTGGTGACTGAACCTACTAATATAAAATCATTCCGTCCTACATTTTAATATCGGTGACTGAACCTGATACTACAAAAGCATTTCGTCTTACATTCTTATACTGGTGACTGAACCTACTAATATAAAATCATTCCGTCCTACATTCTAATATAGATGACTGAACCTGATAATACAAAATCATTTCGTCTTACATTCTTATACCGGTGACTGAACCTGGTAAAATAAAATCATATTCGTTCTACATTCTAATATAGATGACTGAACCTGATAATACAAAATCATTTCGTCTTACATTCTTATACCGGTGACTGAACCTGGTAAAATAAAATCATATTCGTTCTACATTCTAATATAGATGACTGAACCTGATAATACAAAATCATATTCGTTCTACATTCTAATATAGATGACTGAACCTGATAATACAAAATCATTTCGTCTTACATTCTAATATCAATGACTTAGACTGCTTAGATAAAATCATTCTGTCCTACATTATAATATCGGCGACTGTACGTCAAAGAAGCTGTTATACCAGAAAGTAATACACAGTGCTTACAGGACGATTGATTGATTGGTGTTTGACGAAACTGTCAGCAAAGACAGGATGACAATATAGGTAAAAAAAGTCATGATAAACTAATGAAAAAAGGCAGAACCGAAAAGAGTAAAAAATAAAAAGGCAGGACAGAGATTACAACTTAAAAAATGCAGGACACGAATTTTCATCATAGACATCCACCCATAAGAATAATGGTAGTTTCCTTACCATCAACAGTGGCGGATCCAGAACTTTTCCGAAGGGGGGCCCGCTGACTGACCTAAGGGGGGGGGGCTCCAGTCATGCTTCAATGATTCCCTAAATAATCAACCAATTTTTTCCCACGAAAGGGGGAGGGGCGGGCCCCCCAGGGCCCCCTGGATCCGCCTATGATCAAACCTAGAAAGAAGAGGAAAACACTGGGTAGGATAGATTGATAGATGGTTGCTTTTCAGTGGCAAATAGTTGATGCATGTACAGAAAGAACACTGAGATAAGAAAACAGTTTATTATCAGATTCGCATATCGATCAAAATATTTTACGTGATATCCTTCTTTATTCACTTAGTAAAATACAAACCACAAAAAAAAAAAAAAAAACCCAGAAAACAGTTAAAACAGTAATACAAACTACACCAAAGAACTACTTGAATGACTATTTGATGTGAAAGAGATTTTTTGATAAACTTTAAATCTTGCTATGTGAAAAGTTCCCATGTTTCCGACATCAAATGTACACTGGATCGTCACCATTGACTAGCGGAGATGTGTTTCCTATTAAAATAAAAAGGTATTTTTGATATCCAACATATCTTTTCATATTTAAAATTAACGACGGCTTGGTGAGGTCGTGCCACATTACCTAAAATACATATAGTTTACATACAGCATCTAACATGTTGCATATCATCTGTCCCCTCTAAAGATAAGAACAACAACAGACAACAAAAGTCAAATTGGAACGTGGAAAAATACATACAAATAAAACCAAAATTAGGCACAAAACCAGGTACTACAAGTAAAATACATAGAAAAACTTCTAAAATAAGTAACGATTTTTATATATTTAACAATCAACAAACGCCCTTTGGTCTTGTAGTACGTATATATATTTAGGTCTTTCCACTTTTCTGTGGAAAGACCTATTCTTTTTCTTCTGATTATTTTTTTTTTTCTTCCGCCAAATTTTGTTCTTGCGATAAACATTTGTTTCGCAATATGTCGCTTAGATATTTGGTATATGATATCAAACAGTTTATGTGCTTTTGAAATTTACCCTGCGTAACCGAATACTTTTCTTTGTAGGAGTTATCTCCCCAAACACTGTTTTCCTTGTGTCAACAACTCCTTCGCAACCGTAAAAGATTACGACAAATTTATTTTATAAAATTGCTCGTTATATCCTTCGCATGATTTGTCCAATTTCGACTGAAGCAATATGAACGCTCCATATGAGAGTTATTTCCCTTTTTGTATTTGAAATTTTAAAATGTATTTTAAACTGGAACACCATAAGTGATAGAGACCTAGGATCTTTTGATTTGAGGTCCTTGGTCCAAAAAAAAAATGAAAATTAGGTCAAGGTCAAAGGTCAAGGTCATATTCTAATTTTTGAATTTGTCTTATTTTCACTCATTTTCATTAACCTTATAAGATATCGACAAATTATTTTGTATAAATTGTTAGTTGCGACATGTTGTAACTAAATAATTTTAGTTGAAAGGGTGCGTAAACAATGAATGGGAGTTTTAGCCCCTATCATATCTTAAATTATGTTTAAAGTGATAGAACTTATTAACCATACATATTAGAAACTAGGGTCTTTTGATTTGAAATCCTCAGTTTGTGACCTTGAAATTGAGGTCAAGGTCATAGGTTAATTTGACGTTCTAGATTTTGACCTTTGCTTTAAATTCATATCTTTACATCATAAAGCCATGTGAACTGACATTTTAGACTGATTTTTTATATTTTAATATCAAAATAGATATTAACTGGTGGAAAGACCTTCAATTGTTCTCTGAACAATTGGTTTTTAATTCTAATTACATCCGTTCTCAACTACTTCAATAGCTTAATTATCTTCGTGACCATGTTATTAAGTATAAAAAATTTAAGTGTTCTTTTTATATAGTTGGAAGATACTCTAGGGATAAGGTTATATTGAAAGGTTTGAACGACTTTCTACATCAGCTGAAGTACATAAGAACTAATATGGGGAATCTTGTGAAACTAATTTTCTTTGTGTATATTTTGACCATCTATAACTGTGAAGCGTCCTGCTACTACAAGATAGTTTCATGTAAGTAGAATTCTGTTGACTGAAAATTCGCGAAATTTTGCGACGGGGTTGGTTTATCATCTATAATTGCAAATTTTATTTATATATGACCTAATATAAAAAAAGAAGATGTGGTATGATTGACAAGAGACAACGTTTCACAAGAGACCAAAATGACAGAAATTAACAACTATAGGCCACCGTACGGTCTTTAACAATAAGCAAAGCCCATACCTCTTAGTTAGCTATAAAAGGCCCCGAAATGGCAATGCAAAACAATTCAAACAAGAAAACTAACGGTGGCTGAGTTGGGTAGAAATAGACCTTTTCCAACTGCAAATATACATGTACATGTATAATACTTTTCTAAGGGACGACATCAAAAGATCGATGTAGAATAAAAAACTTAAATCAAATAGTTTGGGGGTGGGGGGGGGGGGGGGGTCAATATTGCTGCAAGTTTTGTTAATCTAAAATCGATTTTACATATATCCCTATTGGTCAATCTATTTTTCCCAAATTAAGTTAAGAGGGGGGGGGGGGGGGGGGGGGGTCAGTGAAAAAACTATGTGAATTAAGTTTTTTATCCTTCATTGAACTTTTGATGTCGTCCCTAACATTTAAATATGAAATAGATAATGAGCTTTGGTCTGTTTTGTATGATTTTCCATATCAGTTCAATTTTCAAATAGTTACAGACTTTGTACAGAAAATATGCTATCAGATGTAATGACATTACTTTGTACAAGGTCAATTTCTATCCGACGCAGCCCATGTAATAGACATACATATAAATGAGGGTCTGAATAGCTGATCTTTCATTGTTGTATATTCTTTAAATTTTTTGTTCGTTATTCTCTACCTTTATAAGATAATGCTATTCTGCAATTACTTCATAACTGTATTCTGGACATTTGAATGGTTTTACAATAGTAATTTTTGGGGGCCCTTTATAACTTGCTGTTCGGTTCGAGCAAATGCTCTGTGTTGAACACTGAACTTTGACCCATTATGGTTTACCTTACAAATTGTGACATAGACGGAGAGTCTCTTTGGCACTCATACATGTTCCACATCTTCCTATATCTATTGTTATTTTCTGTAATCGGTATATTATTATCCAATTCTTTCATCTATAGTTGCCTGCTACCATACTAGTAACTGTATTATACTTATAAAAGTCACGAAAAATATTTATCCCCAGTATGTCTTATATAGCATGCGATGGTATGACAGTGTGGATGGGGTTTACAGAATAGAGAATAATGGGAAAAAAACGATCATGAGAAATAAAGAGTATAGAATGATTGGGTGCTAAAATATTAAGAATACTAGTACATGTAACTTGTATATTAGGTTTTTTCTTAAAGGGAATGAGGCTTGATCACATTTATATAAATTCAGCATTGAAATGTCTTAGAATATCTGTTGCGATATTATACCAAGGGAGATAATACGAACTGTGTACAACAGCTGATTTGCAAGTTGCAGTTGTCTCTCATTGGCGTGTGCAACTTCATTAGTTATAGGATTGTGTTATTGACATTTTATTATATTGCATTAAGAACAAAAAAATACATGTTTATGAAAAACTTCGAATACAACCAAATCAACAAACTTTAGGGTTTCAGTGAATCGTATGTAAATTGCGATATAGCCATATCCGCCACTTGAAAGACAATTATGTCGGCTATTAATAAAAGGCATTGAACACGTCAGGCAGACAAAAGAAGGACGGACAGGAATACTTATTGAAAGATATTAAATCAAAAGGAAAATTTGTATATTTAAAAAAGACATTATTAGTTACATAGTCTGCTAGTGACGTAATACGGTATATATATAGGGTCAGTAAATTCCATATGTGGTGAGAGCGAAGCTCAAATCCCCATATGGAATTTACTGACCCCATATATACCGTATTACGTCACTAACACACTATGTAACGAATGTATCTTACCGACTAGCTTAACGTGTAAAATTTAGACTTGTGATCTATCAAAATGAGCAAGCCAGTCTTCAATACTTTTAGCATTAAGAAACTACTTCCATTGAACCTACAAGAACAATAGCCAACGATAACAACTTGTTAGGTTTAAATGTGTTTAATGAATTTATTTCAATTATAATCATCAAATTTCTTTCTCAGTTCCGTTTTGTTTTTGAAAAGCTAACCGTGTATGAAATAAACCCCGCCTCCCTACTATCTAATATGGAATATAAAGGACGTAATTCCACTACTTACCGTGTATGGAATAATCCCCGCCTCCTTACAACCTAATATCAAATATAGACGGTCTTCACGCGGACGCTTTTAACCAATCACTTCCTAGAAATGTTTAGGAGGTAAGATCTATAAACCAACTGCAATTGATTCCACCTGTCCCAAGTCAGTTACATCTCAAAGGCATTGGAAATGAAATAATAAGTCTATTATGATAAAATGCTTATCATTTTTTTCTTCGAAAGTGGAACAACGACAACGTTTATTTGTAGACCTTATAATGTTTTATTTAGTAATTGAAACTGATCAATACAACGCTTATCCAGAGTATCTTCAAATAATTTAATTTTGGACGTAACGCTACTTCTGATTGGTTTACGTTATTTTGTTATCAAACCATAGACATAATTTAGTCATGTGACCGTGACGTCATCAACGTTTTTTCATGGTTTTCTACGGTTTAAAATGGAATTTAGAATTAAATTATAAGAAATGACTGTAATATTTTTTCTGTCTATTCGAAATAACATAAAAAATGTGGTGCACACTGTTAAACAACCCGCTACGCGCGTTATTCAGTGTGCACCAAATTTTTTATGTTATTTCTTCATAGACAGAAAAAAATATTACAGTCATTCCTTAAATATAAATTTATATGCACACTTAATTCTATATATTTTTAGCTGGTCAATGGTTCGGATGTTTAATAGGAAATCAGTCCATTGCACTTGGAGCCTCAGAACTTGTCGGATGTGTCGACAATTGTAGATGTGTTCTGCCCAGACTTGTACAGTGTTGTTCGTAAGTATATGACGACAAAATTGTATCTTCATGTAGCATGCAAAACAAATCCTCCCAAGAAAAAAATGAAAAATATATCAAAACACATAACCCAACACCTCCACATAAAACAATATAAAAAACAACAATAAACACATAAATAAACCGCACTGAAGTACGTCCATTATTCATAGTTCATTATTCAAAATTCAATAATGAATAATGAATTAGTTCACTATTCACTATTCAATATTTAAAAAATGAATAATGAATAATGTTTATGTTTCACTATTTAACTTGAAGCGGTGAATAGTGAAAAAAAAAAAAAATTGACTGTGACACTATAGCTTTATCCCGTAATTCTAAATTCGTCTTTTTGGTGTTATCTATCAAATATTCAAATTAATATCCGAAAAAATAAATAAAAACTCTCTTTCAATTTTAATTTGATACATTTATCTAGTTCTTAGTCTCGGAGGATAAACTAACTATTTTTAACAGAAATTCCTTGTTTCAATGTATGGACGACCTGAATACCAAAACATATTTTTTCAAAATTGAAATACTCTACGTGGTCTTTCTTTTTTCATTGGACCTTTGCTATGCTTTATCCTTTAATAACTTATAGATAAAACAAGTCGGTTGTGCCGCAATGGCCATTAGAGTGGTTACGGAGGACCTAACTGCCAAAATACGCGTGAAAATTAGGAAATAGCCAATTTTGAATAAGGAAATAGATAATTTGAATAATGAAATGGACTGCTGCGACCGTTTAGCCCCTAATCATAGATAAACTTTATACCTCATTCGAAAGCTTATTACAAGAGAAACAAAATGTATATAGTTAATATGTTCTGTAACGAATATTATAGGAGTAACAAAGGATTTAAATATCGAAATACGCGTGAACATTGAGAAATAGCTTATTTTGAATAATGGAATGGACTGTTGCAACCCTTCAGTTCCTAATCAAAGCAAAACTTCTACACCAAATTAAAGCTTATTGATAGAGGAATAAACTGAGTATAAGCGATATGGGGATGTGAGAGATTAAACAAGCAGCTGACTATCGTCTTGGCAAAGAGAGAGACCGATGGAGCTATGCAAATTGTGAGCTATGGGATGAAAAATCCAGACGCACGAGGTAAGTTTTACGACTTTCTTATTTTCATAAGGATTGTAGGATCGGAAGTGTTAGGCTATATATGTTTTGTAGGCCCGAAAACTTGGTCTAAAAACCAGTGAATTGGTATGGTGGTTTTGGGGTAACCTAAATTGTTTTTTTTTATTGTTAGGATAAAGAAATGGATCCAATAGTGAACATGGAGTCAGTAGTTGAAAACGTCTAAGCCCTGAGAGGTATAGCCAAAATGAACCACCTTTGAGGGTACTCCCGGTTGAGGAAAGATCAGTTGGTTGAGAGTTGATAGAAACGAAGACAAATCTTAAATTTCATCGTCGTCCCAAACCCCACACGAGGAAGGAGATTATCACCCAGGCAATACATCTTGGGTTGAAAGGGATTAGCAGGCTGTCAATATATCGACTGCTAAAGAAGGTGCAGGAAAAGATTTGGGAAGATAGGAAAGCCATTGGGGATAAAATTGAGGTACATTCGCCGAAGAAAGCCTATAAAGATGTATTTAATACCTGGAATATGACCCCCATTGTTGGCACGGACGTGCAGACCTCCCTTAAGGTCTCTCATATGTCACGGGTGAAACTTATAGACGATTGGGCAGTGTATGGGGCAAAACAATGTAAAGGTAAATATGCAAAGTAAGGGGAATCCTACCCATGTTGGCAGGGCTGGTAATGAGGGCACTCCCCATGGTAGCAAAAGACTATTCTACCAGTCTTGGGTGTTGGGGCCTTGAACGGTTTGGGTGTTGTAGCCGTCAACAAGGCCTTAAGGTCTTTATTGTACCAGCAACGTGTTGAAAGGTTTGCACAGTGAATCCAAGTGGCAACGGTTTCTACCTCAAATCCTCAAACGCCCGGATGGGTATGGCCTCTACTTAATTCCACGACGAAGCCGGGCTGATCTTATATTTAGATGCTAATAGCCCTTAAAAAACATTCCCCTCTTCAGTATACTCCTATAAAATAAATGAACACTTCCAATCATACCGTCCTTATCAAAAATATGAAAGTCGTGGTAATCTCATACCCGGTGCGCCTAGTTTTTTTCATCCAATAGCTCACGAATTGCACAGCTCCATGGGTCTCTCTATTTGCCCAGACGGTGGTCAGGTGCTTGTTTAGTCTTTCACATCCCCAAGTGCGGATATTTTTTCCTTTCCAGCACCAGTTTATAATTTTTGGGAACCAAAACTTAAATGTCTTTGACAATTCAGGGCGAGTCCTGACCTACTTCTCGCCATTTGAGAGTTTCCTTATCAGTATTTTCCAAAATTTCTACCTCTTGCGCCATATTCGCCCTCTGATCAAACATATTTGTAATCTTACAAACCATTTTGCTTATTCTATCTGTGTATTTGTTTTGATGTGTTTTCTTTCTTCCACAAAGATACATTTTCCCACGACACCCCCCCCCCCCCCACACTTTTTTCCTTCAACCCCAGGCATCCACGTTTTGCCTTCTTAACCTCGTCAAGGAGCGTGCACGATTTTCGGATTTTTATGTCCGGTCCTAGCAGAAATTCCCCTCAAAATGTTCACGCATATTTCGATATTTAAGTCCTTCGTCATGTTCGTTAATACGCGAAATAAATATAAACAATTTGTTCCTCTCTTTATTAGGTTCCAAATGAGGTATAGGCTAGATCTGTAATTATAGGCTGAAGGGTCCTAGCAGTCCATTCCATTATTCAAAATATCCATTTCATTATTCAAAATTGACTGTTTCTTATTTTTCACGCGTATTTTGGCATAAACTTCCCCTTTATTCCCTCTAATGGTCATTGCGGCACATATCATTTATACTCAGTTTATTCCTCAATCAATAAGCTTTAATTTGGTGTATAAATTCTGCCTTGATTAGTGACAGAAGGGTTGCAGCTGTCCATTCCATTATTCAAAATAAGCTATTTCTCAATGTTCAAGCGTATATTGTATTTCGGTATTTAAATCCTTCGTTACTCCTCTGATATTCGTTGCAGTACATATTGACTATATACATTTTGTTCCTCTCGTAATAAGCTTTCGAATGAGGTATAAGGTATATATTATTAGGGGCTAAAGGGTTGCAGCAGTCCATTCCATTATTCAAAATATTCATTTCATTATTTAAAATTGTCTATTTCTTAATTTTCATGCGTATTTTGACATTTAGGTCCTCAGCAACTTCTCTAATGGTCATTGCGGCACATATGATTTATACTCAGTTTATTCCTCAATGAATAGGCATTAATTTTGTGTATAAATTTTGCCTTGATTAAGGACTGAAGAGTTGCAGCAGTCCATTCAATTATTCAAAATAAGCTATTTCTCAATGTTCAAGCGTATATCGGTATTTAAATCCTTCGTTACTCCTCTAATATTCGTTGCGGAACACATTGTCTATATACACGTTGCTCCTCTCGTACTAAGCTTTCGAATGAGGTATCAGGTATATCTGTTATCAGGGGATAAAGGGTCGCAGCAGTCCATTCCATTATTCAAAATATCCATTTCATTATTTAAAATTGGCTATTTCTTAATTTTCATGCGTATTTTGACATTTAGGTCCTCAGCAACTTCTCTAATGGTCATTGCGGCACATATGATTTATACTCAGTTTATTCCTCAATGAATAAGCATTAATTTTGTGTATAAATTTTGCCTTGATTAAGGACTGAAGAGTTGCAGCAGTCCATTCAATTATTCAAAATAAGCTATTTCTCAATGTTCAAGCGTATATCGGTATTTAAATCCTTCGTTACTCCTCTAATATTCGTTGCGGAACACATTGCCTATATACACGTTGCTCCTCTCGTACTAAGCTTTCGAATGAGGTATCAGGTATATCTGTTATCAGGGGATAAAGGGTCGCAGCAGTCCATTCCATTATTCAAAATATCCATTTCATTATTTAAAATTGGCTATTTCTTAATTTTCATGCGTATTTTGACATTTAGGTCCTCAGCAACTTCTCTAATGGTCATTGCGGCACATATGATTTATACTCAGTTTATTCCTCAATGAATAAGCATTAATTTTGTGTATATATTTTGCCTTGATTAAGGACTGAAGAGTTGCAGCAGTCCATTCAATTATTCAAAATAAGCTATTTCTCAATGTTCAAGCGTATATCGGTATTTAAATCCTTCGTTACTCCTCTAATATTCGTTGCGGAACACATTGCCTATATACACGTTGCTCCTCTCGTACTAAGCTTTCGAATGAGGTATCAGGTATATCTGTTATCAGGGGATAAAGGGTCGCAGCAGTCCATTCCATTATTCAAATATCCATTTCATTATTCAAAATTGGCTATTTCCTAATTTTCATGCATATTTTGGCATTTAGGTCCTCCGTGACCCCTCTAATGGTCATTGTGGTACATATGATTTATACTCAGTTTATTCCTCAATCAATAAGCTTTAATTTGGTGTATAAATTTTGCCTTGATTAGGAACTGAAGGGTTGCAGCTGTCCATTCCATTAATCAAAATAAGCAATTTCTCAATGTTCGAGCGTATTTCGGTATTTAAATCCTTCGTTGCTTCTCTAATATTCGTTGCGGAACATGTTGACTATATACATTTTGTTTCTCTCGTATTAAGATTTCGAATGAGGTATCAGGTATATCTGTTATTAGGGGCTAAAGGGTTGCAGCAGTCCATTCCATTATTCAAAATATCCATTTCATTATTCAAAATTGGCTATTTCTTAATTTTCATGCTTATTTTGACATTTAGGTCCTCCGTAACCCCTCTAATGGTCATTACGGCACAATCGACTTGTTTTATCCATAATTTATTAAAGGATGAAGAATAGCAAAGGTCCAGTGAAAACTAAAAAAAGAAAACCACGTAGAGTATTTCAATTTTGAAAAAAATATGTTTTGGTATTCAGGTCGTCCATACATTGAACCAAGGAATTTCTGTGAAAGATAGTTAGGAAGACCCACTAGTTTATCCTCCGAAACTAGGAACTATAAAGATATATCAAATTAAAATTGAAGGAGTGTTTATATTTATTTTTTCTGATATTTATTTGAATATTTGTTAGATATATAATACCAAAAAATAAAACGAATTCAGAAATATAGCTATAGTGTCACAGTCAATTTTTTATAATTTTTATAACATACACTATTTCATTATTCATTATTCATTTTTTAAACATTGAATAGTATTTAGTGAATAGTGAACTATTTCATAATTCATTATTGAATTTTGAATAATGAACTATGAATAATGGACGCGCGGTCATACATAACGTCATAAATAACGACTTTATACTGTGCAAAAGACATGAGGAACACTCATCCGAGACATTACAAACTCACCATACTAGTTCAATTAGTCTTTTTAATAGCAAAGATGTGGTTTGCAAATCAAGTATCCTTCATGTGGTATGGGTTTAACTCATTGTTGATTGCCGAACGTTGTCATTTGGTCTCTTCTGAAGATTTGCACCATTGGCACATCTTTTTTTATTAGATGTGGTATGATTGCCAATGAGGCAAATATCCAGAAGAGACCTAAATGACACCGTTCGGCAATCAACAATGAGTTAAACCCATACCACATAGTCATTTATGAAAGGCCTTATGATATGCGGCAATAAACGACAACTACTGATACCAAATCACCAAAGTGTCAAGAAGTACAGTAATTATATAAAGATTTATATAAATAGGTTAAAATGTAAATTTATATTACAGAACTGGTATGAGAATAACAGGTCATCCAGATGATTGTAAAGTAATAGTACAGGGATGTACAGAAATAGCTGTCAAGATCAACGACGAGTCAGTATACTGTGAAGAGGGGATATCTGTGGTCGAACGATGATGGAATTTGTGTCCTATACACGTACGCATTCGCCCATGCACATATGTAATAAAACTTAAAACTTTGAATTGTCATATGCACGTACACATTCGCCCATGCACATATGTAATAAAACTTATAACTTAAAATTTTTACTTGTCTATAGACTTGAGATAAGGGAAAGACAATGTGATAGTTGAACTGGTGTTGAGCCAGATACCTGCATGAAAAGGTGAAACTGTGTTCAAATATGCTGCATTTATAAGACCAAATGCGCAATATGCAGACTCTAAGTCTTGTCTTATCATTTATATTGTTTCTTGGATTTTTGTTTTCTTTGTTGAAATAAAACTGAGAAAGGAAACGAGGAATGTGTCAAGGAATAAAAAACCTGAGCAAAAAGCAGAAAAACAGCACAAGGCCACCAATTGGTCTTCAACACAGCGAGAAAATACTGCATCGGAGGCGGGCTTTAGCTGGCCCCTTAACTATAATGCACTTTTTAAGCGAAAGTGACGTTACGCTTAACTCTTAAACATAAATGATCCGACATTTAAGAAAAAGATACAAAACTAGCAAAGGCCAGCTGTGTTCACAATTAGCTATAGAGAGAACCTATTTTGTATGTTTATGCACGGTGGTTTATGCTGGAGATCTCATTTCCGCGTTTAGAACTTAAACCGTCGCAATTATTTTTAATGAAACATCGTTAATGCGCTCCTTACACAACACTGCTACAACTCAGTAATGATGAAGAATGACTAAAATCGACACAACATACGTTTTACTGTCACCATCACGATTTGGTTGATCGATTGTATCATGCATTCAATGTGTCAGTGTATTATTGTACTTGCGATATGTTGGTCTAGGATCGTTATAAACATAAACTACTATGGTTTCATGATTTAAATTTCAAAAAGATTGTGTCCTACTCAAGTTTGACAATAGTCAATACAATATCTTAGCAAGGTAGCCAATATGCATTTATCACAAAATAAAAAACAAATTTTCAAATTTTAATTTTTTGTGAAAAATTGCAAATATTTTACCTTTCACGTATGTATATATTAGATTACATTATTTCGTGTTTCGTTTTCATGATATCGAACATAAATATTCGGTTATTGCTTTGGGAATATATAAGAGTATAAAAACTTTTTTGAATGACGCACACATCCATTTTGCAATATCGATTAAAACGTTATTAAGATCTGACGCAGTAGAGTCATTCTCAGCAATATTCCAATGAAGTAGTGCACGCGATTCTTTTACTCATGCTACTTGTGGCGATCCCGTATTTGCCGCCACCAGTATTCTCTTTTCTAGGGTTTCCTCTATTGCTTGAAATAATCCATTGCTGTAATAAGAACCATTATTCTGGTTTTGAATTTTTTCAATAAAAGTATTTATATGATTCCATTGATCATCGATTTCATGAGGCTGCGTTTAACGATTATTTACAAACAAAACATTTCCTTGGCATCAAATATCCTAGATGACCAGTACACTCTTTCAAAAATTCATTTTCGGTCACTCCATCAAATTTTAATCATCTTTCCCAGTAAAGCATATAACCATATGACTGTAGGGATTTTCTTTCAAAAGATCCATGACTTGATTTGTAGTGTTTATTTTTTCTTCTGTGTACCTCTGTGTTTTAAGTACATGCGGTCCAGGTAACAACATACCAAAACACCTGATTAATTTTAATTTCAGTCCATCTTCTGTCATTTTAGTGTCAATTAACCTGGGAGTATCTACGACTGTAAATACTTTTCCTTTCTATCTCATTTTCCCCATTGTTGTTTCTGATGTAACTGAATTTGATGATTATTTTGAAGAAAACCATCTCCGCCCTAAAATAGTATTTCCTGTTGCACTTTTCCCGGTTCCTGTTTTGCCAACCAGTGAAATCCGAATTTCATGAAGATTGACATACGTGCTGACCTAAAGCATGTACACAAAAATCGTGAAATAAAAGGGTAAATAATGAAACAAAATGAGATATATTTCCCCATTTGGTGAAAGTTTTTGATCACGCTGAATTGCGATGGTGATATTTGCTATCTTATTAATAGTTACGCCGAAGTGCGATGGCAGAGTAACGTTGAAGTGAGATGGTCTACACCAACAACATTTTAAACAATGTTCCTGTCGATGCAGAAGTCAATGTGTACTATGTTAGAAGTGCAGTTTCCAGGGATTTTAATTCAATAAACGGCTTACAACATTTTAATACTACGAGAAACGGGGAGCATTGATAGATAAGGATAAACTAGGAACTCACGAGAGAAACAACGAACAGATAAAATGTTAACGTAGAATTTTGTCTCCATAAGAAAATCATAGAGGACGATCTCTCAATTAGTATGTAACTGCAGTGTAAAACAGACATAGCCAATAATGAATGTAAAGGAGTAGGTCCAGTAAGGACCGATTTTGGCCTCAAATTTCATGTTCATCTAACGAAAGAGTTTGGACACTTTTGAAACACTTAAGTGTCTATTTCCATTGATTTGATTAGTTAATGTGAAAGATTCCGATTCAAGCTTAAATATGAAAAATCTATCAAATATGCCAAAAAACGTCACTTTTCTGATGTTTTCTTTGTCAAAAAAGAAAGTAGCCGCATCCGTGTTCATCCTCAATCTTTATATATGGTATGTATTATCATGAAATACAACTTATATTTTAATATTATGAATGAACACGAATGCAACCACATTCATTTAAGAGGAAACTATCTAAAATTGAACTAAAATGCTAAAATTGTGAAGATTTCAGTTAATTTAACATGACAAAATGATGCTAGTTCCCGATATATGTGCATTGTATTGAAAACAGTCCATATTTATGTAGCAGAAGCATGATACTTTCCAATAAATAGCTAAAAAATTACGTTCTCACAATTTTGTAAAACTGCTATATTTTGGGGCCAAAAAGGGGTTTTACTGAACCTACTCCTTTACTAAAATATAATCACTCCGTCCTATATTCTAATATCGGTGACTGAATATGCAAATATAAAATGAGTGTTATTCGTTCTAATATCGATTGCGTCTTATATTCTTATACCGATGAATGAATCTGCTAATATAACATCATTGCGTCATACATTCTAATACCGATGAATGAATCTGGTAATATAAACTCATTGCGTCATACATTCTAATACCGATGAATGAATCTGGTAATATAAAATCATTGCGACATACATTCTTATACTGATAACTGAATCTGGTTATATAAAATCATTGCGTCATACATTCTAATACCGATAAGTGAATCTGGTAATATAAAATCATTGCGTCATACATTCTAATACCGATGAATGAATCTGGTAATATAAAATCATTACGTCATACATTCTAATACCGATGATTGAATCTGGTAATATAAAATCATTGCATCAAACATTCTAATACCGATGAATGAATCTGGTAATATGAAATCATTGCGTCATACATTCTAATACCGATGAACGAATCTGGTAATATAAAATCATTGCGTCATACGTTATAATACCGATGAATAAATCTGGTAATATAAAATCATTACGGCATACATTCTAATACCGATGAATGAATCTGGTAATATAAAATCATTGCGTCCTACATTCTACTGCCGATGAATGAATCTGGTAATATAAAATCATTGCGTCCTACATTCTAATACCGATGACTTCGACTACTTATATAATGATTCGGTCGTTTGATTCTGATTTGATTTCATTAGGGGTTGGGGTTTGGATCACGTTTAAAGAAAAAGGCAGAACAGGAGATTTGAAAAAAGGCAGGATGAGCAACTTGGCAAAACAAAAAGCAGGATGATTAATGTAAAAAAATGGTCAGTATAAACTAATACAAAAATATTTACATTGCTTCTAGTATCACGATCAATTGAGGAAAAACAACTTTCGTCTATATTGGCGTTTTTATTAAAGTGTAATGGTAGCCTGGCTTAATCATCAGCAGCAAAATATTATAAATTATTTGTGGCATAAAATTCTATAAAAGCACGACGCCTTCTCTCCCATTTTCACTTGAAAGGAACTTATTGCGAAAACACCAATGATCGGTATTTTTGGTGCTTGTTCATATCGTAAAAATTACTTGATATCTTTCTTAATTCACACAGTAACATATAAACCACAAAAAAACAAAAAACAAACTACACCAAAGAACTACTTCAATTATACTATTTGATGTGAAAGAGATTTTTCGATAAACTTCATATCTTGCTATGTGAAAGGTACCCATGTAACTGACATCAAATATATACTGGATAGTCACTATTACTTAGCGGAGATGTGTTTCCTATTAATTCAAAAGAGTATATTTGATATCCAACATATCTTTTTATTTTTAGAATTAACAAAGGCGTGGTAAAATCGTGCCACATAACCTAAAATACATGTAGCTTACATACAGCATCTAACATACACATTATCTGTCCATCTAGAGAGACAACAAAATTCAGATTGGAACGCAGAAAAATACATACAAATTAACGAAGTTGTGGTGAGATCGTGCCACATTACCTGAAATGCATGTAGCTGGCATACAGCATCTAACATGTTGCATATCATCTGTGCCCTCTGAAGATAAAAACAACAACAGTCACCAAAGGTCAAGTTGGAACGGGGAAAATACATACAAATAAAACCCAAATTAGGCACAAAACCAGGTACTACAAGTAAAATACATAACAAAAACTACTAAAATAAGTAACGATTTCTATATATTTACAATCAACATACGCCCTTTGTTCTTGTAGTACGTATTCATGTTTCTAATTACATCCGTTTTAAACTGTAACGTTTCAAAAGCTAATTTTATCTTAGTGACCATATAATTAAGTATTAGAATTTTAAGTGTTTTCATAAGTTTGAAAATACTTGTAGGTTAAGATCATATTGAAAGGTTTAAACAACTTTTTAATTTTTATAGCTGTAGTAGAGAAGTATCAGTATGGGGAATATGATCAAACTAGTTTTCTTAGTGTATATTTTAACCATCTATAATTGCGAAGCGGCTTGCTTTTACAAGAGAGTTTCATGTAAGTAGAATTGTATATACTATACTGAAAAATGACAATTTTTTTTCGATGTTTTTAATATTTCGAAAATTTTGACGGGATTGGTTTATCGTTATCTATAATTGCAAATTTTATTAATATAAGAGCTAAGTCGGATAGAAATTGCAAATATACATGTACATGTACAATACAGTTGATTTTCTAACATTTAAATACGAAATAGATTATGAACTTTGGTCTTTTTTGTAGGTGCTTTCATATCAGCTCAATTTTCAAATAGTTACAGACTTTGTAAAGAAAATATGGTACAATGTATCAGCTGTAATTACATTCATTTGCATAAGGTCAATTTCTATACGACGTAGCCCATATACTTATACAACAACATATATGTACACATGTATAAGGGTCTGGATTGGAGATCTTTCGTTTTGGAATTCTTTAAAATTCTCGCTCGTTATTCCCTATTTTTATAAGAAATAGCCATTATACAATAGACCACTTTCGAGTCCATCCGTCACCGGAAAAAAAAACTCGTCAATTATACGCGTCTTTATGACGTCATTTACCAGATAGAGGGGGTCGCCTGTATCCCTGCACCATTTACGTTCATCAAGCGTCTTAGTGATCGTCATTGTGCAGAAATAATGGTTGTTCTGTCGGTACTAAATGACAGCAATGCTGATTGTCAATTTTGAGAATTCAATTTGCCGAATGATTCTTACAATATACAATTAGAGTGGGGTGCTCATTTTCGCCGGGGACCAGTTTCGCCGTTTAAGGATTTTGAGGTGTAAAAACTCCAAAGGATGGCTGAAATGGAAGAAATGTACCCGTAAATTATATTTTTATAACAAATATAATATTTTTTCAAATTGAGACAAAATTGCGGCTCCTACCGAAAATGACCAAAAACGGACAACGATTTTCGGACAATTTCCTGAATAAAAAACGATTTCAAAGAAGTATTTCTAAGTAAATATTTGACTGAATGCCCTAATTTTGAATTCTTTATACCTTTGAAATGTCTGCTATTCATCTAAATTGCAATTGATTTGATAAAAATTGTTAAAAGCTGCGGTTATTTGGTCTTAAATAGATGTGTAAAAACGGCGAATATGTGTCCCCCATTGACAAAACATCCGGAAATTTCAAACACCCTTTAGGATCTGCTTACCCTTCCAAATGACGTTCACTAAAACCAGAGTTTTTGACGGAAATGCATCGAACTCAAAAGTTGCCTATTACTTGATAACTGTATTCTTGGCATTGTTCTTTTCTGTAATGGGTATATTTTGATCTAATCCCTTCATCTATAGTTGTCTGATATCAACCTATAGTAGGGCATATACTGTAAACCTACTTATTTTCGCAAGCGATTAACTTTCGCCACTTTCGCGAGTAGAAAATAACGCGAATACGAATTGTGCCGATTATGTTAAAATTTAATCTTTCCTTTTATTACTACATGAACCAATTTGACAATCGCGAACTTAAATCGCCTCGAAAAAGCTGGTAAGGACTAAACGCTAAATAAAGGACATGTATTTCCGAAAATAAGTTGGTTGACAGTATCCTTTATAAAAGTCACGAACGATAATTACCCCAAGTGTGATGCATGGTATGATGGTTTGAATTGGATTTAATGGGCAAAAAAAAAACAAAAAACAGAGAAAATCAGCATGAGAAATATAAAAATAATTGGGTGCTAAAATATTAAAAATACATGTAACTAGTATGTCAGTTTTTTTAATTGCATTGAAATGTCTAAGAATAAATGTTGCGGTTATACCACGAGAGATAATAAGAACTTTGAACAAAAACTGATTTGCAAGTTGCAGTTGTCTCCCATTTGATACACACATGTAAATCGCTTTCTCCCTTTCAAATATTTGTGCTTAGTTTTGTGTGTAACTGTTCATTTTTTTATAGGATTGTTTTGTTATTGACATTGTATAAGAAGGAAAAGTACATGTAAAATCTATGAAAAACTTATAAAACAACACGTCAGAAAGAACGAAAGAAGAACGGACAGGAATACTTATCGAAAGATATTAGATTAAAAGGAGAATTTTGTAAATAAGACATTTACCTACTGCAATTGATTCCACAAGTCCAAAGTCAGAAATCTGATGTTTACACGTAGTAGTTTTTGATGTGATTTATAAGTGTTTCTTGTTTCTTGTTTTTTTTATATCGATTACACCGTTGGTTTTCCAATTTAAATGGTGTTACAATGTACACTAGTATTTTTTGGGGGCCCTGTATAGATTTTTTTGTTAGGTGTGAGCCAAGGCCCCGTGTTAAAGACCGTGCTTTGATCTATAAAGGTTAAATTTTATAAATTGTGACTTGGATGGAGAGTTGTCTCATTGGCGCTCATATACCACGTCTTTTTATATCTACCTAATTATATAACAGCTAACTACAATTGAACAACACAATTGAAAAATTCGATCAATTGCACACAACAATTGACGTTCAACAAAAGGTAAAATAAAAACAAAAGGAGACAAAACAAAACAAAACAATACAAAACAAATAATCCCTTACCCCAAACCTCCACAAAAAACAAAACAAAATCACTTTAATAAGAAAAACCAAACAAACAAAAGTACAGAAACAAAACTAGAACAAAAAGTACAATTAATATATGTTTGGCTTACATGGTAGTATGTCAGTTATATATCATAGCGCATAAAATGAAATGATAAGTTTATTATTACAATGTTTAACATTTTTTTTATGAAGACCTTATGATGTTTTATTAACTCATTGATACAAAGCTTACCTAGAGTATCTTCAAATATTAATTTATATGTACACTTTAGGTGGTATGGGAGTCTGAAATAAAAATGATAGAATTTGCTCATACTTTGCCAAAACGTAGTATCTATTGATATATGTTGAAAAATATAATAAAAATGATAGGTCACCGCGCATTTTCTCAAGCTACAGGACGTGAAAAATTTACACATTTTGTATGAATTATACAGGAAAAAACACCATTTTGTGATTAGAAACTAAACAAAATGATAGAATCGTTAAATATTTAAGGAAAAGATAGCTTTCAGACCATGCTTTGAGAATATCAAAAAAAGATAGGGTACACTAAATTCTATATATTTTGTAGCTGGTCAAGGGTTAGGATGTTCTATAGGAAATCAGCCCAATGCACGTGGAGCCTCCGAACGTGTCGGATGTGACAATTGTAGATGTGTACTCCCCAGACTTTTACAGTGCTGTTCGTAAGTGTATGTTTAGTATAGATCAGAGGCGATAAAATTTAATAGTTTCAGCAGAGGCAGATTAAGGGAAGGTGCGAGGGGTACCAAAATGCTTTTACATAAGACTATGAATACAAATGATCTAGATGAGGATACTTTGATTCGCAAGCTCGTCTGCCTGTTTTCCCTTTTGAAAAGACTCATTGAACTATTATCAAGAGACTGTAACTTCTCATTTATTATAAAAGATCTAGTTTAAAGTCTTGGAAGAGTGTTCCTCATGTCTTTTGCATAGTATAATAACGTTTTTTATGTGTTTTTTGTTGTTATTTTAAGTGTTTTTTTTAACTGCATGCTACGTGTAGTTACAATGTTATTATCTTACTGCGGTACTCTTCCAATCCAGGCTATTTTATCCCATTTTTCGACTTTTAAAAAAAAAAAACTTTTGTATTACAGAATGATCCAAGAGCCAGTAATTCAGTGGTTGTCGTTTATTACCGTATATCATATTTTTTTCCGTTTATTATTGTGTACATCAATCAGGTCGTCATTTTTTTCGTTTGAATTGTTTTACTGTGACATTTGTCTTTTTTTGGGCCTTTCATAACTGTGTGGTATGGGTTTTACTGAAAGTGAGGGCCGTACGATAATCTACAGTTGTTAATACTTCTGTGTCATTTGGTCTCGTCTGGAGAGTTGTCTCATTGGGCATTTATACCATCTGCTTTTTTATATGAAGATTCCAAATCATACAACTGTAAAGACGTAATTGAATAAAGATGCATATAAATAGCTACTAGGTTAAAGTGATAATTTTGTATTACAGAACGGGTATGAAAATAACAAGCCATCCAGATGATTGTAAAGTAATAGTACAGGGATGTACAGAAGTAGTTGTCAAGATCAACGACGAGTCGATTCATTGTGTAGACGGTATATCTGGAGTCGGACGTTGATGGAATTCGTGTCACATACATATACACATTCGCGCATGCACATATGTAATAAAACTTAAAACTTTTAATTTGAATTTTCAAATGTATACACGTACACATTCACCCATGTACATATGTATAAGAACTTTTAATTGTCATATACACGTACACATTCGCCCATGTACATATGTAATAAAACTTAAAACTTTGAATGAATTGTCATATATACACGTACACATTCGCCCCTGCACATATGTAATAAAGCTTAAAACTTTGAATTGTCATATACACGTACACTTTTGCCCATGCACATATGTAATAAAACTTAAAACTTTGAATTTTCATATGTATACACGTACACATTCGCCTATGTACAAATGTAATAAAACATAAAGCGTAATTTTCTATAGACCATGAGGTGAGGAAACGCCAATGTGATTATTGCACATGTGTTGAGCCAGAGGCCAACATGAAAAGGTGAAACTGTGTTCAATAATGCTGTATTTATTTGGCCAAATGCACAATATGCAGACTCTAAGTCTCGACTTATCATTTTATTGTTTTCTGGAATTTTTGTTTTCTTTGTTGAAATATAAATGAGAATGGAAACGAGGAATGTGTCAACGAATCAAAAACCTTAACAAAGAGTAGAAAACAGCACAAGCCACCAATGGGTCTTAAACACAGCTAGAAAATACTGCAACCGGAGTTTGGATTTAGCTAGTCCCTTAACAATAATGCACTTGTTAAGCGAAATTGGACGTCAAGCATAACTCTTAAACATAAATGAATCAAACATTAAAAAAATATACAAAACTAGCAAAGGCCATCTCTGCTCATACATTGTAATTAGAGATAACCTGTTTTGTATTTTTATGCTGGAGATCCCATTTCCGAGTTAAGAACTTAAACAGCCGCAATTATTTTTAATGAAACATCGCTGTACTGCTTTTTCTGCCGTACACCAAACCGCCTTACGAATTTAAGACTTTACCCTGTACATATTCACATTATACTCCCCCCCCCCAAAAAAAAAAACAAAAAAAAAGCCCACAGATGTGCTCCTAACACACCACTGCTACAACACAATAATTATGAAGAATTACTAAAATTGACACAATATTAGTTTTACGGTTACCATCACGATTTGGTTAATCGATTGTATCGTTCGATGTATCGTTGTACTAGCGATATGTTTTCGCGGTCTAGGATCGTTGCATGTATATGCACTAAACATTAAAGCCTCAGTATTTCAAATTTTACTGAGTGTGTCCTGCTCAGGTTTGACAATAGTCAATAAAATATCATTGCAAAGAAGTAAAAAAACATGTATCACAACCTAAAAAACAAACTTTAAATTTTCAATTTTCTGTGAAAAATTGCCAAAATTTACCTTTCACGTCTGTGTATATTACGATAACTACCCTACATTATTTCTTGTTTTAATTTCATGATATCGAACATAAATAATCGGTTATAGCTTTGGGAATATACCAGGGTATAAACACGTTTATGACTGACGCACAAAACAATTTGGCAAGATCAATTAAAACGTTTTGAAGATCTGACGTTGAAGGGTCATTTTCAGATATTTTCCATTGTAGTAGTGCACGCGATTCATTTACTACTGCTACTTGTGCCGCCACCAGTATCCTCTTTTCTAGGGTTTCCTCTTTTGCTTGAAATAGAGCATGGCTGTAATAAAGATCATTATTCTGGTTTTGAATTTTTTCAATACAAACATTTATATGTTTCCATCCGGCTGCGTTTAACTAATATTTACAAACAAAACGTTTCCTTTGCACCGACTTATCAAATTTCCTAGATGAACAGTACACTCTTGCAAAAAATCATTTTCGGTTACTCCATCAAATTTTAGATCATCTTTTCCAGTAAAGCATATGACCATATGGCTATAAGGCTTTTCTTTCAAAAGATCCATGACTTGATTAGCAGTCTTTATTTCTTCTTCTATATACCTTTGTGGTTTAAAAACAGACAAAATGACATGCGGTCCAGGTGACAACATACTAAAACACCTGACTAATTCTAATTTCATTCTATCTTCTGTCATTGTAGTGTCAAATAATCCGGGAGTATCTACGACTGTATATGCCTTTCCTTTCCATCTCATTTTCCCCATTGTTGCTTCGGATGTAACTTAATTTGATGAAGAATTTGAAGAAAATCATTTTTGCCCTAAAACAGTATTGCCTGTTGCACTTTTCCCGGTCCCTGTTTTGCCAACTAGTAAAATCCTTATTTCATGAAGATTGGCATACGTGCTGACCTAAAGAATGTAAAATAACATCGTGAAATAAAAAGGTAAATAATGAAACAAAATGAGATGTATTTCCCCATTTGGCGTAAGATTTTGATCACACAGAAGAGCGATGGTGGCATTATTACGCTATCGTATTGCAAGCTACGCCGAATTGCGATGGTGTTTACGCTGAAGTGCGATGCAACATTCAAAATTGTTCATGTCAATGCAGAAGTTAATCTGTACTATGTTAGAAGCAGTTTTAAGGTTTTTAAGTTGATAAAGGACTTATAACCGTTTAAAACTACGGGAAACGGAGAGAATTGGTAGATAGGGATAAACTAGTAACCTACGAGAGAAACAAAGACAAAATAACATGTTTACGTAGAATTATGTCTAAATGACGATCTCTCCATTTTTAAGCAACTGAAATTAAAAACAGACATAGGCTATTATGAATGTAAATTTACATACTGCCTGCTAAATAAATCTAAATCTAATAAGAATTGCACATCTGTAGATTTTGAACTAGCCACCATGCGGCAAATAGACCATCGCACTTCCAGCTGCAGCGTGACCATAGCACTCCAACGTTTTCATCGTACCTCCTAGTGTTACACATAAACAAAATTATCGGTAACCAGTATTCCACGTGTGAAATTTGAACAGAATTGATTAGTAACACACACAGCAAGATTTTTGTTGATTGTTATTCTATGTTTGATTTTTTGTATTATCAGTTACATCAAAAGTCTTCCATCTGGTAAGTATATCACAATGAAATCGTTCAAAGTTGAACTTAACTTGTGTTAAGTGTTTCCTTTAAAACGATTTAGTTGAGTAATCATTGTTCACAAAGACGAAATTTTGCCTTATCAAGGAGTATTGGATGTCGCTAAAAAACTGCTACATATGTCTTTAATGGTATAAAAAATTTGAAATTCAAGACATTTGTCCAGTCAGATCGAAACAATTTTTCTTCACCAGCATGGGCAAACAAGATGTATATTAAAAACAAAAACACCAGTATACAGAAAGATGTCGAGAGGACGAATAATAAATGCTGCATTAACGCATCTACGATTAAAAGGTAGACATAAGTGTTATTTTGAAATAAAAATCGATGTCACCGATTCACTTTATATTAACCTACTCAGGAAGAATCAATAACCTATACATAATATATATATATATTCAAATAATATTCGAAAAAAATGACAAACCTTTAGTAGATAGTTATAGGTACCAGGATTATAATTTAGTACGCCAGCGCGCATTTCGTCTACACTCATCAGTGACGCTCATATCAAAATATTTATAAACCCAAACAAGTACAAAGTTGAAGAGCATTGAGGATCCAAAATTACAAAAGGTTGTGCTAAATAAGGCCAAGGTACATGTAATCTATGCCTGGAATAAGAAAATGCTAAGTTTTTCGAAAGTTTTGTTAACAGGAAGTACACAAACAATTTACCTCGGACAGGACATGGCATTATTATAAGAACACATATTTATGAAAAGAACTGACACATATGTTTGACGAATAATCCGATTGGAGACAGATCGGCGTGCGGGTCAATAACACCCATTTTAGTCCAGCTATTGACATACACTTGATTGATACTATAATTATATATTACTGGTAAGGGACAAGCCATATAAAAAATCGACGTTGTTCCTTTTAAAATTGTTATACGATGATGACTGATGTACCCATATTTTGACTATTTTATTTATTGTGTCTGTTTATTTAACGCATCAATATAAATATAACGGAATTTGATGAGACTGTCATTAAAGTGAGAGGGTTAGCACTATAGAACCAGGTTTAAGCCACCATTTTCTACATTATAAAATGCCTTTACCAAGTCAGAAATATGACAGTTCTTGTCCATTCGTTTTTGATACGTTTTGTTATTTGATTTTGCCATGTGATTATGGACTTTCCGAATTGATTTTCCTCAAAGTTCAGTATTTTTGTGATTTTACTTTTTTTTGTAGAGACAATGACTTGTAAACCATTAATAACTGAAACGGCCATTTTGATCCGAGCAGCTCAGAAAGGACTGAACACTTTTTTTTGTTAGTTTTTCGTCTTTCTGTTTATTTAAACACTTATTAACTGCTATAAATTTAGCATCGTTTAGTCAATTAACAAACAGTTTATGAAGATTTGCTAATTGGTTTAGTTGTTGCTACTCACATGTACACAATGAGAACATACTGAATTGTCTGAAATTTATGGTCCTGAACCATGCTGGATTTAAGTTAAGCGAAGTGTCTTTACAACTGAATTGACTGCAAAAAGTTACACGTGTACTTTGAATCAAATTGAGCAAGAGAGGGACTACGAAAATAATACGGATAAAAATAATGCTGATGTTAAACGCAAAAAATGTACTTTCAGTAAGACTAGTCTTTGAATTTTTAAGAAATTGCATGTCAATGATAAATTGTTATAATTGTTGAAAAATGTTATATGCAATTATGAAGATGTGGTACGGTTCTGATGATACAACCCTCGAACAGAGACGAAATAACCTAAAAGTTAACGACTATAGATTACTGTTTGGCCATGTGCAAAGATAACATACCATATAAGTATCTTCTATCTTTTGAATACACTGAAACAGTTGACTTTTTTTTTATTCTTCACACGTGTTTTTCATATTCAACATATTAAAGATAAATAACAGAATTGGTCTAACTCTCTTTCACAAAATAAATGTTGTTTTAGTGTGGGGCATATCACACTTAACGACTTGGGTATGTTGACAACAAAATTTCATGACAAAGTTTTGGTTTTAATTCGTAAGTGTGAAATATTCATGTGTATGCATCATCATTAAATCTTGTACTTGTCCTGTTAAGACTGGCGTGATTTAACCTGTTGCATTGAGAAAATAAAATTGGTGTAAATGTCAACGATAATTATTAATCAACTATTACCTCTGTTTCTTTTGTGATTTGATATCGTCTTTCGTCACCTGAAAAAAGGCCAATAGATGCAAAAATAATGTCATAGCAATTAATTATGTATATCAAAATATTGACATACAACATCCCAGCAAAAGCACACAAAATGTTTTAGAAAAAAAGGAAATAAAAACAAACTAATCAGAAATATAATTAGTCCAGTCAATCTAAAGGTAAAAACACTTAAACCTCAAAGAAATTGCAACAGAATTAATTTATGTGTTTTTAGTATTGTCTATGTATACTTTAAGTCATATAAAAAGTCTTCTTTTGTATTTTATGGGGAAAGTGGGTAAAAATGGTAAAATGTATGACCCCAGCCGGAATTTTCGGCTAATTATAATTTCCCCAAAAAAGACTATCATAACTTTTGACACTTTTAATAAAGATTCCAATGGTAACAGACTTAATAAAATCAAGTAATAGTTTAATAAATGTGTCCTTGCAGTTATAAACACAGATTTGATTTTTTTAATGGGTAAACAAAAATACTTTTACAAATCTATATGCATTTACCATGTTTACCTCATACTAAACAGAGTCGGAAATAATTAATGGATTTCCCATTTCTGTTTATTTTTGTCAGCTTTCTCAGATACATTTTATTATTGCAAATGTGTACAATTTCCAATTAATCTTATTTTTACTACGGTTACCCTTATATTTGTTACGATTTTATAGAAAATATTAAGTAACGACGCTATGTGGGGTTTGATTGATATCCTTTCTAATCAAATCATTATTAAAGCCAAAACAAATCATCCTAAATAAAAATACAAATTTATTCTATGCATAACGATACGTGCAAAATTAACTGTTAAGTAAGCTTAGGCGTAAGAAAATTGAAACCGGAAGTAAATGTCCCGTATCAACCCATTGGCCAATAATGATTTCACCGTATTGATAAGCAGTATACACAAATCATGACAGAGCAACGTCCCTAGTATTGCACTAGCTGATGGATCCGCGTTAGGGCTTATTTGCTCATAGCTTTTGATAAACGTTGGTTCGTTAATTTGGTATACCTTATTTGAACTTGATAACTACTATCATCTTGTCATGTGTTAAAATTTACAAAACAAAAAATAAATTCCCATATATTTTACAAAAAACTTAAAAAGGTATGTTTTGTTCATAAAATGAACTGGAATATATTAGGTACCTCACCTTTCGTTGACTCTTCTTTGTCATTTGACGCCATGCCTATAATTTATAATATATAATAGGTAGTAGCTAATTGTGTACATGTTCATGTTTTAAAAAAGAATTAGGCGAGGAAGTATGATTAAAGTTTTATTAGCTCGTAAAATACAAAACAATGACACAGGGGTGTACTAGTACACCCTTATATATCGTAAAAGAACAGAATGATGTATTTATATATATTTGTAGTTAAAACTATACGGACAAAAACACATTGAAAATAGAACCTATGATTTTATTCATTTGTTTATTCATTTGTTTATGATTTAGGCATATTTAGGCATATTTATAGATATTTTATACTCATTATTTTTTAATAATATATTTATGTTATCATTATGAGAAATGTGTAATATGCTATAACGTTTTCTAGTGAGGTGGTTTTAAGAAATATACAATGTGAATATTTATGTCTTTATATAATTGAAGATATGCTGTTGTTTCCATTTCTAAGTGATCAATAATGGAGATGATAATTCATTATGGTTCCACAGAACAAATCCAACTAATCAACATTGAGAACATGTGTAATAATAGCTCTTTGCAGAAAAAATTATTATTGTGTAATTATGTAATTTGCTAAAACTAATACACTAACGCATGATATCAATTACATTAATGAAATTGTTGCTGAGTGAAATATATATTTGCCACAATATAAACCCAAAGTTTAGGGTTAATTTTCTTCATAGTATATATATCTAATTGTTTTGATTATTATAAGTAATGACATGGCAAAGTTAATCGGTTCATACGAGTATATATTCTTTTAGTAAACAAAAACAAACAAAACACACACACAGCTGAAGTAATTTGTTTGTTTATCATTACAGTTAATTAACTATCTTAACCATATAAATACTACTCCCTAGTATACTAGTCCGACATATACAAAATCTATCTGTATGTAGGACTAGACTAATCCGAAAGGAGGGTAGAGTACATAGTTTATAATCATTTCATGGTTTAGCTAGCAAGCAAGCTTACCAAGATACATTGTATTACCTTAACGGAAAAAACTATTTTGGATATAAATTTCACCCGGTAAATTCGAGGTATAATTTCTCTTATACAATTGCGTAATAAAAGCGTACAAATTTCCAGATTATTCATTTATTTGTATTTTGTGTATATTATTTATTCAATATATGTATAACACTGTCTTTTGTACTCTATGACAGGTATATTGACTTACAATCAAACTATTTAACCTAAACAATTATTGTTATTACGTTCAACATGAAATGTGAGGTGTATGTGTCAATTTAAACTAACACAGACACACAACGATTTTATCCTGTCTCATGCATGTGTTTTGGGCTTCGAAATTTGTTAATGTATGTTAGACTCATATCATGTTGTCCACAATTCGAATCCGAATGTCGGTATAAGAAATTTATATTCAAAATGGTCATTCAGGTGTTATCCCATCAAATCGATGCCTTATTTTTCGATCCATCAAATTATAGTTATTCGACTTTATTTTATCAGTATTCTTTGCAATTACGTCGTATTTGTAAACAACTTAAAATAGTGTTTTAATTAAACAAACACTTTTAATTTGACGACCTATATATAGTCAATCAGTTTAATCACGGTAGGATTTACTTTGCATGTTCTAAGTAAAAGATTGTCTTCTTTATTTGATTCTCCTCTCGTCATTTTCTGTATCCATTTGTGAGTGCTTGTCAAGCGGTGTTCTTCCTGATTACTGATTGTTGAAATGACCTTTTGTATTACAGAACGGGTACGAGAATAACAAGCCATCCAGATGATTGTAAAGTAATAGTACAGAGGTGTACAGAAATAGTTGCCAATATTAACGACGAGTCGATTCACTGTTTAGACGGTGTACAATGTAGCTGGAGTCTTACACTTATAAGGCCTCCTATAAAAATATGTCTGAAGATGTTTGCTCCATATATGGTCTTTATTAAGAAAACAATCCATCTACACACCTTTTACATTTTAAAAATCTCCAGGAAGGGCTTTCAGCACAAGTTTATGATTATCTTACGCATTTTATTTTATATAAACATTCCATTAGTGTTTTTGTTCTAATGATTCCAATTATATGTGAATCAGTGCTTAATTGTCAATTTAAACCATTTTGATGATTGTTTGAAGGTATTTACTCTATAAAAAGAGGCTCAGCTTCTCTTAAGGGGAAAGTTATTCTTAAATCAGAGCAGTCGGCATGTCTTCAACTATGTGTCTTTTTCATTCACCTGTTTTGTTCCACATACTGATATCATAGACTTAGTCCTTAGGTATGTCACCTGCACAGAAGTAGTGCAATTTCAATATATCACACCTGATACACAGTACATTTGGTTCTCACAAAATATAATGATGTCATTACAGCACATAATAACTATGTTGAGTACGCACTTCTTCACGATTCGTACCTATTACATTGAATATATTTTGTTAGACACAGAACCTACATTACATTTAATGTGTCCTATTGGTTAATTAGACCATGATTTGTTTAGTTTTTACACTCATGTTTTGTTTTCGTTGTTTATCCCTTTTATTGGCTTGGAAAATGAAATATGTCGATTGTTCAAATCCAGCGTTTGAAACAAAGACTGAACAAGTGCTTTCATTCTGCAGCCTGGATGTTTAAATATCAAACTACGTTAAGTGACAAATCTATTAAGATTCCGTTGATTGCCATTTGCAAGGTAATATCTGACTACTTATCCGACATGCCTTTATTTTTCAGATCAGTGAAAATGTCAACCTAATATCTCTGTGCAAAATATACCTATAACCCCTTTTGTATGTTTTGTTAGTATGTTCCTTTCATGCATCTGTAACACGTACATATCACTGGACGTTATCAGAAAAGTCAGTGGCTGTATTTCACAAATGATTAAAATAAAGGCTAATGTAATCTTGACTGCACAAATAGCACAACTGCAGTTTTTTTGAATACTTATTTCCAATCGATGTAATTTTTAAAGTACTTGTCGTAGTGAATTCACAATCTTTTTTCTTTTAATCAAAATCAACTGTTTAATTAATGAATTGAACTAAACAACTTCTAAATGCAAAAAGGTTGTTGAACCTAAAATTCAAATGTGCAACTTTTGCACTGAAACCAAAGAAAGCTCATTGCATATCTTTTGGGAATGTGTTAACAGCAAAATATACGAATAACACTTCAAAATATATCATTTAAATGTGTATTTAAACTGATACATATTCTAAGATGCAAAAGATGTTATTTTTGGTATTAAGGAAATTGTGTACCCATATAATGTAGTACAAAATATAAATTTAATATTTCATGTACTTATAGCTGTTAAAAATTCAAGAGATACTGAAATGTGTGAGAAGGCTTTCTCCCGGACTGAGAAGAAATAAAGTCAGTCCAGTATTTATTGCATCTTTTTCGATGGAGATCCTTTTCGTTATACGATTATAGTTATCACTGGAAAGGATTATTTGAACCAAGACGTAAGGTAGCGGTATACAAAAAAAAAGATTTATTTTACAGAAAAAAGAGAGTATTACGGACATAAAATCAAACTATCATGATAAACGAACATTTATTCACCTGTCGCTATCATCAATGTCAAAGCATAGTATCGCCTTTAAAAAATCAGTAGGTATGTATAACTGTCAAGATCATTAGTTCTACCCGGTCAATATTAGGCTATAGCACGAGTTCAATAAATATATCTTGTTGACTAAAGCTACCAAAGCCGCGTAATAATCTCAAGGAGTACAAAATATTATATTTGAAACAAAGATTGTCAAAATAAATATATCGCAAATTTAATTACTCTTCCAAAGCTATATTATCAATGAAACAGATGATACATATGAGTTATTTATTCATTATTTATTGTGAATATTGTCCCACTTTCAATTGGTTCTGTCAAGTCAAACGCATACACGTATCGCATTACGGGTAAGGCGTAAATTTATCTCCGCAACGGTCATGACTTGATAATTTTGCTATTCCTTTTGGTCATTTATCAGATGGTACTAATTTCATGTTACTGTTTTGATGTACTATTTTTTAAAATCTGTCAAGATATTATGATTAAATATGGCATTTGAATGATCTGATATGCTTTTGTTATATGGTTTAACATAATTGATATAACAGAAAGACACAAAAAAGTGAAGACGCGAATTATTGTTCTCCCTTCAAACTTAACATAGCGAATGATATAAAGTATAACGATTTTTGTTTACTAGTAATCCATACTTTTGAAAGTGTACAGATTGAAAGTTTGATAGACAAAACAAGAGAGATAGAATTGTCTTCTTGTTACATTTACTAAGCTAACATAAAAATAACGAAAATAACACTCGGTGATTCGACCGATTTTTATTATAATGAAAATATATAAATAGACGGCTATGTAACTATTTTGTATTACAGACAAAGTATACAGTTTTAAAAAAAAATTAAAAACAATTGTTTTGAGCTTCCAACGAATCTGTCTTTTTTGGAATATCTTTATGTTTGTTGTACGTTTTGTTTGCTACAAAAACCTTTATAAACTAATCCAGAGAAAAGAGGATGTGCATGTGTTGTTGAATTTTAACCAAACTTATTTTTATATTATGTAATGGTATTGACTGATCTTTTATAGCTTCTCAACAGATAAATTTATCTGCATCGTTTCTTTTCGATTGTATAAAATATAGTCTATACCAATAGATCTTGTGTTGATCTTCGGAAGTTCGAATTTAGTATTTTATGTATTTGGGGTTTTCCTCATTTCAATATAAACCACACATCCGTTCATTCACTCATGTTTTGAATTTTGGTGGATAGTTGTTTAAATGGCAATGATACAGGTTATGTTCTTCTCATGTGATTTATGATTGTATGATACCAAACCCCTTACGGATGTACGAGTAGAATGTGCTCGATTTTCATATGATGAAAAAAAATTCTTTTAGTCAGTGTTATTGAGGTCTGATGCGGGAATGTCAATTATTACTAGGAGTTTTATATCAATTTATGTATCATTGTCATTTTGCTTAGTTTCCTTTGATACATATTCTGACATCGAACTTATTTTAAACTGAGTTACTGTGCTTATTGCTGTGTGTTTCTTTATTCTACATTAGCTAGAAGAATAGGGGAGGGTTGAGATCTCACAAAACATGGGTAATGCTCTTGCATTTTTGCGCCTGTCCAAACTCTGGTCTTTGTTAGTCTTGTATGTTTTTTTTTTTATTTTAGTCGTTTTATATGTTTTGGAGTTTAGTATGACGTCCATTTTCACTGAGATAGTACATATTCTCATTTAGGGACCAACTGAAGTCCGCCTCCGGGGGCGGGTTTTTCTCGTTGTGTTGAAGACCCATGGTTGGCTTTCGGATGCAAGAGATGTGTACTATTTCCATGTTCAATTTTATTTATTGGAAATGATTAGGAACCATCATTTACCTCACTGTTTTACAACATTGTACATTATTTGGCGTTTTTTCCCATTTGTATTCATGATGAATTTATTCATTTTACCTAATCTATAAAGTATGTTTCGTATTTGCAATTAATTTTTGTTATTTAAAATATTGAATTATATAATGCTATATCTCAATAGTTTAAATACATACCATTTTTGATAAGTGTTTGGTTTGAAAGTGTTTACCTCAAGGTTTTTATATACCATTACCATCATATTTGAATCGTGACGGTCCACTATAATTGTCTAAGCGCTTAGAAAATAACCGTTGAACAATTCAGGATGATAACCGTAATTCAAAAAAAGTATAATCGTAATTCGTAGTAAAAACCGTAGCTGGATAGTATTTGATTAACATTGACACAAAAAAATTCAGTTAATAGCGACTCTCCCCTCCCCCATTTCTCTTTTTTTTTAAATTACTGTACCAATCCCTGAAAATAAACAAAAGGGGACTCAAAACTGGCATCGCTCTTATAATAAATGTGGCTTGTATAGGGCATGGGGGAAGGGTCGGTGGTCACTTCTTGCATGCTGCTGTATTTAAAAAAAAATCCCTATTCATATATTGCCAAAACTCTGATCCATGTTATGACTTATATATTTATATTTATATAATTATAGGGGAAGTAACCCATAGCCACCTCCTTGGTTTAGTGTATATTGGGATAAGGGAGGTTAATTTGCCCTTTTAATTGATTATGTTGATTGTAAATATGCGATATTTCAGGCAAAACATATAGCATATTAAAATGTGTAGCATACGGGACTTTAATTAGGAGCAATGAAATTGGAAGGATTGCACTTTTGGGATTTGGGATTTGGGATATTAAAAATAACCCTTCCCCTCGAAACCCCCCCCCCCCCCAAAAAAAATATCTAAACATTGAAACTTTGATATTTGAAAGAAATTAAAATATCTATTGACTCTACAGCTGCTTCATTTTCCATATGTTTATAGGTGCATGCACATGTATATATCAAAAGGTTATGCATAGTGTTGTCAGTTATAAATAAAGATATATAAGTAAATCTGTCTAAGATATTAAACTGTAAATTGCTTCATTTTTTTTTATTGTGCGTTAATATCATCGTTTAACTGGACATTGCCGTTTATACACACAAATACCATTTAAAAGCTGGAAGACACATTTAATATTTTTCAGTTACTATTATCTGATACAGAAATTACGCTTATCAAACCTACAGAATGTCATCGAATTTGGATTATCATCCCGAATTTTCCGACGGTGATTTTCTAAGCGCTTAGACATTTATAGTGCACCGCGTTATGATTCAAATATTATAATAATGGTATAGCAAAAACCTTGCAGCTGAGTAACAGGCTACATTTAAGAAAATATGGCTGAAAATATTTTACCAATTTCTGCCGTCGCCATATTGGGATCGTCGTAATTCCAGTTACGATTATCAGTTTAACACCAGTTCAAATTTGTACTTGTTTTATGTTATCTTAAGTTAGTATATATAGCAAGAAGACAGTTTAAGTGTTTCTCTCTTGTTTCGTTTATCAAGCCTTAGATTTGTTACGTTATACACTTTGAAAAGTATGGTTTACAAGTAAACACACAGATATATTAATAATTTTAAATATCATTCTCTATGTTCCGTTAGAAAGTAGAACAATAGTCGTGTTTTGTCTTTCTTTTGTCTTTTTGTTTAATCAGTGATGTTAGGCATATGACAATAGCTTATCAGATCATTCCAATGCCATATTTAAAACATAATATTTTGACAGTTTTTCAAAACAGAAACATGAAAACAGTACCATCTGATAAACGACTGACATAATAGCAAAATGATTAATACGATACGTATACTTATGCGTTTGACAAAGCAGAACCAATTGCTAAAATATTCACAATGAATGATTAGTAGTCAACCGGTCAATATGTATTATCTGTTTCATTAATAATATAGCTTTTGACAAGTAATAAAGCGTGCAAAATATTTATTTGACAGGTTTTGTTTATAAGTATAATGTTTTTGTACTTGTGAGATTACGTATTATGCGGCCTTGAAAGCTTAAGCCAATCATGAATATTTATAGCACTCGCGCTATCAATAGCCGAATATTGACCGGGTAGAACTAATATTTCCGACATTTACCTGTATTTATATATAAAAGGCTAAGTATATAAAATCCACTCAATTTGAGATTTTAATTTTTGCTGTTGTTGTATTTTTTTTTGTTTAATTTCGTTTGTCGTCATACCTGTAATATCATGTATACCGTTACCATATTGAATCATCAAATTATAATTGAAAGTTTGTGCCAATAGGTGAAGTTGAAATCATAATTTTGTAAATTTTACGGACGATATCATGAGTTGGTTTACCGTTATGACACATCTGTTTCATAGATTACAACAGATAAGTTCATAGCTATAAGTATGTCCTTTTTTTCTCGAAAATGACCTACCGAAGTAGACCTTTCAACTGGTTAGTACTTGGATGAGCTACATGACGGGTGTAACATAAAAACAGAATTTGCTTACCCTTCTGGAGCACTTGAGATCACTTCTAGCTATGTCGTAACGGTGTTCGTCTTGCTCTTTCGTTGGTTTTGAGTGGTGTAATTCGTGTTATTTGGTTTGACAATGCCTGCGTAGCTTTATACCGGTAACCCCGTAACAGTCTTGTCTTTCCATTCTCATGACAAACGTTTTTCTATTTCAAATTTTCTCAGTTGGTCAAATTGCATGGTTAGAACATTTATCTTACCAATGGTTTATTTAGTTAGGATTATATAAGACTCAGTCATCTTTATTCTGTAATACCATATCATTAAATATTTTTTGAATGAATTATATACGAGTATTAAAAATTTCAAACAATCAGTGTTGAATGATTCCGGCAAACAATTTTGCTAAACACATCAACCTGAGATATCAAAACTACTGATTTTAACGAACGATTCAGTATTTTTAATAAAGAAGAGTGTAAATGTTGTCACTGACGCAAAAAGAAGTTGTTATCATTGTGTACCAATATTGCTGTCCCGAACAATGGTGTTTAGTGGCGGTTCATATTAAAAAAGAGAAAAAAAAATGTGGAAAAGGGGACATCCCTTAAAAATCCATCCGTAAATATTAGTTACTGCAAACAGAAATGCCACGAGTTATCATGCTAGTTTAATACATTTTACCCAGAGTGGCAAAATGTCTTTGTTCAACAGACATGCACATGCGATATTCCTATACTGATTAACGTGTGGTATATTGATCATGTATAGTAGGACACATTTTTACCGTATAAGGTCCTCATGATATTTTTGATAATTTGCGGACCACAGAGCTTAAATAATTTTATCTATTGGAAATGATTAGAAACCATCATTTACCTCACTGTTTTTCAACATTGTACATTATTTGGCGTTTTTTCCCTTTGTATTCATGATGAATTTATTCATTTTACCTAATCTATAAAGTATGTTTCGTATTTGCAATTAATTTTTGTTATTTAAAATTTTAAATTATATAATGCTATATCTCAATAGTTTAAATACATACCATTTTTGATAAGTGTTTGGTTTGAAAGTTTTTACCTCAAGGTTTTTATATACCATAACCATCATATTTGAATCGTTACGGTCCACTGTAATTGTCTAAGCGCTTAGAAAATAACCGTTGAACAATTCAGGATGATAACCGTAATTCAAAAAAAGTATAATCGTAATTCGTAGTAAAAACCGTAGCTGGATAGTATTTGATTAACATTGACAGAAAAACATTCAGTTAATAGCGACTCTCCCCTCCCCCATTTCTCTTTTTTTTTTTCAAATTACTGTACCAATCCCTGAAAATAAACCAAATGGGACTCAAAACTGGCATCGATCTTATAATAAATGTGGCTTGTATAGGGCATGGGGGAAGGGTCGGTGGTCACTTCTTGCATGCTGCTGTATTTAAAAAAAATCCCTATTCATATATTGCCAAAACTCTGATCCATGTTATGACTTATATATTTATATTTATATGTTTATAGGGGAAGTAACCCATAGCCACCCCCTTGGTTTAGTGTATATTGGGATAAGGGAGGTTAATTTGCCCTTTTAATTGATTATGTTGATTGAAAATATGCGATATTTCAGGCAAAACATATAGCATATCAAAATGTGTGGTATACGGGACTTTAATTAGGAGCAATGAAATTGGAAGGATTGCACTTTTGGGATTTGGGATATGGGATATTAGAAATAACCGTTCCCCCGAAAAAAACAACCCCCCCCCCAAAAAAAAAATCTAAACATTGAAACTTTGATATTTGAAAGAAATTAAAATATCTATTGACTCGACAGCTGCTTCATTTTCCATATGTTTAACAGGTACATGTACATGTATATACCAAAAGGTATATTTAAAATATAAAATTCCGGAGCTGTATCGTCCGCAAATTTCCGAAAAAAACATAGTATCAATAGGCTACGGTTCGCAGCTAAATTGTCTCATACTGTAGTTTAGCTCTGTTTAAGGTATTTGAGATTTTATTAGGTTTTGTGAGTTAACTTGATCATGTTGATTTATTTTTCTATTAACCTATTGGTGAAATTATAACATCAGTAAACTACTTATTAAAAATGATGTGAGTACAACATAAACTGCTATCAGAGAGGCTCAATTGTATTGTCTTTACAATTTATCATGTTAACCATGTACACTGTATCGTCCACATATCTTTACTGGATGGCTTAGTTCCATAAAACAGAAACTACGCACAAATAATTTGATATTAAGTCCTTCTGCAAGTTATCTGTTTCCGCATGCGCCTTGAGCTTATATCACAAATGAACCTTGAAAATTTAAAATCCATAATTGGTTTGACGTGTGGTCGAATTGGGAATTTAAGTACGATAGTTGTCGTAAACAGTTTAGTCTGCCAATTTGATCTGTTAAGCTAAGATAACACTTTGTCAAAATGGGTTTAAACTATCAGGTCTCTGATAAAACGTCGCATTCACAAGTTGAAAAACTGTGTGAACGATCGACCAAAGTCCGTTTTCAGAGACAAAGAGGCCATGAAATGTCTATCCTCTCTTCATGATAAGTATGTTGTTGTTCCTACTACGAATGTCTTGTAAAAGAATTGGGTATAAAGGAGCACTCAGGTAATCCCACATACAAAGACATATCATTTGACAAGGATGAGATTTTAGCAAATCATAAGTCCTTCATGGCTTCAATAAACATTACATTGAACACCAAATCGGAGGACTTACGTTGTTTGTATTGGATACCAAAGCTTCATAAAATTCCGTACAAACAACGGTATATTGCTGGCTTATCTTCATGTTCCACTAAAGAATTGTCCATTACATTGACTGACATTCTGTCCGCAGTGAAAGAGGGTCTTCGGAAATACTGTGAAACTGTTTACTCGCGCAGTGGTATTAACCATATGTGGATTCTTAAAAATTCTAAAGAACTTCTAGACAATTTTAAATCTCGGTCTTTTTCTGAAATTAGTTCTATCAAAACTTTTGATTTTTCAACCCTGTATACCACCATTCCCCATGTGAAATTAAAAAATCGCAAATAATACACGATGGTCTTAATGTATAGATTCTGCGTACTGATGTTGTTTATCATCTTAATAACATGTTTTATAGTTCTTTCATTTGTCTTTGTTCTATTATTAATATTACTTTTACTGCTGAATGGTTTTATGTGATATTCGTTTGACGTGGCTCGGTACTTATACATCTCGTCAATGTGTTTGTATTGTCTTTCATTTTTTGTGGTGTGTTTTGTATATGCAACTTTTCGTATTTCTTTGGTTCTTATAACCTGACTCTGTACTTTAAAAGATCCCGTCAGTATGATATTGTTCTATTTTATGTCATTATGAATTACAATATACGTTGAACCACCATCGTCAATATCATTCAATCGCGTAGTGGAATTAACTATTTGTGAATTCCTATAAATTCTATATATAACTTTTGAACTAGTTTAAATCTCGGTCTATTTCTGAAATTTATTCTTGCATACTTTTGAACTTTTAACCCTGTATGCTAACATTGCTTAGGTAAATTAAAATTGTTTGTATGCACATTGAACGACAAACCTATGTGAAGTATAAAATTTTCTGACGTCAGACACAAATCAATGAATGTGTTTGTAGATAGGAGTTTTTGTGTTCTGTTAAATTGTTCCTTTTAAAATTGTTATACGATGATGACTGATGTACCCATATTCTGACTATTTTATTTATTGTGTCTGTTTAGTTAACGCATCAATGTAAATATAACGGAATTTGATGAGACTGTCATCAAAGTGAGAGGGTTAGCGCTATAAAACCAGGTTTAATCCATCCATTTTCTAC
This sequence comes from Mytilus galloprovincialis, assembly GCF_965363235.1. Taxonomy (NCBI): domain Eukaryota; kingdom Metazoa; phylum Mollusca; class Bivalvia; order Mytilida; family Mytilidae; genus Mytilus; species Mytilus galloprovincialis. Next base: position 64,828,416 of record NC_134848.1, read on the forward strand.
ATTTGACAATGCCTGTACCAAGTCAGGAATATGACAATTCTTGTCCATTCGTATTTGATGCGTTTTGTTTTTTTATTTTGCCATGTGAGTATGGACTTTCCTCTAAGTTCAGTATTTTTGTGATTTTACTTTTTTTGCATCAGTATAATGTCACGATGGGCTCAACATACAATATTCTTACTCGAAACTACACGACGTACAGTTGAAATTTTGTAATGTTAAGCTAAGATAGCATGATGCTATATCAGTATAATGTCACGATAGGCTTACAACACGATAAGCTCATTTAAAACTACACAACGTACAGTTGAAGGTATGTGATATTAAGCTATGATAGCATTTTGTTATATCATTTGAATGTCACAATAGGCTTACCATACACTATGCTCATTTAAAAAGAGGCAAAAGGATATACAAAGAAAGTTTTCCATAAATTCATTCTTTGTATATTCTTTTGCCTCTTGGGTTAAATTTCATTAATATTCATCAACTTGCAAACGAAGAAGAAAAAGTCCTGGGGATTTGTCCCTCATTCTTTTCCATAGAATTTCAGTTTCAATTCACATAATTCTGTAATGTTTTACGCATAATTATTGTCTTTCAATTTAACATAAAAACGATCTAACATTTGTACTATATTCGAAGTCAACACCAAAAATCTTTAATTCTGCGCAAGTATATGTCATCATGGTCATCCTATCATTGTTTTAATTTGACTTCAACGCAAGTATATGTCATCCTATCATTGTTTTAATTTGACTTCACGCTCTGTTTTATATCTTAACATTTTAGTGTTTCAAGTCAAAACCAAGCTACTTCAAATTTACATCGTGTTGTTTCAAGTCAACACATTGTATGTTACGCCTCTCGTGACGTCATAATGATATAACATCGTGCTATCTTAGCTCAACAACACGTACTTTCAACTGTACGTCGTATAGCTATGAATGATCATATTGTATGGCCAGCCTATCGTGATATTATTACGATATAACATCGTGCTATCATAGCTCAACATCAAATACTTTCAACTGTACGTTGTGTAGTTATAAATGAGCATATTGTGTTGTAAGCCTATCGTGACATCTATTCTATTAAACGGGAAGACCTCATTTTGTGTGTCGCTTCTCTTCTTTCCACAATAAATTAATCAACACGCCTCTGTGTTTTATAGGTTCAGTGCATAGTCGCATTTGTCATCCATTCATATGATTATTCAGATTTAGTTATTTTGGAAGAAAAACGAGAAAAAAGGCATCCGGATATTGTCCCGTCATTGGACGTAATTTTAAGTCAGATTAGACTTCCGGTTTGCGTTTTTCTGAATACTTTGAACATACATATACAAAGAATAAAATGTATTTTCAGAATTCTATCTGGCAGCTATCATTTTCAAGTTTACTATCAACGGCGGTCACAGAGTTAATTAAATAGAGAGAGTCTGTATACTATATCAATGACCACCATGGATCGATTAGTAAACTTAGAAGGTAAATACACTGTATTTATATAGTAATGAATGGTTATAGTATACAGATAAGCGCTATAAACATTCATGTGAACTTTTTGTACCTTTTCTGAAATTCTCCAGTCATTAAATCTTTTACAAAATTCATTGATGACAAAAAAAAAAAGAAGATGTGGTATGATTGCCATGTTTAGACAACTCTCCACAAGAGACCAATATGACACAACTATAGGTCACCGTACGACCTTCAACAACGAGCAAAGCCCATACTGCATACTCAGCTTTAAAAGGCCCCGAACTGACAATGTATTTATATAACTAACAATTCAAAGCAGAAAACTAGCGGCCTTATTTATGTACAAAAAATGAACGAAAAGCAAACATGTAACACATAAAAAACGACAACCACTGAATTACAGGCTCCTTACTTAAATGTTCATAACATACTAAATGTATGTTCATATTGAAATTGATAGAAAACCAAAAATTGGGAATATTGGAAATAAAGTCCTTCAATATTTTACAAAATTCTTCCAACAACACTTTACATACTTTAAACTACGCTCTGAATGCCCGCGATTTCGCGGGTGTGTTCTAGTTATACTGATATAACATCAGGCTATCTTAGCTTAGCATTACACAATTTCAACTGTATGTCATGTACTTTCGAGTGAGCATATTGTATGCTGAGCCCATCGTGACATTATACTGATAAACCATCGTGATATCTCAGCTTAACATCGTGTACTTTCAACGTTGCATCGTGTTGTTTTAAGTCAACACATTGTATGGTAGGCCTCTCGTTTCAATATAGTGGTGTAGCATCGTGTTATCTTAACTTATCATCATGTACTTTCAACTGTACATCGTGTTGTTTTAAATCAACAGATTGCATGATTGACCTATCGGGATATCACAATGAAATAACATCGTACTATCTCAGCTCAAAATTTATTAATAACAAGTCAGCACCATACATTTTAGCTATTCATTTTATTTGTTATCATAGCAATGGAAGTGGATGACTGAGCATTATCAATCTGCAAGCTAACATCATGCAACGTCAACTTCACATCATTTACTTTTAACTCAACGTTACGTGTGTTTGGCATATCATCACAACATTGTGACTTATCATTATACTATCATGACTTAAGCACTTGTCATTGCAAGTCAACATTGCGCAGATTCAACTTAGCATATTGTAATTTAGAGTTAGCATTTTGATGACTCAATTCAACATAACGCCATCTAAACTTTACATTTTAAGCTTCAGCATAACGTTTTGTAAATCTCTAATATATGACAGCTGAGGCTTTCCATATCTTTAGATTTTGATGATACGGATAGGGTAATATAAAAAAATGTATAAGGCTCTAATTCATTGAATATCATTTATCTCTTGAATTTTGCCTAAAATTCTGGTCCGCTCTTTGCAGGTTTCTGAAGATGAGGATTATAGTTATATAAAAGCAACACTTTCTATAAAATTCATTTATAAATCTTAAAATCTCTATGCAGGATAGACACCCAAATTTAAAGATTTTCTACATATTTGCAAATCATAAACCTATCTTGGTTAATTGCAATCATTCTTTTTATTTTATCAGCTTGAATGATTTTTCAAGAAAATTAAATCATAAATCCATGAAATTCTTAAGATTTATTGTAAAATAACTGGTTTCTGCCTCTGTAGGCAATTTGAATATTTCATAACTGGTTCGAAAATAAATTTTTATTAATTAGGATTGTTTGTCAAAATCCGATATTTTACCAAAACATATTTTAAAAGTTTCAGTTGCAAAGGTTAGAAAAGACAGGCGAAAGATACCAGGATAGAGGGACATTCAAAACTAAAAAATCGAGAACAAAACTGAAAACACAATGGGTAAAAATGTGAAAAAAACACAGACAGACACAAAACAATAGTACAGTACTTGCAACCTTATGCCTTGTTGTGTTAGCGATCAATCAGCGTTCATCGATTAGTCACTGAGCAGTCAAGTTAGCGCCAAACTTACGTCACCAATCAGTCAGACTTTTGATAAACGTACTTGAATGATCGGCCGGATCGGACGGATAGTACCGATCACCCTTTCTGATGGATTGAGCTATTCTACGTCACATAATAAACTAATACAAATTACGGAATCTTAGTTTAAATTCATTAAATCAAAATGGCGACATGTAAAATACGAAACGTTCATATACAACTGATCAACATTTTGTTTTATCAAAATATTCTATAAAGTTTAATGAATTTAAATGAAAAAAATATACAAATTAAACGTAAATTTGAATATTATCTTCAAAGAATGGTAACTGTCTTGTTCGATAAAAACAAAAGTTTATTCATATTTATCCTTTAAATATTCATACTTTTTAGGCGAAATGCGCGTCTGGCGTGATTATAAAATTTTGATCCTGGTGTCTTTGATGAGTTTATTTGATACAACAGTACTTTTTTAAAACAATGGCGGACACTTTTTTGGTATATGATGCAATGAGGTCGAAGTATTTAAATTGAAGCGAAAAATTTATAATCAATGTTTCCTGGCCTTATTTGACAAATTTGAACCAAGCTAGCTGCTAAAAGCGAATTATTATTTCCATATTTTACTCTCACTATGGATTAAACAGAAAAATAATCTTTCTTTGGATTTTTTTTATACAATACCTCGTAGCTTGTGCCCCCTTAACTGTTATTACTTAACTTGGAACGTAAAAGTGTGCCACTCTCCTTTCTGACTTGTTCCATTATTATTACGAGGCTGACTTCATACAGGAACTTCATAAGAAGAAATATAAGAAGACAACGAATACAACAGATACAGTAAAGTGTGCCTCATATCTAGACTTACATCTAGATACTGACAATAAGGGCCTGTTGAAAACAAAACTTTACGACACAAGAGAACCCTTGGTAAATTTTACGGACGCCATCACGAGTTGGTTGATCGTTATGGAATAACCGTTTCACAGATAATATCGGCTGTTCCGTATGTTGAAACTACAATCCACTTCCTTTTTACCACGAATGTGACCCATCAAATTATACTAGTAGCTACCGGTTTTTTGATAATATGAGAAACACGACGGGTGACACATGTAAAATAGGATTTGCTTACCCTGCCGGAGCACTTGAAATCACCCCAGTTTTTGATTGGGTTGGTGTTGCTTAGTCTTTATTTTTCTAAGTTGGGCCTTGTTTACTACCATTTTCTGTTTGCCTTTTCATTTTTTATCCATGACATTGTCAGTTCATTTTCGATCGATGATTTTGACTGTCCCTCTGGTATCTTTATCCCCTCTTTTGACGATATTTGATGCAATAACGGAAAAAAAGACACTTCGGCGCCCGCGTAAACATGTGTGAGTGTGGACATACGTTACCTTTAACAAATGTACGATGAATATTAATAATACTGTTGATAAAGACACAAAAACAAAAAGTCAACGGTGTAGAGAAATTCGCCAGTTAAATAATTAAGAACTTACATGGTCGTTTTGAAAAGACATAATAGTACATAAAAGCATTAAACAATGATATCTGACAATCGGTTATTACTATGAATGCGACGTGACCAGAATTGTGCATGGACATAATCTTTGTTGTACTTGCACAAATATCACTCGGTCAACTAAATTTGCGACAGGAAAAGCCGTATTTTAGGCAAAACTTCACATACAATATAGATATCTATTAATTAATTAACCTGAAAAAGAAAACCTTTTCATTTAATTATTCGGCGACGACACGTGCACGTGTAACTCGTTTATAAAAAAACCAACTTGAATATGTTTAATTGACAGGTTATTTTTTTATTTGTTCATTGAAATTGGAATAACATGGGGAAAGCACCTAATACAAGACCTTGGTTTGATTGCTAATGAGACAACTATCTGAGATACCTCTAAGTCCAAACTGAACACACTTGTCCAGCCATTTTGTGTTGAGGAGGGCTTTTGAAGAATGTTATATTCTTGTCAAACAGCATGCTGATCTCCGCATCTGTTAGTTGCTAAACCCTTTTGGGGTTGTTGCTGTTGCCTTATTGTTTAATAAGATTTTGCTTAAAGGCCTTCAGTGTTTCTTTGGTAAGGCGGAAACTCTCATCATTTTCATCTTCCATGATAGAGTTACCATTTGTGACACCTAAATTTTCTCTCGACAATACTTAATGCCGGCGTCACACATTGGCGTATAGACGGGCGTGCACCAGACGTACATAGAAAATTGACTTAGTCGGTATACGTTAGTTGTACGCCAGAGGAAGACTAAGGAATTGTTAAACGCGCGTTGCATAAGTTTAAAGTTCGTCGAAATGCAAAGGTATACGCTTGGTGAACGCTATAACTCCAGGAAATATTTATGCAGTATAAAAAATTTCATCCAGCGCAAGTGTTTGTCTAGCGTATACCCATACGCTACACGAACGTAATGCATACGCTACAGCGCGTTGAAAACGCTAGAGATAATTTTGAGACACGTTAATGGCACTTCAAGATCGTTTTACTTTAATTGATACGTATGCGGGTGTGTTTATAACAAACTCCCCATTATAAAGCATACCAGACAAACACGGATTATAGTCCGAAATACAACTTGGGCGGGACTCAAATACGTTCAATAGACTTTTTTCCTACGTAGCGTTCATTTAATCTACGTTAGTAAAACGTCAGGCATACGCCACAATACGTTACTTGAACCCTCGATAAACGCTTAGGTACGTTTATCGTACGACCAATACACGATTAAAGCTCGTTATGAACACGACACAGATATGATTGACAGGTTGAATGCATCTTAAATTATAAGTTTATTTGTAGTGTACATCATATTTACCACGTCAGGCATACGTCGGATCTATGCGCTGATATGTGACGCCGGTATAAAATGAACTCACGGATAGGATTGAAAATGTCAAAATTTCTAAAAACAACAAAATAATTGATTTAAGAACTCTATTTTTATATTTTATTATTATTTTTTTTTAAATATTGACAGTTTATTGACAGCTTAATGATTGTTAACACAATTGCCATGGAAGTGACGTGACATTGTTTATGAAATTAAGTAGTTTCGGTAAACTATAAGTACGCGTGGGTAATAAGTCATTGACGTTAAGCTTTTTCTGTACAGTTAAATAGCTGATTGTAGTATAAAATAGAACTCCTTATAGGTATATAATAAAAAAAAAATCATTATAACTTAAGAGCTTTCTTTAAAAGATTTCTAAATTAATCATTTGAAATCAACATTTTGACCAAATTGAGTGGCGAAAAATGTAACATTTCTACGCTACTAACAAATTGTACTATTAATTAATATCTTTGTAAATCATAATACTCTCATTGCCATTGTGAGCTTGATTCATTTTAAGCTGATAAATGATCGTAAACGACAAATGCGTCATGCCTGAAGTCCTCCAAAAATGCTGTTAGACATTTGTACACGATCGCAGCATTGTTTGCCGAAGACACTAAAGAACCGGCGACTGGATAAAACAAGTCAGCTATATTTTCATTCGCAGCAATGTTGTCATCTGAAGACAATACCTTTATTTGTGTATGTATAATGTCCGATAATACTACACCAGGTTCTAAAAGTTCTTTGCACAACAGTGTATTAATATCCACGTCCGATATTTTGTGTGATCCGTCACCTTTATCAGAAAATCTAAATACCTTAATATAATGTTTTAATTCATCTGCAAGAATGTGCGTGTTTAACGGAAAGCAAATACTTGGAATCTGTAAGGCTGTCGTTGATGTCGCTGCTGTCGCGAGATATACAATTCGTTTTTTGAGATATTGAAATTTTTCTTCAATAACTAATTTTGACAATGGATATAAGGCATTCACAACTGCTTCAGATTTAGGTAGTGGTAAATTTTTAATCATATGGTTAATCAATTCATTAATTTCACCAATGCTTATATGTAAGCAGGACAGGACGCACACATTGGGATGAGAATCGTTTTCACATTCATTATCTTTGAATATTTGTGAACATATAATTTTTCGAAGCCTAATCGAATCTATTTCCTCGTCTCTTTTAACTAATATTTCTAAATCTGTGTCGAACCCTAACCAGTCCAGACCTGTCCCTAAAATGGTCTCTTGGTCCTGATGTCGTGATTCATACTTTGTTCTGATTACAGAAACAGATTTCTCCTTTTTAGTCAAGTCGCGGAAAATCGATATGTCGTCTGTGTGAATATCGTCGTTTAGGAAAAAATAGAAGTCGTCGTAAGGATCAATTTGAATTTCTTTTGAACCAGATATATCTGTTCCGATAAATACGATTCTTTCATTATCTGGATGGTAATATGGAATAGTGGTTTTATTTTCCTTAGAAAAACCTGAGTTATTCATCTTTAAGCGACGAATTTGATTAATAAATTCATTTTTTCCTGAATTAGGTTCACCTATAACTCCTATCATAATTGTTTCATCCTTCCATCTATCTAACATGTCGAAAATGTTCTTGTTTAAACCTACCTGTCCTTCGTTTTCAAATCTCACTTTCAATGCTTTGATGATTCTTACTGGTAATGGTAGGATAAGATCATATACAAACACTGCATCTTGATGTAAGTTTTCTAGTATCTCATTGAGAAATTTGTAGACTAAGGTCGCGGTAGTTCCAGCCGAAATAAGAGAACCGACAATAGGGAGAAAAATATCAGAAACAGAAAGTGCTGTAAATAGGACTAAATATTTGTTTACAAACATTGCTGAAACTATCTTGCGAGTCCTTTTCTCAGAGTTAAGTCCAAATAATTCTTTGCATTTCAGCTGCTTCTGGTCACGATAACTTACTTTCCTTATTTGTTTGTGTGTTAGTCCGAACACTTCTATGTAGTGTTTTATTTCGTTAACAAGTATGCTGATATTTGCGTAAACATCAATTCCAGGAATAGGCGAAGCTGAAATTAATGCCGTTCCTAGTGATGCTGTATTAACTCGACTTTTAAGCGATTTAAATTTTTCTTCGATCATCTCTTGTGATAATGTATGCAAGGTATACACAACTGCTTCAGATTTAATAGAGGACAAGTTTTCTTTGATGTGCTGGAATAGTTTATCTATTTCTCCAACACCCTTTTTTTGACCCGAGATAAAAAAGATTTTGCAATGTGCTTTCAGATGTATATGTGTGTTAAGCGATTTAAATGTTTTCGTCCTGAGATTAACATAGACGGTTTTTTCGTCAATTCCGTTCTTTAATCCTTTTTTGACGTCTTTGTCTACTTTTGATCGAACTAGACAAAAAGGTTTTTTCATCTTAATCAACTGTTTTGCGAGCCATAAATCGTCCTCCTGTAAAACGGTGTCAAAGAAAACAAAAAAATAATCGTACTTGTGAAGTTCCATTTCTTTAATGTAGGTGTCTTTCGGAAATTCTAGCGTACCTACACCTGGTAGATCCCAAAACACAATTTGGTTGTTGTCCGGGTGGAAGTAAGGTGTTGGCGACTGCGTTGTATCACCACATCCGACTTCCGCGAATCCTTTCTCGCCTTCCTTGACATCTCTTACAAGATTAACAAAGCTTGATTTTCCGGTAGCTGTACGGCCAATGATTCCAAATTTAACTGGTTCTTTTTTCCACTTGTCTATATTATCCTCAATATATGCTACTACCCCAGAATGACCTTCCCTTTTTGCTATGTCTCGCATTTTGGCGACATCACTTTTCTCTTCTAATACCTGTGGCTGTAGAGCTCCCGTCGTTTCTAAAATAAGATTCAATTAAGATTTAAGATAGGTTTGATAAGCATTTGTTTTTTAAAAATAGCATTAAACATTATATATGTCGCTAAATCGCAATAAAACCTAAAAATTCAAAATAAACAACTCAAAGTTTTCATTTTGAATATTGTGAGGATAGATCAAATAGTATATACGTTTATAAGGGTTGGCATATAGAAATATCAAAATTGAGTATGGACATGGGGACTATTTCAAAGAGACAACAACCCGACCAAAGAGCAGATAACATCTGAAAGCACTACTTGGTCTTTAACGCAGCAAGATATCTGCACCCGTAGGTGGGCCGCTGTTGGCCCCTAAATAAAAATGTGTACTAGATCAGTGAAAACTGACGTCATACTTAACCCCAAAACATATACACCGACTAAAATTTAAAAAAAAACAAACAAAAAAGATAAACAAAGGCCAGAGGCTCCTGACTGGGGACAGGAGCATAAATGCAGTGGGTTAAAACATGTATTTTTTTGAGATCTCAAATATTCCCATATTCTTCTGACCAATGGAGAATAATGAAACACACAGCTAAACGCACAATGAAACTCAGTTTAAAGGTCCGATGTCAAAATAGGTAACAAAAGAAACTACGCAAAATGACAATGATGAATATTCAACAAAGGACTACTTGCAGTTACTGATATGCCAGCTCTAAACCTCAATTAAACTACTTGAAAGAGTATGTCTGCGTCATACGAAAACCTCTCACAATCCTTCCGTTTGGGGTTTAGTATCATACCATCATAAAATATACGGGAAGAACCTAACCCGTATTAAGCCAACAACTCGAGTTAGAAAATTATTTTTATTTTTGATGCAAAGACCCTATAAGTGAGTCAATATTAATAACACAATATGCCAACATTAATGACCTGACACCAGTATTGTAACTATATCCCCTCTGGATATGTCTGTTTAACAGTCTGGTTACCTTACATATTTGTAATCATATTACATTCCTCTAGTTTGAATTAGACAAATCATCTTGAATGTACGAATTCGTATTGCAGAGTGTTTCCATTCAAATGTACCCTCATTTCAATGTTGGTTTTTTTTAGGCAGTTAGTCATCGAGCAGCTTGTTTCAGCTTGTTCCAACAGCAACTTACAGTACGAAAACGAATGTGGTAAGTACCAAATATTCCAATGAAAATTAAAAACGGAAAGCACCAATTGCAACAAAAGTGAACATTTAACTGTATTTCATTATTAGCATACCGCTCATTTGTATGAGAGTCTAACACAATTTCATTTTTCGTTAATATTTTGAGTTAAAGCTGGAAGAAGTTTTTATAATTTGATATTGTTTGTCCCACTAGTAGTACACTACACTGTAAAAATCTTTTTGAGAAAGAGCAGGTGCGATTGTTTTTAATTTGAATTTATTGAAGAAATGCACTACAAACTAACTGTGTCTCGTGCCCGCTAACATCTTTTGAGACTTGAAACACGAGGAATAAAAAGGAAGTGTAAAATCAAGGTTGACAGCTTCAGACGTGATAAAACTTAACCGATTTTAACTGGACCAAATCACTACTTAACATAAAGATTCAGCATCCAAATTTCTTATACATATAATTTCACCCCTTACTGAATATTGCATGCATTACATATCAAGTACTAAACTGGGAAAGTGTATCAAATAATATATGCAAGTTATACACTGTTCACACTAGGCACTATATTCGTAGACAACGAAAACCAAAGGACGATAACTATGTCCTTGGACCAGTGTCTTTTTATGTTTCGCCAAACGAAAAATAGAAGAGTACCCCACTTATGTTTAATCCAAAGATAGCGAATGACAATCTTAAAGTGCTTACAGGTTTTTTCTTTGTTGAGACCGTAGGCGATATAAAGAAAATAATGTTTATTATTTTTTCTGTGCGTTTAATTAATGTTTGTTCCGTAGGCTATTATAACACATAACTGCTTTGATAATGGTAACTTATCATAACCTAGGACACCTAGTTCATAGAAATATCACGACAGAAATTTGTCAGAGATCATTTTGAAATATAACAATATGATTGACCGGACTGATACTATGTAATATAAAACACTTTAGTAAAAAAAAACCAGATGTTTCGGGTAAGTACCCCAGGCATGTATGGATCATCAATAAGAAAGTCAAGAGAGAAGAATCATATTAAAAGGTCAATCAAGAGAACATTTAAAAATTAAAAGTGGAATATGTATTAATATTCCGTCTTTCCGTCTTCTATCATTTTTAAACATCGCTGTGGTCGATTAAAAAATTATAGAAGACGTAAATTCCTGTTTAAGAAATATCAATACATACTGTTATATAAACAGCAAGTGTACATGTGGTATATCCTATATACAATAACAAAATATATTATATGAAATAACAACTTATAATGAATGAATGTTATAATATGTGTCTTTATGATAATCTCGGATCTCGGTTATTCGATCAAACATATTATCTTTAAATGCCTACTTGCAAATACGATTATATCTATACCATTAAACGAGAAGACATCATTTTGTGTGTCGCTTTTCTTCCTTCCGCAATGGGTACCATGCATAATCTCATTTGCCATCCATTCTTATAATTATTCAGTTTGGGTTATTTTGGAGAAAAACGTAAAAAAGGCGTCCGAATATTTTTTCCGTCATCGGACAGACTTTTAGTCATCGACTTCCTTTCTTTCAACAGGTATGAATCGCCGTTCTAGATCGGCGCACTCCTATATAGAAGGATGGCTAATGCGCTATAGGCAAGTATACACCCGCATCCACTGAAAACTTATAATACATGTATAAACACACAAATGGACGGTCCACTAATCCATCAATTCATGCCTATATATGTATATGCAAGATTTCGGGTTTTTTTTACTTTAAATCATAATTTACATAACTATTTGAGGACAGGGCAATTATTTTCGTGTTATGTTTATACTTCCTATCATATATATATATATACTTTCTATAAGATATAGCAGTGAATGCCGTGGACAAGCAACTTGGAATTAATAGTTAGTATCAAATACATTTTATTTATAATATACATATGTTCATGAAACGCAAAAATGGAATTTAATAGAAAACAAAACAATAACTGACTTTTGAAAAAGAGGAGGGGCATAACATAATTGACCGGCCTTCAAGAACTTATGACTTTTCAATGGCCGATCCAGAATTTTTCATAAATGGGGCCCACTGACTGCCTAAGAGCGGGCCCCGCACTAGTCATGCTTCAATGATTCCGTATAAAATTAACCATTTTCTATTCAGACAAATGGTGGGGCGGGCCCCCTAAAAAACCCTCTGCAGTTTTGTTACCTTTTCTGAAATTTTCTAGAAAATATTTTACAAAAATTCACCCTTCAACACTTTACATACCAAGCTCTAAATGCCCGCGATTTCGCGGGTGTGTTCTAGTACAAGTTGCACCCTGTCAATATTTGTTCTGTAACAATTCCTTGATCGAGTGAATGTGATTTATATTTTTGACAACATAATAAGTTTTCAATAGAAACATCTGATCCATTCATTTTAAATTATCTATTTATTATTTTAGCGCAAAAGAATAGTTAAAAATATTATGTATTCAAAACGACACAACACATATTTTTGAACTGTTTAGAAGATTGGTGAGAAATTCCCCTCATACAACTGATGTAGACTTATTGTATCATAACATAGTAACTATACTTTGTCAGCCTGAAAAGCTACAACATATTCACTGCAAAAAATCATTTGGCAATTGTAACATGGCACGTATGGAGGTGTTTCTTGGAATATGTCTTGACACAACATGATCATACATCATAGCAGAATCGTGTGTGAAATTATCCAAACAGTTAGTTAAAAAGTTGTATGCAATTGTTCCACTTAATGCACTTGTAACAACAGCACCTACAATCGGACCAAAGATTTCAAATTTGTTTTTTGTTGCAGCTACAACAATCAGAGCTGCCAACTTTGGTGATTGTTGCAACATATATCTTAAAATTTTCCAATTTGTCTTTTCAAGTTCACTGCATTTTATTTGACTGTCTGCGAGGTGTATGAGAGATGTCTTTTCTTTCCAGCAAAGTCCGAGTTCGTTGATGAAATGATATATCTCCATCGCAAGAATAGCAATGTTTACCCCAACTTCAAAACCGGAAAAGCGTGTTGCTGAAATAGATGCAACTACAGTTGTCACGATTAGAATTTGTTTTTTCAGTAAGATATATTTTTTGTCATTGATCGCTTTGTACAATGCATTCAATGAATACAGTACTGTTTCAAATTTTTTCGCTTTAAGGTTAGAAATGATATGATTTTTTAATTTTGCCATGTCTCCAATATCATCGTTGAAGCTAGAAATAAAACAAACACCAACGTTGGCCTTTAAGACGTCGATTTTGTCTATTGTTGAAAATGTTTTTTTTCTAAGCTTTATTATTTTACTACTGGCATCTTCACTGCAATCCATTTTTATGTCAAGATCAACTTTTGATCTTACAAGAACGAACGGTTTATTCATTTTCACCAACTGCTGTGCAAACCATAAATCGTCCTCATGTAAAACGGTGTCAAACACGATGAAGAAATAATCGTACTTCCATAGCTGATTTTTCAAAACATACTCGCATTTTGTCCAGTTTTCAGACCCAATACCCGGCAGTTCAAAGAATAAAAGCTGGTTTTCGATCGGAAGACAATACTTTCGTGGAGCTGTAATATTCTCACACGAATCTTCACTGTGGAATCTTTTACTATCATCTTTCACATTTAAGATTGCATTAATAAAACTTGATTTACCTGTATTGGGTCTTCCTGCGATTCCTAAGTTGATAGGTTCTTCTTTGCAACTTCTTCTTCTGATATCTAAGTGTCTTGCAAGTCCAGTCGGACCCCCTTTTTGTATACTTTCTCGTAGTTCTGAGTGTTCTGCATTTTTTAAACCTTGGTCTGGTTCGGCATTTCCGGAAAAATAACTTGTAAACCAGTTTCCCATCTTTTAAAAATTCTGAAAATAAAATAATGTTTGCTGAGACCTTTTTTGTTAGCTGATATTTGACAAAACCGAACAATTCGAAAAGCATTTGAAACCCTTTTTGTACACATAACCCTGTAACAAGTGTAAACAAATAAAAAAAAAAACACGTCAGGAACTTTATAAATAGTATACCGAACCCGAAAAAGATTAAAAGCGTGAATATTTTCTTCAAAACAAGTTCTTGATACTTATAGACGGACACATTTAATGTCAGTTTCTCGAGGTTTTAATTAAGATTGAAATGTATTGTTATTCCTAAAAAAATAAACAAGTTGATTACTTTTGTCAGAATTTAATGTATGTATGTATTGATTTATAAATAAGCCACTATGTTTTTCCTCAACATATTAGTCGACTATTTAACTTTTTTTCGAAACATTTTAGGAACAATTTAAAAGACATTCCTGAATTTTAGCATGGTTATGTTCCGGGCCATACGAGTATTTGGACCATACGCGTATAGTCATGATCGTTTGTTTTTATACTGATATGGTCCGACCGTACGCGTATGGTCTGGGTTATTGACACCATGAATGTCCAAAAGGTATAAGATAAATAAATAGTTTCTATTTTTTTAATTAGATATTTCATTTGATTCCTATGTTCATCATTTATTTGTCCAAACAGAACACAATATGCAAATATTTTACCAATTAATTGAAAGAACAGCTTAACAAAACGGCAATTGACTAATTCACAGGTCACTGAATTTCGTTCTTTTCTTTTAAACATTTATTTTGGTGTTTAAATTTGTGTTAATTAAAACATAATTTCTTATTTTGGTGATTGATGTTTGTAAATTTGTTCATGTTATCCTGTTAAATGAGTTAGATAGTATGAATTTAAACAAAAACACACACAATCAATTAAACAAGTATAAATACGAAGAAATTTTGTTTCTGACATCTAAATTTAAACAATTCAAAACATTAACAAATCCATTCCCTAAACATTTGTTGAATTGAGTATTTGGTAGCCATTGCAATATGACAGGTATACCGAAATGTAGACAATATGTTAAAGATAAAATGATTCAGACAGTAATTTGTGCCATTTTTTTTCAGTGAATGAACTGTATGCTATACAAAAAAAGTCCTACAATTATTCGATACAAACCTATTTGATATATGTACTCGTATAGTGGAGCCCGTTTATAACCTAACAAATATGATACTCATATGGTCCAATCATACGCGTATGGTACGATATCTTATATGGTCCGGAACAGTTTCAAATATGTACACAAACTATACAGGTATAGTTTCAAAATTTATAACAAAATCTGCCTCATAAAAGATATTTAAAATCTAACACAATATAAAAACTTTTAGGAATAATTTGCTCTCAATGTTCTCCAATATTGTTCTTAATTTGGCTTTTTATATTTTTGATTAGAGCGTCACTGATGAATCTTTTGTAAACGAAACACGCGTCTGGTGCACATCCAAATTTAAATCCTGGTATCTATGACGAGTTTGTATCCAAACTGTGCCCAAATAAGCATAAAGTTATATGTGTGTGTTGTAGACAAAGGATAAGTGAATACATTAAAAAAAGTCGTTGACCTAAATGTATTTGACCAAAATCCGTGACAAAGTTTTCACTATAACCTGTCCCTAAATAACGGTTAGTCTAATTAAAAGCATAATACTATGACATTTAGAACAAGGGGTTTTGCCCTAAACACAATATTGCACAATATACACATTTCCATAGACTATCACATATTCACAACTTGAATTGTCTTTTTATTTGTCTATATATGGTTAGTTTTTGCTAAAAATGTGTAATTCAGAGTTGCTTGTTAAAATGTCGTTTACCTAGTATCGTTTTATGTAAGTTTAATCAAATGTATAACAGCGGTAATAATTTGTGACAGAAGTTAAACAAATCTTTAGTTTATGAATTTGAAACGCAAATTGTAATCTTGTAAACCAATAAAAAAAAAATTCAAAAGGACATCTGCTCTAGAATGAAAAATGTAGTGGCCACATGTTTAATTATCATGCTGTGCATGTTTTGAAATCGTTTTGGAACTTCACAATAGTCCTTAGCTTTGTTACTATAGCCAAACGCATTTTCAAAACCTCTATATAAACTGATCGTAGATAATCTGATTGAAATTTGGTATTTGCACAAGACGCGCATTTTGTCTTCAAAAGACTCATACGTGACTTTGAATAAAACAAAGTCAGAAAGGCCAAATAAAGTACGAATTTGAAGAGCATTGAGAACCAGAAATTCTTTGAATACATTAAATAAAATAATTCTTGTTTTCAATTTATTTTTAACTGACATGAAAACTTTGAAAAGTAATTTTTACTTATTAGAATAAATGTTCATTTTGCGCATTTCCGTCAAACACTTTCACATATCGTCCTGAAGATGCTTTAAATGTTTGCCACTGGACGATGCATTTAACGCAAACAATAAAAAATACTCATTACTGTTTTGAAAGAAATCAAAGAAGAAAATGTGAATAAAATGTCGATTGTTTTTCATCATCATCATGTTTGTTTTGTTCTCTCTTCGGTAAATCCTGTGCCTATAAAATTGCTTTAGTTTTATTTCACAAAAAGCCATAGGACAAATGTATTTTTCATATGTAAAAATTGACTGCTGATATAATACAATAATACTAGATTGTGATGTATTGAGGTTTAAATATAAAGAACAAACTTTGTTTTTTTATTTTGAATAAATAATAATATCTTTTCTTGAATTGTCTATATGGAAATATTTGTAAAAACTTTTTACACACACTCACTTTATTTGAGACACGTAATATTATCCAAAATAGCTTGTTCCATTTATTATTCCCAAAAATATTGATTAAAATTAACTATACTCATTAGTAATATAAAGAGACGAATCTTACCTCCTATGTACTAAATCATGAACATCTCTTCAAAAACGTTATTTCTGTTAGTCGCTCTCAACTGCTAAATCTATACGAATATTGGAATCTTTGCAGTGGTAAAGCTCTTAAATACTAAATACACAGTGCATATTTGTCCCGCCTACTCATTTATCTAAACGTTAGGCGGACCAATTACGCATTCCTATCTAAAAACTAGATTGAGGCAGTATTCTTACATTTTTCAAAGGTATAAATGTAATATATTAAACTTAAAGTAAAATAAAAATTATGATATACAAATCATAGTACAACTTGCTTTGCACAGACCCGAACATTTAAAGGGTATTTTGTACAAATTTAAAACGAAAATTGACATCAATTTTTTTTTCTTACAAACATTGATTAAGGCGAACTATTACGATTAGGTTGTGCTATCAGCAGTGTGTATGTTCAATTTCGTCGAAACAAGCTAAAATATCATGAACTGAAAGTCAATAACTTAACCTCACTTGAATCCGTATCTAATTTGAGCTTAACGACGATTGGTTGTTTCATGTGCAGAGCTTATGGTCAATATAAATCGAAGCAAAAATGTATCGTAATACTAAAATTATATCAAAGCTGGGGCTTATAAAAACTTTATCACTAAAACAAGCACACATAGAACAACAAAAATATGCATTACACATCGTGTCGAAAAGTCATATCAGCCCTAAAGTTCGATTTGAGAGTACTAGCTTGTAAAAATCTAAAATAAATTAATAACAAAACACCATGCATCAGAGACTAAAATTAAGCAAAACACATTCCAAGGAATAAGTATTTCAATGCCATGGACACTTAATTGACACGATTATGCAAATGTCAAAATAAAAAATAATAAAAATGTATAATGTAATATATATAGATTAAACAAATTCTATGTATGTAAGTTTTAGTTTATCGTATAGGCTTAAGCGGGGATACCAATCTCGATGTGATGATCAACGATAATCTATAATTATATCGGGTTATATTACCGTCGGCAGTCTTCTGAGGTAATCTTGATGAAAATGGGTAGCATATATTAAGTAAAGTTTTTGATTTTTGTGGTTACTCCTATAAATGAATTATTATATACTAATTAAAATAGAATTATTATTATATCTTGTAAAATAAAACATGTTAATTTACCAATGCGTGTACACCACTGGTTTTATGTTTTATCGTCATTCTACTACACTGTCCTAAATTAATTTTATCTATTCATTGTTATTCTGTCATTAATCGATTGAGAGAAAACAAATCCGTGTTACAGACTAAGATAAGAATCACCAGTGACGCTCATATCAAAATAGAAAGAAAGCCAAACCAGTATAAATTTGAAGGAGCATGGAAGACCTATAATTTCAAAAAGGGGTGCTGAACACGGCTAATATACAAAAAGAAGACATGGTATTATTGTCCTTGACACAACTCTCAACAAGAAACCAAATGACAAAGAAATTAACAACTTAGGGTCACCATACTGCCATCAACAATGAGCAAAGCCCATATCGCATAGTCAGTTATAAAAGGTCCCGAAATGACACTTTTAAGCAATTAAACGAGAAGGTAATATATACCTGGTATGAGAAAATCCAACAAAATATAAATAGAAAAAGAATAAAAAGTAAAAAAACAAGAAAAAAAAAAAAAAAAACACGAACAAATACCAGTTTCTACAGCATAACATGATAAACAAAAGACTGGTCTTCAAAACTTGACTCTTTTTATAAAAAAAATTTTCCTGTGTTTTATATAGTGTTTTATTTTTTAATTCTTCTTTATAATCACATGGCGTCGTCTGTGATTTTCCAATGTGAATTCCCCTTGGGTATCTTCCGTCACTCTTTCCTGTTAAATGTCTTTTCATGTTGTCAACGTTGTTAATTAAAATATGTTTTGAATATTGAATAAAGTAGGTTTCCTTTACTGACAAGAAAATACTTCCGTATTGTTGTAAAGTTCTCGTTCTATTTACTTAATCTTCGTTTAAAGTTTATTACAATTTGCTTATGGATGATTTCTTTTCATTTAAACTTAAAATGGAGGGGCAAAAGTGCGATTGAAGAAAAAATGTTAACAATACGTTATAGATTTAATTCGTTCAAAACGATCTTCTGAACCAACCTTCATTAAGAACGCCCAAGTCCGAATATTGTAAGCTTATGATGTGAAAATGTAAAACAGTTAAGGAGTTCATAGTCGTAATTTGTTCAATTTAAGAATGGTAATTATTTATACACAAACCGATACAATTCATATAGTTTTTTTAATACTCTAAGATGTAAGACATCGAAAAATTAGATATTTTCAATACGGTACGTGCATTTCAATAAGCGGCCAAGGCCATTAAATTTTTAAAGGTTCATCTTGGTGACCAGGATTTATATAGGTCTTTATTACAATTTTATGAGTTTGTGCATGTTCAGGTATCAAGAAAAAAGTGATAAAACGCAGATTGAAAGTTATTTACATTCATATCGACATCGGATCATTCGTTATTTTTAATGTGTTAAGTGCAATTTGATACTCGATCAAGGTCATTGAATTCATTGAATGTTCTTCAAAATAGAGTTATCAAAAAAATGTCATGGCCACATTGTTTGACGTGATAAAAGTTTATAAGGATATTATTCAAATATTTCCTTTTGAACAGGCCTTCGTTTGATATTTTATTTACCAAAAAGTAAAAAATAACCTTTTCTGACATCTTTATCATAATAAAAAAAATATATGCAAAAGGTAATGCATACTTAACAATGCTTAACGATAGATATAATTCCAAATTAACTAATAAATGATTCATGATTATCAATATTAACAAAGGAAAAGGTCCAATATGGGGCAATGTAAGCCTAACATTCAAAGTACGTCTGATGAACGAGTTTTGACATTTGTTTAAACCCTAAAGATTCAATTGGTTATTGTAAAAGATTTGGAATGACTTTGTCATTAACAACACTCGAATCCAAGTTTAAAAAATAAAACCCATCAAATAGGCCATTTAACAACATTGTCGGACGTTTTTTGTTTAAAATTAAGTTGGCTGCATTCGTCCTCAACATAAACAGGTATATAAGTAATGTACTATGATTGAATATAACATATTTTTGAATATAAAGACTGAACACAAGTTCGGCCACATTCATTTTAGACAACAACTGTCTAAAAGTTAACGCAAATGTTTCAAATTACTATTGTAAACTATTCAAACGGGATAAACAACGGTCTAATCTATACAAAAACGAGAAACGAGAAACACTAATAAACCACATAAACAGACGACAACCACTGAAGGCCCCCAACAAAATTACTAGTGTAAAACCATTCAAACGGGAACACGAACGGTCTAATCTTTATAAAAACGAGAAACACTTATGAACCATACATTTGTACCAATAACGACAACTACTGAATAACCGATTTCCGACTTAGGACAATATTTTTATTGTTACACATCGCCAAGACGTGTCCGATAATTTTAGAATGTGTCCAGTTAAAACGCCAGAATATTTCAAAACTCATATACCCCAAATAATACTCTGTGAAGTAAAACACGTTTACCGCAATTCAATATTAATGGTGTGGGATACGATAGAACCCGTATTGTTCGGTTGGATTATAAAATAAAAAGTCGAAGCAGCTTCCAAAAAAAGATCTGGATAAAAGGTTTAGTAATTCGTAGCGACAAATGTCCAAGATATGCTACACTGTGCACACTTACTTCTGCTTGCAGACACAAACACCTGGTTAAAAAAATTGCACAATAAAAAGTTATTTTCATTTGAAAATGTTTTATGATTTTTTTTTTATCAATATGATTATTATAATGAAGTTCAGACAGAGGTACGTCACACTTAAGAAAACTGATACATTTTGTATTGTAATTTTTTTCAAGCTGCTTCACTGTCTGTCATTAATAAGCATTAGTTTTTTCAACATCGGTTATTTATAACAAGCATAATTGCAGGATAAGTTTACTACACATTATTAACTAGTTAACTACATGTATTGATTGTATAATGTCAAGTGGAAAGTTTGGTAGAGTTTAAATCATCATTTATTAGTAAGTAAATACTATAGTTCTAATATTATCCGGTGATGCCTAAATGTCTTTTTACAAAATGTATGACTATGAGGGTATTGCACGACCAGCTACCCCATGAGGGGGTTTCTGTGCTTTTAAAAAAAACAATTAAACGTTGATAAACAGAACACATATTGGCGCCCGAGCAATTTGAATGTTTATAAGATCATTGACGTCCCATCGACACGTTTTTGGGGAGCCTTACACGTTTCTGAGTGCTACATGTGTACATTAAATTATCAATTAAATTGAATTTCCACTTCAATCTATTACACATTAATGTAATTTTGTATAAGGTAATGAGTATATATTTAAATGTCTTTTTGTCGTTGTTTCACGATTACTTTTATAAGACCTTTTCAACAACTCTCGACACCGACTAATGACACCTACAGTTACAGGTAAAATGGAAGGGTCGTCTCCAAATACAGAAACGGTTGGCTAATCACTACGAAATCGATTTGGCGGTTTATATAGCTTCATAAGATATATCAAACAAAACAAATAGATATAATTCTCTGTTATGTTTTATTCTTCTTTATATATTAACACAATATTTCACGTTGAATTGATTAAAAAACATACTGAAATAATTCCGCATCCTTATCATCTTTCTCTCCAATTTAAGATTATTCCGCATACCAATAACGAACAAAATTGTATATCTTAATGTTTTTTGGTGAAAATTTATGAGAACTTTTGAAAAAAAATTACTGAACTATCTTCCGTCCGTTACACACTCTTGTAAACACGGTTGACTTGGTGTTCTCCAACCGATCTCAACTTAACCCGATTTACTTATTCAATTTCGGGAGGGGTAAACACATGTTGTTTTGAAAGTCGAAGGAAAATATCACATCGTGACTTTTATCAACGTGTGATCCAGACTACGCCGTTTCATTGTTAGATCTGATGTTTTTCTTGGATGAATTGGGAAGGGGGGATGAAATTGACTTCTCTTTGCGATGTCAAATCATTTAAGCATTACATACAGGTCTGTGTATGAAAAGAGGGACGAAAGATACCAAAGGGACAGGCAAACTCATAAATCTAAAACAAACTGACAACGCCATGGCTAAAAATGAAAAAGACAAACAGAAAAAACAATAGTACACATGACACAACATAGAAAACTAAAGAATAAACAACACGAACCCCACCAAAAACCAGGGGTGATCTCAGGTGCTCCGGAAGGGTAAGCAGATCCTGCTCCACATGTGGCACCCGTCGTGTTGCTTATGTGATTATAAATCCGGTAAATAGTCTAATTCGGTAGGTCACATTCATGAAAGGGAAGGGGATTGCAGTTACGACGTAAGGAACATATCCGATATCATTTGTGAAACGGTTATTCCATAACGGTCAACCAACTCGTGATGGCGTCCGTAAAATTTACGATGGGATGATTTTAACTTCACCATTTGGAACTCTTGGTTTAATAGCTTCCTTGTGAGCAGTAACCCTCTATCAAGAAAATCATGATAGGAAATGCAAGCACGTTAATATCGTATCAATTGGGAGATATATACCCCGTATGCAGGTGCTGCTGGAATGTTGATACTTAGAAATGGAAAGTTCACAATTGGAAAGCTGAAATCATCTCTTTTGTCGTAAAGTTTTGTTTTCAACCGACCCTCATTGTTAATTTCTAGATGTAAGTCAAGATATGAAGCCGACTTAACTGTATCTGTAGTATCCTTTATCTCCAATTCGATGAAATTTATATTTCAACACGTTATTTGATGTACAGCTTGTTGTCATTGAACATTCTTTTTTAGACAGTGCTAATTAAGCAGGGATTTAGACTTCAATGACTTAGGTTATCCCTCGCCTAGTTATATGGTCGTCCTCAGGAACTAATTGACCGAAACATTTGGACGTGTTCCGAAAAGCAACATACGTTGTCTTTTATTGTAGTGTCATTCTCTACTGTCCAGTTCTCGGAAATGACCTCTGGTTTTCTTACAAGATGCGGGAATTGCTTAGCAGTGAAGTTTAAGTAGGTCCGTGTTGATCAAATATCGTTGGTTTTATATGGTTTTATATGTTACACTGTCATTGCTTTATTTTATTTTGTTGTCAACGGGTCAACAATTGTTCATCTATTTCTCATTTGCTTGACTTATCTTTGGTTTTTTAATCTTTTTCTACGTTTTCGTACTAAGGATCCTCTTTTTTCATATATGACCATACATAAGGCAGATTTTGGATACAATTAGACTAGTTAAACCTCGTCGCATGTTTTGTGCGTCTGAACATCTTATTTTGATAAAACTTCCAAAGGGGGAGATTTGACATTTTATCATTGTTTACACTTTGTTTGAAGCAGTTCGATAAGTACTCTTCGACGTTACAAGGATTTAAATGTTGTACGCCAGACGCTGACAGTTTTCCACACAAAAGACTATTGAGTAACGCTCGAATCCAAAAAGGCTCTAATTCATTGAATATCATTTATCTCTTGAATTTTGCCTAAAATTCTGGTCCGCTCTTTGCAGGTTTCTGAAGATGAGGATTATAGTTATATAAGAGCAACACTTAAAATTCATTTATAAATCTTAAAATCTCTATGCAGGATAGACACCCAAATTTAAAGATTTTCTACATATTTGCATAATCATAAACCTATCTTGGTTAATTGAAATAATTCTTTTTATTTTATCAGCTTCAATGATTTTTCAAGAAAATTAAATCATAAATCCATGAAATTCTTAAGATTTATTGTAAAATAACTGGTTTCTGCCTCTGTAGGCAATTTGAATATTTCATAACTGGTTCGAAAATAATTTTTTTTTAATTAAGATTGTTTGTCAAAATCCGATATTTTACCAAAACATATTTTAAAAGTTTCAGTTGCAAAGGTTAGAAAAAACAGGCGAAAGATACCAGGATAGAGGGACATTCAAAACTAAAAAATCGAGAACAAAACTGAAAACACAATGGGTAAAAATGAGAAATAAACACAGACAGACACAAAACAATAGTACAGTACTTGCAACCTTATGCCTTGTTGTGTTAGCGATCAATCAGCGTTCATCGATTAGTCACCGAGCAGTCAAGTTAGCGCCAAACTTACGTCACCAATCAGTCAGACTTTTGATAAACGTACTTGAATGATCGGCCGCATCGGACGGATAGTACCGATCACCCTTTCTGATGGATTGAGCTATTCTACGTCACATAATAAACTAATACAAATTATGGAATCTTAGTTTCAATTCATTAAATCAAAATTCATTAAAATACGAAACGTTCATATAAAACTGATCAACATTTTGTTTTATCAAAATATTCTATAAAGTTTAATGAATTTAAATGAAAAAAATATACAAATTAAACGTAAATTTGAATATTATCTTCAAAGAATGGTAACTGTCTTGTTCGATAAAAACAAAAGTTTATTCATATTTATCCTTTAAATATTCATACTTTTTAGGCGAAATGCGCGTCTGGCGTGATTGTAAAATTTTGATCCTGGTATCTTTGATGAGTTTATTTGATACAAAAGTACTTTTTTAAAACAATGGCGGACACTATTTTAGTATATGATGCAATGAGGTCGAAGTATTTAAATTGAAGCGAAAAATTTATATCAATGTTTCCTAGCCTTATTTGACAAATTTGAACCAAGCTAGCTGCTAAAAGCGAATTATTATTTCAATATTTTACTCTCATTATGGATTAAACAGAAAAATAATCTTTCTTTAGATTTTTTTTATACAATACCTCGTAGCTTGTGCCCCCTTAACTGTTATTACTTAACTTGGAACGTAAAAGTGTGCCACTCTTCTTTCTGACTTGTTCCTTTATTATTACGAGGCTGACTTCATACAGGAATTTCATAAGAAGAAATATAAGAAGACAACAAATACAACAGATACAGTAAAGTGTGCCTCATATCTAGACTTACATCTAGATACTGACAATAAGGGCCTGTTGAAAACAAAACTTTACGACACAAGAGAACCCTTGGTAAATTTTACGGACGCCATCCCGAGTTGGTTGATCGTTATGGAATAACCGTTTCACAGATAATATCGGCTGTTCCGTATATTGAAACTACAATCCACTTCCTTTTTACCACGAATGTGACCCATCAAATTATACTAGTAGCTACCGTTTTTTTTGATAATATGAGAAACACGACGGGTGACACATGTGGAATAGGATCTGCTTACCCTGCCGGAGCACTTGAAATCATCCCAGTTATTGATTGGGTTGGTGTTGCTTAGTCTTTAGTTTTCTATGTTGGGCCTTGTTTACTATTATTTTCTGTTTGCCTTTTTATTTTTTATCCATGACATTGTCAGTTCATTTTCGATCGATGATTTTGACTGTCCCTCTGGTATCTTTATCCCCTCTTTTGACGATATTTGATGCAATAACGGAAAAAAAGACACTTCGGCGCCCGCGTAAACATGTGTGAGTGTGGACATACGTTACCTTTAACAAATGTACGATGAATATTAATAATACTGTTGATAAAGACACAAAAACAAAAAAGTCAACGGTGTAGAGAAATTCGCCAGTAAACCAATTAAGAACTTACATGGTCGTTTTGAAAAGACATAATAGTACATAAAAGCATTAAACAATGATATCTGACAATCGGTTATTACTATGAATGCGACGTGACCAGAATTGTGCATGGTCATAAACTTTGTTGTACTTGCACAAATATCACTTGGTCAACTAAATTTGCGACAGGAAAAGATGTATTTTAGGCAAAACTTCACATACAATATAGATATCTATTAATTAATTAACCTGAAAAAGAAAACCTTCTCATTTAATTATTCGGCGACGACACGTGCACGTGTAACTCGTTTATAAAAAAAACCAACTTGAATATGTTTAATTGACAGGTTATTTTTTTATTTGTTCATTGAAATTGGAATAACATGGGGAAAGCACCTAATACAAGACCTTGGTTTGATTGCTAATGAGACAACTATCTGAGATACCTCTAAGTCCAAACTGAACACACTTGTCCAGCCATTTTGTGTTGAGGAGGGCTTTTGAAGAATGTTATATTCTTGTCAAACAGCATGCTGATCTCCGCATCTGTTAGTTGCTAAACCCCTTTGGGGTTGTTGCTGTTGCCTTATTGTTTAATAAGATTTTGCTTAAAGGCCTTCAGTGTTTCTTTGGTAAGGCGGAAACTCTCATCATTTTCATCTTCCATGATAGAGTTACCATATTTGTGGCACCTAAATTTTCTCTCGACAATACTTAATGCCGGCGTCACACATTGGCGTATAGACAGGAGTGCACCAGACGTACATAGAAAATTGACTTAGTCGGTATACGTTAGTTGTACGCCAGAGGAAGACTAAGGAATTGTTAAACGCGCGTTGCATAAGTTTAAAGTTCGTCGAAATGCAAAGATATACGCTTGGTGAACGCTATAACTCCAGGAAATATTTATGCAGTATAAAAAATTTCATCCAGCGCAAGTGTTTGTCTAGCGTATACCCATACGCTACACGAACGTAATGCATACGCTACAGCGCGTTGAAAACGCTAGAGATAATTTTAAGACACGTTAATGGCACTTCAAGATCGTTTTACTTTAATTGATACGTATGCGGGTGTGTTTACAACAAACTCCCCATTATAAAGCATACCAGACAAACACGGATTATAGTCCGAAATACAACTTGGGCGGGACTCAAATACGTTCAATAGACTTTTTTCCTACGTAGCGTTCATTTAATCTACGTTAGTAAAACGTCAGGCATACGCCACAATACGTTACTTGAACGCTCGATAAACGCTTAGGTACGTTTATCGTACGACCAATACACGATTAAAGCTCGTTATGAACACGACACAGATATGATTGACATGTTGAATGCATCTTAAATTATAAGTTTATTGTAGTGTACATCATATTTACCACGTCAGGCATACGTCGGATCTATACGCTGATATGTGACGCCGGTATAAAATGAACTCACGGATAGGATTGAAAATGTCAAAAGTTCTAAAAACAACAAAATAATTGATTTAAGAACTCTATTTTTATATTTTATTATTATTTTTTTTTAAATATTGACAGTTTATTGACAGCTTAATGATTGTTAACACAATTGCCATGGAAGTGACGTGACATTGTTTATGAAATTAAGTAGTTTCGGTAAACTATAAGTACGCATGGGTAATAAGTCATTGACGTATAAAGGCCAACTTTATACGTTAAGCTTTTTCTGTACAGTTAAATAGCTGATTGTAGTATAAAATAGAACTCCTTATAGGTATATAATAAAAAAAAATAATCATTATAACTTAAGAGCTTTCTTTAAAAGATTTCTAAATTAATCATTTGAAATCAACATTTTGACCAAATTGAGTGGCGAAAAATGTAACATTTCTACGCTACTAACAAATTGTACTATTAATTAATATCTTTGTAAATCATAATACTCTCATTGCCATTGTGAGCTTGATTCATTTTAAGCTGATAAATGATCGTAAACAACAAATGCGTCATGCCTGAAGTCATCCAAAAATGCTGTTAGACATTTGTACACGATCGCAGCATTGTTTGCCGAAGACACTAAAGAACCGGCGACTGGATAAAACAAGTCAGCTATATTTTCATTCGCAGCAATGTTGTCATCTGAAGACAATACCTTTATTTGTGTATGTATAATGTCCGATAATACTACACCAGGTTCTAAAAGTTCTTTGCACAACAGTGTATTAATATCCACGTCCGATATTTTGTGTGATCCGTCACCTTTATCAGAAAATCTAAATACCTTAATATAATGTTTTAATTCATCTGCAAGAATGTGCGTGTTTAACGGAAAGCAAATACTTGGAATCTGTAAGGCTGTCGTTGATGTCGCTGCTGTCGCGAGATATACAATTCGTTTTTTGAGATATTGAAATTTTTCTTCAATTACTAATTTTGACAATGGATATAAGGCATTCACAACTGCTTCAGATTTAGGTAGTGGTAAAGTTTTAATCATATGGTTAATCAATTCATTAATTTCACCAATGCTTATATGTAAGCAGGACAGGACGCACACATTGGGATGAGAATCGTTTTCACATTCATTATCTTTGAATATTTGTGAACATATAATTTTTCGAAGCCTAATCGAATCTATTTCCTCGTCTCTTTTAACTATTATTTCTAAATCTGTGTCGAACCCTAACCAGTCCAGACCTGTCCCTAAAATGGTCTCTTGGTCCTGCTGTCGTGATTCATACTTTGTTCTGATTACAGAAACAGATTTCTCCTTTTTAGTCAAGTCGCGGAAAATCGATATGTCGTCTGTGTGAATATCGTCGTTTAGGAAAAAGTAGAAGTCGTCGTAAGGATCAATTTGAATTTCTTTTGAACCAGATATATCTGTTCCGATAAATACGATTCTTTCATTATCTGGATGGTAATATGGAATAGTGGTTTTATTTTCCTTAGAAAAACCTGAGTTATTCATCTTTAAGCGACGAATTTGATTAATAAATTCATTTTTTCCTGAATTAGGTTCACCTATAACTCCTATCATAATTGTTTCATCCTTCCATCTATCTAACATGTCGAAAATGTTCTTGTTTAAACCTACCTGTCCTTCGTTTTCAAATCTCACTTCCAATGCTTTGATGATTCTTACTGGTAATGGTAGGATAAGATCATATACAAACACTGCATCTTGATGTAAGTTTTCTAGTATCTCATTGAGAAATTTGTAGACTAAGGTCGCGGTAGTTGCAGCCGAAATAAGAGAACCGACAATAGGAAGAAAAATATCAGAAACAGAAAGTGCTGTAAATAGGACTAAATATTTGTTTACAAACATTGCTGAAACTATCTTGCGAGTCCTTTTCTAAGAGTTAAGTCCAAATAATTCTTTGCATTTCAGCTGCTTCTGATCACGATAACTTACTTTCCTTATTTGTTTGTGTGTTAGTCCGAACACTTCTATGTAGTGTTTTATTTCGTTAACAAGTATGCTGATATTTGCGTAAATATCAATTCCAGGAATAGGCGAAGCTGAAATTAATGCCGTTCCTAGTGATGCTGTATTAACTCGACTTTTAAGCGATTTAAATTTTTCTTCGATCATCTCTTGTGATAATGTATGCAAGGTATACACAACTGCTTCAGATTTAATAGAGGACAAGTTTTCTTTGATGTGCTGGAATAGTTTATCTATTTCTCCAACACCCTTTTTTTGACCCGAGATAAAAAAGATTTTGCAATGTGCTTTCAGATGTATATGGGTGTTAAGCGATTTAAATGTTTTCGTGCTGAGATTAACAAAGACGGTTTTTTCGTCAATTCCGTTCTTTAGTCCTTTTTTGACGTCTTTGTCTACTTTTGATCGAACTAGACAAAAAGGTTTTTTCATCTTAATCAACTGTTTTGCGAGCCATAAATCGTCCTCCTGTAAAACGGTGTCAAAGAAAACAAAAAAATAATCGTACTTGTGAAGTTCCATTTCTTTAATGTAGGTGTCTTTCGGAAATTCTAGCGTACCTTCACCTGGTAGATCCCAAAACACAATTTGGTTGTTGTCCGGGTGGAAGTAAGGTGTTGACGACTGCGTTGTATCACCACATCCGACTTCCGCGAATCCTTTCTCGCCTTCCATGACATCTCTTACAAGATTAACAAAACTTGATTTTCCGGTAGCTGTACGGCCAATGATTCCAAATTTAACTGGTTCTTTTTTCCACTTGTCTATATTATCCTCAATATATGCTACTACCCCAGAATGACCTTCCCTTTTTGCTATGTCTCGCATTTTGGCGACATCACTTTTCTCTTCTGATACCTGTGGCTGTAGAGCTCCCGTCGTTTCTAAAATAAGATTCAATTAAGATTTAAGATAGGTTTGATAAGCATTTGCTTTTTAAAAAATGGCATTAAACATTATATATGTCGCTAAATCGCAATAAAACCTAAAAATTCAAAATAAACAACTCAACGTTTTCATTTTGAATATTGTGAGGATAGATCAAATAGTATATACGTTTATAAGGGTTGGCATATAGAAATATCAAAATTGAGTATGGAAATGGGGACTATTTCAAAGAGACAACAACCCGACCAAAGAGCAGATAACATCTGAAAGCACTACTGGGTCTTTAACGCAGCAAGATATCTGCACCCGTAGGTGGGCCGCTGTTGGCCCCTAAATAAAAATGTGTACTAGATCAGTGAAAACTGACGTCATACTTAACCCCAAAACATATACACCGACTAAAATTTAAAAAAAAAACAAACAAAAAAGATAAACAAAGGCCAGAGGCTCCTGACTGGGGACAGGAGCATAAATGCAGTGGGTTAAAACATGTATTTTTTTGAGATCTCAAATATTCCCATATTCTTCTGACCAATGGAGAATAATGAAACACACAGCTAAACGCACAATGAAACTCAGTTTAAAGGTCCGATGTCAAAATAGGTAACAAAAGAAACTACGCAAAATGACAATGATGAATATTCAACAAAGGACTACTTGCAGTTACTGATATGCCAGCTCTAAACCTCAATTAAACTACTTGAAAGATTATGTCTGCGTCATACGAAAACCTCTCACAATCCTTCCGTTTGGGGTTTAGTATCATACCATCATAAAATATACGGGAAGAACCTAACCCGTATTAAGCCAACAACTCGAGTTAGAAAATTATTTTTATTTTTGATGCAAAGACCCTATAAGTGAATCAATATTAATAACACAATATGCCAACATTAATGACCTGACACCAGTATTGTAACTATATCCCCTCTGGATATGTCTGTTTAACAGTCTGGTTACCTTACATATTTGTAATCATATTACATTCCTCTAGTTTGAATTAGACAAATCATCTTGAATGTACGAATTCATATTGCAGAGTGTTTCCATTCAAATGTACCCTCATTTCAATGTTGGTTTTTTTAGGCAGTTAGTCATCGAGCAGCTTGTTTCAGCTTGTTCCAACAGCAACTTACAGTACGAAAACGAATGTGGTAAGTACCAAATATTCCAATGAAAATTAAAAACGGAAAGCACCAATTGCAACAAAAGTGAACATTTAACTGTATTTCATTATTAGCATACCGCTCATTTGTATGAGAGTCTAACACAATTCCATTTTTCGTTAATATTTTGAGTTAAAGCTGGAAGAAGTTTCTATAATTTGATATTGTTTGTCCCACTAGTAGTACACTACACTGTAAAAATCTTTTTGAGAAAGAGCAGGTGCGATTGTTTTTAATTTGAATTTATTGAAGAAATGCACTACAAACTAACTGTGTCTCGTGCCCGCTAACATCTTTTGAGACTTGAAACACGAGGAATAAAAAGGAAGTGTAAAATCAAGGTTGACAGCTTCAGACGTGATAAAACTTAACCGATTTTAACTGGACCAAATCACTACTTAACATAAAGATTCAGCATCCAAATTTCTTATACATATAATTTCACCCCTTACTGAATATTGCATGCATTACATATCAAGTACTAAACTGGGAAAGTGTATCAAATAATATATGCAAGTTATACACTGTTCACACTAGGCACTATATTCGTAGACAACGAAAACCAAAGGACGATAACTATGTCCTTGGACCAGTGTCTTTTTATGTTTCGCCAAACGAAAAATAGAAGAGTACCCCACTTATGTTTAATCCTTGGATAGCGAATGACAATCTTAAAGTGCTTACAGGTTTTTTCTTTGTTGAGACCGTTAGCGATATAAAGAAAATAATGTTTATTATTTTTTCTGTGCGTTTAATTAATGTTTGTTCCGTAGGCTATTATAACACATAACTGCTTTGATAATGGTAACTTATCATAACCTAGGACACCAAGTTCATAGAAATATCACGACAGAAATTTGTCAGAGATCATTTTGAAATATAACAATATGATTGACCGGACTGATACTATGTAATATAAAACACTTTAGTAAAAAAACCCAGATGTTTCGGGTTAGTACCCCAGGCATGTATGGATCATCAATAAGAAAGTCAAGAGAGAAGAATCATATTAATAGGTCAATCAAGAGAACATTTAAAAATTAAAAGTGGAATATGCATTAATATTCCGTCTTTCCGTCTTCTATCATTTTTAAACATCGCTGTGGTCGATTAAAAAATTATAGAAGACGTAAATTCCTGTTTAAGAAATATCAATACATACTGTTATATAAACAGCAAGTGTACATGTGGTATATCCTATATACAATAACAAAATATATTATATGAAATAACAACTTATAATGAATGATAGTTATAATGTGTGTCTTTATGATAATCTCGGATCTCGGTTATTCGATCAAACATATTATCTTTAAATGCCTACTTGCAAATACGATTATATCTATACCATTAAACGAGAAGACATCATTTTGTGTGTCGCTTTTCTTCCTTCCGCAATGGGTACCATGCATAATCTCATTTGCCATCCATTCTTATAATTATTCAGTTTGGGTTATTTTGGAGAAAAACGTAAAAAAGGCGTCCGAATATTTTTTCCGTCATCGGACAGACTTTTAGTCATCGACTTCCTTTCTTTCAACAGGTATGAATCGCCGTTCTAGATCGGCGCACTCCTATATAGAAGAATGGCTAATGCGCTATAGGCAAGTATACACCCGCATCCACTGAAAACTCATAATATATGTATAAACACACAAATGGACGGTCCACTAATCCATCAATTCATTCCTATATATGCATATGCAAGATTTCGTTGTTTTTTACTTTAAATCATAATTTACATAACTATTTGAGGACAGGGCAATTATTTTCGTGTTATGTTTATACTTCCTATCATATATACCTATACTTTCTATAAGATATAGCAGTGAATGCCGTGGACAAGCAACTTGGAATTGATAGTTAGTATCAAATACATTTTATTTATAATATACATATGTTCATGAAACGCAAAAATGGAATTTAATAGAAAACAAAACAATAACTGACTTTTAAAAAAGAGGAGGGGCATAACATAATTGACCGGCCTTCAAGAACTTATGACTTTTCAATGGCCGATCCAGAATTTTTCATAAATGGGGCCCACTGACTGCCTAAGAGCGGGCCCCGCACTAGTCATGCTTCAATGATTCCGTATAAAATTAACCATTTTCTATTCAGACAAATGGTGGGGCGGGCCCCCTAAAAAACCCTCTGCAGTTTTGTTACCTTTTCTGAAATTTTCTAGAAAATATTTTACAAAAATTCACCCTTCAACACTTTACATACCAAGCTCTAAATGCCCGCGATTTCGCGGGTGTGTTCTAGTACAAGTTGCACCCTGTCAATATTTGCTCTGTAACAATTCCTTGATCGAGTGAATGTGATTTATATTTTTGACAACATAATAAGTTTTCAATAGAAACATCTGATCCATTCATTTTAAATTATCTATTTATTATTTTAGCGCAAAAGAATAGTTAAAAATATTATGTATTCAAAACGACACAACACATATTTTTGAACTGTTTAGAAGATTGGTGAGAAATTCCCCTCATACAACTGATGTAGACTTATTGTATCATAACATAGTAACTATACTTTGTCAGCCTGAAAAGCTACAACATATTCACTGCAAAAAATCATTTGGCAATTGTAACATGGCACGTATGGAGGTGTTTCTTGGAATATGTCTTGACACAACATGATCATACATCATAGCAGAATCGTGTGTGAAATTATCCAAACAGTTAGTTAAAAAGTTGTATGCAATTGTTCCACTTAATGCACTTGTAACAACAGCACCTACAATCGGACCAAAGATTTCAAATTTGTTTTTTGTTGCAGCTACAACAATCAGAGCTGCCAACTTTGGTGATTGTTGCAACATATATCTTAAAATTTTCCAATTTGTCTTTTCAAGTTCACTGCATTTTATTTGACTGTCTGCGAGGTTTATGAGAGATGTCTTTTCTTTCCAGCAAAGTCCGAGTTCGTTGATGAAATGATATATCTCCATCGCAAGAATAGCAATGTTTACCCCAACTTCAATCCCGGAAAAGCGTGTTGCTGAAATAGATGCAACTACAGTTGTCACGATTAGAATTTGTTTTTTTCAGTAAGATATATTTTTTGTCATTGATCGCTTTGTACAATGCATTTAATGAATACAGTTCTGTTTCAAATTTTTTCGCTTTAAGGTTAGAAATGATATGATTTTTTAATTTTGCCATGTCTCCAATATCATCGTTGAAGCTAGAAATAAAAAAAACACCAACGTTGGACTTTAAGACGTCGATTTTGTCTATTGTTGAAAATAGTTTTTTTCTAAGCTTTATTATTTTACTACTGGCATCTTCACTGCAATCCATTTTTATGTCAAGATCAACTTTTGATCTTACAAGAACGAAAGGTTTATTCATTTTCACCAACTGCTGTGCAAACCATAAATCGTCCTCATGTAAAACGGTGTCAAACACGATGAAGAAATAATCGTACTTCCATAGCTGATTTTTCAAAACATACTCGCATTCTGTCCAGTTTTCAGACCCAATACCCGGCAGTTCAAAGAATAAAAGCTGGTTTTCGATCGGATGACAATACTTTCGTGGAGCTGTAATATTCTCACACGAATCTTCACTGTGGAATCTTTTACTATCATCTTTCACATTTAAGATTGCATTAATAAAACTTGATTTACCTGTATTGGGTCTTCCTGCGATTGCTAAGTTGATAGGTTCTTCTTTGCAACTTCTTCTTCTGATATCTAAGTGTCTTGCAAGTCCAGTCGGACCCCCTTTTTGTATACTTTCTCGTAGTTCTGAGTGTTCTGCATTTTTTAAACCTTGGTCTGGTTTGGCATTTCCGGAAAAATAACTTGTAAACCAGTTTCCCATCTTTTAAAAATTCTGAAAATAAAATAATGTTTGCTGAGACCTTTTTTGTTAGCTGATATTTGACAAAACCGAACAATTCGAAAAGCATTTGAACCCTTTTTGTACACATAACCCTGTAACAAGTGTAAACAGATAAAAAAAACACGTCAGGAACTTTATAAATAGTATACTGAACCCGAAAAAGATTAAAAGCGTGAATGTTTTCTTCAAAACAAGTTCTTGATACTTATAGACGGACACATTTAATGTCAGTTTCTCGAGGTTTTAATTAAGATTGAAATGTATTGTTCTTCCTAAAAAGAAACAACAAGTTGATTACTTTTGTCAGAATTTAATGTATGTATGTATTGATTTATAAATAAGCCACTATGTTTTTCCTCAACATATTAGTCGACTATTTACCTTTTTTTCGAAACATTTTAAGAACAATTTAAAAAAGATTCCTGAATTTAAGCATGGTTATGTTCCGGACCATACGAGTATTTGGACCATACGCGTAAAGTCATGATCGTTTGTTTTTATACTGATATGGTCCGACCGTACGCGTATGGTCTGGGTTATTGACACCATGAATGTCGAAAAGGTATAAGATAAATGAATAGTTTCTATTTTTTTAATTTCATTTGATTCCTATGTTCATCATTTATTTGTCCAAACAGAACACAATATGCAAATATTTTACCAATTAATTGAAAGAACAGCTTAACAAAACGGCAATTGACTAATTGACTAATTCACAGGAACTTTGGTCATTGAATTTCGTTCTTTTCTTTTAAACATTTATTTTGGTGTTTAAATTTGTGTTAATTAAAACATAATTTCTTATTTTGGTGATTGATTTTTGTGAATTTGTTCATGTTATCCTGTTAAATGAGTTAGATAGTACGAATTAAAACAAAAACACACACAATCAATTAAACAAGTATAAATACGAAGAAATTTTGTTTCTGACATCTAAATTTAAACAATTCAAAACATTAACAAATCCATTCCCTAAACATTTGTTGAATTGAGTATTGGGTAGCCAATGCAATATGATAGGTATACCGAGATGTAGACAATATGTAAAAGATAAAATGATTCAGACAGTAATTTGTGCCATTTTTTTCAGTGAATGAACTGTATGCTATACAAAAAAAAAAGTCCTACAATTATTCGATACAAACCTATTTGATATATGTACTCGTATAGTGGAGCCCGTTTATAACCTAACAAATATGATACTCATATGGTCCGATCATACGCGTATGGTACGAATTCTTATATGGTCCGGAACAGTTTCAAATATGTACACACACTATACAGGTATAATTTCAAAATTTATAACAAAATCTGCCTCATAAAAGATATTTAAAATCTAACACAATATAAAAACTTTTAGGAATAATTTGCTCTCAATGTTCTCCAATATTGTTCTTAATTTGGCTTTTGATATTTTTGATTAGAGCGTCACTGATGAATCTTTTGTAAACGAAACACGCGTCTGGTGCACATCCAAATTTAAATCCTGGTATCTATGACGAGTTTGTATCCAAACTGTGCCCAAATAAGCATAAAGTTATATGTGTGTGTTGTAGACAAAGGATAAGTGAATACATTAAAAAAAGTCGGTGACCTAAATGTATTTGACCAAAATCCGTGACAAAGTTTTCACTATAACCTGTCCCTAAATAACGGTTAGTCTAATTAAAAGCATAATACTATGACATTTAGAACAAGGGGTTTTGCCCTAAACACAATATTGCATAATATACACATTTCCTTAGACTATCACATATTCACAACTTGAATTGTCTTTTTATTTGTCTATATATGGTTAGTTTTTGCTAAAAATGTGTAATTCAGAGTTGCTTGTTAAAATGTCGTTTACCTAGTATCGTTTTCTGTAAGTTTAATCAAATGTATAACAGCGGTAATAATTTGTGACAGAAGTTAAACAAATCTTTAGTTTATGAATTGTAAACGCAAATTGTAATCTTGTAAACCAATAAAAAAATTTCAAAAGGACTGCTCTAGAATGAAAAATGTAGTGGCCACATGTTCAATTATCATGCTGTGCATGTTTTAAATCGTTTTGGAACTTCACAATAGTCCTTAGCTTTGTTACTATAGCCAAACGCATTTTCAAAACCTCTATATAAACTGATCGTAGATAACCTGATTGAAATTTGGTATTTGCACAAGACGCGCATTTTGTCTTCAAAAGACTCATACGTGACTTTGAATAAAACAAAGTCAGAAAGGCCAAATAAAGTACGAATTTGAAGAGCATTGAGAACCAGAAATTCTTTGAATATATTAAATAAAATAATTCTTGTTTTCAATTTATTTTTAACTGACATGAAAACTTTGAAAAGTAATTTTTACTTATTAGAATAAATGTTCATTTTGCGCATTTCCGTCAAACACTTTCACAACTATGATATCGTCCTGAAGATGCTTTAAATGTTTGCCACTGGACGATGCATTTAACGCAAACAATAAAAAATACTCATCATTGTTTTGAAAGAAATCAAAGAAGAAAGTGTGAATAAAATGTCGATTGTTTTTCATCATCATCATCATGTTTGTTTTGTTCTCTCTTCGGTAAATCCTGTGCCTATAAAATTGCTTTAGTTTTATTTCACAAAAAGCCATAGGACAAATGTATTTTTCATATGTAAAAATTGACTGCTGATATAATATCAATGCCATGGACACTTAATTGACACGATTATGCAAATGTCAAAATAAAAAATAATAAAAATGTATATATGTAATATATATAGATTAAACAAATTCTATGCATGTAAGTTTTTGTTTATCGTATAGGCTTAAGCGGGGATACCAATCTCGATGTGATGATCAACGATAATCTATAATTATATCGGGTTACATTACCGTCGACAGTCTTCTGAGGTAATCTTGATGAAAATGGGTAGCATACATTTAGTAAAGTTTTTGATTTTTGTGGTTACTCCTAAAAATGAATTATTATATACTAATTAAAATAGAATTATTATTATATCTTGTAAAATAAAACATGTTAATTTACCAATGAGTGTACACCACTGGTTTTATGTTTTATCGTCATTCTACTACACTGTCCTAAATTAATTTTATTTATTCATTGTTATTCTGTCATAAATCGATTGAGAGAAAACAAATCCGTGTTACAGACTAAGATAAGAATCACCAGTGACGCTCATATCAAAATAGAAAGAAAGCCAAACCAGTATAAATTTGAAGAAGCATGGAAGACCTATAATTTCAAAAAGGGGTGCCGAACACGGCTAATATACAAAAAGAAGACATGGTATTATTGTCTTTGACACAACTCTCAACAAGAAACCAAATGACAAAGAAATTAACAACTTAGGGTCACCATACTGCCATCAACAATGAGCAAAGCCCATATCGCATAGTCAGTTATAAAAGGTCCCGAAATGACACTGTTAAGCAATTAAACGAGAAGGTAATATATACCTGGTATGAGAAAATTCAACAAAATATAAATAGAAAAAGAATAAAAAGTAAAAAACAAGAACAAAAAAAACCAAAAAAACCACGAACAAATACCAGTTTCTACAGCATAACATGATAAACAAAAGACTGGTCTTCAAAACTTGACTCTTTTTATAAAAAAATTTTTCCTGTGTTTTATATAGTGTTTTATTTTTTAATTCTTCTTTATAATCACATGGCGTCGTCTGTCATTTTCCAATGTGAATTCCCCTTGGATATCTTCCGCCACTCTTTCCTGTTAAATTTCTTTTCATGTTGTCAACGTTGTTAATTAAAATATGTTTTGAATATTGAATAAAGTAGGTTTCCTTTACTGACAAGAAAATACTTCCGTATTGTTGTAAAGTTCTCGTTCTATTTACTTAATCTTCGTTTAAAGTTTATTACAATTTGCTTACGGATGATTTTTTTTCATTTAAACTTAAAATGGAGGGACAAAAGTGCGATTGAAGAGAAAATGTTAACAATACGTTATAGATTTAAGGTGGATCCCTACAGATATAGCAAATTTTTTTTCACCATTGAATTTTTCTTAAAATTTGCATACATATAATTTGTAATGGCCTCTATGAAAATTTGAGTTAAAAATAGTATGTCAGCAGACTCGTTTCCATGGTAACGGTCACCAAAGTTGGTACATCACGTGTATGCATAAATACATACCTGATGTAGAAACTCTGGATTTTTTTTAAGCCTTTGAAAGTATTTTGAAAGGTTTGTTCTTCATTTATTACAAAATTATTATTTAAAATGTAAATAAAACACAAATAATGGCAGTTTTATTCATTTTCATTAATTTCGGCTCTAATTTCATCAACACTGCTCCACAAAAAAAAACACAGATTTTCTTAAAAATTTCTATTTTTCTTAAATTTCCAAAAATGGGTCAATGAATATTTTTTTAAATTTGACATAATATTGTCATAACAATGAGCTTTAAAAAGAAATAAAAAAAACTATGGGTCACCAGACTATTTTTTGCCCGAAAAACGTTTTTGTGACCCCTAACGAAACAGTGATCAACAGCAGTTTTTTGTATATCTTTCATCATCGGTGATCAAAGTGTGACATATGATGTCATATCCTTTGTTAAACTATCACAGAATAATACAGTTTCACAAGGCAATCAAATGAGAACATTTTTTTGGTTTCTATGAACAACGGTTACCATGGCAACAGGACATGAAGTTGGAAAATTCAAGTTTTTGCATTGTTCTGATGTGCAAGATTAACAACCTAACAGACAATGGCAGATCAAATACCATGATTTCAGAGCAACAACACATGACTTCTATGTTAATGTAAACAAATATTATGATACATTATAATGCAGCTTATATTAGCATTACTGTGGTCTTAAATGAGCAAAATAAATTACTCAGAAGTTAGCGAAAATCACCAAATATATTTGTTTTTAAATTATCGATTCATAGGTAACAGTCATGCAAGTAAATGAATTAAAAAAGACTTTGTCACCTTTTCCTCAATTGATGATTTAAGTTTGATGAAGCATCATGATAATACATTATATTTTTCAGTTGTCATAGTAACATAACCGAAAAACGATGAAATAATAACTTTTTCAAAGTTTTTTTTAACTTTCTTTATTTTGAATGCCTCTCAATAATCAAGCAAACATTTAACTGTTATATTTACAAATATGTAAATAGTTTACTCCTCTGATTCAGTCAAGTACTTATTGATAGTCATAGCATTATTAGAGTTCACTTTGTTCTCAGTCAAAATTGTCAATCCTTCCATATTGAATAGTACGTGTTGCTCCCAGTCAGATATATCATATTACTATTAGTGGCAATTCTTTTCTTTTAAAATCTTTGTTTTCTGGTTATCTGTTTGCCTCTCTAATTTCTTATTCATACTTTCCCAAATTTTCTGCGTAAATTTTCCAGGGGAACATTCTATTGCTGCATTTACCTGAAAGTTTAATTTATTTATTTGTAATGAAAAGGTGTAATATATACTAATAAACTACTAAATCTACAAAGTATTTCAGTAAGTGCAAAATTAATCCAATCATGCATTACAACATCAATTCAAAAAGATTATATTATACCTGACTAACAAAGGTACTCATTAAGAGTTTTACAATATGATATATGGCCAGGTTTTTGAAGTGATTGCAATAATTAGGTCAGCTGATGGGTATGCATTTTATATTGCTTTTGCATATGATGGCCATCCTTTTTAGTGGTTTTTGTTTTGTGTACAATGGTAATTTGAAATGCAATAATTGACAATATAAATGATATAGGAAGCATTATAGGGTCCAATGCAAATTCAAGGTATACATGTATATTTAATAGGTGTGACCTTTACCATATACCTTAAATCAATACAGTTGAACTGTTCTTTTTGGTAAAAATTTACATATACAGCATGTGACCAAGTTTGAAATAAACATAAGTTATCTACATCACATAGTTATCTTCATTGTCAGAATTGTGGCACATAAGAACCAGTGGCAGTCTTGATAATATACTTTGTATTTAAATTATAAAATAGAGTACAAATCAATAGTGTAAAATGTGGATCACTGTGACCTGCTTTTGCCTGGAAGCTGAGTTACTGAGACTCTGAGAGTGTATATATAAGTTTGCATGATCTGACACCTTTTAGTTGCTGAGATATACATTTGTTGTATATGAAATTGGATGTTTAATGTAACCAAAGTCAGTGAAGTGGAAAATGTAGGTCAGTGACATCTGTGTACAAGTTTACATGATCCTACATTTTATAGTTCTATAGTCTACTAAATATATTGTCCAAAAAGAAATGTCATAAATGCCTGCAAAACACCATTATCAGATTAAAAAGTCTCAAATGAAACCTAAGTTTTTTTTCAAAGGTAACTACATGTAATTATCCTAAAATGTATGTATTTACCATTGACAGTCATCCTCCATTTTTCTACAAAACAGCTGCTAATAACCTGCTGTTAAATAGTAACCATGAGACCTACAATTGATAACAAATATAACAAAAATCAAATAAGTAAATTAATATGATATAGAATTCATAAAAAGTGAGAGTTTTATATTACTTGTTATCAATGTTGGTTGTTGAATATCAAAATAGTGAAAATAATGATAAAAAAAGCCATATTCCATATAATAACAAGAGCATTAATGCTAAGTATGGCATCCTCTCACCAAAGAAGACTGTTGCTTTCACATGGGTGTTTAGAATCTACAATGTCCACTTTCACCTTGACATTTGGGAATATCTTTTCTATTAATAAAGTTAAAGTCTAAATTCTTTAAATTTACCTGTATTACTTTCATAGTTTCAACCAGTACCAAACATTTGTAATTTTGCAACAAAACTAGCTTCAACCTAATGAAAAAATTGATAACATATATATATAAATGAAAGTGCATGCAGTGTTCAAATACTATAGCTAAAACATATTACATTTAAAATTAACTGTAAACTCAGGCTGTTAACAATGAAATTTGTAATAATAATATGTATAAAGGCTTTCAAAACCTAATAGGTTTCATTAAATTTGTTGAAATTATACATTAATATAGATTTCATTTAATAAATACAAATGTAACTAATTCTAGTTCAATATGTCTGTTGAAACAAATTATGTCATGTTCTATACATGAAAGTCTTCAAATATATATAACAATGCTTTACCACAAAATTGATTTGAAATATTGACCCTCAAGCTTGTAACTGGGGAAAATAAGAAACTTCCTGTTATTCTATACAATCTTGTTACTGGTAGTTATAATGGAAATATAGCTTGGTGTAAGAATGTAAAATCTGTGCTTGATAATTGTGGGCTATCAAATATATGGAACACTAAATATTTTATAAGTAAAAACTTGTTGTATGATACTGTTAAATTAAGATTAACTGACCAGTTAAGACAGACATGGTATGCTACTGTACAGAATTCTCCAAAAGCTCTAAATTATAAATTATTCAAAAATAGTATAAATTTCGAAACCTACTTTGATATTTTAGATGACAAAAATATTGCTTCTTTTTGTAGATTTAGAACGTTGAACACAAACATTCCTATCGAAATTGGTAGATGGCAAAACATTCAGAGAGAAAATCGTATTTGTACTTTGTGCAATTCCGGTGACATTGGTGACGAGTTCCATTATATTTTAGAATGCTCGGCAATAGACGATAGTAGACAACTGCTACTAAAGCATCATTTTATAAACAGACCAAATATTTTAAAATTTCAAGGTCTAATGAATAGTAGCAACTCGTCTGAACTAAACAATCTGTGCAAGTTTATAAGAATTATTATTAAATGCCTAGAATCTCCTGGGTAATCACTTTATGTCTCTATTTTACATTTGTATTTAAAATTTATAATATGTTAATTTATGTGTATATGTCTCTGTACCATTGTACTTTGGTTTATGAGAATAAAGATATATATACTTGAAATTATT
Source organism: Mytilus galloprovincialis (assembly GCF_965363235.1). Taxonomy (NCBI): domain Eukaryota; kingdom Metazoa; phylum Mollusca; class Bivalvia; order Mytilida; family Mytilidae; genus Mytilus; species Mytilus galloprovincialis. Next base: position 64,871,417 of record NC_134848.1, read on the forward strand.
ACCAAGATCTGTTAATTCATTTTTATGACTGCTTAAGTGCAAATATGAATATAATTATGGTCCTCGTTATACTTTACATGTATATAACTACTTAGGAAAATTATCAAAAAATACTTTGAAATTATATACCTAAAGGTTTAATTACCTTCTAATTATTCATTAAATTAACCATATTTAAAACTGTTTCTTCTTTTGACTTTATTTACAGGATTCTTTTGCAACTGCAAATATTTTCTTTCCAGTTTAATTCTCCTTTATCTTTAAGTATGGCTGATGAATTCACAGAAAGTACATTCAATCCATTAAGGAAATTGTTGAAATGTGTGGCACAAATTCCTGCATGTATCATTCCTGAAAAATATGATATGAAATGTCAGTTTGCACATGTATTGGTTAATTAGATAAACTATAAACTATTTAGACTTGAATTCATAATTTTATTTGGAATATACAATTGATTTTTTCAATTTATATTTATATAATATGATTGTGAATTCATGTTTACCTTTATTCTTATAGATCACAGACTCACATTTATTTCTAAAAATGTGGAATGAGAATGGGTGCCCCCCTTCTTAATTTTCTTTTTTGCCTTCATGCATTATCCTGCATTCTACACATCATTCTAGGTGTTTTTAAATGACTAAATATGTAAGGTATCAGACCACTTGGTCTCTGATCACATGCAAAAGATGACTTAATATGAAAATTCTGATTATAAAATAAAGAAAACTAATATTTTGAGTTTGTAAAACATTATTTTTGTGAATGAATCATTGTGACTGCAATTGTTTACTTTTTCAATTCTAATTTTATGTATGGTTATATAATTGCTACCAAATAAGTATTTACAAAATAATCCTCTCCTTTTGGATGCAAAACTAAAAAGCCCCTTATTTATAGATGTCTTTGTGTTCATTGCAAAAATGATAAATAACTTCCAGGGGCAAAATTCCAGAAAAATTACTAAGTCCAGCTTCATAAAAAATTTGGGCAGCACTTCCCCTCAAAATAAAGCTTTTTACCTTCAAACCACATAAACCCCAGACCATAATAGAGGGGAATTAAAGAAAGAAAAAGAGAGGTGTGGGGCAGGTTCATTTATTCAAGACATGAAACCATACACCTTCTCCAACCAGTAAAATGTGTAAAGAGAATATATAATAAAGAGAAAATTGAACTCTCTTACCATGTGCAGCTTTTGAATTGATAAAAAATTCACCAGTCCCATTTTCCCCCTCGTTTCTACACTGTCACACATGATATGCAGGTTAAATGCACTGCAGCTACAACGATATGGTATGGACAAAATGCTCCACGGCCTCCACCTCCTGGTACAAGCCTTGAAGATCGTATTTCCGTTCACAGACAGTATCCACAGGGGACAGTTTTACATCTTAACGAACATATTCTGCGCTAGGTGATCAACCAGAGCTAGCCGTCGACCTTCTTTCCAGGTTTCGTCAAACAAAACATCACTGTCTGTGATCGGACGCCGTATTTCTCCAACTTCCAAAAACTTATATCATATGATATTATAAGTTGAGAATCATTTAAGACTGTGTGAACTTTCAGGCTGAAGCTATTCATATTCTTTATTTTTAAAGAACGGATGCATTTATCCTTTATGATAAACCTTCCTTACTTCTGAGCGATGAGCTGTAACTTGGAAGTTGTTTACACACGTTGTCAACAGATGACATCGGAACGGTTACCGTGACCTAGATATACAGGCGATATATCCTAAATTTTTAAACGGGAACCAGTTTTACATCAGTAAAATGTTGTTATCTCCCTTAGTATCGGAAGTCACCTTAATTCGTTCAAAACGATCTTCTGAACCAACCTTCATTAAGAACGCCCAAGTCCGAATATTGTAAGCTTATGATGTGAAAATGTAAAACAGTTAAGGAGTTCATAGTCGTAATTTGGTCAATTTAAGAATGGTAATTATTTATACACAAACCGATACAATTCATATAGACAGATATATTCAGTTTTTTTAATACTCTAAGATGTAAGACATCGAACAATTAGATATTTTCAATACGGTACGTGCATTTCAATAAGCGACCAAGGCCATTAAATTTTTTAAAGGTTCATCTTGGTGACCAGGATTTATATAGGTCTTTATTACAATTTTATGAGTTTGTGCATGTTCAGGTATAAAAAAAAAAGGTGATAAAACGCAGATTGGAAGTTATTTACATTCATATCGACATCGGATCATTCGTTATTTTTAATGTGTTAAGTTCAATTTGATACTCGATCAAGGTCATTGAATTCATTTAATGTTCTTCAAAACAGAGTTATAAGAAAAATGTCATGGCCACATTGTTTGACGTGATAAAAGTTTATAAGGATATTATTCAAATATTTCCTTTTGAACAGGCCTTCGTTTGATATTTTATTTACCAAAAAGTAAAAAATAACCTTTTCTGACATCTTTATCATAATAAAAAAAATATATGCAAAAGGTAATGCATACTTAACAATGCTTAACGATAGATATAATTCCAAATTAACTAATAAATGATTCATGATTATCAATATTAACAAAGGAAAAGGTCCAATATGGGGCAATGTAAGCCTAACATACAAAGTACGTCTGATGAACGAGTTTTGACATTTTTTTAAACCCTAAAGATTCAATTGGTTATTGTAAAAGATTTGGAATGACTTGGTCATTAACAACACTTGAATCCAAGTTAAAATAATAAAACCCATCAAATAGGCCATTTAACAACATTGTCGGACGTTGTTTTTTTTTAAATTAAGTTGGCTGCACTCGTCCTCAACATAAACAGGTATATAAGTAATGTACTATTATTGAATACAACACATTTTTGAATATAAAGACTGAACACAAGTTCGGCCACATTCATTTTAGAAAAAAAAATCGAAAAAATTAACGCTTTAATGTTTCAAATTACTATTGTAAACTATTCAAACGGGATAAACAACGGTCTAATCTATACAAAAACGAGAAACGAGAAACATTAATAAACCACATAAACAGACGACAACCACTGAAGCCCCCCCCCCCCCCCAAAAAAAAAAAAAGAACAACAAAAAAAACAAATACTAGTGTTAAACAATTCAAACGGGAAAAATGAACGGTCTGTTCTTTATAAAAACGACAAACACTTATGAACCACACAAATAACGACAACTACTGAATAACCGATTTCCGACTTAGGACAATACTTTTATTGTTACACATCCCCAATACGTGTCCGATAATTTAAGAATGTGTCCAGTTAAAAACGCCAGAATATTCTAAAACTCATATACCCCAAATAATACTCTGTGAGGTAAAACTTCTGCTTGCAGACACAAACACCTGGTTTAAAAAAAATATTGTACAATAAAAAGTTATTTTCATCTGAAGCGGTTTTTTTTTTTTTTTTATCAATATGATAAATTTAATGAAATTCAGACAGAAGTTCTTCAAAATTAAGAAAACTAATACATTTTGTATTGTAATTTCAATGTGCTTCACTGTATGTCATTGATAAGCATTAGTTTGTTCAACATCGGTTATTCACAAGAAGCATAACTGCAGGATAAGTTTACAACACATTATTAACTAGTTAACTACATGTATTGATTGTTTAATGTCCAGTGGAAAGTTTGGTAAGGTTTAAATCATCATTTAATAGTAAGTAAATTATATTGTTCTAATATTATCCGGTGATGCCTAAATGTCTTTTTACGAAATGTATGTCTATGAGGGTATTGCACGACCAGCTTCCCCCAGAAGGGGTTTCTGTGCTTTAAAAAGAAACAATTAGGCGTGGTTAAACAGCATACATATTGGCGCCCGAGCAATTTGAATGTTTATAAGATCATTGATGTCACATCGACACGTTATTGGGGAGTCGGACACGTTTCTGAGTGCTACATATGTACGTTAAATTATCAATTAAATTGAATTTCCACTTTATTCTATTAAACATTAATGTAATGTTGTATAGGTAATGAGTATATATTTAAATGTCTTTGTCGTTGTTTCACGATTCTCATTATAAGACCTTTTCAACAACTCTCGACACCGACTAATGACACCTACAGTTTACAGGTAAAATGGAGGGGTCGTCCCAAATACAGAGACGGTCTGCTAACTAAGAATTCGATTTGGCGGTTTATATAGCTTCATAAGATATATCAAACAAAAACAAATAGATATATTTCTCTGTTATGTTATATTCTTCTTCATATATTAACACAATATTTCACGTTGAATTGATTAAAAAAAATACTAAAATAATTCCGCATCGTTATCATCTTTCTCTTCAAGTTTAAGATTATTCCGCATACCAATAACGAAAAAAAATGTATATCTTAATGTTTTTTGTGAAAATTTATGAGAACTTTTGAAAATAATTACTGAACTATCGTCCGTCCGTTACACACTCTTGTAAACTGTAAACACGGTTGACTTGGTGTTCTCCAACCGATCTCAACTTTACCCGATTTACAAATTCAATTTCAGGATTGGTAAAAACATGTTGTTTTGAAAGTCGAAGGAAAATATCACATCGTAACTTTTATCAACGAGGTATCCGGACTACGCCGCTTCATTGTTAGCGTTGATTTTTTTCCTGGATGAATTGGGAAGGAGGGATGACATTGACTTCTCTTTGCGATGTAAAATCATTTAAGCATTACATACAGGTCTGCGTATGAAATTTATATTTCAACACCTTATTTAATGTACAGCTTTTTGTCATTGCACATTCTTTTTAGACAGTGCTAAGCAGGCATTTAGACTCAAATGACTTAGGTTATCCCTCGTCTAGTTATATGGTCGTCCTCAGGAACTGATTGACAGACATATTTGGACGTGTTCCGAAAAGCAACATACGTTGTCTCTTTATTTTAGCGTCATTCCCCACTGTCCAGTTCTCGGAAATGACCTCTGGTTTTCTTACAAGATGCGGGAATTGCTTAGCAGTGAAGTTTAATTAGGACCGTGTTGATCAAATACTGTTGGTTTTGTATGTTACACTGTCATTGCTTTATTTTATTTTATTGTCGACGGGTCAACAATTGTTCATCTATTTCTCATTTGATTGACTTATCTTTGTTTTTTTTATCCTTTTTCTACGTTTTTGTACTAATGATTCTCTTTCATCATATATGACCATACATAAGGCAGATTTTGGATACAATTAGACTAGTTAAACCTCGTCGCATGTTTTGTGCGTCTGAACAAAAGTCCATAAAATGTTAGTAATTTGTACGTCCTTGATACGGTAGAAGTTTCAGTAAGTTATCTGATATTTTGACATTATGATGTCTCCATTATATTTGATTCTTTTTTAATCAACCAGAGACCGCTGTTGGTTCTGTTTATTTTCTTTAATTTAATTTTTTTGTTTTTCTTAAAATCAATCCTTTTCTTCATTCTGAATTAAAACAAGAATGTGTCCATAGTACACAGATGCCCAACTCTCACTATCATTTACTGTATTTAGTGGACCATAAAATTGGGGTAAAAACTCTAACTTGGCATTAAAATTAGAAAGATCATATCATAGGGAACATAAAATTGAGAATGGAATTGGGAAATGTGTCAAAGAGACAACAACCCAATCATAGAGCAGACAACAGCAGAAGGTCACCAACAGGTCTTCAATGTATGCTTAGTTTCAAGTTGATTGGACTTCAACTTCATCACAAACTACCTTGACCACAAACTTTAACTTAAAACTTGCACTATCATTTTCTGTGTTCAATTGAACGTGAAATTGGGGTCAAAACTATAATTTGGAATTTAGAAAGATCATATCATAGGGAATATGTGTACTAAGTTTTAAGTTGATTGGACTTCACCTTCATCAAGCTACCTTGACCAAAAACTTTAACCTGAAGCGGGACAGACGGACGAACGAACGAACGGACAGTTTTAGAAAAATGGAAAAAAATCATTGAGTTATCACAAAAAATATTACATTGAGATAAAAATATTGTACTCAATATCCTTAAATAAATCGGAGTTGACATATGTAACTACAATATAATGAAGAACATTCGTATAACACCGACTATGAGTCAACTAGTTGGGTTTGTGCAACTACTAGCACTAAAAATTAACCTGAGTGAAAATTCGAAACAATCCAACCATATGAAAAAAGCGTGCAAATTTAAGGGCATCCGATACAGTTTTACATTATATTGTCATTGTGCTTGTTTTCTCAAATAAATTGAGGCTGAAAATTGGTGTATTTTGCACTTGTATTACAAGTTAAGCAATATAAAGTTTAAGAGTAGATAATCTTCGTCATAAATTGATAAAATTGGATTCAATCTGATGCTGTGAAAATAATGCAATAGATCCATAGAAGAATGAATGGTTTGTTATTTCAGCCATGCCTAAAATAACAGATAAGATGCTCAAAGAACGATATGTTTTATGGAAATAGAGGGATTCTTATATTGTATTTTTTCTCCCATTTCTACATTAACTGCCTTTTGTCAAGCTGTCTCAAAATAGCAAAAAAACTAAACACATGTTATTTTGTTGGATTCGACGATAAATCGCGATTTATCCTTAAAATTGCGTCCATTTTATAGCTGACTATACGGTATAGACTTTGCTCATTGTTGAAGGTCGTACGGTAACCTGTAATGTTAATTTCTTTGTCATTTTGATCTCTTGCGGAGAGTTGTCTAGTTTGCAATCATACCACATCTTCTTATTTATATGTTTATACAATCATGGCAAAATATGCATTCATTTTAGCATGCTATTTATATCAATATTTTAAAAATCAGTCGGTGTTTTGATGAGTCCTCACTTTTCACTGATATAAACCTATTTGTTTTTTAACCTTTTAAGCAATTTTCAGAATTGATTTCTGTTTTGTCGTGAGCTCAAATCAAGTTGTAGCCGTTTCAAAACAATTAATGGATCCTAATATGTAGGACTCGGAACCGCGATTGTACTCTAAACCGCGATGGTACTCTAAACCGCGATGGTAACGCTGAAGTGCGATGGTCGATCCTGAAGTGATTGCTTAACTCCCTGAAGGGCAATGATGACATTGTGGCGTGAACTTGTTCTTAAATACGCTGAAGTGCGATGGTGGCTACGCTGAAGTGCGATGTTCTGTCTGTGACATTAAATAAAAACAAAATGGACATGATATGGGTGCGCATGTGATGTTCAAATAAAAAACATCCTACAGATTTTAACAAAGTGGCTTCTAATTTCTTTTCAGTTCAGACCAAGAATCATAATTTGTTTTAATCTTATTTTGAAATTATCAATTCTCCGATTAAAATGCACTAGAACACACCCGCGAAATCGAGGGCATATATACCTTCTAAACTGTTGTAGGATGAATTTTGTAAAAGATATCATGACTGTAGAATTTCATATAAGGTATCAAAGACCCTCTCCCTTGTTCTAAAGTCCGTTATTTGTTTCCTTTCTGTTAAATTCAATTATTTTGGTGTTTCTTGCCTTATACCGGCAGGGATGATTCCAGGTGTTTTCAAATGGGTCCCTTAAACATCAATTTGGGAATTTTTATACCAATTGGGAATTTTTTAAGCATACAATATAAGACGAAGTAATATCATTATACCGTAAAAACAGAAAATAAAATTGAGAATGGAAATGGGGAATGTGTCAAAGAGACAACAACCCGACCAAATAAAAAACAACAGCAGAGGGTCACCAACAGGTCTTCAATGTAGCGAGAAATTCCCGCACCCGGAGGCGTCCTTCAGCTGGCCCCTAAACAAATATATACTAGTCCAGTGATAATGAACGCCATACTAGTTTCCAAATGGTACACAAGAAACTAAAATTAAAATAATACAAGACTAACAAAGGCCAGAGGCTCCTGACTTGGGACAGGCGTAAAAATGCGGCGGGGTTAAACATGTTTGTGAGATCTCAACCCTCCCCCTATACCTCTAACCAATGTAGAAAAGTAAACGCATAACAATACGCACATTAAAATTCAGTTCAAGAGAAGTCCGAGTCTGATGTCAGAAGATGTAACTAAAGAAAATAAACAAAATGACAATAATACATAAATAACAACAGACTACTAGCAGTTAACTGACATGCCAGCTCCAGACTTCAATTAAACTGACTGAAAGATTATGATTTCATCATATGAACATCAGGCACAATCCTTCCCGTTAGGGGTTTAGTATCATACCATCATAACATATATGAGAAGAACATAACCCGTGTCATGCCAATGTATGTATTAAGTTTTGCCTGTACACTGATTGAAGAAGTTATTGGATTCAGACCAGGGAAGTTGTAATACATGAATATCATTGCACATGATTCACTATCATCTTAACTTTGGTAAACGACGCCTATTACAAAAACATATACACATGGAAAAAAGTATTGCAACACCTTGATTTTTTTAAAATTTGAAAAATGAGCCTCTTTTTTTGGATGAAATATAATAAAATATGTGTACAATATTATTGAAACATAGTTTATGATAACATTGGCATTGAAACGAACAAAAAATGTTTGAAAAAAAATAATTTATATAACCACAATTTTAATATCAAAATGAAGTGTTTTTTGTACCAAAAAATGCATTTTACAACTTTTACTGTAGTCGAACTTTACAATGTCAGACATTTCAAAATTAATCCTTAGATGACTGTTCATATCATGGTTGATCGTTATACGCCAAAGAATTAGTACTTTGTGCGCAGCCTCTATTCAAACGGATAACCGCATCTTAGAAACGTCTTCAGAATCCTGCCATAAATCGACTAATTTGTTGCTAAGATAGCAGCAACCATTTCTGATGTGGGCATTGTTTATTCCATGATGTGTTTGAACTGGGGTGTCCTTTCGCGCACTTTCCGCCCAATAGTGTCCCAAATATGCTCGATATGGTTGAAATCCGGGCTACGATCGTGCCATGGAAGATAAACCGAATTCCATTTGAACATTGAATCTTCCTCCACGATGCTAATTTCCAACTTTGGCGAGCTCTGCACTACATTGGATACGGAAAACTGTGTGTCTGTTCGTTAGCAAAGGCCTCGGAAATGGTCTTATCGCACGATCACCAGTAGCGATGAGTCGATCTCGAACAGTTCTTGTTAAAAAGCTCCTGTATGACCACCACTCTCTTTTTAGGATTGTCCTGTATGCAATGGGTTTCCTTCTGACCAACCTTCATTATGCTTGATTTTCCTTAGCAAATGGTAATGGGGGTCTTCATTATCTTCAAATGTCTTTAACAGCGTTTATTGCCTGATTTATTCTCAAAACGACTTATAGTGAAATGGTGATGACCAACAATACGTGCAGTTTTTACATCGACATCCCTGCTTCCCTTGTGCTGATAATCTGCCATCTGGCTGCAGTTAAGAGTTGTCAAGGACCCATTATAAGGTGTCAATCACATAACTTTAAAAATTTGGTTATTTAAAGGGTTGAAAACAAAGAGGATAAAAACAACTGTTTTGCTGTTTACGGGTACAGTAGCTGCATGTGCAGATAAAAAAATATCGAGTCGATATTTATTGATTAAACTCAGGTGATACTTAAATAATGTTTAACTAGTTCTATTTTACCAAATTATATCCCAAAAAAATGAAAAGTGTTTTTTTTAATTTCAATTTCAATTTGGTGTTGCAATACTTTTTTCCAACTGTATATATACCAGCTAACATAAACCTATGGCAAGCCGTTTAGCTATTTATTCGAATTTCAAATTATCTCAAAATATATTAGATATCTTATATAATGTATAAGATTTGTATGATATATAAGATTTATATAAGATATCTCATTTAATATATGAGATATCTTATATAATTTCATTTTTAAAAGCTATCTTAATCATATGAGATATCTTATACTTTATCCGGTGGTCATTTCATCAATGGTCTATCATCAACATTATTTCAACAAAAATATAACCGGCTCTATTGGGCAATCTGAGATCTGCGCGCATTAAAATTTATTCATTAATGTTACACCAAATTTTTAATTTGCTCTTTGCCGAGGTCTGCTGTGACACCCATTTTGACAAAAAGCATGTTTTTGATCAACCTGCTGAGCGATCTATTTTTACGAGATCAAATTATCCCATAACATTTTAATCAATTGAATCCGGCTGCTGAAATTGTTTACCTCATGTTGACATAATTAAATCGTTGTTAATAAAATGCAATCATAGTCATCATTCTTATCCAGATTTTACTATGTTTTGACGACAAACTATGAAAAATTATAGTTGCCGTAATCGGTGACGGAAACTTTTCCGGAATTACCGATTTTTATTTTATTTTCCTGAATTGGGAATTTATATTCACAAACTTTTTTTGGGGCCGCTGGCCGATTTAAGGGCCGTTAAGCGGCCCTAAACTATATAGTGGAATCATCCCTGATACCACAATTATTCTTCCCCTTTGCTTCAATGCATTATTTAATAAAAGTCAAATTATTTTTTTTTAAAATGCATCGCTTCAAACATGAGATCAATGAAACTGTTTATAGACCATTATTATTTTAAATTATGCTTCTAGGACAATCCAACATTTTTTCCTTTTGAGAGCCGTATTAACATTTCAATGGTAGGATTTGAATCTCGTACAAATGACTAAGGCTCATTTGAGGGGTGGTCAGGGGGGCCCTGATCCCGAAATCCCGGGCTTAAAAACATGAATTCGGAGGTGCGTATTTTAACGAAATTTTTATATCCCGATATCCCAAAATTCAATAAACATGTTCCCGCATCCCGTAAGTCTCAATCCCGAAATCGGGAGATTAAAAACACTCGATCCCGACGTCCAGAATAAGTCCTGCCTCCCTCTTATCTCTACCCTTCTTTCATTGAGGCTAAATCACTACTTTCACTTTCAATAAATGTTTATGTCTCATTTATAGGCATTATGTTGTCTAGTTTGTGCGTGCGTCCGTTCGTTCGTCCGTCCGTCTGTCCCGCTTCAGGTAGTTTTAACGAAATTTTTATATCCCGATATCCCGAAATTCAATTAACATATTCCCGCATCCCGTAAGTCTCAATCCCGAAATCCGGAGCTTAAAAACACTCGATCCCGACGTCCAGAATAAGTCCTGCCTCCCTCTTATCTCTACCCTTCTTTCATTGAGGCTAAATCACTACTTTCACTTTCAATAAATGTTTATGTCCCATTTATAGGCATTATGTTGTCTAGTTTGTGCGTGCGTCCGTTCGTTCGTCCGTCCGTCTGTCCCGCTTCAGGTAGTTTTTGAAGTTGAAGTCCAACCAACTCGAAACTTAGTAAATGTGTTCCCTATGATATGATGTTTCTAATTGTAATGCCAAATTAGAGATTTTACCCCATTTCACGGTCCACTAAACATAGAAAAAAATTGCCGATATGGCATCCGTATACTATGGACTCATTACTTATTTCAATTATATGCACCTTGTATGACCCCTTTGATAGTGAATATTTCAGAAAACAGTAGACAGAATACAGAGAGTCTCTATATATTATAGAAGTTGTATAATCATAGTTTACATGTGGATAAACCCGAAAAATAATTGTCTCTAAAGAGGTATAATAGTTGTGATTCTTGCAATCTAAAAACCATGATATGGAGAACGCTCTGATTGGCTAATTTATTTTTCATGTTTGTAATCTATCATACGATTGGTTGTTTTTGTGCATGTTCAAAACCGGAAGTCTTATCTATGACTTAAAGTCAGTCTGATGACGGAAAAATATCCGGACAACTATTTAGTCGTTTTTCTCCCAAAATAACTCAATCTGAATAATCATCAAAATGGATGACAAATGCGACTATGCACGTTACCTAAAGAACACAGAGGCATGATGATTAATTTATTGTGGAAGGAAGAGAAGCGACACAAAAAATGAGGTCTTCTCGTTTTATAGTATAGATTAGAATTTTAAAAGTAAGGAAATATGACGTTGAAAGGTGAAAAAACTATTCAGCTTGCATGTTTTTATAAAAGCACGTTTCACGTTTTCTACCTTTTTTATTATTTGCTGGTTAACCGGTTAAAAAATAGAATAAATTTGGAAATACACGTAGGGGCCAGTCATGTTGATATCGTCCTTACATTTTTACACAATTAACACTGTAACCACAATAACATAAGGCTAGAGTTACGTTATTATAAGAAATCAAAATGTATCATTGGACGAAAAAAACATTATATCAACTTTACATCAACTTGATATTGCCAAGAAAATATAGATTCAAACCAAGATCATCATTCATCATTCATCCGCGTTGTTCCGACTTGCTGCCTGACATAGTTTTAAATTTTCTTTTTTATAAACTTCACCTGCACTGCTCAAAACTGTTCGGGACTTCTTTCGTTCGTTACTTACGTTTCCCCTTCCTTTGTGTCCATGAAACCTTCATCTACAATGCTCTTGCCTCTGAATTAATTTTGAATTTGATTGACGTTATTTTTGAAAACGTCACAATATTCAAACGTCTTGCTAAACCTTCGCACTTCTGGGAAAGAACCATAGCACTTCGGCGTGGATCATTTTACTTCAGCGTGACCATCGTAATTCAGCGTCCCCATCGCACCTTCGAGTCCTACATATATGTATTTCTCTCCATAAGAAAATTTGTAGGTCAAGAATGTTAACGTATCTAGTATAAAAGTTGGAAAAACAGCTAATATTTTTCTGCATACGTTTAGAGATTGCATATCGACCAAATTGTTTCTTTTTAAATGATACGTGCATTATAATAACCTACCGAGGTCGACAAATTCGTTTAAGATTCACCAATACAGACACAGATATCAATTATATAATTTGTTCTACAGTCACATTGTTTGTCATGATAAAAGTTCATGATGATCTGATTCAAGTATCAACTTTTGATTGTGTCTCCGTTTGATATTTTATTTACAATTAAATAGACACAGCATAAAGTTATTTTTATGATCAAAGAGTACATGCTAAAGGTAGTTCAAACTTGATGATAATTGTTATACTAAATGAACTAAAATATAATTAATAAAAATCAATATGTACAAATTTTGGGTTACTTTTACTGAAAGTAAATGGATATTTGTAACAGTGTTCTTTGTATAGAAATGACGGACGAAAAATAGCAAAGGGACAGTCAAACTCATAAATCGAAAAAAAACCTGACAACACCATGGCTAGAAATGAAAAAGACAAACAGACAAACAATAGTAAACATGACACAACATAGAAAACTAAAGAATAAACAACAGGAACCCCACCAAAAACTAGGGGTAATCCCAAGTGCTTCGGAAGGGTAAGCAGATCTTACTCCACATGTGGCACCCGTCGTGTTGCTTATGTGATACAAATCCGGTAAATTGTCTAATTCGGTAGGTCACATCCATGAACGGGAAGGGGATTGTAGTTACGACGTAAGGAACATATGCGATATCATTTGTGAAACGGTTATTCCATACAGTCAACCAACTCGTGATGGCGTCCGTAAAATTTACGAAGGGATGAGTTCAACTTCACCATTTGGAACTATTGGTTTAATAGCTTCCTTGTGAGCTGCAACCCTCTATCAAGTACATCATGATAGGAAATGCAAGCACTGGAATATCGTATCAATTGGGAGATATATACCCCGTATGCAGGTGCTGCTGGAATGTTGCTACTTAGAAATGGAAAGTTCACAATTGGAAAGCTGAAATCATCTTTTGTCGTAACTTTTTGTTTTCAACCGACCCTCATTGTCAATTTCTAGATGTAAGTCAATATATGAAGCCGACGTCAACTGTTTCTGTAGTATCCTTTATCTCTAGTTCGATGGGATAGATGCGTTCCACATAGTCACCAAATTTTGAATTATTGTACAATTTAATTAGGTTTGCTTACATTATAACTGATTTAGCTGCTCAAAAATACAATATTGTAATGTCAAAGCTTTTTTTAACGTAATTAATTTGATAGTTTTTCTTTTGTGGTAATGTAAATCAATAAATAGAAATGATTACATTTACCCTAGAATTATACCGTCACTCAAGTTATCAAGCTTGCATATACTTTTTGATGAGTTCCACTGACTACTTTGTCCTGCTTGAAAGGACACATACCTGTAACTGCTTTTGATCATGATCAAATCGGCGACATATCATTATCATTCGTGAACACATTGGAGGAAAAGAATGTAGACATATTCTCAGAAAAAATAAGCATGAGTAGAATCATATTAAAATGAACGATCAATCCGGAAGACATCCTGTAGTTCGCCTTTTCCTAAAACATCATAAAGTTGTCCCGTAAAGAAGACACATTTAACATACCTAGTTCAAGGAGTTATTTGAATAACCTAATTCACCGTTTGCTTGTCTCATCTTCTTCTCCAGTTTTGTATTTGGGTAATTCAGGTTTTTTATTTAGATAAGTTACAAATCCATGACCATGAATTCAATTCAGAAGGATACAATGTTATTTATATCCCCATGAAAATAGAAATAGGCACATCTAACTAAAATACTTACAAAGAGAATAGAATATTCCATCTGACAGGAGTTGGATGCTTGTACTTGCAATGAAACCAAATTACCACCACTTGAAATGAAATGCTAAATGAAACCTCGATACAACCGATGCAAATTGTTTTCAACAAACCGACAGCATCACAAATACCTGCGAATTTGAATTTTGTTTCGATGGCGTGGTTTCCTATGTCTTATTTGATAAATAAAAAAAGAAATAAAGCTATTTTTGCCAAAAACGAATAATGTTAATGTTTAAATTTCATTAACAGTTTGTCTTGTATGACATCATAAGTATTTACAGTTTTGACAGGAGGGCATATTAGCGTTCTTACTAAGACCAGAGAATCTTTTTTTATTACCAACATCAAATATACAATGAAGATATGTTGATTGTTTTAACATACGTCATATTTTTATTGATTTATTAAATGTTGATAATAGATACGGAAATGGTTATTTAAGTATACAGAGATATAAACCAGAACTTTTAATAATGGAAAAATCTCACATAGCAACAAAGCAACGTTGTGACGGTTTTGTCTGGTTTTTTTTGTTAACACATCGTTGTCAAATTAGAATGTAATTGAATTATATTATGCGACTGTTATACAGGTACAATATTTGGTTTGCTTTTAAACTAGGTTTAATCCATCGTTTAATGCTTGGGGAAATTCCTGTGCCAAATCAGAAATACGTCTGTTGTTTTTTAAGGGGTTTCATGTGTTCGAGCTTTTTTTTTTTGCATAATTACAAACAAATGAAAAACATGTTGCTGGAAATGAACAGAAGAACTACAAACTCCACAGTGGAAAAGCATTTACATGATCTGCATTCTCTTCCGGAGGAGCACCTGAGATCACCATGGTTTTGAAGAGGTTCATTTTGTTCAGTCTGAAGTTGTCTAAGTGTATTTTGCAATATGTTGTTTGTCTGTGTGTAATTTTTCCAATTTTGCAAATGCATTGCCAGTTCTATTTCGAATTATTAGTTTCAATCTCCTTTTGATTTATGTAGTCCTATTTTTAACCTAGAACAACTTCAATTAAAAAAATTAAACATATATGTATTGCATTACATATAAATCGTCTTTATAATCAAGGATATAGCTATAGGAAGATGTGGTGTGAGTGCCAATGAGACAACTTTCCATCTAGATAACAATTTAAAAAGTAAACCATTATAGGCCATTGTACGGCATTCAACACGGAGCCTTGGCTCACACCGAACAACAAGCTATAAAGGGCCCCAAAATTACTGTTGTAAAACCATTCAAACTGGAAAACCAACGGTATAATCTATATATAAAAACGAGAAACGAGAAACACGTATAAATTACATTAACAAACGACAACTACTGTACATCAGATTCCTGACTTAGGACAGGTGCAAAAATTTGCAGCGGGATTAAGCGTTTTGATGGTACCAAACCTTTTTCCGTTGATGTTAACGTTATGTCGACAGCTTCTTGTTTTAGAAAGAATTGGTACAGCTTTGACTTTTGTTTTATTTAATGTCTCTTTAGCAGTAACAGCAGTTCGCCAATGTTTTAATGTTATAAATCATCAAGCAGGTACAAATTAATAATCATGTATTCACACTGTTAATTGACACTTCTATGAACATGATGAAAACAAAAATATGATTGTATACTCTATACGTGTCAGAACCAACGTTTAGGGGGAACACTTTTCGTAATAAGAAAACCGAAAAAGATTTCAAATAGACATCCGGTGCTTGTTGTAGACTGAAAACATAAGTTTATATTGTTAGATTTTTTGATGAACCGAATCAAAACCCTCATCCGTGTATATTATGACTGCCAAAACACGTAATGATATTTTTCTTTAAACAATAGAGGCAAAAGATAAAAAAGTGACATTCAAAAGCAAGAGTACATGATTTTTAGAAAATAAATTAAAAACACCATGACAAAAATGTAAAGGACTGTAAACCTTTAAAATCATGAAATTTTTAACACATATAAATGTTATCACTATCCTTCATTAGTAGAATCGACTAAGCTCTAGTTACAGAAAACTACAGTGTATCAAATCAAATCGTTCGAATTGATATTCTGTCTCTTTAAAGTTCAGCATCAATACTATAACCAAATAAATACGTAAAGGTCTAATTTATCTAAGATAAGCATGTCTGGGGTTGATGAAGCCTTAGTTTTTTATTATGATTTTTTTATTCATATACAAAATAGTTGAAATCCATTTCATTCTAATTTGTGTATAATAATTTTCGTAAAACTCGTTGTCTTAAGTATAGTCAGATTTAACTGTTTAACAAAATTCTAATAATGATTACCAAAACAGCGAATTCTTATATCCATATAAAAGAGTATTTACTCAATCCACAAACATTGGTATTCACAATTATAGATGAAACGACAGACATCTTATATCTTAACATATTCATTTAAAATAAAATATTAAATCCTAATTTCAGTATGAATGCCACAAAATGAACCAATGAACTACTAATATCATATAAGGACTCACTTTACACACCAAATACACCAAAAAGTGAAAATGCTATTGTGAATTTTTTGTTAAAAGCTTAACTTCGTTCATGTGAAAGTCGAATATAGGCAAAAGTTAAAGTACATCTATTTTGCATTTCTACCACAATCTTTAAGTTAACGTACAGTTTGTTCGATACTGTGGTCGCCTGTATAAGAGAATTAAAGGAACATAATTTACAGTTACGTGTTGTATATTGTCAACAAATATGATTTACACAGAACTTTGTTTTGATACCTTGAAAATGTTTAGTCATTTATATATAACCCTTTTAAGATTTTGCCATCATTAAGCACACATCATTTATTAATGCCTACACATAATATACCCTTTTTTAATGTCGCTTTTTAAATATTAGACACTTAAATGAATGAACAAGCATACGAAAACAGAGTTATTTGATTTTTTCATACACTCAAATATATGAGATTCATACCAATCAAAAATGAAAGTCTGATAAATTCGTAACCAGACTTCCCTGATAGAAAATAATAAGTTTTACCATGTACAAATGCTCACCCACATTTGAAAAACGGTGGATATATAGTTTTCTCGTCGGCAATCATATCACTTTTCCTTGTCTTAATATTAACGTTTTACATCTGTGGATAAAGGGAGATAATTGAATTACAGCTAACCATGTACTTTTTTGTCTTTTGTCTTTTCGCTGGTTGTTGTTTTTTTGGGCATAGTATTTTCTAATAGTTGTCGACTTATAAGTTTAAATATCCCTTTTGTTTCTTTCGCCTCATCATTTTATAGCTTGGGTTCTCATAGACAATGTCCATTAATTCAGGTTTTGTTTAAAAATGCACTATATTAGAAAAAAATTTAATCGATCGACTGAACGATGGTGAGAATCATACAAACTTACATAATGCATATTAATTTTAAATGAAATTAAAAAAAAAAGGAATTGAAAAAAATCCAAATTCATTTCATAATTGAACATGTATAGCATTGTTTTCATCGCAGACATTATCGTCATGATATACACAGTATATGTGTAAATAGTTCTGGTGGAAGTCTGCGTTAATCTTTATATGACTACTTTATCAAGCATGAAATGAAACTCCTAGCAAACTATTTTAGAAAACAAGCATTTTTATTTATTTATGTCCTTGTTAAACGGTATAAAAAAAGTGAAATATGTGGTGTCGTGTTGATCTTACATTTCCCCTTACACCAAATTTTTTTTGTATTGTATCTACTTAAGAATGGGTAAAACAAATAAATAGTTTTCTATATAAGAGCTTGTATGGATATACCAGGTTCTGAAGTTGAAAAATACGATGTGATTAAGTATACATTTAATTCAATTTATTCATATGCCTATTGTTGCATAGAATGACTGTTTTATTGGAGAATACCAGTTTTTTATTGCTAACAGGTTTAGGTGGTGATGAGATCAGTACGACACACCAAACTAGAAAATACATTTTATTTCAATGATCAAATCTGCAATATTAATGCAAAATAAAAAAAATAGATAATATACAAATCTGTTAAGCTACTCTTTTTTATAAATAATGCCTGGAAAAATATTCGACAAAAATGCTTAATCATAGTTTAGTCACATATTTTAGCATTTTGTGTTAACATGTACATGTAACTATAAAATTTGTTTCGGACGATTGTTCTATTTAGTTTATGATGACTGTAGGTGTGACTTTTGCAAGAAGAGATCCTAAGAACAAAAGAAAAAAAAATCAGTTCCACACGTGACATATTCAAATGTGACTGTGTGTCAGAGTGTTAATAAATAACATGTCTAACCCCGCCACATTATTTATGTATGTGCCTGTCCCAAGTCAGGAGCCTGTAATTCATTATGGTTATCGTTTGTTCATATTTTACATATTTGTTTTCCGTTTACAGGTTTTATGGTGGAGGAAGCCGGCGTACCGGGAGAAAACCACCGACCTTCGATAGGAAAATTTACAATTCTCGTCAATACAGATTTGAGTCGATTGCACCCGCACGAGCGGGGTTCAAACTCACAATCTCATTGTTGACTGGCTATTGATTACTGTAGTATCTACTTAGATCACCCGGCCACCAAGGCCCCTACTAATATATGAGCTTTTCAAAATATTAAACAAAATAATTAATAAATAAAGATTCTTTTAATCTGTACAAGATTAAGTTCCACATTAAGCATTATTATCCGTTGCTAAATCTTATATAAAATATAAAGAAAAGTCATGCATCTATATTTATTAATGTTACAATCATAACCAGTCACTCAGTGTATAATAATAAAACACTATATTTCTCTGATAGTCTTTACAGTTCGTTTTTTTCTTCTTAATTTATATTAAAGATGATTAAAAATAAATGCAAATATTACGGTTTCTTAAACAGTTTTCATCATTTCATAGCACGGTTAACGTATGTATATGCGTAACATGTTTTGGTAAAATAAACACTAAATACAAATGCATTCTTATCATAATGTGAAGAAGGCGCTACCTTGAATGCCAGCTTTATACCAAGACAATGTCCTATTTATTGATTGGTTGTTAGTTGCTTAACATCCAATGGCAAATATTTTATGTACATATAGTTTTCGTCTAAAATAAATAGTTCAGATGGAACATGTTCAGGGAACGATCATTGAACCTTTAAAAAGCAGGATAGGGATATGGTATTTTTCTTTTTTATAAAAACAATATTCAATTCCTTAATTGGTGGAGAAGATTTATTTTAAATCCTGATCTTCACCAAAAAGGTACAAAATAAATTTAACTTTTATATATCTAAAACATTTAACTAGATCTTCCCGAACCGTACAGGTTAGTCTGTACACAGTAGTTTTATGTGAAAATACGGGCCGGCCGTATTTGCCAATTTGTTATGATGAACCTTAATACTAGTGCTAAATTTTGACTAGATAATTTTAATTGATAGAGCTGAAGAGCTTCGGTGAAAAAAATCTGACTCAAACAAACAAAAACTTTGTATTCCTGATCACCTTCAGTTTGTGGGTTCTACATCAATTTCATGTACTAACTCAGAGTCAGTTTTATGTCATTTCTTGCATATATATATTTTGTTAGCTTACTTTTCAAGTCTTTTTATGATAGCAAAATGAAATTGAGAATGGACATGGGAAACAAGCATGTCAAAAACTTGCTTTGGAGTAATGCTTAATCAAGTCATAATTGTTTTCAAAAAGACACATTTGGTTTCCAGACAATAATTTTAGTATAAGTAAATGGATCTCTATGATTGTACTAGAAGGTTCACTACACAAAAGGAAGGTTAGAATTGATTTTGGGGTTTTGGTACTACATTTTTGGGGGTGTTTTTTTCTTTTTAAATTTTGGGTTTTTCTTCAACAATTCACCATATTAAGTATTTACATTGATCATTACTCATCTACATTTAGTATTAATAGATGCACACAAAATAGGGTGGTTTAATTATTTTATTTGTAATTTGTGCATTGTTCCTACGATGTATACTCCTTGATAATGTCGACGTCAGTAACATGATAAAGAAAATATATTTGGTAAGCATATTCACAATTGACATGCGCCAGTGCGCCGCAAAAGGATCTTCTATCTCTTTAATTCCCAAATTGCATGAATTTTTTCTCTCACAGAAACACACGAGTTATTTGGTAAATAAAACACTCGTCATTGTTTGAAACCTTCAGTAATAAAAATTAAGTTTAGCCTTTTTGAATTTTTCACTGATAGTGTAAAAATTGTAATAGAAAAGGTACAAATCACTTGATAAAATTGCATTATCTGCAGGATTATTGATAATTTTCCTCACTATATATTCACAAGGACATATTAACTAACATATTGTCAATGCTATTCTGGTCCGAGTTTTTATTCATACATATACTGGGCTTTGCATGACTGGTACTGTTCCAAGTTGTCTTCTTTTTCTGTTTCTTGAGAAGAATTTGTTTAAACTGTTCAGTCACTATAAAGTGTTACAATTCTTATTTAGACGCAACATATCAATATTGACAAAAAAGGTACCGCTTTCACATGAGAGAAGCTAGATACAAAATTAAATGTACACATTTTCACTATTTTTGTAGGACTATGATATAAAATTAAGGTGATATGTAGTTAGAGACTGCTGCTGAATAAAAAATTCGCCTGATACCTGTTTTAAAATTAGGCCATATTGAAGTTTGTAGGGTCCAAAATTAAAATATGTTTGATTTTTAACTGACGTAAAAAAAATTGGTGTTTTTTATATGCTAAATATACATCTGTGGTCGTATCAGGCTGTGCGTGGCAAAGCATGAATTTTTATTGCCTTTCGGTTTGTACTTTTTTTTAAATTTTCGTCATGAAAAAAAAATTGTAGTTGTGAAGTTGCTAACATGAGATTACCCAAATTGCACCTATATTGTCAGTTTTTTCACCAACTTTTATTTATGAACCAGACAAAAGTCCATTCTGTGCTTATTTTGTAGACTATCCTTGTTTGCAATATAGTTACACAAATTTAATTTTGAGTCAATGTAGAGTCATAGAAAAATGGGTTTGAACTGTAATTGATTTTGTAATGAGGTTAGTACCCAAATTCCATACATCATTGCATGTTTAATTTCAACTCCTTAAATTGATATAAACAGATGTTTTGTTTGGTTTCTTAAAATATTTTGAACAATTTGACATTATTCAATGCTTTTTTTGGAAGAAAACGATGCTGGTAATTTGCTCATTTTAAAAAGATGATAATTATATAATTTCACATTCACAAAGCAAAACAGTTTCCATATTCTGGGACTGTAGAAGGTAGATATCTGATATGTGACATAATCAGTGAAAAGATTTGTTGAGAGTTTACCCATAGATGTAATACCATCTATGGTTTACCAAAGGAAGTACAGAATTAGAAGATTGTGAATTATTTGAATGTTTTCTTTTTGTTTTTTTTTTTAAACTTTTGTTATGTTTTGAATTAGTCTGTGGGCTACATGAATAACCGTGATCACATTCAACAATATTACCAACGTCAGTATCACTGTTCCTTGATATGGGGAATTATGTGGCAGATGAACATAAGTAATCATGGTCAACCAGTGCACCGGAGCTTTACCTCGCATGCCGCAGCATGGCCATTATTGAAAACATCCCGAAATGTATTGCTTGCAGAGGTTTTTTCTGTGTTCCCATTGCTGGACGGAACTTTTACGCTAAATTTGTTATCAATAATTATGATTCTGTGACTTTTAAATGCAGTACATGTGATTGTTCAGGAAATTTGTTTTGGCCTCAATGATAATGGAAAGATGAGCAGACGAAACATGGCGTCAGATGTTGTTGTCCAAGCTTCGGTTATTTCCGTGGAACAATAAAATTTAAATAAACTACACAAGTTACCAAAATTTTGAATTCTTGTTTTTGTAAACAAATAAAAATCCATGTCGTATTTAACATCGAAGTTATTCCGATCTGTTCCGTTTTTTTAAGTTCGCGTTGAAACGTTAAATTCGGCAGCCATTAAAAAAAATAATCGCACGCGATTGAACGAGAATGACGAAACCTTTCAGATGGGTCGTGTAGAGAGTTATCGTTCTTTATTCCAAAACGATGCTTCTACCATAAGTGCCAGCAAAAGTATTTTATATTTAGCTTATATCAAATAACACTTATAATCAATGTTACCATTATGCTTTAGTATTCATAGGAAAGCGCCTTTTGTATAAGATAATCTCTGTAAACGAAACTCTTAACGTTTATTAGTTTTATCTGTAGATTTGACCGGGACCGTGAAATTTTCCACAAAAGTCTAGATTGCAAAACAAATCTTTAATTAATGCATTTGTCTGTTTTTTAACACAACTATGTTGAATGTTTGCTTCTTTACATAAACTTTTTAAATGTATACCTAGCTCACAAGAACCAGGGTATACAATACTTAATATTCTACTTTTTCTCATATTTTTATTTTTGCATTATATAAAGCGAAATGGTCTTACGTGCGATGTGTTCGTTATGATTATGCGCAAATGCAGAGCGTTTACAATACAAATATTACAATTGAGACTCGAAAACTCCGTAGAATATTTGGTTTCTCTTTTTTTGAATGAATTGGTGAGAAAGAAAAGTTATTTGTTTTTAGTATCAGGGAAAGGGAGTTTACCAAACTTCAATGTTAGTTCTAACGTCAATAACGTCAGAATCCATTCGTTAGACCGACGATGTTATAAATATAGACTATGCATATGGGCTTTGTTAATTACCGAAAGTCGTACGGTGAGCTAAATGTGTTAATTGATGTGTCATTTGGTCTCTTTCAGAGATTTATTTAAAATCGTACCACAACTTTTAAATATGCAACACAAGGACCGGAGAACTCAGAATTTCAGCTAACAAATATCATTCAAATAAGGGGGTCAAATAAAGGCAACAGTAGTATACCGCAGTTCGAAATTCATAAATAGATATAGAAAAAAAAACAAATCAGGGTTCCGACTAAAACTGAGGGAAACGTATCAAATATAAAAGAACTACGACACAACAGAATACCAACATTAAAATGTAACACACACAGAAACGAACTATTATATAACAATTGCCATTTTCCTGACTTGGTACAGGGCATTTTAAGAACAAAAATTGTGGGTTGAACCTGGTTATGTGGCATGCCAAACGTTCCGCTTTAATGTTAATGTTAATTATAACATTAAAATGACAACATTGCATGACAGGACTTCAATACAAATAAATTGAAGAGAATATAGGACAGAGAAACAAACGAATAATAGCCAACAAAAGGTACCAGATTAAAAATTAAATATGCCAGACGCTCGCCACGTCCACACAAGACAACCAAGCGAGGCTCAGATGAAATAAGTTTGAAAGCCAAAACAAGTACAAAGTTGAAGATTACCGAGGACCGAAAGTTCCAAAAGGTTGTGACCAATACGGCCGGGGTTATCCGCCATGGACAAGAACATCTTAATTATTTAGAATAATTCCTTATTTTGCAAACAGTAAATTTTATAAAATGACTATGTAATATATATAGATGATTAAACTGAAGTGGTGACTAGCTACAGAGTAAAAACGGATACATTACAAAAATACACAGCCATGTTAGCCAAAGCCAGTGCAACGCACAAAGTACAAAGTAACGTTACATTTGAATTTCTAAAACGAGTTCCCAAAATTGAGAAAGAATTTGGATGAAGTTCAAGATTAGATTTGTATGACTTTTACCATTTATTAATAACAGTGAAAATTACAATACTAATTGATATCAAATTGTAGTTACTGTAGTAATTATATGATTAATTGTATCTTGTAAATTTCGTTGATCCAAACTAAAATTTAATAGATGAAGTCGATGATTAATTATCTTTACCATAAACCTTTTAAAAATCTAAAATGTTGTATGTAACGAAACCAAAACAAATATCCAACCAAAAAAAGGTATCAAAAAATAAAAGCCTTAATATAAAGTTGAACTTCTCTATTTACTATTCTTATCTATCAAAAGGTATCATTGATAGAAAGATTGCAACATTGTTTTAAAAAATACAAATCTATATTTAATTTCGAATTTCGAATCAGTGGTATCAGATTTATCGAGTTGAAGTAGTATCTTATTTGGGAGCAAATGAAATGTTTTTTAATTGCACAGTTTTTCTTACTAAATATGTGTGTTAATCATAAACACTCTTGTGTGTCGCCCACAGTCAGTCTATTGTTTTCATAAATTTATATCCTTCCTTTAAGGTGTAGTTTTTTCTCAGGAAATAGTCATTGTGTAGTTCATTGTGATATTTGTCGATTGTTCTTCCACTATTAAAGCAGACTGAATATTTTGACTGACAAATACAGAGGATATTTTTCAAAGCGTTATATTTGGGGATACTGACATTAAATTCATAATGCAGGTAAGACAAGTATTTAGCAACATATTGGTTTAGAAAAGATGTGGTATGAATGCCAATGTGACAACTCTCTACAATAGATCATGTGACGTAAAAATTAACAATTCGAGAATCATAGCCGCATAGTATGATGCAAAATGCCTCAATATGTAAAGCGTTGAACGTTTCAAACGATATAAATAATGGCCTGATTTATCAACAAAGAAATTACGGTCAAGATACTAAGCACAAAAGACATCCTCAAAATAGTAAAAACGTAAAAATAACATTGAATATAAGTTTTCCATTAAGAATGTGTTTATTGCCATTGCTTATACTACCTAACACCTTAATTAACATATTCGAGTCAATTTTATGATTGTTTGTTGTTTTTCTATTGTGTTTAATATATGCATTTCCAAAGTAAACGTTCGCCTAGTGGTAGTTTTATTTATTACCACTTTTTTTTAAAAAAAATGTAGTCTACAAAATTTTTAAATTCGTGCATCCACATTTGTCGTCCCTTGATTTTCGTTGTTCACAAATATAGTCCCTAGTGTTGACAGTGGGTTACTTGCCATCAATTTTTATACCCCTTCAAAATTTATTTCTCAATGTTTTTAAATGCCTCAAATTGCAAGTAGGGGGGGGGGGGGGGTGAAATTACAATGTAAAAAAATTTGGGTCCAGAATTTTAAAGGAAAGTAGTGATTTGGCCCAGCTGAAAAGAGTTTAAAATTAGCCCTTTGGAAGCTGTCAAAAGATTTCAAGACGCCCTACACATAAAATTGTTCATATTTGGAGTTCGAGCCGATGAAGTTTTCTATAATTTTGATATGATTTGTCCCAAAAGTAGTACAACACACTGTAAAAGTTTCTTTGAGAAAGCGCAGGTAAGATTTTTTTATTTTCTTTTATGTTCTAAAAGAAATGCACTACGAAGTAATTGTGGTCTCGGACCTCTTATATCAACCACATAGTTTAACCTATTTGAAAATTAAACGGAATGTTTTTATTCTTGCTCAAAAGGTCAATCAAATATGCAAGTGGTTCAAACACAAGATCACATTTAATTGGAAATCATATACATGTAGTATATGCTTATAAAAATGAATATAGAGCACTTGAGAACAGCACAAATGTCTGCCCTACGGAGTGTTTTGTAGTTTTCAAACACCAAAAGCAGGGACATTTTAATAACAAATCAGACCATTCACAGTGCTGTTTATATTTATTTCAGATTTGTATGCTCCTAGTTCTTATGATATCAGAGACATCAAATGCAGGTTATTTTAAGTGGATAACAAAAGCTGTTTCGACGCAAAACCTAATGTGTCCCCTGTCTTGCAAGGCGATAACTGGACTTTACGGTCATTTTGGTGGTGCCTCTGATTTTAAATGTTGTGCATCACTATCAGGTCCCTTTTGGTTGATCGGGAAATATAAAAGTTCAATTTGTGAACTAAATCTCAAAAATAGTGATGGAACTAATCAGTGCTCTAAGAATACAATATTTTATAAGATTATATATACACATACAAATATTACATCTATTCCGAAGCGTCTACTGTCTTCAAATCAGACTGTTGAGATAGATTTTCACAAAAATCAAATTGTAAATATAACTGGATCAGATTTTGAATGCTTTCCAGTCCTGGATAGATTGGATTTGTCACATAATAAAATCTCAAAATTGGAAAATACAACATTCGTGAAACTTAAGAATTTGAGAAGATTGGATTTATCATATAACGTCATACAGTATATAGAACCGAGAACATTTAGTTACCGACCCGGTTCCCTCCTCTTTATCAATCTTTTTTGAAACATGTTGAAAAGTGTTGACGTTACAAATGTATTCGTTGGTTACTGGATTTCTGCACTTTATTTCGACCACAATAAAATGTCGAAATTAACAAACCAATTAATGTTGGGAATGGAAAATTTCACAGGCGGCGGCGATATATATATGGGTCAGAATAATATGTCTCACTTACCAAATATTTTAGATATAGGATTTACCCGTTGTTCAATTGTAAAAATGATATCTTTCAAAAACGGCTTTCATTTAGGTGGCAACCCTTGGTTTTGTGATTGCAAGTTTGCTTGGTTTGTTCCTTTAATAAAATTGGCAAGAAAATTTTTTGACGTAGGAGATCAGATGATATGCAAATATCCAATCAGTTTAAGGGGAACATTTGTAGTTAATGTAACAAATGACCTTTTTGTATGTAATATATCAGTAGAAGAAAAATGTCCACTTAGCTGTAACTGTTTTTAACAACCTTCCAGAAAACGTGTTGTGGTGAATTGTAGTTTTAGTAGAAAGTACATTATCCCAAGTGCATTCCCTCAAAAGGCTAATTTAAATATTGATCTGAGTCATAACTTAATAACAATTTTCAAAAAGAGAGCATATTTGAATCGCACGGTTGCGATCAATTTATCATTCAATAAAATTAAAGTTTTAGATCCTCTAGTCTATGGAATTGAAACACTAAAAATTATCAACGTTGAAAATAATCAAATAACAGACCTTCATAGAAATGTCAAGTTAATGAAAAATGGACGAAAAATTGTTATAGGCAACATTACAATTGAGTGTTCCTGTAGAAAGAAATGGATTGCAAATTGGTTGGAATATCAGAACAGGTTATTGGTTAGACTTGATCGGATCGTATGTCGACAGAGGAACGAAGAGTTAATAACATTTTATATGATCGATAACTGTAGTTTTCGACAGAAATATTTAGCTTACGAGCAGTATCTAATTGTGGGCTCATTTCTAATTGTACTTGTAGCTACATTAACTCGATTAATTCTTAAATACGAAATATACTTACTTTTAAGGAAATTCAGACATAAATTTAAATTTAATTTTTTCAACCGTGTCGAGCAGTCGTCTACATTTGATATTTATATTTCATTCAGTGAAGAAAAAGAAAATATCAGTAAATGGGTGATAGGTGATTTAACGAAACATCTGCAAACATGTGGTTTCAAAGTTTTTTTACCGCCTAGAGATTTAGATTTGGGTGGAGTCCATGTCGATCAAATTATGACTCAGATCGCTACCTCGAAGAATTATGCAGTTGTGTTGGGTGATGATTACTTGAAAACTCAATACCAGTTATTGAGTGGGGACATATCTGGAACAACTACAATCGTAAAATCAACAGCAAAATTTTAGTTATTAATTATGACATGCTACACAGTAAAAACATAAAAGATCACAGATTGAAAGCTTTTCTGAGACTTCAATACTTTATTGACTTTAGTAACTTCGATAAGAAACTATTGAAGAAAATAGAAAACGAACTTCGGTGAAACAGATGAAATTTTGTTTAATCTTTAACCTTTTTCAATAGATATGTACTATCTTGATTGTATGACTTTAGAATAGAAAGTGGTTTTATGTATACGGCAATGACAGAGTTATTTATTTTTTCTCCTTTAAGTATTTTCAATTGTTTATTCTTTTTACATTTACAGGTTTTTTTTTAATTTTTCATAATCGATATGATTAATTTACTTTCATCATTGAAGGCCAAACAGTGACCTAAAGCTGTTTTGGGTAAACTTCATTTGTTACATAGCACATAGTTACCTCATTGGCAATTTCATCAGATTTTTAATAGACACATTATGGACTTTTTATCTACCGAATGAGACTTTTTACTTAGTTTGTACTAACACCAGCAACACGACGTATGCCACACGTGGAACGGGTTATGCTTGCCCTTTCAGAGCACATTAGATTAAGCCTAGTTTGTAGAAAGGTTCATGTTGCTTAATCTTTGTTTTTTATGTAATGTTTTTGTACTGTTCTTTGTCTGCTTGCCGTTTTCTTCTTTAGCCTTAGAGGTCGCAGTTTGTTTTTGACTTTGGAGTTTGAAGGTCACTTTAGAATAAAAGAGAGACGAAAGATACATGTACCAGAGGGACAGTCAAACTTATAAATCGAAAATAAACTGACAACGCCATGGCTAAAAATGTAAAAAAAAACCAAACAGACAAACAATAGTACACATGACACAACATAGAAAACTAAAGAATTCGCAACACGAACCCCACCAAAAATAAGGTGTGATCTCGGGTGCTCCGGAAGAGTAAGCTTATCTTGCTCCATATGTGGCATCCTTCGCCTGTTAGTAGGCCTGTTGAGACTATTCTGAGATCTCCAAATATTGTATAATTAAGCTGATGTGAAATGATTGTTAACTGACCACAAAAAACAATGATGCTAACAAATGTCACCGTAAGACCTTCAACAATAAGAAAACCAACATGACGTATAGTAAAAGTTATTATTTTGACTTAAGTAACATCACAAAAATACTGATCTCTGGGGATAATTCAAAACAGAATGTTGCTAATCAAATGGCAAAATCAAAAGCTCAAACACATCGAACGAATGTAAAACAACTCTTATATTTCTGACTTTGTACAGGCATTTTTTATGTAGAAAATGGGGTTTCGAACCTAGTGTTATAGCTACCATAACCTCTCACTATGATAGTCATATCAAATTCCATTGTATTGACAACGATGCGTGAAAAAAAAGATGATGTGTGTAAAATGTTGAAAACAGAGGTACACCATTGTGTTATAGTCTTATTATTTATAAAAACAAACACATATTTAACAAATGTGTTTGCTTTAAAGTGGAAGTTGATGCGTCTGCCATACAAGTGAGAGGTTTAGATAGCTTTCAAACCAGGTTCTATCCAAATATAAGAGGAATACAACGAAACATTAGAAACACTAATTTGCAAAAATAAACCAAACGACAATGCAACACACACAGAAACGAATTATAAGATAACAATTCCCATTTCCTTATTTTGTTCAGAACATTATAAGAAAAAATCGTGGGTTAAACCTTGTCACATTTCATTTCATTTCATTTTCTTATAAGTTCTAATTTCCCAGTACAATCACGTATACACTAAAGTAGTACATTATTTTGCATTTGCAAAAATGTTTAACAATGTATATATACAATAGGTTTTTAGTAAACGTACTACTGGTATACACAGGTTACACAGATTACGGCCTGGTATTCATAGTTAATGTATTGACTTAATTATTTGATATGAAACTAACCACTGGTATACACACATTACACAGATTACGGCCTGGTATTCATGGCGGGTGTATTGACTTGATTTGTTATTGAAATGGAGACATTAACACCACTACAATACATGTTCATTCATATTTTTAAATGTGCAACATTTTTGCAGTCATCGATCAACTGTAAAAGTATTCGGGAACAGTTTAAAAATGTGTATGCCTCATGGAGGCGTTTGGCTTCAAAATCGTTGTTTCTGAACAGAATGCATGACCTTATCTTTGAACTGTAGACTATTGAACTGTAGTATGAGATGTATGAAATGTACACTGTTGAACTATAGTATGAGATGTATGAACTGTAGACTATTGAACTGTAGTATGAGATGTATGAACTGTAGACTATTGATCTGTAGTATAAGATGTATGAACTGTAGACTGTTGAACTATAGTATGAGATGTATGAACTGTACAATGTTGAACTGTAGTATGAGATGTATGAACTGTAGACTGTTGAACTATTGTGTGAGATGTATGATATGTAGACTATTGAACTATAGTATGAGATGTATGAACTGTGTACTGTTGAACTGTAGTATGAGATGTATGAACTGTAGACTGTTGAACTGTAGTATGAGATGTATGAACTGTCGACTGTTGAACTGTAGTATGATATGTATGAACTGTAGACTGTTGAACTGTAGTATGAGATGTATGAACTGTTGACTGTTGAACTGTAGTACGAGATGTATGAACTGTAGACTGTTAAACCATTTGACAAAAATGTTTGATGAAATGTCAATTAGTATACCACTATTACTTATGATGTTGTTACTGAGAGAGAAAACGAAGAAAAGAAATGTCATGATCCTTACAATGAATAAAGTTATTCGTGATCGTCACTATATCGGATCATGAGTTGTTTTGAATATGCAATAATAAATATAAAGAGTGTACACTTTGATAAATATGCTTCATAATATCATCCATTCTTCTTTCGGTTATCATAGAACATTCATGTTTTTTTTTTAACAATTCATTCCTTAAATAAGTATTCTTTTTGTTAGTTGTATCCGCACTTGAAGTAGTCCTTAACATCAATAAATATTATATTTATCTTGAAGGAAGATTAAAAATTAGATGTGTATATCAATGACGAATTCAACACATTGTTATTAATCAATTTTAGTCTTCGCTACGGGTTTTCGACAAAACACCAAAAAAAAAAACCAACATTATTACACTCCTGAAGGTGTCATTTGACAAGATATGCTATGGAAATAAAGACATTAAGATCATCATAATACATACATGTTGGAATGTTGATGAATTTGTGATTTCCTTTTACAGAACCTCAATATAAGATTTACGTCAAACAATAATGATATTATTAGCAGCTTTATCAGCCGGGACAAAAACAAATGTCTTGGCTAATTCTGTCAATTGACGTTTGATACGCGAAATAGGGTTCTTAGGGTTGTTTTTAAGAGAAAATGTTCTTCAAAATGATTAATACGAATATTAACTAACTTTATTACTGAAATAAAAAAGAGTCCAAAGTTTTTTGTCAGCTTTTTCTCGTTTTACCCATTTCAAACAGTAAGAACGAAGTGTGTCGTGGATAATATTACGACACGCATTCCAATACATAATTGACGGGAGACGATATTTAGGTCCTTTACTGAGGTTTGATTTAACTCTTGGTCGCGAACGATGTTAAGGTTGATGTGACATGGGAAATAGGGCCGTAAAATCCTCTAAAATCTTATCTAATGTATTAATAGGTAAAGAACAGAGCTTGGTTAACAGATAATGTCTGACGTTATTTTTTTAAATAGAAAATAGGTCCGAAATATTTGTATGGTTGGTCCGAAATTTTCTTTGATTGCGACTTTTTCTACGCCCATTAGAACGGTTTTAACGAACAGTTTTAGAAACTATATCCAAAATATTAACAGAATCGGTTTTTGATATATTACCAATTCCCATGATATTATCATTAAGACCGAGAGGGTAGACTGTCTGTAATTTTTTAATTCAATTTAATTTGAAATAGAAATTAAGTCCAAAATATTTGTCTATGGTACATATAATAATGCTCCTGTAATCATTAACACAGATATCAAATTGTAACGACCAAGCGATGACATTTTTATTGAGAGAGCAAACAAGAAGGAAAAGAAGACATTTTAGACAGGGTATGTCCTTGGTTATCAACCTAAACTCCAGTTTGGTCATTATGATCAGTTGATAAACGATCTACGATCAAGGTTGGACCTTCCTTCCTTATTGTGTTTATATTTCCACCATAGATGCTTGTTTCAGAGACCCTTTTTCCCCAACTTCTTACCCTACCCTAACCTCACGAGTTCTGGTAGTTTTTGGTGGTATGACTGTGTTTTTTTCAGAGATATCTATGTATCAACGATAAATAGAAGAAAATGGAACAGTATTTATATGGAGCACGACGTTGACTTTATTGCTGAGATCTACGTAGATAATGGTATGATCATATTATGATAGTGGTAAGAGCTTGCTATAATCGCTGTAGAATCAAAGTAAGATCGTGTTGCAATCGGATAAATAGTGATATTGTCGTAGTGAAATCGCTATGAGCAAGATCGTGACAATCGTAGTAAGGTCGCAGAATACGCGTGGTGAAAACGTGGTATAATCGTTAGGTGGTTGTTGTAGAAGCCTAATAAGGACGTAGTAGCATCGTGAATACAACAATAATTTATATTTTCATGCCCGTCAAATTAGACATTACCACGATCAGAATTGTAGTTAAAATCACAGTGAGCGTGATGTAATATTGGTCAAGTGTATCGCGGACCTATACACCAGTCACACTAGGTCACAATCGCACTACTACCTCTGAACAGAATGGAAATTTTGACGATTGTAGTGCGATCGTGCTGATCGCAGTAATGTCGTCGTACTGTCGTGGTGACGTCTTCATGATCGTGATAAGCGTGGTCAACTTTGAACATATTCAAAGCAATCGTGGTGCAGTCTTGGCGAAACCAGTTTAGTAGAAGAGTAGAAAAGACACTGTAAGATCGAAGTAAGATCGCAAAGGTCGCTGTAACATCGTAGCGAGAGCGTTCCGAAAGCGTGATTATTGTCGGAGATACTGCGCTACGATCTCACAGCGACGTTACTACGACTTCACTCCAACCATTACGTTTTTCATCACGACAAAACCACGCTTCTACTACGACTATACTTCGTTTATACCACGTTATGCAAGACCATAGTTCGATTTAGGTAAGTTCATGCCGTCCTACTCAAGATCTTGATACAACCTGACTACGTTTTTACTACGACCATTTCGACACGGGTCGACAACAGTCTCTAAATTTGAAAATGTTCTAAAAAATTGGCGATTTCTGTGGAAAAAAGATTGATTCAAAGACAAATTTAAAAAGTACTTAACACTGCATTTATACGTCATATCAAACATATATGCAGGCGGTGTTATAAGTTAATGAGTTCGATTCCTGGCTAACTTTGAAAACTGGTGCCCCTTTAACGAATTAAAACATAAGCAAAACATGTTTAAATTCATCTATAAAACTCAATTTCACAAGAGTTTGGCTATTTGTTTAAAATATGTCTTATGGTTATAATATTTTTGATTATTTTATACACTCTTTTTGATACTTGGGCTTTGGCTGTAAATACTGGGATTGATTAAAATTTTGCTTGTAGGGAAAAATAGGGTGCAGTGGTCAAATACTGCTTCTAAAAAAAAATATAAACTATTTTTCCAAAGAATGTTTGCATATACGATATTTATTGTAATATTATGACTAATTCATGTGATGAAAATTCTATAATAAATTAAAATTTTAAAATATAATGGTAGATTTTATTAATTCACGATTGGTAAAATATATCAAGATTTGTCTGATATCGAAAGGAGGTTAAAAGTTTCCAAGAATGGAGAGTAGATTTGCCTTGGAAAAGAAAATTGAAAATAACATTTTATATCATTGCCATTGAGGTATTCGTCGATTAGAGATTAAAGGGCCAGATAGGAAAAAATGAAACAATACAAACGATTATGCTACTAGCATGATTAATACAATACAATTTACTAAAAACAAAACGAAACGAAAGATATAAATCAACGTCAACCACTTCATTACAAACTCCTTACTTGGGACAGTCACCTGAGTTAAATAACTTTTTTGATAAAAATTATCATTAAAAATGTTTATTCAATTCGTTTAATCAGAAATATGAAGAAAAGTGAATTGTGAAATAACATGTCAAACTTTTATAAAGTTTGTCTCGCTAAGTTGTCCAGACATGTTCTAATTTTTTAATGTTTGGCACATTCACTTCATTCCTTTAAGATAACTTAATACAACTATATTGAATACATAAAAAAGGTTATTTTCATAATTTGAGACTTTGTGTTCATCAAATGACACGTTTCATCACTTCTAACCCCCTTGTTTGATATCTAAAAATCTGTTTTTGACACCTGGAAATAACTTTTGATAGCACTTTTCATCTATATAATATTTTTCAAAGTGCTTTGATAAGTATATCGTACCAATAATTTGTATAACCATACATGTTCGAGAAGGTATTTAAAGAATTTGACTCAGACATTTTTAATTGACGCCCCATGTAAGTTGAAGCCCCCTTACATACCCCAATTTTTAAATGGCATAAGTATTTTTTGACTTAATATTGCTTTAACAAGTTTTAAGTATAAATTAAAACATATTAGAAAATATAGAAGGTAATTTTACATAGCAATGACATTTTTAACCGCATAACACGGTACATTGGCTCCCTTGTAATATAGACATCAGATTTCCATACTAACTATTCCAAGTATGTTATATAGATTAATGCATAAGTAAATAGATATGCTTGCAGGATAAAACATGTAAGAAATAGTGTTGAAGAT
This sequence comes from Mytilus galloprovincialis, assembly GCF_965363235.1. Classification (NCBI taxonomy): domain Eukaryota; kingdom Metazoa; phylum Mollusca; class Bivalvia; order Mytilida; family Mytilidae; genus Mytilus; species Mytilus galloprovincialis. Next base: position 64,906,280 of record NC_134848.1, read on the forward strand.
TTGTTACTTTGTAATATTATTTTGAACCCCATCTATGGAAATAAACTTAACTTAGAAATAAAGGTCTTAAATTCTCAAATGATCATAGCTATTAAAACTATTTGTTATAGATAATGTTATGATTAACTTAATGTACACATTGCATTTAGACATTACTTAAGGTTAATACCGGGGGTTCAAAATATCACGAAAAAAGGGGTTAGATCTGTCCATATAGTCAGTTGACCCCGTACTTAATTTACAACGGGCTCTAAATACTATCTTATACTAAGTATCTTTGTAAGGAGTTATTTAATTATAAAATTAAATGAAAATCCAGCTGAACTGAAATTTTGTTAATCTTATATTATACTTTAAAACAAAAAGATAAACATATGACACGTTTACAGAGGACAATTCTATTGACCGAGTTCTATTTTTATTACTTATCTTTCTATTATCAATGACCTTTTTTGTCTCTCCCACACATTCAACCGAAGTACAGTACAGGTTGGACTACATCGTTATAAAAGTAGGTGTCATTTTTCATATTCGCAATCTTTATCTATTAGCGGATTTCATTTGAATTATTGATTTGATAAACATATGATTTATTGTATTTTCATTTCTATTCTACCAACTCCTTCAATATAACATTCGAACTTATTTGATTAAAACAATAACACTTTTGATACAAAGAATATCAAAAATATGTTTTAATTGTTACTTTGTCTTCGTACAGTTAAAAAGATTTAATTTAACTCAGAACAAAAAAAAGTTGAAAATCACTAAGGGAGGTAATATGATGCCGAGTTCAGGTTCGCTTTGTAAAAGAGGAGTTGTAGGATTTTTGATATTGGCGGAACACTCTCTCTGAATAGGGCCATCTAATTATTGTCCATATTCCAGGCTGAATTGGCTGCCTATTATTTACATACCCGCTTACACAAACTGGTGCTTCATTAAAAAATGCATTTTATCTCTGCATATGCAAATCGGTCTTCAATCTAAACGGGAAATAACTGTAAGATAGCTTATTATCTTTCTATACTTAAATATGTATGCTACCTGTATCATAATGCTGCATTTATACCTTTTTCAATACATGGCGGAAATTTAAATCCGGGTATCTACATTTATGTTGAATTTACTTTCAATGTGCAAAACAATCAGGATTGTTTTCAAATTTGAAGGGAAGTTACTATCAAATTCTGCATTTTTTGTTTTAAACATTTGATGGAAATACATATTTAGGTACTTGTCATATTTGACGTCAAATTATTTTTTCGCGTGTGTATCGGAGTATATTGTGTTCTTTAACATAAATAGATACAAGAAGATAATAAAATGAGTACCAATGAGACAACTTTTCATCCAAGTCATATTTTCAAAGTTAAATAAAGGCAACAGTAGTATACCGCTGTTCAAAACTCATAAATCCATGGACAAAAAACAAAATCGGGATAACAAACTAAAACCGAGGGAAACGCATTAAATATAAGAGGAGAACAACGACATAACACTAAAATGTAACACACATAGACAAAATCCCACGAGAATAACAAATATAACATCAAAACCAAATACATGAATTTGGGATAGACAAGTACCGTGACACGTCTTATCGCAATGTGAATTTACACTCAAAAATAAGAGAAAACAAACGACACAACGTTATAATGTAATACACACAGAAACGAACTATAATATAACAATGACCATATTCCTGACTTGGTACAGGGCATTTTTAAAGGAAAAAATGGTGGGTTGAACCTGGTTTTGTGGCATGCCAAACCTCGCACTTTTATGGCCATATGAAATATAACATCAACATGACAACACAGGACTACCATATAAATAAATTGGAGAACACAATTGACAAAGAATCACACGAACAACAGCCAACAAAAGGCAACAAAAAAACATAGTAGGTCAAACTACGGTCTTCAAAACGGATCCTTTGCTCACTACGAACAAAGTTTAAAATTTATTTTGTGTCATCATTCTTTAAATGTCTTACAGATATGGCCTATAGTAAATTCAGCTCAGATAATGACAAAGCCGACACATATTTCCCATCTTATGGTAAGCATAACTATATTAGGTGAATTGAACCAGGACAAATATCAATATTGTTTTGCAGTCGACAGGTCGCGATTGAACGAGTAATTCTTTCATTGATTTTTCTAGCTTTTAATCAGCTTTCCGTAACCGCAAGTACTCTCAAATCCTAGTTTCTTGTTAATTTTACCTGTTGACACAATGTGTAATTCATTTTTGTGATTTGATATTCATTTTATATATGGTGTTATATCTCGTCTCCCTGCTTTTATATGTCCACTTTTGTTTTGAAGTATTTAGTGGAAAGACCATGATTTGTTACAACAATTGAGTTTTTCATGTTTTAGAATAATTGTTATTATCATCATAATATTCAGTTTTTCCATTTGTTCTTGAAAAGACTTATTAATTTTGTACTGAATATAAGACCTTTCCACTATTCTGTGGGAAGACAATTGGGTTTCTTCTGATTATTATTATAAGGTCTTTTCCTTTTCTGTCGAAAGACCTGTTGTTTTTGTTCTGATTAGTATGTCATCCACTTTTCGCTGGAAGGACCTGTTGTATTTGTTCTGATTATTATCGGGTCTTTCCACTTTTCCCTGGAAAGATCTTATGCTTTTGTTCTGACTATTTTGTTTTTTGTCTTCTGCCTAATTTCTTTTTTCCGCTGTATTGTTGTTTACACATATGTCGCTCAATTTTTTGGTATTAAATAACAGTTAATATGTTTTTGAAACTGACCATGTTTAACCGAACACCTTTCTATGTAAGGGTTACCAGAACAATGTTTTTCCTGTGTGTTCTAGTCCTTCGCAACCGTAAAATATAACGACAAGTTTATTTTATCCTATTGTCTGTTACATCCTCAGAAATATTTGGTTAATTTAGATCAAATCGATTCGATAAAATTTTATAACGTAAAAGTTATCTACCTTTACAAAATAAATTTGTCGGTATGTTTTTGTAACTCGTAAGCCGTTAATCGTATAACCCTAGAAACTGTTTATTAATGACACCTGGGGCCGTGTTAAAAAAGCTGTCCTAGGACTAAGAAATGTCTCATGATGGTCTTAGGACACGTCTTAGTCCTACGTCATGTCAACGAAAGTCTCCTAAAATAAGATATGTTCTAAATTTGGTCCTTAAGTTAGGATATACAACTATGTGTATCAGGATAGTCCTAAAGGTTACAATGTCCTAAAACGTAATAAAAACGACAAATATAGCATAAACTCAATACTAAAAAATACTAATACAATATTATACTATCATAATGTTAAAATTAAATTAAAAAAACAAAAAGTTTTCAATTTTTGTTTAAGTTTCAATTGTGTTACATTATATCATTTCGTGATGCCTTTTTTGAAGCCTAAAAATATTATCATCATAAGCAACATGTTTTGCGAGTTAAAAAAACGGTGCAATATCAATTGAAATATGGGAAAAAGTTGACCATTTTTTTTAACTAATCCTGATTCGATGCATGTAATACAATCGAGTGGACAAAAGGACAAAATCAAAAAATGCACTTAAATTGCAGCACAAATATCGCATTTAACAAAGTTTTGTTCGTATTTAATTCATTTATATCTTATAACATATTTAATAACGTATTTATAAGTATTACGTTAAAACTTTTATTTTGCGTTAATTGTTTTCCATATAAGAGTCATCCTCCCTCGCTTGGCAATATAGGTACTAAAATACCATTAAATATATGTCATAGAAATCTCATAAATATTTTTTTAAATTAAATAATTGTGTTAGGAGGACCATCGTACTTAGGACTGTCCTAAGACAGCTTTGTTTTACATCCTAAGACATGTCTCAGACACGTCCTAAGACAATTCTAAAAATTGTCCTAAGACATATCTTATGACATATCCTAGGACATTTTCATTGACACGGCCTCTGAATCCTGTCTGATAATACAATGAGGTCAAGGTAAAATGTCAGGGTCATGTTCTCGTTTGACTTTTCGTTGTTTTTGCGTTTTTTATTACAGTTTTAAAGCTATATGACCAAGAGCAAAATGTTTACTTAATTGTAATGAATCTATGTTACGTTTGGTTTGAAACAATTTAATGGATTCCTATAGGAGTTAGTGGTATTCAATTGTCTAATATGAGAATAATTGATTATTACTTAAACTTGGTTCATTCTAAATCCATATGACTTTTTGCAAAAGGTTTAGTGACATATGACATATGATCATCAATTAGTAAAATATTGAAAACTGTACCTTAATTTGTTAGCGGGCATGACGTAAAACAGCGAACGAAAGAATTTAACTTTATTTATAACTAATATAGGGCAATGCTGTTGATTAAAAAATACTCCAGGCAGGACATTTTGCATTCCAAATAATTAATATTACCAATAATTGATAAGTTTCAGGTCGGCGGGATCACACAGAAAGAGTATGAAAGCAGAGAAAACTGTGTATCTTATAATCGGCATGACTTCATCAGATGACAATACCAATACTAAAAGAAGGCTTACGTATAGTTATATACTTTAATTCAGTCACGGACCCGCGATAGCACGGGTGTGTTCTAGTATTATTAAAATCAAGAGCCAACTGATATCAATTCGGAAAATTTACTTAATCTGTTTGCATTATGATGTCGTTTGTTTCACGATTCTTATCATTCATAAATCAATTTAATTATCTAATCAGACACTTGATTAATTTTTGTTTTATACATTTTATGTTCTTGTAGGTTTGACAGGGTCTTTAAGCAGAAGTTTGGAAGAAAACAGTTCAGATGATGGTACGAATTTTGTTACTTCTATGCAATGAGAGAAACGATAAGCTCTTTAGAATATTGACTTTTACATTTCTATTGATGATTTTATGTGAATTGCTACAGGAACATATTTCCAACATAATTTGAAAATGTTGAAAAAGATTGTTAATTGTCTGTGATAAGATTTCTGCAATCAATAACCACAGAAATCAGTAAGACAGCAACTTAAGTTAGGGGTCATCCATAATTGTCAACCATTTTCCAAAATGTACAAAACGTACACTTTGGGAGAAGGGGTTAAAAAATCAACACTTTTATCTTTTTTATTTCCGGATTTAGTTCCGTTTCTGCAGAGAAAGTGAATCAAGTAGAAAATTGACTCGGGTGCGTTTCTCTCCTTATTTCTACGTTATTATTTTCACTTGATGATCATAATTCATAATCATCCGCAACCCGGATTGAACGATTAAAAGATCGATTTATCAGCAAATTAAATCTTTAAAAAACGTTAACTAGTAAAAATTATCGTACTTATTTGATTTTTTTTCTTAAGCAATCCACAGTAAACCATTTTAGAAGCACCTACATATTGAGTTTTACCTTAACTTTGTAATTTTAAGAAAATCAATTATCCAACATATATAATTATATATAAATATTGGATCATATATATATCAAACTATTGTGTAGTCATGCTTCAATGTTACTGTATTCGAGATGTTTCCAGGCACTCTGAGAATGTGAAATGTGACTTTAACAATCAATTAAAGACGAAACGCGTGTTAAGCGCACACATAAAATTTCAATCCTGGTATCTATGATGAGTTTATTTACAACCACTGGGTCGATGCCACTGCTGGTGGAGTTTTCATTCCCCGAGGGTATCACCAGCCATGAAGTAAGCACTTCTGCATGATTGTGTTGACATGAATTATAATTGATATGGTCATAATTATTGCAGATAACGAAGAGCGATTACAGTTGAACATAGAGGTATGTGCTTGACAAATGTATAGTAAGTTTTTAATTAAAAAAATTTATGAGTTTTATGATTAAACATGTTACACTGGTTTCACATTAAATTTGTTCACATCTATAAACCTTGTTTAATTACCTTTACATAAGATTTGTTCAAACTTGTAAACTATGTGTCATTTAAATGTTCATTACGTAGTAACCGAATGCAAAATTTTCGGACAACTTTTCTAGCAATTTTTTAGGGAACGAGCATATGACTTTAACAATTTAAAACATATTCTGATCCCCAATTTGATAAAAAAAAAAATTCTGGTCATAGAGATGATGACAAAAAACAAATATTCTGAAGTCAAAGTTTCCCCATACATTACAGTGTTTAATATTGAAAAAAAGATATTTGATTGCTGGCATCGAAAAACAAAATAAAAACATTCGCGCGAAAAAAAATTCTGGTTTTTTTTTTAAGAACATTATTATTAATTATTATAGATATCAATTTTATTCCAAAATCGTTTCTTCTTTAAATATACATGGTAAAGTTAATATTCTAGATGCCTAGTTTTGTGTACACTTAACCTACACAAGGCCTACATTGAGTATCGACTGCATGAAGACAAAACATGATTTAAACTACATGTAAACATTTAGTTTTATCAATGGGAACGTTATTATGTTAAATATACGTGTGAGTTACATTAACACAACACCGAGTTTAGGTCAATGTGAACACGGCCTGAGACACTCATTGTTTGTCAAAATTGGAAAATTTGTACAGTGTTTGAATGAATTTGAAATATTACTAAAAATGATTATCAGTTGAAAAAAAAGCAAGCTAGTAATTCGGATGCACATGTACAAAATGTATACATATGTTTTATATTTCGAAAACAGATATCCAATGCATTTCCTATCATGATTCCATGATACACGATTGTCTATTACAAGTAAGCTGTTTAACCTAAAGTTCAAAGTAATGAAGTTGGAGTATTCCCTTCAAAAATTATACAGACAGCATACCGAGTTTGTTGACCGTTATGAAATATCTTATTTACATAAATGGAGTTGTACCTTTTGTTCCAAACATCGTGGGAGACATCATCTTATGTTTTAAAATAACCCCGTTGGATATATATTTTCAGATAATTTCTTCTAAAGCACAACGGTAATTTGTTCTGAACGTATCACTGTGTCTAAACCACACCGGCAAAATTTCTCGGACTCGATGGTATCTAACATCCAGCACAATGACGGAACACCAATAGACAAACGAAAGGGAGGTTTCTCCTTATTTTTTATTTTTTTTATGATATCGAAGAATATATATACATATACAACTATTTACTATTGTGAGATGCAATATTTTCTACAACCGTTCTATATTAACGGAGAAATAAGTCAAAATGCATGTCAAAATGACGAATTGAGTGAACCTTGCCTCGAAATTGTTTAATTTCTCGTTAAATTGTTCACATTGTACGGACAGAAAGGTACGGGAAGATAGATATTGACACGGAGATTGCAAATTTAGTTATTATGAGCATCTGAATAATTGTATTTCTGTGTATGGATCGAAAGAAAAGGGTCATGTCAAATTAAAATAAACCGGTTTCGTCAATGTTGTTACTACACAATCACCCGGTTTCGTCTATATATATCACCCGGTTTTTTTAGTTTTTTTAACAAAAAAAATATGAAAAGAAACTTTGGCACGGAGAATTTAAATATATTTATTGTAAAGTAAACTTGGCGTGTTAAAATCTATTTTCAACGGGCACTTTTGGACATAGTTAATTATGATAATACACATTTTCCTAATGAAAGGCGTATCCCTTATTTCACTTAACTTCAAACTAATTTTAAATGGAATATAAATACTGAATAGCAAACACTGGTATCTAATTATTTTGTAACATATTTTCAAAGTATTCATATTCAATTATTTTGTAACATTATTATATTTTCTTTGTTTATAATAGTAGTATGTAAATATGAAAAATAAAAGGATGTGTTTTAATTGTGCCATAATTTTAATTTACTATACTACTATATACACTTAGTTTTCAATATGTACTATCAATTATTAATACATTTATGCATTCAATCATTGACGAACAGTCCCAAACCGACTATAGTACGTCTATACTGTTCTGCACAAATTAATCATGCATGCAGTCCTGTGAGATTTTCTGGTACTATTCTGTGTTACTTGCGCACTAAAGCGAGTTTTCACACTTAAGCATCCATAACATAGCAGTGAGATTTGTAACTTTCTCCCCGTTCCTGGTAGGCACATTTATTTTCATAGGCATGTTTTTCACATTATTTTTACAGTTCAAATTCATTTTTTGTACAGTTCAAATTCAATTGAATGTTCAAGATAACTTTCGAAAAAAATATCTGACAGTTTTGTATTTTCAATGTGAATAAAAGTTGGTTTGCAAAACATGACCGTCAAATATATCTAGGTCTTATTAAGAAGAAGTGACGGTAACCACTTATCCCATAAACATTGACAATGAGACAACTTTCTTTTAGACACAAAAATTATGTTGAATCAATCAAGTTTAGGTCTGCGTATGCCTTAAACAATGAGAAAAACACACAAACTGCATGAAAGCAAGCTATAACAGGGCCCTAAATTATAAATGTAAAACAATTCAAACAAGAAAACTACCTGCCTATTTTATGTTCAAAACGCATATGGTATAAAGCAACCAAAGACAACCATGCAATTACACGCGTGTGATTCGGGAATGGACTGAGTCAAAGTGTTGTCGCTGACACAAACAGTACAACAAAAGTACAAATAATAAAAAATGATGAAAAAACCTTAACTCGTCCGATGACAGAGCCTGTATAGTAAATGCGCGATGTGTGCCAAAACTTGTATCATAGTTAAAATTATCCCTTAACGATTGTAGAAAAGATTACATACATAGAATGATTAGATTACTTATAAAGGTGTCCATCCTTTTGTGCGAGAAAATCACATATCAATTGCGTGTTTCGATTTTTAAGACCGAAAACTTTAATTTCAAGTTTAAACATGTTCAACATATTTTCCCATAACTCATATAGAAAACGCATATTGAGAGAGCTTTAATCTCAATATGCTGTTAAAAAATTTCGGAATGCAAAGTAAATTAAAATATTTGTGTTCTATAAGAGTAGGAATTCAAGTGTTTGCTTATTATTTATTTGAATCTGAGACTCATATAAATAATAAGCCGTTGTCCGGTGAACGAACTTGTTTTCCAACGACCCACAAAACTCCTTTTGAACGCTGAAGTTAAATAATCAATTATAATGTAATGCGATTATGATTTTTTTTATTTGACCGAACCGGGTTATGCATTTTGAAACTTATGACGAAACCGGGTTGCATACATTGACGAAACCGGCCAGTTCCATTTTGACATGACCCATTTCTTTCGTTCCATACACAGAAATACAATTATGGAGATACTCATAATAACTAAATTTGCAATCTCCGTGTCAATATCTATCTTCCCGTACCTTTCTTTCCGTACAATGTGAACAATTTAACGAGAAATTTAACAATTTCGAGGCAAGGTTCACTTAATTCGTCATTTTGACATGCATTTTGACTTATTTCTCCGTTAATATAGAACGGTTGTAGAAAATATTGCATCTCACAATGGAAAATAGTTGTATATGTATATATATTCTTCGATATCATAAAAAAATTAAAAAATAAGGAGAAACCTACCTTTCTTTTGTCTATTGGTGTTCCGTCATTGTGCCGGATGTTAGATACCATCGAGTCCGAGCAAATTTTGCCGGTGTGGTTTAGACACAGTGCGTATGTTAAATATAAAACAAGTGACAACAATCTCGTTTTGGTTACAATTTGTAACTTATATTTTGGCATGTATTACGAATATTTAAAAGTGTTCAATTATTTTTTTAAAATGCTGCGATGTAACTTATTTTCCCAACATGTATAATGCATATTTGGAGGACACACATTAAAGAATTTAAACAATAAAGATATCCTTTCTATTAAAATACAAGACCTCAGATAATGTCAATGAATTTGAAATCGACAAATTCAAGTATGGACCTTTTCTGTTGGAAATGAAATTGAGAAAGGAAATGGGGAAGGTGTCAAAGAACCAACAGCCCGACCAAAGAGTCGAAGATCAGGCCACCGATATGTCTTCAACACAGCGAGAAAAAAGAACATACCAAGAGGCAGGCCCTTAAACAAAAATGTGTATCAGCATGATAACGTTTTACTTTTTTATAAATGGTTTCAAAAGTATGATCTTAATCTGTGAAATATAGAAACACACAATGTGATGTGAAAAGTTCTTTATTTCTCCGCTTTATGCTTTTGATTTGTGAATCTGCGCACATGATTATTGATTATTGTTGGCAGTCAATCTATCTCGTCTTGCCATAACTACTAACGAGTCTCATAAAATAAATTGAGTAATTAGTGTTGACTATACGTCTATTTCAGCTGGACGACATAGAGGATGCAAAAGAAGTAAGGATTCTAATAGTTGGAAAAACGGGGGCAGGTAAAAGTGCAACAGGAAACACAATTCTAGGAAAGAAATATTTTAAAACAGCTCCCGGTGGTAGTTCAGTAACACGAGTAGGGCGAATAGGAATAATGAAATGGAAGACAATGATTATAAATGTTATTGATACACCGGGATTTTTAGATACAGAAACGACCAAAGAAAAAGTTCACATTGAAATTATTAAGAGTTGTGGCATGGCATCTCCAGGGCCTCATGTTATTCTTTATGTTATTTCAGCAAGGAACAGGTTCACTTCGGAAGATCAACAAGCTGTTGAAGAATTAGCCAAACTACTTTCCGGTGATCCATACAAACATATGATCATATGTTTTACGGAAAAGGATGCAATAGAACGTGATGGTATGAGCCCAGCTGTGTTTTTGCTAAATATAACAAGCCCTTTGAGAACACTTCTTGACCAATGTGGAAACAGAACGGTCTTTTTCAACAATGTTTCCGAAAAAACAAAAAGTCAATGGATGAATTTATGCTCAGTGATAAAAGAAATGCTTGAAATAAACGGGGACTCGTTTTATTCTAATGAAATTCTAAGGGAAACTGAAGCAGCACTACTTAAAAAAATGAAAGAAGAGAGCGACCCATCAAAGGCAAAAAGATGGCTTTACGCAGCACGAAGAAATATTGCAAATGATGGCAGCATTGTTAGTTATCTAAAAACAACTATAATGGGAACGGGGGCATGCGGACCCTTATCTGCTGCGGGAGCATTTTTAGTAATTTTAGCGGGAGGACACGGAGTACTTCCTGCGGTGGCAGCAGCAAAGACAGCCACATTGTTAGGTGGTGCCATCGGAGGATCGTCTTTTTTCACTGGAAAAGCATTCGTTAGAATTTGCAGCATTTCATGAGATGTAAATTTTGAAATAGATATTTGACTTGAGGAACATAATTCGTTGAACCTATCGAATTTATCGATTCATTTATGTATTCCTCCGTGTTCATCTATCTATCAATCTGTCTATAAACCCATTTATCCATCTGATCAGAGTTTGTGTGTACAGCATCACTATTTCGTATTGAATAAAAGTGGACTGGGTATCATACGTCTTTAAATGCAGTAAATACCTTGCATAATTTCCAATCCTTCACATTAAAAATACCAAATATGAAATATTTGGACCTACATAAGAAAATGTGGTATGAGTGCCAATGAGACAACTTTACTTTTAGTGGAGTGACCAAAGCTAACAATTTTTCAACATTAATGGACGACCCTTCCTGCAGACTAAATTATGACTTTTTTGAAAGAGAAATGTTTATTCTTTAATTTTTGCCTGGTCGTAGAATTGAAATATGGTGCAATTTTTTAAAAGTAAGGTCAAAGGTTAGTGATTGAGTTTTTTACTATTGTAAATTTATTTCACAAGAGGTTATAACAAGTCTACAAATAATATATAAATTGTTACTAAACAAGAAACCCATAATGCAATAAACTATGACACTTCATTTTCAACTTAATTTGAAAATTATGAAACCAACAAATGCCCTTTTTAAGGGGAATTCAGACTAGCAACAATAAGAAAATAGAAGATGGAACTACTACCGACTATCAATTCATTTTTGTTTGCATCGCATGTACTTCTAAAGATATATTTCTGAATTTTACAACATTTCACCATGGTATTATCATCACGGAACAGAGGTAAAGGTATGGGACCAATAAGATATGCCAAGATCCTGACTACAGTCACATTCGCACTAGCATTAGCAAGAACTAAAGTAGGACGAACTAATTTTATTGGGTTTATATGTGCCTTAACAAAGTCACCTGATTTACAGTTTTGAGGGCTTGGTCGTATCATCGAAAGTATTGAGAGGAGACCTATAAATAGGACTGTAGAAGATAAGGGTTTCAGACTCAGTAAAGCAGCCTTCCACAAAAAATTTAACCCTCTGATTGCCACGTTTAAGAGATTTAAGAAGAGAATCCTGAATATGTATCGAGGCTTGTATATCTGTAGACATATTTATCAATGACTAAGGATGATCGGCCACATTAAGTGGATCGGTCATATTTGAATGCATATACCTTATTAAATGATTTATCAGAGACATTCTTTTTGTCTCGTGTCATTGTCGTTGGTTTGTTTTCTTCGTGTGCAGTTTCTGCATCTTTGGGTCATCCCAATCCTGATCTCATTTTAGAACTTAAATCGGAAGGATGCATCTTGTAAGCATCCACCGAAGTAATATGCAGGCTGATGTCCATCTAGCGTAGTTCGTCCGCTTGGTAATGAGAAAGCATCGCAAAATTGCAGCTAAAATTGCAAATGTAAAAGCTACAAACAATTTTGTTCAGCCCTTATGTTCTGTAACAATATCTCAACTGCACAAAGAAACATATCCCAGTATGCGCAGGTTGGGGATAGTTTACAAGTGTGTATTCTGAATTCTTCAAACAATGGCAACATATGATCTTAAAATAAAAAAGAAATGTCCAATACCTTCCGTGCTTTCGGGTGTTTCAAAAATGGACTGTGACAGTCAAAGAACGCCTTCAATACATTTGGTACAATATTAATTAAACGATTTTTGTCTTGACACCGATTGAAGAATGCTTTTAAATTAAACAAAAGAGCAATGAAAGCTTCATTTACCAAAGTTAATCCTCGCACACCACGATTATTTTTCCAACAATCATCATCTGATCTACCGTATTAGGAGCATAAGTGTCAGAGTCAAAATGAAAGTCATAAAGCCCAATTAAAGCCCAAAACTTGCCAACTGTTACTATTAAACAGGAAAAACCATGACTTCCTCTTAGTCTTATAATGTGTGATTGAAAAACGTCTGGCAGAGACTATTTTGCATTTTGGCAACAGCATATCATCAATCGTCAAATGTTTGCACAGCATATTGTTGACAAGCACGTTTTGAAATATTTAAACATTGTGTCATAGTTGTAAATAGTATTGCCATGTCGCTATCTATAACCGGAGCGTAGGCTACAGAAAATTTCAGATTTAGTCTTTGTAAGAACCGGTCCAACATAAAAAAATTTGTTCGGTGCTTTCTGCAGAAAATGTCATCGAATCTAAGTTTTGTCTCGAAAGAAGAAGTCGCAGAAATACCAAAACCAGAACAAGACACAATCTTCCCATAAACATCAGAATAACGAGGAGGTCCATATCTCTCTGTTGGCTTGTCGAAAGGTAATCATGCCATAAGATTGGTATTTGAATAATTCAACGTCAAAGATCTTTCAAGTCCTCGTCTAATGTGGGCTTTTGATGATTCGTTTTGATACTGAAATACAACTCTAGCCATGGAGTGAAATGATTTTTTACCATCGATTGTCTTAGCATTTAAGTATATATTTTCTGCTCCCTCTTGTATACCACGACAATCTTTCCTAAATAGAGCAATACCATAAGGTACATAGGACATGTCTTGAATTCTGTTTATTTCCAAATATGTAAACTAGTCCGATATATACGTACTTCAGAATAGGATGCACTAAAACCATGAAATATTTAGAGCCAAACTGGTGATGTAAATGTAATCCCAAACCAAGATGAAATAAGGTAAACATGTTTATGTTTAAAGCAAGTATGCATTTTGTTATTGCTAAGATTTTTCGCAGTTTGCCGACAGGAAGTTCCGAAGCATTACTACAATTTTTCCATGAGCATCAGAATAACGAGGAGGTCCATATCATATTCATTGGACTATAATGCAAAGTTTAAAATCTTCATAAAAGTTAATTTATTAGAAATACTGACTTGGAATGGCTTCAAAACATTTCAATAGGAAGTTTAAATCATTTTAATTCGGAAAATCATGAAATTATCAACAGTCAGGGGCATTACTTAAACAAGTAACAATTAAAATTACCTATACAAGTTATGTTGAAAATGAGGCTATTTTGAATATTAATTATATACGTAACTTTTCTGAATATTATTTTTATGGGTGTCCAATAATACAGATTTTACAAGCTTTAACAAATTTTCACAGTCATCTGGTTATTTTTCCCATGAAATATAAAATCTAATCCTTCTGAAATACTAATTAACTTTCTGACGCACTTATCTTTCATACCGACGCTTCTGGGTCAAAGATTGGTCTCTTGGGACTATTAAATTATCATTTTCCTCCAAAATATTGAAGGAAGACTGATATAATTAGAGAGATACTTGTGAATTAATTAAGATTTGAAGTTAATTATAACTGGTAACCGAAATCAACTACATATGTTCCTTAAATAAGTGTTATTTCTTTTTTTTTCAAAAATGTATAAAATAACTGATTCAAGTAATACTTTTGTAACAATTTTTAATGGAACCCTTTATCTCTATACTCCTCTCAAATCTAATAAATTCTTTATTTTATTATAGAAAATGATGTAAAAACTCATTCAAACTACATTTAGTCTATGCTTCTGTTAGAATTTAAAATAACTCTATTAAGTTATTTTATTATTTTCAAAAACAAAAAATACTTATATAAGTAACTTTTAAAAAATAACTTTTTTAAGTAACGCCCCTGACTGATCAATGTAATCTAAATTTACAAATGTTGTAACCACTTCGTTAATTTGATACATAGTATGATTTCGTTAAACTGAGTGAAAATGGACAAAATTAAGAAAAAAAGTAAGGAATGCTAGTCTAACAATATGAATAAACAATTAAACTCTGTATAAAATACAAAATCATATGTCAAAAGACAAAAGAAAAAGTAACAAAATTCAAACTTTTTCCCATTTTGAAATATAGAAAAAAAGACAAAAGTCTTTTTCTTTCCATTCTATAAAAAACTGCACTGCAGAAAATGTCTACGACCGGGCAAAAAAGTTAGCTTAGGGTATTGGCATTGCAAAATAAAATATCATTTTTTAGCCTGCAGGTATGCCAGTCCTTGATTTGTAACTCCACTATTTCAAGTCACAATCTATAAAAGTAAACGATTATAGGTCAAAGTACAGTATGGTAACAAGATAACGAACTCGTTTTCCTAATTGTTAAAAAAAATCTGCCTTCAATTATAAAATTTTTGGCGAAATTCAAATAAGCATTAAGGTTAAATTTAGGGAGTGTGCTTGATTGCGGTTGACTAGTTCAATTTAGAAGATACGCTCGATCAAACATGAAAAAAAACCTTGTCAAAGTTGGTCGTCCGTTTTGTTGCACGGGATGTGCAATGCACAGCAACGTCCGGTGAGAATTGTAGAAGATATATATATATATAGAGAGAGAGCGCCACGATATCCGCACGTAAATTGCTTTCCGTACTATCAGCTGTACCTTAATTTTCTTGTAGCAGTCTGAATTTCTACGATTTCTTTTACAGGACCTATATGTACCTATTGTATTTAATTGTTATTTTATCCTGGACTTGTACATATTCTACAAAATATTAGCCACTGGACGCAAGGCAACCAACAATATTCAATCAACCAAACCAGGTTACATCGTTGGTTGTTGTTTTGAACAACAGGCAACAGACATGGCAGTTTAAACTAATATATGAGTTCAAAAACAAAAGCCGTCTTCTAAGTTCTGTTTATTTATATCTCGTTAATATAGCAATGTCCTCCTTATGATATTTTTTGCCGCCTTGAGTTCAGAGCCTTTTTCCCTACGATTTGGTTTTATTTTGTTGAAGGCCGTACGGTGACCTATAGTTGTTAATGTCTGTGTCATTTTGGTCTTTTGTGGATGGTTGTCTCATTTTGGTCTTTTGTGGATAGTTGTCTCATTGGCAATCATACCACATTTTCTTTTTTTTGAATATCATTGCTTTTTAGTTTCATCATAATGCGATTGACACTTAAAACCTGAATTTACCGGATAACCATAGCACCGTGCATCAAATGCTGCTTTTCTTTATGTAAATATTGCTAAATATCCGTTGTCTTTCAAAATGTCTGTGGATATTGTGCCATCAATGGAGTATTACGGAAGATATTCTTAATTTTAAAATGTAAAATATTCGTGTAGAGAGCGCTAACAGCAACATGTATAGAAACAAGTGTGATGTCTAGAGGAAAAGGCTTTAAGGGCATTCTAAAGGTATTCAGTAGTGTCTTTAGTGCAAGGTGATAAATCCTCAACATGTGTTTGTAAAAGTGAAAATTAGTAAATTCTGTAAAGTTTTCAGTCTGAGGATCGTTTGCCAAAAAGAGTAGAGTTCCTCGGTTATACACCTTATACATTTTGAGGGAAATGTTAATTTTATCCGGTTTTGTTTTTCATGGTTTCTCATGTTGGCAAATTTTATATATGACAGATTCGTTATAATATTTTCTAAAGGTTGTTATAGGTACACAGTCGGCTAATGACGCGACAGTATTTTGATATTTGGGTACAATAATTGACATTACCTATCATAAAACGTAAGGTAGACAACTTGCATGTGAATATATGGTAATATTGGTCATGGTTATGAATAAAGAGCAGTAGAGCAAACATGTCTAAATATTAATACATTATTTTTAGTTTAATCAAAAAAGTAATATTATAATGTTTTTTGTTGTAAGAGTAAACATATCAAAAGAAAATTTAGAAATTAAGCAGGAACCTGTCAATAATTGTCTTTTAATGAATGGAACATATTGTTGTTTGTGATACGATTTGTTTCGTAAAAATTAAAACAGCCCGTGAATATTGATTCTATATTACAGTATCAATAACATGTTTTACGGAATGTCAAGATTTTACTCCGGAAAATGTAAAGCGATCGTTATAAAAATAGTAACAAAAATATACACTTATGAACCTTTCCCGGGCAAACGTTCCCTACTGATAGTTATCTGATATCAGTACTCCAGTTCTCACGCGTGACATACAGATAAACGATAGAAAAAGCAAAAGGTGAGTTTAACTAGACTATCAAAATTCAATCAACAGTTTGCATACGAATACAAAATATCTAAAATCCTATTTTTAATTGAATGTGCGTTACAGGAATCATGTTCACTATTGTTCATGCGAGAAAGGTTGGTTCTCAACTTTTGACTTTTCGATAATTTATTAGATATATTCACTATTATTTTCGCGGGGAAAACTTGTTTCAGACTAACAACCTGAACAAAGCCCAGATGTTTCAAAATTGGGACAGGCGCAAAAATGCGGCGGGGTTAAACATGCTTTTTGAGATCTCAAACCTCCCCCTATACCTCTAGCCAATGTAGAAAAAACAAACACACAACAATACGCACAGTAATACTTAGTTTAAAAAAAGACGTCTGAGTCCGATGTCCGAATATGTAACAAAAGAAACTAAAGAAATTGACAATGATACATAAATTAAAAAAGGACTACTAGAAGTTAATTGACATTCCAGCTCCAGACGTGAATTAAACTGATTGAAAGATTATGTCTTCATCATATGAAAATCAAGAACAATCGCTACCGTAAGAGGTTTAGTTTTATACCATAATAAAATCTATGAGAAGAATATAACCAGTAGCATGCCAACAACTGGTTTTAGAATTAATGTATTTATTTCCGAATCAATATTAAAGCCGATATATGCAAACTATAATGACCTGACAACAGTATCGTAACTATATCCCTCCTTCATAAGTCTGTTTAAATGTTTTGTTAGCTTTTTAGGTGAATGCCGACAGTTTTGTGCTTTGTAAAAAATATCACCATAAAAATTGGGTGAGAAATACCTGCATGTTTAAGATGTCTGCATGTTGAATCATATTTACGAATGGTGTCCTTGTACCGATGATAAACTTTTGTAAATAGTTTTTTATATAGAAAACCCTGGTGTAATAATTTTTCAGTTTTACGCAAATGTTTCTCGATAAAAGCTTGTTGTTTAGGGGTTGTCATTTGTTGTAAGGGTTCAGAATTGTTTCCTTTTACACATAGATTATACCGTTAATTGTTCTATTTGAATTGTTTTTCTCATTTAGTCATGTTTGACCTTATGTATCTTGCTGTTTGATGTTAGGAAAGGTTCCGTTTTGAAGACCAACCTTTGACCTACTATGGCTTACTTTTAATGTATTGTGACTTAAGTGGAGAGCTGTCTCATCGGCACTCATACCACATCTTCTTTTTTATATTAACAGTAAAAATATTTAGAATTGTTTAAATATGGTATTGATGCTTTGGTAGAAATTCAAAGAAAAAAAAGTGTCATAACAATGAAATAAATAATACAGAAGCAGATACAAATATCTAATTAAAGACAATCAAAAGTAATAATTTATAACAGAGAAATAATAACACATGAAGCAAAGCAAGCAGAAAACTTATTTTCAAACTTCATAATTGTGAAAAACGGTCGGACCGAGGGAAAACTTTTTTTTCTTCATTTAACTGGTTTAACTTGAAAACGAGTTCATTGACCCATCTTTTGTAAAATGACATTTGGTTTGATTACGTAATACTATGAAGATTAAGTGTTCCAATTTTCATGAAAAAGTAAATAGTGCAATTTTTTTTAAAATGTGATAAATATTCTACAAAATAACGGTTTTAATGAATATTTTTTAAATATGAGTTATACGTCAAATGAAATGTACAAATTTATAAACTATTTATATAAAAAGAAATTATAAATCATTTAACAAAAACAGCTTGTGTTTATCTTTTAAAACAAAAAAAAAGTAATGGACATGTTTTTCTGTTGAATAGAAAATACGTCTACAAATCAGAATTTTGAGGAAATAACCGAAATGTAAACCTAAATTTTGTCAAAAAGTAGCAGATGATGGTACATTTTTTCTATTACATATTTGATTTAATCCGGTAAAAAGTAACGTAATGGAAATTTTCATCCAAATTTCATTATCGGATAAAAACTGTATCGTATGACCTTAAAACATATACTCCAGTAAACCAGTTTCTAAAGAAATATTTCAGGTAGATCAAAATACGACTACACAAAACACGGTCATATACTCACAATATATTTATTTCTTCTTTTGTTGAATATTATACTAGTTCAATCGACTGGAAAAAATTTACGATTAGCCAAAACGCTATACAATGTCATAGGCTTATTTTAATTTAAAAAAGATAAATTTCAACATACAATGGAGTTAGATAGACAAACAAATTACCAGGGAGCAATTAAAGAAAAAGTTACAGTTGAAAACAAAATTGAAAATAATTAAAATCTATGAAAATAGCTGACTGATTACTTCATATTGTACTAAACAAAAACAATTTTTAACAATTTTAGTTTTGGTGCATCAATTTTAAACAACTAGCAATATATATATATAACTATTGGAACATCTGGAAATAACACACTAAATAGATATACTCATAATGTTTTGTGTTTTTAGTTTCCAGATGCAAAACTACTGTAACATTAGGTATCTGCATAGACTCTAAAAAGGTACATGGTTTTCTTCCATTTGAAATATAAAGCTTTTCCGACGCCGCGGCCAGATAGTATTACCTATGTCTAACATACTTTGACTTTTGTCGCAAGCGAGACAAAAATGACATTTAATGTTGACCATTGATTTTCTTATATCAACTTCAACGTTGATTGTTACTCGCATAACTACGGAGCCCCGCTAGGGACATGCAAAGAAAAAAAAATATATTGTGCGCACAAAATAATATATTGTGCGCACAACTTAAATATATTGTGCGCACAACTTAAATATGTTGTGCGCACAACTTAAATATAATGTGCGCATGTATTAAATATGTTGTGCTCGCAACTTAAACATATTATGCGCACAACTTAAACATATTGTGCGCACAATATAATATACTGTGCGCACTAACATGAAATGGTGTGCTGCCAAAATTAGGAAAACAGTTTTCACTTGACCATGACCTCATTTTACGTGTTCGTGGTTTAGACAAAATCTCAGATACCAAATGCAATAGTTCTTCTATATTTGGTTGTATGGAACGTTTTTAATGTCTAAATCCACTGCCCAGGTGTCATATGACCTTGACATCATTTTGAGGGTTAAGTGGTCTGGCAGAGTAAAATGTTTGTGTTTTGGAGTATTTCTCGGATACTATAAGCATTTAGTTAGATATATATTTGGGGTATGGAATGTTTGTATGGTGAAATTTTCTATCTTGCAATTATATTATTCTGACCTTGATTTTATATTCATGGTTCATTGGTCCAAGTTATTTGATTCTTGTTTGGTATGTTTTTCAGATACTATAAGGAATAAATTAACTATATTTGTTTTATGGAATTATTGCAATGTATATATATTTGGCTGGTCGGTATCATCTGACCTTGACTTTGTTTTCATGGTTTATTGGTTAATGTTAAATATCTCAGAATTGGTCTATTTTCAGATACGATCATAAAGGTATAGTTAAACTGTATAATATTTATGTACGTTTCGGCAACAACGTTTATAGACAGGTTGTAGGTATCCCCATGGGCACTAAGTGTGCCCCTTTAATAGCAGACTTGTTTTTGTACTGTAACGAATCACAGTTTATGACTAAACTCAGTAAAGTATCTTGATGATATTTTTTCGTTAGATAATCAAGAATTTTTTCAATATACTGCTGAAATTTACCCCAAGGAACTTACTTTAAATAAATCAAATTTATTCGGTAACAACTGTTCTTTCCTGGATTTAGATATTTCGGTTTTAAACGGGAAACTCCACCCTAAAATTTACGACAAAAGAGACGATTTTTCGTTCCCTATTGTTCATTTTCCATTTTTAGATGGTGATGTTCCTTTGGCACCATCTTACGGTGTTTATATTTCAAAACTTGTTCGCTATGCCCGTGCCTGTTGTGACGTTTTTTATTTTAACGAACGCAAGCTATGTATTACTGGTAAATTATTAAACCAGGGATATCGTTACCATCAATTACTTAAAACCTTCACTAAATTTTTCCATAGATATAAAGATTTGGTTTTGAAGTTTGGTTGTACCTGGAGAAAACATATTTCAAACGGGATAGCACATCCTCATTTTTACGGAAATGTTGTTAACCGTGGCCGGAAATTTAGAAATGATCCATGTAAACTTGTCGCTCCTTTAAATAAACTTATTCTAAAAGGTTACCTATTCAACACTGTAATAAGATCATTGAATATTGTTTTTATTGGTATAAATATTGATTTTGTTATCATTCAATAAAAAGCTAACTAAATATTACTAGTATGTTATATACATATTCATGGATCTACAATCTGTCGATACCTGTAACTTGGCATTGCACAAGATCATGTTTTTCTCTGGCTGTTAATGACGTATTTACACTAAATCCATAGGGTGTTGGATGTGTATGGATTGATAGTTTAGTCTTAGATGCATGATTTTTTTATTAGTTGTTAGCGGCTTTGAACTAGCTGTCAGATAACTGCAAGTACATGTACTCTCAGATCTGTTCATTGCGTCTTTTTGTGTCGGCCACGTCCACTTGTATGTTTGTCCATCTGATGAGTTAAACCTTTTTCAACTGATTTTTATAGTTCGTTCTTATGTTGTACTGTTATACCACTGTCCCAGGATAGGGGGATAGTTGGGATCCCGCTAACATGTTTAACCCCGCCACATTATTTATGTATGTGCCTGTCCCAAGTCCAGAACCTGTAATTCAGTGGTTGTCGTTTGTTTATGTGTTACATATTTATTTTTCGCTCATTTTTTTACATAAATAAAGCCGTTAGTTTTCTCGTTTGAATTGTTTTACATTGTCTTATCGGGGCCTATTATAGCTGACTATGCGGTATGGGCTTTGCACATTGTTGAAGGCCGTACGGTGACCTATAGTTGTTAATGTCTGTGTCATTTTAGTCTTTTGTGGATAGTTGTCTCATTGGCAATCATACCACATCTTCTTTTTTTATATTTAATGTACAAAACAATTATAAGGCGCGCAAATTATATAAGGTTTGTTTCTCAGATACATTTGGTTCTTTAATACTGCAAGAAAAAATCCCGCACCCAAACTTCGTGCTTCAGCTGTCATATATAAACAAAAGTATTGACTACATTTGTAGTTCAGTGATAATGGACGTCATACTAAACTTTACAGTTGTTTCTCGTTTCTTGTTTTTTATATAGATTAGACCGTTGGTTTTTCCGTTTGAAAGGTTTTACACTAGTAATTTTGGGGACCCTTTATAGCTTGCTGTTCGTTGTGAGCCTAAGCTATGTGTTGAAGACCGTACCTTGACCTATAATGGTTTAGTTTTATAAATTGTGACTTAGATGGAGAGTTTTCTCATTTACACTCATACCACCTTTTCCTTTATCTATCCAAAGTATATACAAGAAACTAAAATTAAAAATCATACAAGACCAACAAAGGCCAGAGGCTCCTGACCTTGGATAGGCTAAAAAATGCGGCGGAGTTAAACATGTTTCGTGAGATCTCAACCCTCCTTGTATACCTCTAGCCAATGCAGATAAAAAAAAAACACAAACACAAAAATACCGACAGTAAAGAAGCCCGTGTCCGTTGTCAGAATAGGTAACAAATGAAACTTAACAAAATGACAATGATACATTAAATAACAAGGACTACTAGCAGTTTCTGACATGCCAGCTCCACACCTCAATTAAACTGATTGAAAGATTATTTTTTAATCATATGAATGTCAAGAACAATCCTTCCCGTTAGGGGTTGAGTATCATACCATCATAAAATGTATGAGAAGAATATAACCCGTATTTGTATGAGCTATGGTGTATATGTATATAGTTGTCTCTTTGGCAATCGCATCGATCGCGGTCAATCAGGCCACAAGGTTTTGAATAAATGATACCCCAAAACGGACCATATTTGGTAAAAATGAATCATAATTGTTTCGTTTGTTTTCAAAATATTCCACTTAGGAATTTCATTGACTATTCCTAAATTGTTTCGTAACATTTCAGTTTCATAATGAATACGAACAACATACTGTAAAATTTTATAATGAAATCGATCAAAAATAGATACTATAAGTGACCTCTTGTCCTCTCTTCTATTAATCAGAATGAAACTATAACTTGACCTGAAACATTTGTATACAACGCTTAAAAATTTAAATCATAATAAGCATACTGTTCTATGTCGGGAGCTAGTTATTCAGTGATTGTCGTTTATTGGTCTGTTTATCGTTTTGTTAAAGTCATGTTGGGCCTTTTATAGTTTGCTGTTTGGTGTGAGCCAACGCTCCGTGATGAAGACCGTATTATAATCAATAATTGTTAACTTTTAATAAATTATAACTTGGATGGAGAGCTGTCTCATTGGCACTCATATCGCATATTCTGCTTTATAAATGTACCCAGTTTTATCTTTATTTGATCACAACTTCATGGTGAATTTCTTAGACTGAACACACCGTCACATTTCAATAACGAACAGTACATTTTGGGTCAAAACCGTATTTAATCATGATCAAACATAGTCATCTTTAATAATAATAATAATAATAAAAAAAACAAACTCGTACGTGTATTCAGTTTTCAGTGGATGTGACTTACTTTACACTTTTACAATGATACCTTTAAAGAAACCACATAATTCAATGAAGTTGGTGACACTAAAACTTCATCATAAACTATAACCAAAACATTTACAATAAACAGAGACAGACGGATGAACAGACGTAAAGACTTTTAAATATAATGACCATCTCTATCGTCGAACAGGGTAAGAAAATCAAAGTCGTGAATTGAGTAACATGATAGTCTTGAGTCAATCAACATAAACAAAATCTTGAGATTATTAGACATAAAGTATTATGCATTAATGCAAAACGTACTTTTTTCTAATATTTTTTACAAGAAAACAGGTAAAGCCATAGTATCATAGTCTACATAAGTACGATAGTTTCCTCGCTCTTTTGCCAAATCTGTTTCAAACCGTTCCAATAAACTCTGATATAAAGTGGAGGCTTCCAACGCATTTGTTGGTAAACCAAGTGTCACACGAAATAAACGTAACTTCTTCAGTATTCCTGTCAGGAGTTGATACAAATGCAGTCAGTGATGAATATTTCAATGTATTCTAGCCCCATTTCAAAAGAAAACCTTATGCATTTCTCCATTCTGTCATTTTAAAAAGGAGACATTGAAGACCCGTACTATGTGTAAGGTCAAAAAATTTAACACACACTATATTATTTTGGGCGCAAAATATATTTAATGTGTGCGCACAATATATTTAAGTTGTGCGCACAATATATTTAAGTTGTGCGCACAATATATTTAAATTGTGCGCACAATTTATTTAAGTTGTGCGCACAATATAATTTTCCTTTCTTTGCATGTCCATTCATAACTAATAGACATGTCACGAAAAGGTATATTAACGACGCTGAGGCTGACAAATTACACTTTAAATATGGGGATTATGTCATAACACAAAAGCGATAACCTGTGTATACATTGGATTTTATTTAAAAACTGCATTGATCCTTTTGCAGGCAATTCCGTATGGAACGAATAGAGACAGACATGTTAATGCAGTAGATGTGCGGGGCAACGGAGACACGGGGTACATACGTGTGTGAATTCATGGTCGAGCCCTTAATATATCTTGCAATAAGCTGTTTTATACCTACTAGTGAATATATATGTAACGGTCATTTTTATATAGTTTAATAAAGCAACGGGGTCTGTTTTAAAACAACTAAAAGACATTTTTATACAATTTCAACTTGAGGCATGTTGCATTACATGTACATAGTTTTAGAAAACCTACGCCCGGTTATATAGCTTCGAATGCATGTATTTTCTTTCTTTATTTCCTTCCAACTTTATCTTAATTTAAAAAGTTTTAACTCATTTTGTATTTTCTGTATAAAGGGTTTGTGATTTGATTGATTGTTGGTTGCTTAACGTTCAGTGGCAAATATTTCATATATGCTCAGAACGAGAAGAGGTTTGTGTAAAATATGACTCACTACTCAACGGTTGAACAAACCTGCAGAGGTTAAACAGCATTGCATAATGACTTTGCATACACATCTGAACACGACCGTATGCAGATATTTTATATTTCATAAATTCCTGAAACGTTTTGCGGAAATTCGCCAACCATTTCATAAGAAAATGACAGTATGAAAAAAGTGACACCGATGACCGATTTCCTCTATTTAAGCTAACAATGCTAGGGGGTTTCTCTAAAACAAATATTTTTTTTTTTTAAATCTGATGGATGGGTACCTATTACTACTCTACGGAGGTACCAGTTGTTTTTTTCAGGGAGAGGGGGAGGGCTATAGAATTAAATTTGAAAAGGCAGGACAGGAGTTTTGAATTAAGAGAAGGCAGATTGAGCAACTTGGCCAAAAGAAACCTAAAATTTAACTTGCTAACTATGTATATAATATCAATCTAGAATCGTATTAACTTGTATAACCCTCAGTCCCCCCCTGTTCTAGACCGACCACTCCTGTGCGCGTACACCTTTTATGTCTTATGACAAGTTTTAGCTAGCAATGATGTCACAAAAGCAATTGTCGTATCTATTAGATGTTACATAATGATGTTCTAGATAAATGTGATTTGATTTAACCAAGACGCACGGGATTTTAATTTTAGCTATTTAAATCTATAATCAATGTTTTGACACCGTCCCTAAATTCAAAGCCTAATTTGTCAACCTCAGCGTCGAGGATATACCTTTTCGTTACATGTCTATTATAATGGTAGAATATAACATGTTAAAATTCATATGGTGGAAAGTAACAAGGATGCTCCATGCTTTTTATTTTATATAGTGATGCAAACTGATCTGAGAGTACTCGCATTTACTGACAGCTAGTGCAAAGCCATTAACAACTAATCTAATAGTAATTGCGTGCATCTAAGACTAAATTATCAATCAGTACATATCCAAAACCCAAAAGGAGTTAATGTTAGGACGTCAGAAAAAAGCATGACCTTGTACAATGTCAAGATACAAGTATCGACAGATTGTAGATCTATGAGTGAGTTTTTGTATATAACAATAGTTTGTTTTTAATTTGCTGATTACAAAATCAATATAAGTACCAATAAAATCAATGTTCATACCAATAAAAACAATATTCAATGATCTAATTACAGTGTTGAATTGGTAACCCTTTAGAATAAGTTTATTTTAAGTATCGACAAGTTTACCAGGATCGTTTCTAAATTTCCGGACACGGTAAGTAACATTTCCGTAAAAATGAGGATGTGCTATCTCGTTTGAAATTAGTTTTTTGCAGGTACAACTAAACTTCAAAACCAAATCTTTATATCTATTGAAGATTTTTTAAAGGTTTAAAGTTATTTGTGGTAACGAAATCCATGGCTTAACAATTTACCAGTAAAACATAGATTGCGCTCGTTAAAATCCAAAGTGTCACAACAGTCACGGGCATAGTGAGCTATTTGTGAATTATAAACACCGTACAGTGGTGCCAAATAAACAGCATCATCCAGATGGGGAAAATAACAATAGGGAACGATAAATTGACCCTTTTGTCGTAAATTTTAGTGTGATTATCTTTGTTAAACCGAATATAGGAAAGGATAGTTTTTACCGTTTAAATTTGTTTTATTTAACGTAAGTTTCTTGATTATTTAACGAAAAAAATATCATCATGATAACGGTAAGTTTTAAATTATCAATTAAATCAATTTAGACGGTCTTTACTGATTTTGGTCATAAATTGTGATTCATAAAAGTACAAAAACAAGTCTGGTATGAAAAAATCACTAATTAACAGCTTCAATCATCTCATCACACCCCCAGTAAGTGTATCTATCAATACCCTAGCCGTATTTGGCACAACTTTTTTGGAATTTTGGTCCTCAACGCTCTTCAACTTTTTACCTTTTTGGCTCTATACTTATTTTGATCTGATCGTCACTGATGAGTCTAATGTAGACGAAACGCGCGTCTGGCGTAGTTTTTGTAGAAATATTTTTACTTTTTCATGTGCGTGCAGCATATTCTTTGAGAACTATTTGACAATGTCCTATTAATAATGTCAATGACTTTTGAAACACAATTGTAAGAACGTATCAAAGATATTTTCGGATATGTTCCCATTGTGGTAGCAAAAATTCAGGTCCTCTGTTTCAATGATTGTGATCTTCGGAGACCTTTCAACTTATTGCAGTTGCTATTGATAACATAACGATTGTAAAATTTAAATTTCATTGCGATTATATGTTTCCTTTTATTGTTTGTTTTCTTCGTCAAATGATTTTCTTTTGGTTCATGTTTTCTACTTTCTTAAAAGGATGTATTTTAATTGAAAACATTCAAACAGAGTCAAAATAACGATGAGAAATACAACGTAGCATCAGTTTACAAACTGAAATAATTCAATGGTGAAAATTAAATAAAGATTGAATTACAATACATAAACCATTTAGTGCACTTGTTATAGTAACAACTTTTTTTCAACATACTTGTCGTTTTGACCTCAGCGAACATCGTTTCTTATGTGGAACTTGGCTGTCTGTGTTATGAAGTTAAATCACAAAAATACTGAGCTCCGAAGAAAATTTAAAATGAAAAGTCCCTTATCAAAAGCTCAAACACATTAAGCGAATTAATAACAGCTGTCATATTCCTGTGTGAACAATCACAAACTGTAAAAATAGGTGAAAATGATATAATAGGGGTACAGCAGTCAACATTGTGTTGCCATCTTCATCACTATAAAAATAAACAAATGTAACAAAGAAGCACAAAAAGGCATACATCAAATTTAACAACCTCATTCTGCTTTTTTAATTATCCGATTTCATCCATATATGTAAAATCCGTCCATAAAGGGTCAACAGATTTTTAGTATAGGGACCGAATCCTTACCATGAGAGACACCAGACCTGGGGTCAATTACACTGGAATGTAAATAATTTTATTACACATTACATTGAAAAAATGATCAATTACACTATTACCATTACAGAGTTTTTGAACTGTAAACAATTAAATTACAATTACTTTTTATTATATTTTTGAAAACAATATATATACAGCATGTGTAAATCATTCATTTATTAGCTACAACATTTTAGCGTTGTACTTGACGAACATTAGTAGTTTTAATGTTTAATATGCATCTCCCTGGTCTGACATTTTGCAAACAACTCTTAATAGTCTTTAGACATCAGCTCAAGCGGCAGGTATTACTAGATCATAAGATGTGTTGATATAAGTAGGAATTTGTTCCTATTAACCTTCCAATTCTTTAAGGGGTATTTTTAAGTTTCAGAAATAAAGTCTAATAAATTAATTAAATGTCTCCCGTTTATTTTTTACTTCACAAATATTAAAAAGTATGCAATACTTACACTAATTTTTAGTAAAAACAATGTATAACCATGCTACTGGCTAAATACTAGCAATATTTTGCTAATATGATAAAATGCATGGAATAGTGGCATTGTCCCTAGGCTGTTTTATTACACATTTTTATCTGATTGATTGTGTTTTGTTATAATTACAGTTAGACACATGGTTAGATTAACATTAACTTTGACGAAGAGTCGCACATTTGATAATAGAAATATAATAATGTTGTCGTTCTGTGTATAATGGGATGCATAAGTATAGAGTTACGTCAAATGGATATCACAATAAACAGACTTAACAAAAAAACTAGTATTAATAAAGACAAATAGGAGATTACTATAACATGATATTAAGATTTTTCTACAACGTCAGTACGCATAATCTTTATTTTAAGACCAGCGTGCATTATTTGTATAGCATATACAGAATATTCATCAACGAAGTCTTGGTTCCTTGTTTAGAAAATGAAATGTCCATTTACTGACTAATGACGCAAAAATCTCATCCTTGTCAAATGATATAAGTTTGTATGTTGGACTTCCTGAGTGCTCACCTATTCTCTTTTTTACAAGCTTAGTAGTACGATTTACACACAAAAACAATAATATTTGAAGATTTGTCCGCAGGAACAACAGCATGTTAATCGTTAAGAGATGATAATATTTAACAGTCTTTTTGTCTCTTAAAAAGGACTATTGTTGATTATTATGATTGAAGGAATCCATAACTATTTTGCAGTTATGCTTTAAGAGGGCGATCATGATTTTGATGTGATTGTTACATTAACATCACTATAGGCTGGACTTGACACATTTTAAATTTATCTATAAACTTCGGGTCGCAAAAAGAGATATGTGGATACGATATTTGTCTATTATAAAATATGTCTTAAAGACTTTTGGCGTTTTTTTACGTTTTTGTGTTGATGGGTTCATGTTACGTTGACGTTTATGCCACATTTATCATTTAATATTAATGTTTATTGTTATATCAATATACACAGTAGCTTTTGATAAATAAACAGACATTCTGATGAAATTTCCCACTCAAGAAAATATACATTGTATTTAACTATTCAATGTTTCACTTTATATATTACACTTTACTGACAAACGTTTTCGTCTGTTCCTTTGAGTCTTGTTAGATTTCCAATTGAACAATATTAAAAATCCGTTTCTACATGTTCTATGAGCTGTTCTGGTAAAACCTGAAATGATACACAAACAGAATCATGTATGACTATGTTACATATTTTGCACCCCGTTTCCCCGGGTATTTTATAAACTTAATCGTTAAGTTCTGCCAACGCAATCAATTTTGAAATGCTCTACTGTGTCAAAACGTCCGAGCCAATATTGTACATAATATATGACCTATCTATTCAAATATTTCATCAATTTTGGACAAGTGACAAAAGAATGAAATGCAGTTAATAGCTTTATATTATTTCAGATAATGATATAGTCTTGGTTGATTTTTAGTTTTAGTAATCGAATATTCTGTTATCAAACTAGTTTATAACGAGATAAGTCTGCATTAAAACAAATTGTTTTTATCAAAAAGTTTTTGGAAAAGAGTTATGTGAATACTGTGCTATGGTAGTTTTAAATAACGATCAACCATGTGTCTGGATTTTAAAAACCAAAAACAACAACACTATATATGTTTGCACTTTCGAGAGTTTAATTATTGCTTTTGAAATGCGCTATAAATAGTAGCTAATATAAGTTAACAGTTTGACCAATTTAAGTTGGGAAATATTGTATATTTCTTACATTACGTGCAATTTGATCAAAATAAAATTGAGAAAGGAAATTGGGAATGTGTCAAAGTGACAACAACCCGACCATAGAGACGACAACAGCCAAAGGCCACCAATGAGTCTTCAATGTAGCGAGAAACTCCCGCACCCGTAGGTGTCCTTCACCTGGCCCCTTAAAAATATGTATACTAGTACAGTTGTAATGGACGTCATACTAAACTCCGAATTATACAAAAGAAACTAAAATTAAAAATCATACAAGACTAACAAAGGCCAGAGGCTCCTGACTTGGGACGTACGTTTCTAACTTTTAGTTAATTATATTACTCACATTGCCATTGATTTATATTCAGCTAAAACAAGATCGTTAACGACAAATGCATCATGTTTGAGTTCATCCAAAAACCGTGTTAGACATTTGTACACGTTCGCAGCATTTTTTGCCGTAGACACAACAGAACCAGCGACTGGAACAAACATGTCAGCTATATTTTCATTCGCATCTGTAGACAATAACTTTAATCGTCTATTAATAATGTTTGAAAAAACTGCATCAGGCATTAAAAGTTCTCTGCACAATAGTTCGTTAGCTTCAACTTTCGTAATTCTGCATAATTCTTCTCATTTGTCTGAAAATCCATATACCTTGATATGATGTGTTATTTCATCTACAAGAATGTGCATAATTACTGGAAAGCAAATACTTGGTATTTGGAATGTTTTCGTCGGTGTCGCTGCAATAGTAACACAAACAATTCGTTTTTTAGAGATTGAAATTTTTCTTCGATTACTAATTTGGATATTGGATGTAAGGCATTCAAAAATGCTTCAGACTTAGTTTGTGGTACATTTTGAACCAAATTGTGAATCAATTCATCAATTTCACGGATGCTTATATTCAAACATGTCAGAACGCCCACATTAAGATTCATATCGTTTGAATACTCAATATCTTTGTACATATGTGGACACAGAATTTCTCGAAGCCTTATCGAATCTATTTCTTCTTCTTTTTTGACTGATAGTTCTGGTTTAACCGAATCTATTTCTTCTTCTTTTTGAACTGATAGTTCTATTTTAACCGAATCTATTTCTTCGTCTCTTTTACCCAAAAGTACTGATGTGATCGAATCTATTTCTTCGTCTCTTTTAACTGATAGTTCTGGTTTAATCGAATCAATTTCTTCGTCTCTTTTATCCACAAGTACTGGTGTAATCGAATCTATTTCTTCGTCTTTTTCAACTAATAGTTCTGAATTAACAAAAATTATTTCTTTTTCTTTTTTAACTAAAATTTCTTGTTTGACCAAATCTATTGTTTCGTGATTAACAAATGGTTCTGGTCTAACCAAGCTTGTTGGTCTCTTTTAACTGATAGTGCCCTCCCTAAAATTGCATCTTGTTCCTGTTTTCTTGGTGTAGACTTTGTTCTGATTACGGAAAATGATTTCTCGATTTTAGCCAGTTCGTTTAATATCGATATGTCTTCTGTGTATGTATCACCGTTTAAGAAAATGAAGAAGTCGTCGTAACAACTAATTTGCATTTCTTTTGAACCAGATAGATCTGTTTCGATGAATACGATCCCTTCATTTTTTGGATGGTAATACGGGGTAGTGATTTTATTGTCCATAGCAAAACCTGAATTACCCATCTTTAAGCAACGAATATGATTAATAAATTCAATTTGTCCTGAATTAAGTTCGCCTACAACTCCTAATATAACGAGTTCCTCCTTCCATCTATTTAAAACATCCCAAATGTACTTATTGATGCCTTCCTGTCCTTCTTTTTCAAAAATAACTTGCAATTTTCTAATGATTCTTGCTGGCAATGGTAGGATGAGGTCATATACAAAAATTGCATCTTGGTGTAAGTTTTCCAAAATATTATTGAGAAATGAATTTACTACGGTCGCAGTAGCTGCAGCTGAAACAACAGACCCAACAATTGGGAGAATCATATCAGAAATAGTAAGTGTTGTAATCAAAAGACCATATTTCTGAATAAACAGCTTTGTCACTATCTCGCGTATTCTTTTCGCAGCTCCAAATCCATAAAATTCTCGGCATCTTAGTTGTTTCTGGTCACGATAACACACTTTTCTTATTTGAGTGCTTGTTAGTCCAAATACTTGTATGTAGTGTTTTATTTCCTTAACAAGTATGCCGATATTTGCACACACATCAATTACTGGAATAGGTGAAGCCGCAATTAAAGCCGTTCCTTTTGATGCTTTATTGACTCGACTTTTAAGCGTCTTATATTTTTCTTCGATAACCTCTTGTGATAATGTATTTAAGGAATACACTACTGCTTCAAATTTTATGGTGGATACGTTTTCTTTGATATGCTGGAATGGTGTATCTATTTCCCCAATATCCCTTTTTACACATGAAATAAAAAATATTTTACAATGTTTTTTTCAAACTCATTTCTTTGTCAATCGATGATAATGTCACGTTCCTAAGTTTGTTAATGACAGTTTTTTTCGTCCATTCCCTTTTCTATCTCTTTGTCTACTATTGAACGGACGAAACAAAATGGTTTTCTTATTCTTATCAACTCTTCTGCAATCCATCAATCGACCTCCGCTAAAACTGAGTCAAAGAAAACAAAGAAACAATCGTACTCTTGAAGTCTCATTTGATTAACGTAGTTTTTTTGGGGAGGAAATTCCAGCGTACCAACACCTGGTAGATCCCAATATACAATGTGTTTGTTGTCTGGGTGGAAGTAAGCTGTTGGCGATCGTGTAGTATTACCACGTCCGACTTTCGCGTATCCTTCTTCGCCCTCCTTAACATCTCTTACCAGATTGACGAATCTTGATTTTCCCGTAACTGACTGGCCAATGATTCCGAATTTGACTGGTTCGTTTTTCCACCTGTCTATATTATTCTCAATATATCTTACTACCCTAGATGGACCTTCAGTAGTGGCTAACTGTCGCAGTATCGTATCATCACTTTTATCACTATGACTTGTATCCTGTGACACTTGCGACTTTAAAACTCCAATTTTCTCTGAAATGATATACATGTGTTGGCTGTAAGATAGGTTTTATAAAACATTTGCTTGTTATAAGTCGAAATCATATATGAAATATATCGATATGGGAAACTTAAACTTTTCATGAAAATATCAAATATTCATAGTTGATTCCTTAAGCGTTGAGTCGTTGTATATTAGAACAGAGCAAACACGTTGCAAAGTAGTTGTTTACCAGGGGAAAATACACAGAATAAATGCAGCTCATAAACTTTCTTGTGAGGTATGTTTTTCTAACTTCAAATTTACAAATCGCATATAACAAAAGACGAACTTTAATTAATAAAAATCATTAGATTGAATAGATTGATTATAATGGCTTAGTTTCATCACAATATTCATGATACTATATAATGCTTAAAACAGATTTACATTTTCTATCGTTTACAGTCATGATTTACAAAAAAACTTTTTTAACCATTTTTAACCTTTTAAGCAAACATTAACTAAATTAAAATCGAATTGTTCAGAGAACAATTGAATGACTTTCCACAACAAAAAGTAAGTATTTTGATATAAAAATAGTAAAAATTTGGTTTAAAATGTCATAAACAGTTTCCAAAAAATATATGGTTGTATACAATATTCCAAAAAAGGAGACTGTTTGTAACTTTTGAAAACTGTTACTAATGGTATTATTAAACTGTTTAATTGAAACTGATTCCAAAAATATATGTTTCTATATACTTGAACATTCAAACAGGACAAACAATTAGCTACTTTCGGTTTACACAGGATCACCTCCTGTTCCTTGTTCAAGGTCATATTGCTTGCAACTTAGAGCGAAAAGTCGTGGTTTCACGTTTAGTCTTTAGTGATAAGTTATTGTATTCAAACAACAAGGTATATGGATTTCGAGTACTTTTTCATGAAAAGGTGCAAAAAATGCTACTTTCGGTTTTCTCAAGACCACTTCCGGTTGTCATTTTCAAGGTCATATGTCACCCAACCTTTTATTAAAGTTCATATGACTTTATAATGAACCGAGTTGAAGAAATAATCAATTAACCTTTTAATAAGTCATTTCAGGGGTACTGACTCCTAAAAGATGTCTTTTGATAGTATCAAACCCAATGTAACATATCTTTATTACCATACAGCAATCATTTTGCACTTGTTGTTTTATACATGTCATTTTAAATGTTGGAGAAAAAGCAAAAAACGAGGAAAAGTCACAATTAAGAACTTGACCTTGACCTTGATTTTGACCTCATTTTCTAAGTTAGAAAAACATTCAAGGGTTACACGGTTAACGGTCAATAAGTTTATAAGATATACGTACTTTTTTTCCCCTAAAGGTAGATTACTCACATAAAATTTCATCGAATCGCTTCGATTCATATTAGACCAAAAAATTTAAGGATGTAACGAACAATTTGTAAAAGAAATTTTGTCGATATTTTTTGTGTTACGAAGAAGATGCACACGTATGATAAACAGAGAATAGGCTGATAACTCTTACAAAGTGTTTGGCTTAGCAGGTTAAAATTCAAAAGCGCATAAAGTATTCGATACAATATGAGAAATATCGAAGCGACATATTGCAAAACACACATTTATCGCCGCAAAAGGATCTTCTTTCCCTTTAATTCCCAAAATTGCATGATTTTTTTTATCTTACAGAAACACACGAGTTATTTTGTAAATAAACCACTCGTCATTGTTTGAAACCTTCAGTAATAAAAATTAAGTTTAGCCTTTTTGAATGTTTTACTGATAATATGAAAATTGTAACAGAAAAGTTACAAAACACTTGATAAATAAAGGCAACAGTAGTATACCGCTGTTCAAAACTCATAAATCCATGGACAAAAAACAAAATCGGGGTAACAAACTAAAACCGAGGGAAACGCATTAAATATAAGAGGAGAACAACGACACAACACCGAAACGCAACACACACAGAAACGGACCAAGCAATAGACAAAACACCACGAGAATAACAAATATAACATCAAAACCAAATACATGAATTTGGGATAGACAAGTACCGTTCCACGTCTTATCTAAAAAATAAGAGAAAACACAAACGACTCAACGTTAAAATGCAACACACACACAGAAACGAACAATATTATAACAATGGCCATCTTCCTGACTTGGTACAGGACACTTTTAAAGGGGAATAAAAGTGGTGGGTTGAACCTGGTTTTATGGCATGCCAAACCTCGCACTTTAATGGCAAAGTTAAATATAACATTGAAATGACAACATAATATTACAGGACTACAATACAAATAAAAAGGAGACCATATTAGACAAAGAAAAGCATGATTAATAGATAACAAAAAGCATCAGGTTTAAAATTCAATACGCCAAAAACGCGTCTAGTCCACACAAGACTCAATAGTGACGCCCAGATATAAAAGATCGAAAGTGAAAAAAGTACAAAGTTGTACAGCACTGAAGATCAAAAGTTGAAAAGGTTTTGCCAAATACGGCATTGTTTGTATGCCCGGGATAAGAACATTCTTATTATATAGAACAA
This sequence comes from Mytilus galloprovincialis, assembly GCF_965363235.1. NCBI lineage: Eukaryota > Metazoa > Mollusca > Bivalvia > Mytilida > Mytilidae > Mytilus > Mytilus galloprovincialis. The sequence continues at coordinate 64,942,117 of NC_134848.1, forward strand.
TTCATGCTATTGCAAACAGTAAATTTTATCAAATGAATATGAAAGAGATATACATAATGAAACTAAAGTATTAACTAATTACAGATAAAATTGCATTATCTGCAGAATGATTGATAACTTTCCTCACTATATATTCACAAGGACATATTAACTTACATATTGTCAATGCTATTCTGGTCTGAGTTTTTATTCATACATATACTGGGCCTGGCATGGCTGGTGCTGTTCCAAGTTGTCTTCTTTTTCTGTTTCTTGGGAAGAATTTGTTTAACCTGTTCAGTCACTATAAAGTGTTACAATTCTTATTTAGACGCAACATATCAATAGTGACCAAAAAAGTACCGCTTCACATGAGAGAAGCTAGATGAAAAATTAAATGTACACATTTTCACTATTTTCAAGGTAGTCTCTTCTCATATACCAACGAGGGCAGTAGATCTACAATTCATTCTGATTTGTCTGTTTGTAAATATTGCAAATGTATAAAGCCTATAAGCAAGTTACACAACTTCATAGGGTATCCTCATGAGGAGCAAACTCAAGCTGTATCGAGCGTTACTACATATATATCCTACAATGATCTGATTTACAAAATAACTCATGATAATTTTACTATTAAATCTTTATACCATCGAGCTTGCATCGCTAAATATTTGCTACAAAATTTGAAATCAGAAAGTAAAGAGCTATTTAATTCTGAACATAACACAGCTTTTACTAACATTTCGACGATTAAAGATGACGTGCCTGTACACAAGGAAGTATTCTGGTTCACAACTTTAATTACTTGATCAGTTAACCGGGCTTAATTTCTGCCCGAGGATCGCCGCCGCGAAAACTACACAACATATTATCAGCTTCAACAAGAACTTAAAATATATGGTCAATTTATAGTCACATGTATACAGCATCAACAAGGCCAAGGTACATTCAATATTGTATACAGTAGCTCTATAATTTTGTCTTATGCCGTAATGACGGAAAAGTACTCGTTTAAAATGACTGTGATATACAGTGATCTGAGCAGTGACTGCGAAACTGGTTGCAAGCACTTAAATTTATGCAGCTACTAGTATTTTACGGAAGCAGATATAGGGTAAAGTTGTAATCCAACCAGATGAATATCCATTATCTAAAAACATTTCACTGGATTATTCAATTGAAATTATGCCACCTGCTTCAAAAACATTTCTGTATTGTCTTTTGGATGATGGCGCATCTGCGGCAGTTAATAAAGCGTACGATATTCCTATTGACAAAGTTCTTAGATGTATGGCTTTAGTAGAATGTATATTATCTATAAATATTTTTTTACTCTTTTTCATTTAGGTTTATTATTACAAATGCACCGTATTTATGGACACACCTTTGATAACTACTATTAACAAGTGTGTCTGCTCAGGAGATTAGAAAAATTGAAAAAGGGGCATACATTCTACATGACATTATTTTTTTTCTGGGGGTCAAAATTTTATCCAAGATTGATTGATTGATTGATTGTTGGTTGCTTTACGCCGCATTAGCACAAAAAGGCTATATCGCGGTGATTTTATTCAAGACAATGTCGACCTAACTACAGAAACAATAACAGTTCTCCGTATGACTTTGGTTTGCTAAAAGGCAACATCGGTCCGGTATGATGTCATCCAACTTTCTACAAGATTTGATCTGTTCACGCATTGGTATAGGTATAGGGGGAGGGTTGAGATTTCCAAAAACATGTTTAACCCCGCCGCAATTTTGCACCTGTTCCAAATCAGGAGCCTCTGGCCTTTCTTAGTTTTGTATGATTTTTTATTTTAATTTCTTGAGGGTATTTCGAAGTTTAGTATGACGTCCATTATCATTTCAAACTAGTACATTTTTGTTTAAGGGCCAAAATGAAGAACGCCTCCGGGTTTGGGAGTTTCTTGTTGCATTGATGACCCATTGGTGGTCTTCGGCCGTTGCCTGCTTTTTGAATGGGTTGGTGTCTCTTTGACAAATCCATCATGTCCATTCCCAATTTTTAATTCAATCTGTATATAGTAGATCTTGTGTCCGCTTTGAGCAAAACCTCTGCTGTACTGATATATGCCCATGTCAAGGAAGTTCTATCTTTGTATGGATATGTTGACCGATAAGAATGATGAGATTACAAGTTAAAATGAAGCTATAATATTCCGATATCGCAATATTTCGACACCTAAATGGTCCAACATCCCATTGGTCCGACGTTTCGATCATTTAGGTAATACGCTAACGTGATTTTAACATAAGATAGCCAAATAAAAAGTTCAATATAAGGATAACCTTGCCCTCCATTTGAAGCGGTGAAACAAGATATAAAAAAGTAATACTTAGTGCTAAAGAAGCCGAACGTCATCACTAGCGTAATTTAAAAAAAGTACAAACTACTTTTTCAAGTGTTGTTTGATTAATTAGATATCTCAAGATACACGACGGCCGACTTAAGTAAAATCAAACACAGTTTGACGTACAATGAGTGATCATATTTTCCTTGTGATGTTTTATATTAAAATTTTGTTGATATATATATACTAGTAGCACTTTACTCATTTTAGTAATGTTAGTTAGTACTTTTATCATATCTGATTTAGTGATGTGAATGAAATTCGGTATGATCCAACCTCAACATATTGCACTACAATAATAAAAAAAAAATCTGCCCTATGGTTGTCTGATCTTGAAGCGGTTGGCAGGCTTTCAAATTAGCAGGAGACCATACTCTTCCTCAATTTTAATGCACAGCTCATCGTGGGACTTTTCTAAACAATTAAAAATACGTCATATGTTATATTTCCCCCTTGCCTCAAATATTTTGTTTCGGATTATTTATATCGCAGATATATGTTTGTAAATTCGTGCAATCAAATGATATGGAGGTATTATAAGATTTAGATAACACAAGGGCGACTACAGATACATTTGTGTGACTTTATGGTTGATTTTCGAAGACTCCGAGAGAAAACGTTACGTAACATGCGTTACCGTCAAAATCAACCAAAAATAATTAATACTATGATAGAAATATATTTTCCCAACAGTAATACTGCATTCCTGTAAAATTGTTTCGTTTTTGCATTTGTTTTGACTCGATTTTTCTAATGGAAGTATCCGTGAATTTAAATTGCACCCATGACCTTTGACCTCGATTTTAAAAAAAATGCACCATAATTTCTTTTGACGACCGAAATATTTAGAAAGTACACATTCTTAGCTTTCCAGTGATATATAATTTAGCCGTGTGTTAGGTAGGTGCATTAAAAATGTAAATTTGGCTCTCATATCACTCGCCTATTAGTGATTAATTATGACATGCTACACAGTAAAAACATAAAAGATCACAGATTAAAAGCTTTTCTGAGACTTCAATACTTTATTGACTTTAGTAACTTCGATAAGAAACTATTGAAGAAAATAGAAAACGAACTTCGGTGAAAGAGATGAAATTTTGTTATATCTGTAACCTTTTTCGATAGATATGTACAATCTTGATTGTATGACTTTAGAATAGAAAGTGGTTTTATGTATACGGCAATGACAGAGTTATTTTTTTTTCTACTTTTTCATTTTCAATTGTTTATTCTTTTTACATTTATATTTTTTTTTTTTATTTTTCATAATCGATATGATTAATTTACTTTCATCATTGAAGGCCAAAGAGTGACATAAAGCTGTTTTGGGTCAACTTTATTTGTTACATAGCACACAGTTACCTCATTGGCAATTTCATCAGATTTTTAATAGACACATTATGGACTTTCTTATCTACCGAATGAGACGTTTCACTTAGTTTGTACTAACATCAGCAACACGACGTAATCTACATGTGGAACGGGTTATGCTTGCCCTTTCAGAGCACATTAGATTAAGCTTAGTTTTTAGAAAGGTTCATGTTGCTTAATCTTTGTTTTTTATGTAATGTTTTTGTACTGTTCTTTGTCTGCTTTCCGTTTTCTTCTTTAGCCTTAGGGGTGGCAGTTTGCTTTTGACTTTGGAGTTTGAAGGTCACTTTAGTATAAAAGAGAGACGAAAGATACCAGAGGGACAGTCAAACTTATAAATCGAAAATAAACTGACAACGCCATGGCTAAAAATGTAAAAAAAAACCAGACAAACAAAAGTACACATGACACAACATAGAAAACTAAAGAATGGATAAAACCAGAGGATTCCGAAAATCTGACAAAAATCCCATAACATGACCAGCGAACTTCCTTAAAGTCTCGTGGGGTGTTGGCATTCGTACTACATTTTTGTTTTCTTGTTAAAGTACTTTTCAGCATATAATTACTATATATGTATTTATACTTTTGATTTGCATTACAACTATTGTTCTTATCCTTCATTTCAAATGTCACCCTACGTTTGAAATGTAATACAGATTTCACCGTAATGAAGTCTACCATTGTTTCTGATAGCGATTTCAACGCATCTCCTACGGTTCATCAGACAGACGTGTTTTTGTTATAAGTAACGACTTGTGACGTAACCTCATGGTTATATCTTGCGTTTTTTTGTATATATTACAGAATCATATCGACGGACCAAATTTCACATCCTATTTAAAGTCAGCGTGTACACTTCAATATAAAAATGTTTTGTAGCTTCACGCGGTATTATAATCGGTCTACAACATGAAAAAAGGGAAAGCTCTAACAGGAACAATGTTGAATTCATAATCTGATTCTTTTGTTTTTACTATATACCATGTATGTATATATATATAAAAGAAGGAAATCAAGGAATTATATCCAAGCTGCAAGTGTTGTCATGGCTTATCCACATGGTAATTGGTACCTTATTATTAGTCAACACAACCTATGATGATTTATTATAGAACTATTCTTTGCAATTGTGACTTCGCAAAATGCATCTTTCTATATGTTAGAAAAGTATAACAACTACTTACCTTACCAGAAGTAGTTTTATTGAACGTGTATCGTCGAATGGCTATTCTAGGGTGTGATAATAAATAAAGAAAAAGATTAGCCGTGGGGTCGATAAACACACTTACTAGTATCCAAATTGTTGTCTGCTCTATGGTCGGGTTGTTGTCGCTTTGACACATTCCCCATTTCCCTTCTCAATTTTATTATACATTATAATATATTTATAAATATTTTTAACCAAAAACAATGAAAAAGCTGTTTAGTCTGATATTGATGAAACACCTGTAACGTTCAATGTAGATGTCACAATTGCTAATATATGATGTAGGAAAAATTCGGTTGATTAACTTGTTAGACGACTAAGGTGATATCTTAAGATTTAAAACCGTTGGTTGATACAAAATCACACAATTCATAATAAACATTTTTTAGGTACAAAATGTAAAATGTGGAGTTGAATAATGCTTTCTCAGAACTCAGCTAGAACAGTTTATAAGGTTATCTCCTATTTATTTATATTGTAGTCCTGTAATGTTGTGTTGTCATTTTAATGTTATATTTCACACATGGCCATAAACGAGGGAGGTTTGGCCTGCCACAAAACCAGGTTCAACCCACCATTTTTTCCTTTAAAAATGTCCTGTACCAAGTCAGGAACATGGCCATTGTTATATTATAGTTCGTTTCTATGTGTGTTACATTTTAACGTTGTGTTTCCGTTGTGTCGTTTGTTTTCTCTTATTTTTGAGTCTGAATTCACATTGATATAAGACGTGTCACGGTACTTATCTATCCCAAATTCATGTATTTGGTTTTGATGTTATATTTGTTATTCTCATAGGATTTTGTCTAAAGCTTAGTCCGTTTCTGTGTGTGTGTTTTACATTTTAATGTTGTGTCGTTGTTCTCTCTTATATTTAATGCGTTTCCCTCAGTTTTAGTTTGTGACCCCGATTTTGCTTTTTGTCCATGGATTTATAAGTTTTGAACAGCAGTATACTACTGTTGCCTTTATTTATCAGCATACTCCTATTAATAATGAAATCCATAAAAGTGAACATGCATACGTGACAATTTATATTTGAAAATGTCAAAGAATTGTGCACTAAATTAGTTTGATATTCCGAAAAATTTTTCCACCATCAGAGAACTGCATATTTCACAAACCTTCTGTGCTCATTTCATTGAAATTGCTTCGTATATGATAACCAAATATATCACAAATGATATTTTGGTATGGGTTCTTGAATGTATTAGTGTTTTGCATGTCAAGTTACAATTTGCACACATTAAGAAACCATCTTAACGAAAACATGGTTTATATTTTAATATGTGTGTCAATTATTTGTTGAAACATTCATGTAAGTAATTTTGAACACAAGTACAATCTATTCCATTTATTTACGAAATGATACAGCGGGAATTGTTCCTTTCGAGCTGTGTAACAATTCTAGCGAGCTTTGATTCTGGAGTTGTTGATTTTATCTTAGTTAAGATATAACCAACCCCAATGCAAAAAATACCAAGTACGTGATTAAGACTACACACAATTAGTCCTGCTCCCACAACAATCATAAGATAAGAAGAAAACCTTTTATATTTTTGTAATATAGAAGTCGCGCCAAGACCAATTAAATGATCAAGCGATGATTTGTATATACCACTTTTGATTTCTTTAAGTATTTCATTGGTATAGAATGACGAGACTTCTGCATTTTCATGGATCATTTTCCAAATTATTGAAAACATTTCTTCTACCTGTCTTTCTGAATCAAATTTTGAACGATTGTTTAGAACTACTACTCTGTCTCGGCATTTAGATAAAAACTCCCGAAAATAGTCCGGTATGTTTTCTAAAAACTGCGTAGGTGTAGTACCATCTTGATCCAAATCATCCTTTCCGGTGATTACTATAATTGTATAACGGAAAGGATCTCCACCAAAAATATGCCAGAAATGCTGGACTGCCTTTATTTCTTCTTCTGTAAATCTTCCAACCCTTAAAACATACATGATTATATTTGGTCCAGGAGAAAGCATATTTAAGCATTTGAGTATTTCTAACTGGACAGACCCCATTGAAAAATTTGTATCAAAAAATCCTGGAGTGTCTACGATTTTCAAAATGTGTTTTTTCCTCTCCGCTTTACCAATTCTGCATGTTCTTGTTACTGATGAACTTGAAGTTCCCGACTTAAAATATTTTTCTTTCATAATAGTATTTCCCGTAGAACTTTTTCCAGAACCGGTCCTTCCAATTAAAACAATTCTTATCTCAGTATCCAGGTCTACCTGCAAATTACAATCAATAATTTTATATATCATAAATAAAATGTGTCATACGTCTGTAATAGAAAAATATACAGAACAAAATGTTATTGAGTAAAAATAATATTGACGAATGTATATTCTACGAATTTTAACATATAACGTTCTACAATTTTTTGTTTGTTTTCAACAGTTACTAAAAATATCTAAATTAAGATAAGGGCATGCCATTAATATTTTTTTATCTTCATTAGTGTACAAAATTAAATTCATTCTGTAAAATTATTCTTTCAGTGTAGGTTTGCTTGTTTTATTTGTTGAAATGTCCTTTGGATTGAGTTAAGCCATTCCAATTGATATTTTAAAGTGTGCCTTTTATGATTGCTGTCTCAGGCTAGGGTGAAAACTGATGTCTGTTAAATTATTTAAACCTGCTGCATTTACATGGACCTGTAATAAGTCAGGATCCTATTTTCAGTGGTTTTTGTTTTTGGTATGGTTAATAGATGTTCTCATTTCTCGTTTTTTTTATACATATATAAGATCGTTGGATTTCCTGTTTGACCTATTTGATTTTTGTCACACTACTTATTTTGGGGCTCTTTGTAGTTTGCTGTTCGGTGTGAACCAAGACTCCTCGTTTGTAGCCGTACATTGACCTTGAATTGTTTATTTTATTGTTGATGCATAGGGTTGAGAGATGTTTCCATGTCATTCATATGCATACGTTAAAGATAACGCTATTGTATTTTAAGCTTTGCAGACGTTCATCGATAGTTTTACTGTCGCACATGTAGTTTAGGTAGAATATGGACATGGTGAGTGTTTTAGATATAAAAGTTTTAGTGCCATATAATTGATTTTTAGACAGTTGAATAATAAGATAGCCTTCAAAGTGGATTTATATAAACAGTTAGATTGTTTTTAGCATATTTTACAGGACATTTTTCTGTTTGACACTACGTATTCTCCTATCCGTAACGATCAGTTTCAGAAATTATTGTAATGTTTTTCAAGAAAGATTTGACGTTCGATCTTTTTAATTCAATTTAAGGGAAAAACAAGCAGAAAGGCATATGATTTTTTGGACCTCTTGATAGATAAATGTCTATGGTGTCAGGAAAGGTATCACTCTAATTGATTGAAATTTTCCTTTAGACCAAATTTTGGAAACTTTTGTGACCGCTTCAACCCCTTTTTACAATATTTTGTATCAAATAAATGCAGATTGTTTCCATGGTCACACTTAATTACTATTGGATATCAGATATGTGAAAGATTCTCTTTCCTTTAATATACACACGCATAACACAAATATTAAGCCGTATTGTTAATAAAAAGAAAGTGTTGGAATTAAGATTGTAAATTTAAAGTTTTTTCTTTTCTGTGTATTGCTACCTAACCTAACGACGCGTAGCGGAGACAGGTATACTGGCATTTGCGACAGTGTTACATACAGATAGACGTCCTCAAAGCTTCAAATACAATACAGTATCTCCATTCAAACGCATAACAACTACATAGTACAACTTCAATCATTCTTTCAGTTTAAAATTAAAAAAAGTTCCGCAAAAATATTTTATCTTCTTTGGCCCGAAAAGTTGGTGACGTCATAGGTTTGCTTTCGGTGTCAAAAGTTAACGCCGTGCATTTTGTTGCGTCTTGACCGCTTGAGAATGTAATAACATTTGATAAAAAAAAGATTTCTAGGTGCAACAAGTGAGTGTTTTTGCTTATTATTGCAGAAATAACATGTCAATACATTCCGCAATTCAAAATATCGACTTCCTTAGTTACAGACAAGGAGATGGAGAGTTTTACGCTTACTGTCATCCAATCAGAACCTTTGATACAAAGTAATTGCATACTAATACGTCTTCTTATTTATATTGAGCATCGATAGACATATTTATTACTAGAAAAAACCTGCGCAAACGCGGCTTAAGACTTTTGAAATGTTTATAGTGATACACAAATTGGGGTTTTGTTTCTCAAACTTTTTTTATGAACTGAGTCTGATATTTTGTTTAAACTTTTGATAAAATTGAGAATGGAAATGGGGAATGTGTCAAAGAGACAACAACCCGCCCAAATAAAAAACAACAGCAGAGGGTCACCAACAGGTCTTCAATGTAGCGAGAAATTCCCGCACCCGGAGGCGTCCTTCAGCTGGCCCCTAAACAAATATATACTAGTCCAGTGATAATGAACGCCATACTAATTTCCAAATTGTACACAAGAAACTAAAATTAAAATAATACAAGACTAACAAAGGCCAGAGGCTCCTGACTTGGGACAGGCGCAAAAATGCGGCGGGGTTAAACATGTTTGTGAGATCTCAACCCTCCCCCTATACCTCTAACCAATGTTGTAAAGTAAACAATAACAATACGCACATTAAAATTCAGTTCAAGAGAAATCCGAGTCTGATGTCAGAAGATGTAACCAAAGAAAATAAACAAAATGACAATAATACATAAATAACAACAGACTACTAGCAGTTAACTGACATGCCAGCTCCAGACTTCAACTAAACTGACTGAAAGATTATGATTTCATCATATGAACATCAGGCACAATCCTTCCCGTTAGGGGTTTAGTATCATACCATCATAACATATATGAGAAGAACATAACCCGTGTCATGCCAACAACTGTTTTTAGAATAAATGTGTTTAGTTCCGATGCAAAGACCTTATCAATGACTCAATATTAACGCCAAAATATGCAATCTTTAATGTCTTGACAACAATATCGTAATTATATCCCTTCTTAATAAGTCTATTCAAAGGTTTTGTAAGTTTCTGAGGTGAATACTGACACCTTTGTGCTTTATAAAGAATATTACCATAAAAAATTGGATGTGAAATACCTGAACGTATTAAAAGTCTGCATGTTGAGCTATATTTACGAATAATGTCTTTATACCGATGATAAAATTTAGTAAATGTTTTGACTAGTTTGTGATATCGAAAACCCTGGTGTAATAATTTTTCAGTAATACATAAATTTCTCTCGTTAAAATCTAAAACATTGTTACATACACGAGCGAATCGTACAAGTTGAGATATATAAACACCGTAAGATGGTGACAAGGGAACGTCACCATCTAAAAACGGATAATTAACGATAGGAAATGAAAAATCATCCCTTTTATCATAAATTTTAGTATTCAGCTTTCCATTAGTGATATAGATATCAAGATCGAGAAAAGGGCAGTGGTCATTGTTAGTATTAGCTTTATTTAAAGTAAGTTCAACAGGATAAATTTCATTAATATACATACTGAAGTCGTCATTATTGAGAGCCAAAATATCATCCAAATATCTAAAAGTATTATTAAATTTGTTTATCAGATGTTGTTTCGATGGGTCTTTGCTTATTTTTGTCATAAATTGTAACTCATAACAATACAAAAACAGGTCCGCAATAAGTGGTGCACAGTTAGTCCCCATTGGAATTCCGATAATCTGACGATATACGGAATCCCCAAAGCGAACAAAAATGTTATCTAGTAAAAATTCAAGGGCATATATAGTATCAAAGCATGTCCAATTAACATAGTTTTTTTGTTTATTGCTACTAAAAAATGACCTAAAAGAGTTTGAACATATATATTCACATTCTGATTTTTTGAATGCCCATTTAATTAGGTGTGTGAATTTTTTCTTAATGAGAATGTGAGGCAATGTGGTATACAGGGTAGAAAAATCAAAACTTTGAACAGATTGAAAATCACCAATATAAGCATGCAATTTATCAAGTACTTCCAACGAGTTCTTGACACTCCAAAAGTAATTTATTCCACTATTTTCGAAGGCCTTATTTGAACAATTTATTATCAGGTTTTTAATTGTACCAAGTGTGCTGGTAAGAAGAATAGACAATTTAGTAGTTGAACAATGGCTTGAAGACGAAATAAATCTATATTTGTAAGGGGTTTTGTGTAGCTTCGGAAGCCAATACATAGATGGGACTTTCATTGTATTTGGCTCTGCTTGTAAAGCGGTGCCTAAAAGTTTATGTTTGTTACAGATTTCGTTTTCTGAAAATGGAGTCAGTTGGAATGTTGGTGAATCCTTTTTCAGAACCTCAATGTAAAATTTACGTCAAACAATAATAATATTATTAGCAGCTTTATCTGCCGGGACAAAAACAAATTCCTTGGCTAGTTCTTTTAGTTTATGTTTGATACGAGAAATAGGTTTATTGTTGTAAGGGTTTATAGTAAAATGTTCTTTAAAATGTTGAATACGTATATCAACTATCTTCATTACTGAATTAAAAAAAGAGTCCAAAGATTTTTTGTCAGCTTTTTCCCGTTTTATCCATTTCATACAATAAGTATGGAGTGAGTCGTGGATGATATTACGACACTCATTCCAATTAATAATTGACGGGGGACGATATTTAGGTCCTTCACTGAGGAATGATTTTAACTCTCGGTCTTGAACGATGTTAAGATCTCCTGTTATAACATGGGAAATGGGGCCATAAATATATACGGAATTACTGCAATTACATGAAGTAGGTGTATTTTCACTGATATTAACATCTTTACACAATTGACTATAATTAAACACAAATTTCCGGTTAGATTTCTTGTAAATATAACAAATAAGAGGTAGCTCAGTATTGTCAAAATATCCAGGAATTTGTTCTTTAACAGAATGGTCGTTAAATATACCGGCAATATTTACAAAATCAAAGCCTTTATTGACATACTTAATTTTAATAAATTTTTTTTTATGATCTTCAGGGCGATCAATTTTGGGAAATAATTTAGAATAACAATATGCCATAATAATTTGAACAATTTCATACTTAGGACTGCTATATGAAATTGTGTTGCAATCCTCCAAAATTTTATTTAACTTATTAACCGTAAACGAACAGAGTTTTGTTAACAGATAATGTCTGCCGTTGTTTTTTGAAATAGAAATTAGGTCCGAAATATTGGTATGATTGGCCCGAAATCTTCTTTGATTGCGATGTGTTCTACGACCGTGAGAACGTTTTTTACGAACAGTTTTAGAAACTATATCCAAAATGTTAACGGAATTGGTTCTAGATATATTACCAATTCCCATGATATTATCATTTAGACCGAGAGGGTAAACTGTCTGTAATTTTTTAATCCAATTTAATTCAATTATTTTCCGTGATCGTACAAACTTTGAATGCGATTCACCAGGCTGCTTATTTACTACTTCTAAAGGTTGAACTGCTAAATATTTAAAAGGATGGTTGTGCTTCTTAAGGTGTTGGTAAATGATACTTTTGAATTTATTGGGTCTTTTAAAACGATACAGATGTTCTTGAGTGCGTTTAGATAAATATCGTCCAGTTTCTCCTACGTACTGAATACCACACCCCGGTTTGTTTCATGTGAGTAAATAAATAATACTGTTTGTTTTTCAAGTTATATCAGTTTCAAAATTTAAAGAAAATGTGCGACCATTAAACGTGGATCTTACCGTATTGTTGGTTGAAAGACGGGGACATGTAAGTCATTTTTTGGCATGACACTTATCGATAGAAGGGTAACCACGTTTTTTATTGTTAAAAATGTTAGCGATGGTAGTATTTTTAGATAACCGATTTTGAAGATTGAGACGTGTGGATACCCTTTGAACAAGTTTAGTATTTAGTAATTTTCCATTTCTAAGCTTCATAATTGTTTTGTTAGTGAATTATATAATAAAGGAGCAAAGATTGGCGTCCAGAATATGAACCAGCATACAATAATTGAAGTATATAAAATAGTTTATCAGTTCTTCTCCCATATGATTTTGAATGTCCTGTCAGTAGCTCATATTTTGGTGGTACACAGTTGTTACTAGAACGGAGAAAATAACTCAGAGAAAAAGAAGACAACCCAGAACACTGATGATTAAGATATTTCTCAGTGGTGCTTTTTTGTAGTATTTCTTTTGTTTTTCGAAAGGTACAATTCAAGTCCTGTTTCTGTGTGATACGGGTGTTCCAAGAACAGAGGAAATAACAAAGAGAAAACAATCTAGAACTCTGTGATGATTTTAAACATATCTTCGGCGGTGCGAGTTTGTAATACTTGTTTTTTGAGTGGTGCGGGTTTTGTCTCTGTGTGACACGGGTGCTCCGCGAAAGGAGAAATATTTCTTCTAGTTATTGATATATATTTTATATTTCTGTTTAAAATGCTGCAAGTTTGATAAAGTGATGCAAGTTTTAATAATCAGTGAGAGTGTTTATGTGGTCGAGTTGGCCGTAGGACGAGTTGTAAAAAATTCAAGACAAATTGAAAACAAAATTAAAACCATTACCGCCTGTTTACCAAACCTAGACGGTAAGGAACCAGCTACAAAACTATTGTGTTGGTCTTTTTTATTAATCGGCGCTAATTAAAGCAATTACTATATGAAGTTATAAAGTACTTTACATAATTATTATATTATATATAATACTAAAGACGACCGTCAACTCGAAGACAAAGAGTCTACAAAAATGTGGTCTACAATTTTAAAGAGTAGCCCGGTGAACATAGAAACCATTTTTTTAAATTTAATCGTAAAAATAAAAATTATGATCAATGGTCAAGAATCATTTTCCATACAATACTGCAAGGGATACTTTAAATAACAACCAAAACACCTTTATCGAAAGAAAAATAATATCAAACCAGCATGGATTTTGTTTTCTCATTCAACATGTTTTTTTTTATCCAAATAGCTGACATTCATCATTAAATGAATAGTACCTATGAATTGAAACGTCTAAATAAAAAAGCATGGTTTTCATATCAAAATGATGTACTATTTCAGAACAAAGTACGAACATCGAAACCATAATAGAAAAAAACCCGAACAAACTTAAATGTTCTAAAGATTAATATATTTTATTGCCTAATATTAGTTAAACAATTTAATTATGTGCACTTAGGAGTGTAGGATTGATACCTGCCAATGTGTCAATCAAACTCTCTTACAACAGACAGATAAATGGATTTTAAAAACTTTTCGCATGTTGACGTCAAATGCCAAGTTGAATGGCGCTAAAAGAAGTTTATGTTTTTGAGTGATGAAATGGAAAAATAACACGTTCTGAAGTACAGGTAGGTTTGAAACGAATGCACAGGTGCTTTGTATAACAATAAACACAACCTATTTCTAATAACTCTGACAAGACCAAAACAAAGTTGAATATTGAAGGTGTTGAGCAATATGTCTTAAATCTTAGCATGCAATTCGAAGTTAATGCTGTATATATTACACGTATACTGTAGCGCCGACTGTTTATTAAGTTTACCAATTTCAAATCAATGAATGAAAAAACTGGTGTAAAATATATTCCGTTTATTATAACAGAAATAAATGTGAAATGTATTGCAATTTACAATAAATAGTATTTAAATAGTCTCTATGTGTTTAATTACCTATCAAATAACTAATCTGTGAAGATATATATATTCTGAAGTTCATTTCTGAAAGCAGCTGATCGTTGGCAATCCAAATTTGAAACTGACTATAGTCGACCTAGTTTACAAAGTGAATACACAAAAATAGATATTCCCTACTTCCGGTTAACGGTTACAATGTAAACATGAACGCTGTGTAGCAAATGACTACAATTATGAAAGATTATCGTTATAAGTGAATGTGTAAAAGGTAATTCCATACAACGTTAACATATATAAATGATTTGTTATGCAGTTCCTATGAAAATTACTCCGCATAACATCCGAGTCGCGAATGACAACCTAAAATGTGCTACGAACTCCCGGTAAAATCATCACCAAAATATTGCGGGAATTATGAAATACAAAAATGAACTACACAAACTATTTGCATTAAACAACGTAATAACTTCTATCACGAAAGTAATATAATTCAGTTAAATAGCTTAGGCACAACACTGCCTCCCGTCAAATAAAGAATTCTGTCCGCAGAATTAAAAATGAACATTTAACATTTATCAAGCTTTTTGAAAAAAGTTATTCATGAATTCAATCAATATTAGCACTAACCAAAAAGGAATCATTAAAATGAAAAATTTAATTAACCTCTTCCTTAAACATTTTAAGAAACTTTTCTTATTCATACAAATATACAAATATATACATGCGCAATAAAATAATATTCAATATTTAACAACAATTTTTATGAAAATAAAATGTTTATCTGAAGTTAAGTTTTCTTTTTATTGGAAGTGTCACTACACTCTTAATTTTCTTTGTGCAAATGTTTTCTTTTTCTAATTTCTTTTCCGCTGACTTCAGCTCTTTCTTTAGCTCTTCTTTTCTCTCTTCCAGTCTTTGTATAAAATTTCCGAATCTTACATGTCTTAGGCATTCAAATTTGTGACTTTCCTCCAATTCTTTAATTTGCTTCTTGTGGGTTTCTTCCATACTTCTGTTATCTTCCCTGTGTTTTTCCTCCATTTCTTTTATTTTGTTTTTAAGTCCCTCAGTTTGTTCATCTCTTTCGTCTACCTCTACTCCCATAATGGCAACTTCTTCCTCACTGATGGTGATTTCCTCATCATAATCCGGGATGAATTCTTCCTCAAATTTCTCTTTAATTTCTGATTTTTGTGTTGAAGGTGTAATTAGTGTTGTTTTAATAAAAATGTCACTTCCAATCTTTACATTGTATGGTTTTGTGGACTTATGTACAGCAGAATCCTCTCTGCGAGGCTTTCCTGCCATGGCATTAGCATGGTTTTTCCATTTTCCCTCAGTTAGTGCCTTAAGGGGGCTCGCGGGTCTAAATCAATTTTTTTTAATTTAATATAGGATTTCTCTATATTTTTCTATAAATGAACTTTATCTTATACTTAATAGAAAAGTGAAATAAAAAAATGGGGTCACCGTTCATTTACGCTCACAATCTCACAATGTCCTTTTTTTCTGTTAAACTAATAGGAGAAATAGCGGTAATATCGAAATGAAAAAAAAAAAAATTACAGAAATCGCTTAAATTTTAAAATTATTTAGTTTATGAACAGCTTATACGAAAACAACAATAAAAAATATAGGTCACCGATGAGTTAAAAAAGATATTTCAATTTTAATGCCAAAAAATGGCATTTTTGCACCAAAGGGAGATAATTTGGAGCTTTTTTCAATGATATCTACATTTTAAAAGTCACCTGGGGCCAACACGAGTTGTTTTTTGGAATGATTTTTGTACCATGTGATAAAGTAACAACTACTAAAGGTAATAGATAAAATTTGTAATGAAAAATTAATGTTTAATTTTTTTCTGAAAATTTTATACCAACCAGTCTCCTTAAAGTTGCAGATATTACATACAAATGGTATTTGGTTATTTGGAGTATGCCTAAGCATAAAATGTTGCACAGCTCTTTTTCTGTTTAAATATTTAAAATCACAAAGCCTACACTGCCATACTTCGGTTCCTATGACGTCTGACATTCTATAAATAAAAAAAATATCAAAAAACTAAAAATTTGTTTTAAAATTTACACATTTTAAATATTCTACTGGTAACTTGCTTTTGCCCAAATTGGCATGTTTTCATTACAGGGTTTTAATCGATCATGGTGAACTACCTCAGTGCGGAATTCACCGCGAATCTCATATACAACGGGGCTGAGAATTTTCGTTATTACAAAAGGACCAAGCCATGGAGAGTGAAACTTTTTATTTACGGTTTTGTCAAATTTATATACCAAGGCCTCTAACTCATATCTATTGTCAGTCAATCGTGTGTCATGGTCACGTTTTTGTCTTTCTGCATTGCTTTTTAGATTTTCTCTCGCAATCTCATAGACGTTTTGAAAATGAGATTTTATTGTTGAAATGTAATCTTCGTTGTTCTGTGTTCTGTTGTCATGACTTCTGAACATCAGGTTTAGAGGGATATTGACCTCTCTACCTAACATCATGTAGTTTGGTGAAAACCCTGTAGCCGGATGAGTGGTACTTCTGTAAGCAGCTAGCAGGAGATTAATGTATTCATCCCAATTTGTTACGTTCTTGTTGACAAAGGTCTTGATCATACCACCAAGAGTCTTGTTAAACCTTTCTATTAAACCATTTGATGACGGATGATATGCAGTTGTTCTGGTTTTGTTAATTTGAAATAAATTACAAACATATTTTAATAGGTCACTTTCGAAGTTCTTTCCTTGGTCTGTATGAAGTTCTAGTGGTATGCCAAACCTAGCAATAAATTCCATCACTAGTTTCTGTGCTACCAGGTCAGCATGCTGATGGGGTATAGGGTAGGCTTCCATCAATCTGGTAAAATAATCGCCTATAACCAGTATAAATTTATTCTTCTTCTTGGTTAATGTCAGTGGACCAATGATATCTATGCCAATTTTGTTTAATGGGTATCCCACTCTATAGTACATCAAAGGTGCTTTTGGTTTTTTCCCCGTTCCTGTTATTTTGTTGCATATGGTACAATTCTGTATATGTTCTGTTATATCCTGACTCATCTTGTACCAGGTAAAAACTGTCTTCATTTTCTCTATGGTTTTCTTAACTCCCATGTGTCCAGAATAAGGGATGTTATGGCTCAAGATCAATATATCCTTCTTTAATATTTGTGGAACAATCAACTGTATATGATTTAATTTACTATTAGCATTTATCCATTTGTGATAAACAATACCATCTATCAATTCAATATTTTCCCAGTTTAACCAATATCTCCTTGTGGCTGGGCTTAAACTAGCACACAATTCTCTTTCTGGTATTTTTCCCTCTTTTTTCCATTGGTGTAAGTATTTTAGATCTTGGTCTTCTTTTTGGAACGCCTGCATTTCTTTAACTGAATATTTGGCCAACCAATCTGGGTGTTCTTGAAATCTTGTTACCACAGCTCTTACTGTGACTTTATAATTCAGTTCCTTTACATCATCTACTTTACATTTAAACTTTTCCATTGCTCATTTATCTGTTCACAGGCTTTACAGGTGTCTTCAGAACTGTTTGTAGAATGATTACATACTGGATCATCATGTTATTGTCTAGATAATGCATCAGCATTTTGGTGTTTTAAGCCTGGACGGTGTTGTATCTCATAATCATACTGTGAAAGGGTTTCAATCCATCTGCCTAGTTGCCCTTGTGGATCTTTGAATCCAAAAAACCATTTCAGAGACCCATGGTCCGTTCTGACAATAAACTTTCTGCCAAGTAAATAGTGTCTGAATTGGTTGACAAATGTTACCATGGCTAAGAGTTCTCTTCTTGTGACGCTGTATCTTTGTTGAGTCTTATCTAATTTCTTTGAGGCATATGTGATCACTTTTTCCTTCCCGTCTTGTACTTGGTGAAGCACTGCACCAATACCAATGTTGGAGGCATCTGTGTCAAGGACAAATTTTCCATCTGGATGTGGGTATGCTAATACTGGACTGGTACAAAGGGCTGTTTTCAAATTATCATAACTTTTCTGAGCAGTTTCTGTCCATTCAAAAGTGACATCTTTTCTTGTCAAATGACTTAATGGAGCAGCTATCTCACTGAAACCTTTAATAAATTGCCTGTTATAGTTTCAAAGGCCCAGGAACTTCTGTATTTCTTTCATTGATGTTGGTACCTTCCAGTTCTTTACACTCTCGATAAGCTTAGGGTTTGGTTTTATGCCATCTTTTCCTACAATATGTCCAAGATACAGTGTCTCGCTCTTCATCAGGTTACATTTGGATGGTTTTAGTTTCAAACCAGCCTTGATGAGTCGTTGAAATACCTCGTCTAGTCTGGACAAATGCTCTTCATAGTCTGAACTGAAGATGATAATATCGTCAAGATATATTAGAAGGGTCTTCAACTGTTATCCTCTGAAGATAAGCTCCATACATCTCTGGACCGTGCTTGGTGCGTTACACAAACCAAATGGTATTGTACAGTATTCGTACAATCCATATTTTGTGATGAACGCTGTTTTTGGCTGATCTTTTTCTTCTAACTGTAACTGCCAATAACCACTTTGAAGATCAAGGCAACTAAATAGATATGCAGAGGCCAGACAATCCAGACACATATCTATCCTAGGCAACGGATAGGCATCCTTAATGGTTAAATCATTAAGTTTCCTGAAATCTAAGCACCACCTAACAGTGTTGTCTTTCTTCCGAACAAGTACGACATTGGAAGCCCATGCTGATTTAGATGGCTGGATTATCCCCTGTTCCAATTGTTCATCTAGGTTCTTCTTGTCTTCATTGTTAAATGCTGCTGGTGTTCTTCTTAGTGGTTGTCTAATAGGAGCAGCCCCAGCTGTATCAATTCTATGTTTGACTAGGGAATATGTTCCCAAATCTGTTTTTGAAGAGGCAAAAGCCATACTGTTCTTCTGTAAAACTTCAGCTAGTTTTTCTTTTATGCTTTCACTCTCTATGTCTTTACTGCTTCTTTCATAAAGATCTTTGAGGTGTTCTGGCAACAGTTGATTCACCATGCAGCTCATTGATTTTACAAATCTTTATCTCTGATTCCCACTTTTCTGGTATATTTGCCTTTTATATGGTCTCAGACAATGTGAAGTTTTCTTTGGATAACTCATGTGTTTTACACATCTTGGACTGTTTGCTTGTCAAAGTATCGACTCTGTCATTCTCAAGTTCAAACCTGTTTTCTATGTAATCAACAGGATGAAGTTCACCAAGAAGATAGTTTTTCTTCAAACGTATTGGTTCTGAATCTAAATTTATTAGTCGAACTGGAATATTTTTCATGAAGGGGTCAACTAAAATCTGTGCCACCATAAATTTCCTGCTGTCTTCTATAACAGGCTGTATCATGGAATACCGGGTATCTAACAACTCTTGATTTTGACCGCAACCATAAAGAATAACTTCTGAAGATGGTGGAATGGTGAAAATCGAATCCAAGACTACTCTCGCAATTAAGTCCGACTTGCGTTTTACTTCACATTCTATCCATTTTCCATTCAACTGGATTCCTTTTCTAGAGTTAACTGTAATATCCATTTCATCAAGGACATTGCAGCCTAACAATAAATCATCACCTATATGTGCTACATATACATCCCAGACAAACTGTGAGTCTCCAAGTGTTAACGTCACTGCTGCTACCCCTTTGGTTCCCATTTGTTTTCCTGCTTCGGCAACAACTAGGTTTTTCAGTGCTGGTTTTAACTTTGATCTGTTTGTTTTTGGAAGGCGGAAAAATATCTCTTCATTTAACACAGTAACTTCTGCCCCAGTATCAATTACAGCCTTGATTTTCTGATTGCTGACCTCCATTGGTACCTTTATACTGGCTGCTGTTATGCGTTCAATCACAATTTCTTCTTTAGTGTTCAATATCACATCTACATCAGCACCTGTATTCTGACCATTTTCATCATGTGAAGAAAGACCTTGGTCCTTTTGCACAGACTCAGCAACAAAATCTTGCTCTTGATTACCACTAGCAAATTTCAACATTTCCTCCTTCTTCTCTCTAAGCAACAAACATTGCAGTATCCTTTCTATTGGATCATCACTTGTCTGGTTTATCTTTACTACTTCTGTCTTACTTTTACTATTGTGGGCTGACACTTGGCCGTCAGTTTCAGCCCTCTTTAGTTTAAATCTTCCTCTTTGTCTTGATTTTGTCCTTGGTTCTGCCTCGGTTTTGGACAGTATCTCGCAAAATGTCCTTCTTCTTGGCAATTATAACATCTGTTGTTATTCTGTTTCTGTGTCTGCAAACGGTCTTTATTCTGCCATTTTGATCTTGGATCAAAGTTTCTCTGATTTTGTTTATGATAATAAAAATTCTTTGGTGCTTGTTGGGTGTTCAACTTGGCATCCATAATACTCTCAACGGACTTGGTAACCTCAGTAGTTATGCTATCTTTAATGTCCCTCCCAAACTGATTCAGCCTCTCTTCAGTCACAAAACGTTTCCCGCCAATTCGTCGTACATCTAACTCTTCATTTGTACTGTAATTGACATCTCTGTCCTCTGTTTCTACTTTGTCTTATTTGATTTTTCCCCTTTATACCATTTTTACAGGTTGTATGCTATGCGACAAGGTTGATAGTCCCCTTCATTGTTTTTGGTCTTTTCGTCAGAACATCATATGCTACGCTTTGATCTGGCAACCCATTTAACATATGTTCTATGGCAATGCTATTGAACAATTGTTGATTCATTCCTCGATATGCTTTTTTCACCATTGTCTGTATACGTGCTGCATACTCATTGGTTGATTCTTTGTAACCTTTTCTGACTGTCTGCAATTCCTTTCTGTATGTTTCTAGCAAATTATTGTCACCAAAACGACTTTCCATTTCTCTGGACAGGAGTCGAAATGAACTTCTGGTGTCATAAGGCAGCTCTGCAGCAAAATTTGCAGCCTCATCTTTCAGGATTAGCAATATTTCTTCAGCCTGGCGCCTTGGATCCCAGTTGTTTCTGTCTGCAATGATTTCAAATTGCATAAGAAATGTGCTCCAATCTTCTTTGCCGTTGTAAAAGGGCAATCTTGATCGATATCCATCCTGCGTGCTCGACATTGACTCTGTTCTGCCTCTTGTTTCTCTACTTGGCATTCCTTGGTCTGTTTGACTGTTTTGCCATAGGAAATCTCTTTCTCTTTAAACTTCTATTATCTTCTCCCTCAGTCTTGCCATTTCTATCTGATTAATATCCATGTTGTTACTAGGTGGGTAGATATGTGTGTCACTGCGTGGTACCATTCTTGGTGGATTAACAGCCTGGTCATAAGTCATGTCAATACTTGCTTTATTTTGAGTGTTCAGTACACTTTGAGGAATGTTCATTGCACTTGGGGCGCAGTGGTATGGATAACTTGTGCTCAGTGCACTGTTTGATTGTGGAAAAGTGTTCTGTACACTTTGATTAGACAAATTTGTGCTCAGTGCACTTTGAACAGGGGCATGTGTGCTCTGTGCACCATACGGAAAACTATAAGTACTTTGAATAGGTGGACTAGTTTTATATGTATGTGAACTTTGACTATTTATTGAAACACTGCCTAATGAATTACTACTACTACCCATATTTAACGAAGATGGACAGGCTTGAACTGTGGATGTATGTAAGCTTGGCGTCATAATAGAATTTCCCTCAATACTTGAAAATATCGGCAATGGTAGCCCTCTATTCCGTAAATTCATACTAACCTAGGGCAAAAGCAAGGTTTATATCTTATAATATACTGTGTGTAATGCTTTAATAAATCTGTGCTCTACAGAGGATGGTTTATCTTGCCCAAGTTTGTTGTTTGTTTTGTTTGTTTGTTGTTGTTTTGTGTGTTGTTGGTTTTTTTTTTTACTGCTGAGTATCAGTTACTCTTACTTATGAAAATGTTTATTACACTTTAAAATATCAGAAATCTTTCTAGTGTTCACCTTTATGGTTGGTTTTTTTTTAAATGGAAAAAACGATACACCTTTGAGTGTCAGTCACTCTTTAGTGTTCACTAAATAATACTTAAATAATACACCTTTGAGTGTCAGTCACTCTTTAGTGTTCACTAAATAATACTTAAATAATACACCTTTGAGTGTCAGTCACTCTTTAGTGTTCACTCAATAATACTTAAATAATACACCTTTGAGTGTCAGTCACTCTTTAGTGCTCACTTATATATAATGAAATAATACATCTTTGAGTGTCAGTCACTCTTTAGTGTTCACTAGATAATACTTAAATAATACACCTTTGAGTGTCAGTCACTCTTTAGTGTTCACTAAATAATACTTAAATATTACACCTTTGAGTGTCAGTCACTCTTTAGTGTTCACTAAAATATATTCTTTTTTTTTAATTAACACTTTAAGTCTAAAATTAACTTTTTGTGTTTCTTTATTTATACTTTTAAAAATTATCTTTATTTATTTTTCTCCCCCTTTTTGTTATTAATAATTTTTAAATCAAAAGAATTTCAGTGGCAATTTAATAAAAATTAAATGCGTTCACCGCTGTCACCAATTGTAGCGCCGACCGTTTATTAAGTTTACCAATTTCAAAGCAATGAATGAAAAAACTGGTGTAAAATATATTCCGTTTATTATAACAGAAATAAATGTGAAATGTATTGCAATTTACAATAAATAGTATGTAAATAGTCTCTATGTGTTTAATTACCTATCAAAAAACTAATCTGTGAAGATATATATATTCTGAAGTTCGTTTCTAAAAACAGTTGATCGTTGGCAATCCAAATTTGAAACTGACTATAGTCGACCTAGTTTACAAAGTGAATACACAAAAATAGATATTCCCTACTTCTGGTTAACGGTTACAATGTAAACATGAACGCTGTGTAGCAAATGACTACAATATGAAAGATTATCGTTATAAGTGAATGTGTAAAAGGTAATTCCATACAACTTTAACATATATAAATGATTTGTTATGCAGTTCCTATGAAAATTACTCCGCATAACATCCGAGTCGCGAATGACAACCTAAAATGTGCTACGAACTCCCGGTAAAATCATTTCCAAAATATTGCGGGAATTATGAAATACAAAAATGAACTACACAAACTATTTGCATTAAACAACGTAATAACTTCTATCACGAAAGTAAATTCAGTTAAATAGCTTTGGCACAACATATACCATTAAAAAATAAAACATAAACAAAATCAAATATGAGATACATAGTTACAATACAAAATGACTCTCTTCAGCGAAATTTAATGTGTTTTGATAATGATAGTAAAAAACTCGTAGTAGTCAACAACTCCTTGTTGTTCATTTTGTCTTTAATTGGTCGAATTCTGTAAAGTGCATGTTTCAATTTTTATTTTGAAGATTGCTTTACAAATATATTCTGACGTCAGAATTATAGTGATTTCGAACTGTACTGCGATATATTGCAGGTCAGTTACTTTAGTACTTTTTCCTGATAGTTAATTATCCTTGTTAATTCAAATAGATTTTAATAACAATTCGTAACGGTTGCTTTAGTAATCTTTGCTGTTTTTCAGTTTGTGATCTTCAGAATATTCAAAGGTTAGTCTTTAAGGCATACCTTCTTTCCATATCTTATAACCATTGTGCTTGGTTTAAATTGATAGCAATGTCGACTTTCATTTAAAAAAGAGAGGCAAATGATATCAGAGGAACATTTAAACTCATAATTAGAAAACAAATTGTCATTATATTGGCTTTAAAAGAAAAAAAAACTAACAGACAAACAATAATTCACAAACACAAGAAAGACTGAGCAACAATAATCCCACCAAAACCACGAGGGTGACCTCAGATGCTTCAGAATTGTGAGCATAACCTGATTTGAATATGGCACCTGTCGTTTTGTTTCGTACTCATTAACACTCACACCAGATCTTTTTTGATTTTTAGAATAAAATATTTCAAATAACATCATATACTCGTACATTATCGTGCAAATAGCAAATGTAAAAACAAATAAAATTCATTGTGTATTAACTAATGACAAATATAACTGAGCACGAAAGAAAAAAATAAGGAATTAAACCGAATAGCATTGTATTGTCACTATTCCGCTCAAAGACACAGTTAAACCTTTAAAAAATTTCTGCAAATACTAATTTTGTGTCATGGAGGACACCCCATAAGCTTTGTTTTTCTTTTACAGTATTTACATAAGATATTATTAACAAACACAACTTTTTCGAACAAATGCATTCAATTTTGTCTCAACATCCATAAGAATAATCTTAAGAAATAAAAAAGATTAACGTTTTATTACTTACACAACTCAAAATTCAAAGACAGAATGTATATCATTATGTTTACTGTTGTATCTTAAATTTTAGTACATTTCATAGGTCAAAGATACCACAAGAAAAATAAAGCCAAAAAGAATATTAAACTATGTTCAATTGGAAAGGATTGAAGACCTGTTGAAACTCACAAGATAATATAATTATATATTAAAGGACATGTTTAAAAGCTTATTATAAGAACAAGCTGATATCTTTACACTACAGAAGAAAGTAGTTCGCACTTAATGATGAGTAAAGATTGAATTATTAATGATGCGTAAAGATTGAATTATGTGTTTACTGAAAATATAAATAACTTATTTTGTTCTAAACAAAGATATATATCCCGGAAAAGGTGGGTAAACATAACAGTCAGGAGGAAATGAATACAAATATTTATATTTGATACTGCAAATAAATGTTTGTTACACTATTTCTGGTGTATAGTTTTTATTTTTTCCCTTTCTATCAATACTTGTTGCTTGTTCCTCAACTATTGCGTTCGAAATTTAAACGAAATACTGAACATGACAGATGCAATACTAAAACATCAGCAAGTTTGCTATTATCGCCGCAATTATAGGACCTCCAGCTACGAAAACCGCTAATAAAAGGCCTAATACAAAACCATTTTGAGAAATACTCCATTGATTCTTTGCACGCAATTCTTGCTTTGTTGCTGATTGTGCGGAACATTTTGATAATTTCAACAGCTGTTCATTTTCTATTTTTTCCATTTTATCCTCGATTTTATTTAATAGCGCGTCACTGTAGTGGCTGTCATTGTTATTGTCAAGTATTCTGCCAAAAAGAGAATATAACCGATTCCATTGTTCAGTTATTTTGTCTTCATCTGTCAAACGATTATTCAAAAACAACTTGTTTCCATTGCATCGCAGAATTAAATCCTTGATATGTTGACATTTTTCCAGAAACTTACCCTCAGTTACTCCATCTACCTCTAAATCATCTTTCCTAGTAAAACAAACGGCCATATAGCTGTACGGAATTTTCTTAAACAGCTCTACAAGTTTTCCCTGAACTTTTTTTTCCTCCTCTGTTTGCCTAAATATTGAAGTTATAAACAAAATAATGTGCGGTCCAGGTGCCGTCATACCCCAACTCTTCACTATTTCCAAACGAAGGGGTTCTTCTTCCATTATAGTGTCGAAAATTCCGGGTGTATCTACCACTGTAAATATTCTCCCTTTCCATTTCATTTTTCCCATGTTTCCTTTACTTGTCAGTGATTCTAACGAAGCCTTTGAAACAAAGAAATTCCAGCCTAATATAGTATTTCCAGTTGCACTTTTTCCGTTTCCTGTTTTCCCAATTAATATAACCCTTATTTCCGGAAGATTAGCATACTCTTCAACCTAAAACAAAATTCTCTGATTAAGAATACAATTAAAATTGTAATCAAACTACCTTTATCTCGTAAGACATTTGAAGGTACCCGTACTTTGACGACCTGCAACCAACTGCATTGCAGAAGGTTATAAAACAATTATTTTCCAGATCCAAACTATTCAATCCAAAACGTACTGAATCATTTGTCAAAACAAAAAAGAGTTCGATATCAATGGGCAATCAAAAGTATAGGAAAATGAAAACAGACGAAAAACTGTTAGTTTGGATTTCGATCGTCACTGACGAGTATAATCTAGAGGAAATGCTCGTATGATGTACCAAAGTATTAGCCTTGTATCTTCAATGGGTTTTTATCGAAATTATAGAGCAGTTATTTATAAGTCATTTGGATTTTTCTTCTTCTCAGTTTAATGGAATAGTAGTAACCAACATTATTAATCCATCTGTGAAGAGAACCACAAAGATAAGCTAGTGGATAATAATAGGATTTTCTTTCCAAATGTACGTAGAGCATATATACAACCAATAAGAATAATTTATTGTATTCAACATATTTAATATTCTACACGTTCTACAAAGTATAAATCACAGAAGACCCCCCGCAGCATTTTATTCATTATTGTACGTTAATCATGTTAATAGTTTACCAACACCATAGTAAGAATAGTTAAACATATAGGTCGATCATAGTATATATCATTTTTTCAGCAGACACACATCCATCTGAACGATATTTATATTAAACGGGTGGCGTAGCTGTTTACTCAGGTTTGTCCCATTTGGTAGCAGAAGTGACCCCCTTTTAGCGGGTTCCAGTCTCCTTGGAAACTTAGATACATCTGTCTTCAATGCTAAATGTCGGACATTTACATTATACTGAAAGGATGATTATGTCACTGGCGTCAGTTTCTATTGCTGATTCACATATTGGTAAGTAGGCGTGTTAGAAAATGAACAATCGAGACTAAACTTCTTAACTTTACTTAAATTATAAAAATGATCCGGTATCGAATATGCAGGCCTAACGCGTAAAATATACAGGTAATAAAGCAAAAACAATTGACACAAGGGTAAACAAAAGTTAACTATTTATCATAAAGGAGATCATCCCATTCCGTATAAAGAAAACGAAGTGTAATAGTCCTTACAGAATATTGTTACATACACTAACGATGAAAGTATATGTAATGCTCATGCAATGTCTATATATACGCTATAACAAATAACAAGCGGCGAAAAATGATATAGAAGAGGTGACTGTTCATAGACTAGCCCAAAACAATTCGTATGCAAAAATCCACGGCCAAGCTTCTTACCGATACAGTAAAATTGTTAAATGTCGAAACATGTCTGATGATATTGGTACAAGATGAATTCATTTATTATATGAAGTTACATTTGTGACTGCTGATTATCAATAACAAATAGTGGTTCGTGCCATAAAGTCCACTTAAAAAAAAACCCCAAAAACTCGTTGTTGTAACCAGTACAAATGAATATGTAGAGCACATGTCAATTGATGAAACACCCACTCAACTCAAAGTTCTTTTACTGATCACCAGAAAAGAAGAATGTAAACTCTGATGGCATATTAGTGTTTTAATATTTACAAAGATTGGCCATTGAACAAAATTTATAGGATTAAAAGGGTAAAAACATAAAACTAAAGAACCATATTATCGCGGTTTGTGATAATAAAGGAAACATACCGAAGATTTAAACTATTTATAAAAACCTCCCCTATCAAGATACATATCAGAGGACACTAAAAGGCACAGCAATAATGATATACAAAATAAGCCAAAACAACAATCAATCAATCAATGATCGCAAGGATAATGAATTTGGGGTCATATCAATGATGAACTTCATTACATTATTGAAAGTTCGCCATAAACGCCATTTATGTCCAACAAAGAACACAAAGCTTAAAGAGATTGGTTCCATTAAAAATGCGATAAGATATCTTGCAATCAATACACATTCTTAAAGGATTATACAAATGTTGAATAACAAAGTATATTCATCAAACATTAGACAAACATAAATTCAGGAAGCATTTGAAAGAATGGTATTATTGCCAAAAGAAACCCCAAATACAACTACCCTCAATAGATCATGTAGATAACTTAAAACTTGTTTTCCTACTTGATAGTTGATATTAATGTGTGAACTATTTTTTTGAAGAGGGTAACACTCTTGTGTAAGGTTTGTTAGTTTTCGGCATTAAAATTGCATCCATGCTATTTGTGCATACCTCTTTTAAAATTTGAAATTATTTGTGTTATAAATCATTTACTGTATATGAGTGTTGTGTACACTACGAGATAATGTCTCTATTTTATGATATTATGGATAAACCTGTTTCGTTGATTCTCTACTCAACAAAAACATTATTTGCCTAAGCTCATATATGTTTGAAATGTTGAAAGCTTCGTACAATTACAGTACATGTATATAAATTCAATGATCATGTATGATCATTCCATTTACGATCGATAGATCAAAGAAAAGAGAGGTTGTCACATTAAACGGTAGGAAATCGACATAATCACGAGGAACACGTGTCTCTTGAATATAATTCATCATATTTGGTCATGGCATGGTGACACTAAAAATTGTATTCATTTGAAAAGCAAATAGGTACTGGTATTAATGTATGTAAAGTTAGCAGCTGGTTCGTTATTGGTTATTCGATACTTAATATCCAACCGGCTGCTAGCAATCGGTTCAATATTCAATTTTTTTATGTTGAATATAATAAAAAAATAAATATCAGACAGCATTTAAAGCATAATTGTTATATTATAATAGTTGTAACAAGAGTGCACACGCTGAAATGTCTCGCCTTCTATACTAATCATTGATATTATGTTGATAGTCCTAAGTATATAGCTAAGCTTTATAAGAGAATTTTAAGTTTTTGACGTCCTTAAACGTAGCAAGCCTTAACATTTCAAAAATATGTTCATTGTTATCTCCCGTTGACCATTTAACTTTTTTGTTCGCCTGGGCCACAGGTATTTACTTTGAAATTTTCTGGCTGGAATAATGATAATTTGAAGGACGTCGAATAATTATTTTTAATGCATTTCTTAAGGGAAAATTGAAAATAGGGGGAAAGGGGGGGGGGGGGGGGGGTAACAGCGGCTCTCAATATATACAGTTACAAATGTTTCATGTTTTCGTGCAAAACGAGTTTCTGTGGTCAACCAAATTGTTAACATGGGGTTCAAAAAAGAGTATACGGGAAAATGAATTTTTTTTAACATATATATTCTAAAAAAGATAAATTTGATCAAAGATAAAGGACCTTGTACAAGTTCGGTAAATTAGGTGAATATATATATATACATGAAGGTTGTAAAGTTTTCTAATATTTTGGCATATTTTAAAAATACCATGATTATCTGATTACCAGATCGTTCTGGGAGTTATTTTATTTGATTGCCTTTAAAATGAGTAAGGGCTTTATTTTTTTTGTCTTATTGATAATCCAGCTTTTCTTTTTTTCAATGAATGATCTGTGTCGTGTGTGCCATAACCTATTAAGAAAAGTAGTTTGAAAACTTGGCCAGCTGAAGGACGCCTCCGTGTGGGGGAGTTTCTCGCTGCATTGAAGACCAGTTGATGGCATTCGGCTGTTGTCTGCTCTATGGTTGGGTCGTTTTCTCTTTGGCACATTTTCCATTTCCATTCTCAATTTTATTTTCCTTGGAAAGTTCATTATGGAAAGTGAAAAGAAAACATATTGCTGTGTAATACATTTGCCATGTTTCATGTTTAGAATTCCTTGAAGGATGTAGGTTTAAGAGTGCCAACAGGAGTGTTAAGAACGGATAGACCGACGGACAGGCAGAGGGATTGAAGGTATCATTATGTTACTATCACCCCTCGAACCAACGCTGGGGACAGGTAATTACTCTGAAAAAAAGAAGGCTGTCTCTTGAAGAGAAAAGTTCGGCGTTTTGACAAAAAAATTCAAGCCGACATGTAAGTTATCAAATACAAAAGACGGTATCAAATTACGCAAAATGGGTTATAATATCTCTAACAAATATGTCAACGAAGCATGGCTTTATTCTAAGATTGTTGAACCCTTTTACCACGATCAGCGCAAAAACTTTAGAAATTGACTGTCACATGGCATTGTTGTTCAGGCTAAGCTGTCAATCAAGCCGATACATTACCATGACAGGTGAACCATGCCGAGTAAGGTTTTTGGAAATTGTAATCTTTATATTTTTTCCCAGTTGCATTGCCTTAAATATTGGAACTAAATTATGTATAAGTGACAATCAAAGCTGCATAAAGTTGCATATTTGATTTGTTTAAAATTTCTGTTGTTTTAATTCGGGTAGCTATCAGACTAGTCTTATATGCATGATTATTTTATTAGTTGTTAGTGGCCTTGAACTAGCCGTCAGTACTCTTAGATCTGTTCCTAGTGTCTTTTTGTTGTTAGGATGTACAAGTACCCGGCCACATCCACTTGTATTTTTGTCCATCTGATGAGTTTATATTTTTTCAAGTGATTTTTATAGCTCGTTCTTATGTTGTACTGTTATACCACTGTCCCAGGTTAGGGGAGGGTTGGGATCCCGCTAACTTAAATTGTTTAACCCCGCCACATTATGTATGTATGTACGCGTACGGTGCCTGTTCTTGGCCAGGAGCCTGTAATTCAGTGGTTGTCGTTTGTTTATGTGTTTCATATTTGTTTTTCGTTCATTTATTACTATATAAATAAGACCGTGAGTTTTCGCGTTTGGATTGCTATACATTTTACTTTCGTTCAGCTAAATGCATGTCCATGTTTTTGATAAGGAAGCAACCCTTTTATTTTTAGGGGTGGGAGTACATGGATAAACTTGTTTTATTGATAACATTTTTGGAGAAATTTCGATTGAGTCATTTTGTCATTGCTTGCCTGCGTGATTTTTTTCTATATTTCAAACACCATGTTTTGCAGCCATTTTTGATTTTGTTAATCGATCATTTCATTTTTCGGGGGAGGGGGAGATATATTGATTCGGAAATTTTGTTTTGAAAATTATCTAATGGGCAGAAATATCTTCTTTTTAAATTCACAGCACGACCTCCTCCCCCCAATATCGAACAGTCCTTGCTTCGTACATGAATGTTATTTCGAATTAAAAGAATATTATCCGACTGAAATTTGACATGCTGCAACCGGCGAAGGGAGACAACCACAAAATAATTTATGTCTTATAAGTCAGTATACATGTAATTGTAAGCTTAGGTCACTTGCGTTTACGTATAAGTAAGTTTCGTTTGAAACGTAAAATTCTCTATTACAACTGTCACATAAACTTAACATCAACCAAGATAACTAAACAAAGACCAATGAACCTTGAAAAAGAGGTCCAGGTCAGATGAACCATGCCAGGCAGACAGGTACAGCTAACAATGCTTCTATACAACATATATAGTTGACACATTACTTATAGTTTAAGAAAAATAGACCAAAACACAAAAACTTAACACTGTACAATGAACCGTGAAAATGAGGTCACGGTTAAATAAAACCTGCTCTACTGACATAAAGATCATAAAATATTTCCATACACCAAATATAGTTGACCTTAGCATATAGCATTAGATAAAAAGACCAAAACTCAAAAACTTAACTTTGACCACTGAACCATGAAAATGAGGTCAAGGTCACATGACATCTGCCCGCTAGACATGTACACTTAACAATCATTCCATACAACAAATATAGTAGACCTGTTGCATATGGTATGAGAAAAACAGACCAAAACACAAAAATTTAACTATAACCACTGAACCATGAAAATGAGGTCAAGGTCAGATGACACCTGCCAGTTGGACATGTACACCTTACAGTCCTTACATACACCGAATATACTAGCCCTATTGCTTATAGTATCTGAGATATGGACTTGACCACCAAAACTTAACCTTGTTCACTGATCCATGAAATGAGGTCGAGGTCAAGTGAAAACTGTCTGACAGACACGAGGACCTTGCAAGGTACGCACATATCAAATATAGTTATCCTATTACTTATAATAAGAGAGAATTCAACATTACAAAATATTTGAACTTTTTTTTCAAGTGGTCACTGAACCATGAAAATGAGGTCAAGGACATTGGACATGTGACTGACGGAAACTTCGTAACATGAAGCATCTATATACAAAGTATGAAGCATCCAGGTCTTCCACCTTCTGAAATATAAAGCTTTAAAGAAGTGAGCTAACACCGCCGCCGTAGCCGCCGCCGCCGCCGTAGCCGCCGCCGCCGGATCACTATCCCTATGTCGAGCTTTCTGCAACAAAAGTTGCAGGCTCGACAAAAATTAGGAGATAAAGGGAATCTTTTTTTGTGACTAATTCAAGTTATCGTAAATTCTCTTTGTCCTCGAATAAGAACCCGTATGTCAATCGAATATTTCTCTTTATTGCCTATATATTTATACCAGTAGAATATAATCAAGAATGAACATGTAAAAGATGATATTTCAGGAAACAAAAAAACACTGACCTCACTAAATATATTTTATGAAGTTATCTACACTGGTATGTACACATTACCACGTTTATTTGTTTATAAATTTACACGTGTTTGAAAGTATATAATTATTAGGTTAAATGATTTTCGTTGGTCGAGTTAGAACTGACCATAATATTTGAATAAGGTCATTTCAAATATTTCGTGCCATACTTTTGGCGGTTTTGTGAATTAAAGATATTGTCATTCGAGTTTCGCTTTTGGTGTAGTAAAGTTTCCCACCCTCCCTACCAACGTAATGTATTTTTCTCTTGTTATTTTTTTTTATTAATGTGAATTATAATGTGTGTAAGAACAGAATCTTTATTTGATTCATAATATGTATTTGCGTACATAATAAAAATTGTCTTTTTATTTTTTTAGATTGGTTTTTGTGTCTGTTACCTGCAGCGGCCTAGGCAGACAGTAACATTGAAGAACATTTATTACATTGCATTTGTCTTTAATAAAATTAAAGCTTTGCTGCACACTGTCAGGCGAGCTGATCCCATACAAAGGTGTTGAGTTTATTTTGTAAATAATTTATTTTCGCCTGAAGTTATGAATTGTAACATAATAAAATATAAAAATATTAATAGACACAATTATGGAAAGCAAAAATAAAAGATATTTTCGAAAGACTTAGTATTCAGCTTTGTCAAAACACGAGGGCCTAGAGCATCCCTGATTTCTCAATCTTCATAATATTATGCATTGATATATTTTTTTTTTTTTAAGATAAGATACATTTTATTTTCCAAATTAGGTCCCCAGGGGGGCATATAGACATAACATATATAATTGATACAACATACAGTATTTTACATAACATTATTAAATAAACTATTGAAATAAAGTCATACAGGTATTTTTTTTTTTTAATATTAAACATATTTTATTAACAATCACCTGTTACATCAACCCTCAGTTGCCCAGGGAAGCAACTAAGGGGGCCCCAATTTTTACAGTCTCATTTGTCGGGGAAAAGCAAATGAGAAAAAAACTCCCACTATAAATTATTAACATCAACCTTTATAAATATTATCTATCCTTGTACAAATGTACATGTGCCTGCAATCAATATCGATCTATATATCTATACATCTCACCATATATAATTATTTCAATAAAGTTTGTTTTTTATCTTCATTTATTTCTCACAAAGGCTACCTGTATTTATTAAGCAGTTTCAATTTTATCGTACATCAAGTCTTTTGTTATGTTAATTTCGATTACATTAAATTTCTGGTCGAGTGATCATTTACCACGTGCGATTTGTTAAAGGGATGTGTAGTTCATTCATAAAAAAATGGATTAATGATTTTGATTCCCAATAAGGATTAATATCAAAGATATGGTGAGTAAATATTTGTTTATAATATGAACCCGTTGATACAACATGTCTTATTACAATTAGATGATATACATGAATATATACACAACAGAAATTACATGTAGGGAGTTGCGAGCAGTGTACATATTATTATTCAATCAGTATCAAAGAGGTCATTGAACTGACCTGACCATGCAAAATATATATTTATATACAAAAAATGTCACACATAGTAGAAAAGGCTTCGATTTTCGTATTCGGTTTAAAATATTTGAGCAGAAATTGCATTTCATGTTTTATCATATTTAAAATCACCAATTTACTTATTCCTTTCTTTTGATATTTTGCAATATTTCTAGTTTTCCAGATAACCCATTTCGTGATTAAAAGCACCGTATCTAAAATTTGGGTATAAGATGCATCTGCATTAATGACCCCAAAAATTATACTTGTTTCCGATTTTTGTAATTTTTGGATATTTAATTTTGAACAAAATTCCCTTATTTTCTCAAAAATTTCCCGCCAAACGTCTTCCACCAGTTTACAATAAATAAAAAGATGAAATAGTGATTATTTTTCATTGCAAAAGTGACACTTCCCGTTTGAGCGATTCATTTTTTGTAACTTTTCTTCAGTGTAAATTATATTATGTAGTAACTTCCATTGAAATTGTTTAATTTTCCTGTTAACTAAATTCTTATTCAAAGTTTCCCAAATGTAATCCCATGGTAGTTCATTCCCAAAATGTAAATTCCACTTCAACTGACTATTTGGAGCTGTTTTATTCTCATAAAAGTATCTAATATCTTTAAAGCATAATTTTTTGGCATCAACGACAACTCCATTTTTTATAAATTGACAAGAATTTATTATTTTTATAGGTCCATCAGAATGACTATGTATACTAGAGTCTGTTTTTAAAACGTCAATTTGTTGAGGTGTTAACGAAGATTTAATGCGGCTATATTGTGCAATCCAATTCCTTTTATCTTTAAGACTGTTAAAAATATCAAGGGATGTTTTAAAGGATTTATTGTTTAAGTCCCATATATCTTTAATTTTTTTTATTCCACTGGAGGCAAAATTTGCATAATATAATGCATGTCCCTTGAACTTCAATTTACAATTGCCGAAAATATTTTCTTCTAAAAGGTCCTCTTTCGTGACCGATTTTTGGATTTTCTGTAAGGGACCGTTCAATGGATGGGCCGGTGCATTCTTAATATTGTTTCATTAAAAAAGTTATTGCCCATCCTTTAAAATTCTGAAAAAAGTCCTTGCCCATCTAAAAAAATCTATAAAAAAAAGTCCTTGCCCCTCTAAAACTCTATAAAGACAATCAAAAATGATTTCGGTTCTTTTTCTATTTTTAAGTTTTTAAATTTTTATGTCTTGAAATCAAAGAATAGACTTTATACAAAATTTAAAATGTGCTAGTTAATTCTATATGTATATATCTATGTGTGTATCAGAACCATACATTTTATTGATTTTCAAAACCAGTATGAATATACATGTACGGATTTGACTTTATATATGTACAGCCTCAAATACAATATTGATTTAAAATAAAGGAAATAATTTAAATTAAGGGACAATAACTCTTGGACTAGTAAACATATTATCATATACTGAATGACTAATTATTGTCCTAATAACAGGACCCAACCCTTTTATTATATTTAAAAAAAAAAAGCATAGTAAAATCTTTATTTTAGCAAATAATAAGAAAATTCTGTCTCAAAAAGTATATTTTCATGATCTACCTGAACCATTAAATTATTTGTAATCGTATCTTGTTGATAATTTTTGAATTTCTAGTTTCCTCCTGCTATAATATGGTATTTTTTATATAAGGCAAAAAAGCACACACCAGTCTTTATAGGGCAATAACTACAATAAAAATCAGTTGACGATTTCGACCTAGAACTAGTGCTGCTGATAATCTATTAAATGTAATGTTTCTCTTTCTAAAGGGAAGTTATATTAGTTATTGTTTTCAAGATAATAGGCAAAAAAAAACTATAAGTTGGGAATGTGTCTGTTGAACACAGATGATATGTGGCAATAAGCATGGTATGCTAGTTAAACAATATTTGGCTAAGGCAAACTAAAATAAGAGAACGGATACCAACTTTTGGCAAGTACGGACGGACAAACGTGCAAATAGATGGAAAGGGTAACACTTAATGCCACGTCTGCTATAGCGGGGCATAAAAAGGTTAACATTCATCATTTCAGGCCAGAAATTCTCCTGTAAATAGATATTAGGTAGACCCTTTCACGCGGAATAATAAAGGTCCTTTCACACATTCTATTTATAACAATTTTTATGATGATGGACAATTTAAACTTGCATTTTATTCCTATCTTCTATTTAAGCCATGTAAGCCATCATGGGATACATTTTAAAAGTACATTATAACTCTAATGATGATTGTGTCCAAATCTGGTTTGTGAAGAAGTCCGGTTAAAAGATAATTTTTCCAAAAATGTTACATTTTAGACACTTAAAAAGTGTGTACTTTACTTGAATCAATCAGTTTGTGTTAAATATATGAACTGATTTGGTCATTACAAATACATGTACTTAAATTCAAGTTCAAATATGGAAATATATCAAATTGGCTATTACATTTCATTTTGTTTTAGTCTAAAATGGAAGTTATCGAATTCATGTCTTGTCTCAACATTTGTATAAGTAAGTGCTTAATTTCCTAATGCTTGTTTCAATGTGTTGTCAAAGATGACTCATATTTATCTAACACACGCTTTCTACTTTCGTATAAATAGCGATAGAGTTAATTTAAGCTAATTCTACATTTTGGGACCAGAAGGGGTCCTGATTGGCCTAGTCTGTTCGATTACTAAATCTCAATTGGCACTGAGACTCTGTTAAAATAACTTTTGCTAAGCACACAAAGTATTTTTTAATATATTTTTTTTTTAATCTTCCACTGTTGATATACAAAAATAGCAATGGATAGATGCAGGGTATTTATATAAGTTCGGAAAGAGCATTTTATCTTTTTTGAAGGGGATGATGGAAGTTAAACGAAATGAATGTGATAGTGTCTTGATCTGAAGATAAATAATATTGCCCAAAACATGCTAAAAACAAATTTTTGTACATTTAGATAAAATTGAGAATGGAAATGGGGAATGTGTCAAAGAGACAACAACCCGACCAAATAAAAAACAACAGCAGAGGGTCACCAACAGGTCTTCAATGTAGCGAGAAATTCCCGCACCCGGAGGCGTCCTTCAGCTGGCCCCTAAACAAATATATACTAGTCCAGTGATAATGAACGCCATACTAATTTCCAAATTGTACACAAGAAACTAAAATTAAAATAACACAAGACTAACAAAGGCCAGAGGCTCCTGACTTGGGACAGGCGCCAAAAATGCGGCGGGGTTAAACATGTTTGTGAGATCTCAACCCTCCCCCTATACCTCTAACCAATGTAGAAAAGTAAACGCATAACAATACGCACAGTAAAATTCAGTTCAAGATAAGTCCGAGTCTGATGTCAGAAGATGTAACCAAAGAAAATAAACAAAAAAGTCATGCCAGCTCCAAACTTCAATTAAACTGACTGAAAGATTATGATTTCATCATATGAACATCAGGCACAATCCTTCCCGTTAGGGGTTTAGTATCATACCATCATAACATATATGAGAAGAACATAACCCGTGTCATGCCAACAACTGTTTTTAGAATAAATGTGTTTAGTTCCGATGCAAAGACCTTATCAGTGACTCAATATTAACGCCAAAATATGCAACCTTTTTTAGTTTTAGATGCACATTTTTCAGTTTTAGATGCCATTTAAAAATATTTAATATACAAAAACGGTGTGTATGCAATGAAAAAAAATTCGACGAAAAATATGAAATAATCAAGCCTTATAAGTTATAACGAGTGAAAATGAATATATTGTCTATGCATAACTTCTTTGCTTGAAAGGCCAACTCCAACCAAAATAAACTGGTCAATCTCTTAGCAGTTATATTCCTTTTCTCTTCTTTTTGTAGATATAAATAATTTGCCTTTAATTAACATTTGATTGTCTTCTGGAGAGATGTCTCATCAGACGACATCTTTTAAACTTTTGTATATATGTGTAATCAGTCTCATGAAATTAAATTTGCTATATTATTTACTTTTCCGGATTAGAAATGTGTTTTTTATAAAAAAAAAATCTAATTTTTGTCCAAATGAAATCTAAAATAAACTGTTGCTGTTCAGTTTTTCTAAATAATTTATTGGTTGCTATGCACTTTTTCAATATAAATCGATGGTTGCTAGGCATTTTCCAAATATCAATAAATGGTTGCAAGTCAGTTTTACACTTAAATTAATGATTGTTTACAACTTATGTGATGAGACCCTCTAGACCTTTGAAGTTAGCCCTATGTAATAGTTTATATAGTCCTGAATGAAATCATGTATGGTTGCTAGGTACATTTTTTATCAAATAAGGGTGGTTGCTAAGCACTTTTGACATGACCTTGACTCTTTATTTTTCATATGTTGATAAAAAGTGGCTTCAAACATCCTGATAATTTTCTCCATGTATAGTAGTAGCCGCTTTCTATTATATTTCCTTTCAAAATTCAATAAATATTCACAAGGTCAAAGGTCAAGGTCATCAATGACCTTTGACCTTTGGAAAAATTATTGGTAATTAAATTGCCAATAGTTTGCACATCATAGTCATTCAATAATATTTACTTTTTGTGGATTATTTTAATTAAATGGTTAAATTTTAGAGGTAAAAAGACAAAAATGACACATTTTTGTTTCCATAGCAACCATTCTAGAACCTAATTTCCCAAACATTTTGTTATAATTTTTTGATGAGAAACATCGATACTTTTCATTCATAACCACAGGTTAAATGGAGGTGGATGCAAAAATGTCTTTTTTCTTCATACAAAATGTGTAAAATTTGTATTTTGAACTATATTGAAAAATGACCTCTGCTTCTGCAGTTGTGACAATATTCAGCCCTAATATTTTTGTATATATCACATTGCTATTTTGTTTGTTAAGTTTCATGTTTCTAAAAAATATTTACAAATATCATTAAATAAAACCTAGTTTTGATTACGAATGACTGCAAAGTAGTTGTTTTTTCGATGCTAAATTCCTCTAAATTTGCGGGAAATCTCATTCACTTGGTTGCCATGGCAACCATGACCTATCAACATTTGGGTGGGCATTTTTCTTACTTGTTTACATGATCACATGTTTTGGCTAAGTTTCATGAAAATCGGTGACTATGCGTGCCGGACCCCTTATATAAAAAGTTGGTGGTTACAGAGAATTGCTCTTAAAAGTTCTTTATAATATTTGGACATTTGTATTTGCTTAAAACATGTAGTATCCGAACAAGAACATATAAAAAAGTCTGTATCATATTTTTCGTCTAGTGACGTTAACCAGTATTTTCCTATTGCATTCCATTTTTGTGTTTTTGAGTTGACAATACTGTACATACTTTTCACTTGTTTTGATTTAATAAAGTCCCTTAAGTTTATCATTCCTATCCCCCCTTTTTCTTTCGGTAAACAGCACACTGTTCTAGCGACTTGGTTTGTTTTCCCATCCCATATAAAGGACCATATAATATTATTTATTTGTTTTTCGTATATATCCGGGATACCTCTCATTTCAATTTCGTATCCAATGACGGACAGTACAAAGGATTTAATAATTAAGACTTTTCCCGTAAATGTTAGATCTCTTGATTTCCAAACTTCCATACAGCTTTTTATTTTATTTATTTTTTCTAACCAAATTTGATCTAAGTCCACCCCGTATCCATGTAGTACCCCTAATGCTTTCACAGGACGCTTAGACCATTTAATTTTGTTAAATTTTGGTTTTTTATTTCGCCACTTGCCTAAATACATGCCAACAGTCTTATCCATATTCATTTTAGCCCCCGAAGCATTTTCGTACAGTTTTAAAGTTTTAAATGTTTCTTCGATAGACTCCTCGCTTTTATTAAAGAGTTGAGTATCGTCAGCAAACATATTTAGCTTTGTTTCAATACAGTCCCCAGTTCTAGTAGGAAGTTTTATTCCTTTTATATTAGGATTGTTTCTAATTGATGCTGCAAGTGGTTCTGCTTGCAGGATATATAACATCGGGGCTATTGGGCATCCTTGACGAATTGAACGGGTTATGCCTACGAATCTAGAAGTAAACCCATTCGTATGAATGCACGTCTTAGCGTTAATGAAAAGCATTTTTACCCAACTCCTGAATTTTTCCCCAAACCCAAATTTTAATAAGCAAAAATCGATCCATTCCCATTCCGCCCTATCAAATGCTTTTTGTTGATCTAAAAATAATATCGCACCCTCCTCATCTTCTAATTCACAAAAATCTATAACATCTTGCAATAATCTATTGCCTTGAAAAATGTTGCGCCCTTTGACAAACCCTTTTTGATCGAAATCAATTATTTGCGGTAATACATTTTTTAACCTTTCCGCGAGTACTTTGGAAATAATTTTATAGTCCGTGTTCAAGAGCGTTATAGGACGCCAATTTTTTATGTCTTCTCTCTCCCCAGACTTAAACATAAGCGTTATCATACCTCTGTATTGAGATTCACAGAGCAAATTGTTGTCAAAAATTTCCTTAATAACCGCCCCGAAGTCGTCACTTATCAAATACCAATACGTTTTGTAAAATTCATTCACAATTCCCTCTTTCCCAGGAGATTTATCAAGTTTCAAAATTTTAACGGCCTTACTTATTTCATCTAAAGATATTTCCATTTCACATATTTTTTTATTTTCCTCACTTAGTTTATGATCTATATTTTGTAATAGATTTTCTGCAGCATCCCTATCCCAACCCTCGGATGTAAATAATTGTTTGTAAAAAGACACTTGTTCTTCTAAAATAGATTCTATATCGTCCTTATACCTTCCGTCTGAACCTTTTATTCTAGTCCATAATTTTTCAGCACCCCTCTTTTTTTCGAGTTTAAAGAAGTACCCTGTTGATTTTTCGCCTTTCTCGTACCAGTTAACCTTAGACCTAATTCTGACTGCCTCGGCTTTTTGGGCATAATAATCTTTAATTTTTACTTTCAAATTATTTAATTCGTTTTCATTATTGATAGGATGGGTTCCTGTAATATTATCTAACCTTTTTCCTACTCCCTTATTTGTTTTTCTGTCATGTTTAATTGCTTTGCAACTTCTATAGTTATACTTTTTATCTTTATCTTAGTTTCCTCCCACCATTCTAGATTATTTTCGAAATGATTTTTTTTTAATTTCCAGTTCCCCCAAAAGCTTTCGAACGTATTTCTAAATAAATCCGATTGAATAACTGATAAGTTCATTTTCCACGTTCCGGGACCGCGTTCTGGTTCATTCGTTTTTAATTTCATGAACACACCGTCATGGTCACTGAACGGAAAATAAACTAATTTTACCTGTTGTGATTTATATTGAAGCTCACTACTTATAAATATATAATCAATTCGTGACCTTAAATTACCCCGGCAAAAAGTATATTGTTTTTCTTTAGGGTATCGCTTTCTCCACACGTCTATTAATTCATTATGTTCAACAAAAGTTTTTAATTCATGTGATCCTATGTCGTCTCGTAAAGGCACTGGTTTTCGATAAGTATGTCTTTTTCAAAAAATGATTTTCTGTCACCCGCCAGATTAGGAGCATAAATATTGTAAATAAAAATCCCGTTATTACCTGGGGTTTTAACATGCACCGAAATTGTTCTACCAATACTATCCCGTCCGGTTTCAGTAATTTCAAATTTAAATTTTTCAGAAAAAAGAATAGCTACCCCTTTTGAATTACTTGATCCATGATTCCAAAAACTCTCCCCCTTCCATTCATTTTTCCATTTCGTTTCGACATCGCTAGAGCTATGTGTTTCTTGTAAGCATATTACATTCAATGTTTTTCTTTTTACACCACACCAATAAAAAACGGCATTTCGTTCATTTCGTTTTTTATTGTCTACCATACCATTGACATTTAAATTAACAATAGATATAGACATAATACAAAGTTATATAGTGAAATAATGCTTTCTTTTGTTCATTCATTTTACGTGCTATATAATATATATATAAAAAAAAATATTTATACACAAATATATGAATAGAAAGTCTCAACAAATTTACAATCGTAATATTCTTTTCTTAGATATGACACCGTCACAGTTGACTGGGGTGAGCATACACCCGTAACCGTTATTTCAACTATAATTAAGTAAACCACTTTATTAATTTTTCCAACTTGTGAACTAGGCCGAAACCCACATGGGTTACTAAAAATAATCATGGAAATTTTGTTTTCTTCGATCAAAACTGAAAGTAAACATGTTGTATACTTTAATTTTTCATGTTTTTGACAACACATTTGCAGTTTCGTCGTGTAAGTAACGTAAGTGAACATACACAAGTTACAACAATTCATTGAAATATTAATCAATTTTACATTATAGGGTCGTAGTACATGACATAGCCCACGTGTGTCCATGTAAATAAAGATAAACATAGGAATTTTACAAACTGTTTAAAAATAGCATTGATTTGAAAATTGTTGACAAACGTGAATTATACAGATGCATTATAGCAATTTAGATTTTGGCTACAATAAAAAAAAAATCATGTACTATATATATTGTGAATAGTTAGTTAACATGATTTTGGCATCTTGGTAACTTGCTTCTCGCTTGAGCCTGGAGTGGAACTTGAACTTCGATTACGTTTTTTACTCGGGGTTTCATATTCACCTTCACACTTTGAATTTATAAAGTCCTCAAAAATATTTTCCATCAATTCTATACCGGATTTGCTGATATGAACCCCACTTGGGTCATTCAAGTCAAACAGTGCACGGAACGGTGTTTTGTTTGGAGCAAATTCGTCCCAT
Organism: Mytilus galloprovincialis; assembly: GCF_965363235.1. Classification (NCBI taxonomy): domain Eukaryota; kingdom Metazoa; phylum Mollusca; class Bivalvia; order Mytilida; family Mytilidae; genus Mytilus; species Mytilus galloprovincialis. Next base: position 64,985,154 of record NC_134848.1, read on the forward strand.
AGATCAATATATTTTAGCACTTGACTTTTTACACAAAGTTTTTGTGTAAAGCTATTGACAGACCTCGCTGCTGTATTTAATGCTTGTATAGAGCTGCCCTTACCTCGTCTAGGTAGAATGCTACATATACCAATGCGTGCATTTGGGTATTTGGTTTTTAGTGTATCTATGCATGTCGTAAGGTTTGCTGTTATTTGCTCGGTGTCACTTCTGTGCTTACTGATGTCATTTGTCCCTAATGATAAAATCACATTAGCAACATAGTCAGAATTTACTATATTGTCAGATTGACAAACAAGTTTATCGATTTGATCAAGGGTGGTGCCTGATACCGCTATATTATTAATACTTGGGTCCTCAATTCTAATGCGACTGCAATTTGATGCACCAAATATTACTGTTTCAGAGGTTGGGAGGGTAGCGTTTGTTTGTTCAAACACAGTTTCAGTTGTTTTGTTTAATTCAACAATTAATTCTTCTGAGTTGTTATCCTCGGTAAACGAGTCGTTTTTATTGGCGTCTCTGCCTTCCTGAATGTCATGTACATAGTCGCCATACATTTCTTGGTCATCAGTCTGACAATCCCTTTGTATATGACCTTCTTTCCCGCACCGATAACATAGTTTTTCGGAGTGGGGACAATCTTTTATTGTGTGTGTGGTACTATTACATCTATATCATTTGCGTGCCGCTTGATTTTGACGGGAGGGTTTGTTTGTAAATCGATAAGAAGGATGATCTGTTCTCGTACAGTACGGACACTCTGTCCTGTTATTGTCTGCGAACATCCTGACACTAAATATCCCGAATTTGGTTGCGGTTGGAATAATTGGGATACAGTTTGTTAATTGCACATAGCGTGTGGCGGTCTCGATATTTGTATCTTTAATTAGACCTCTGCGGAGGGACCCCTGCACAACATCACCAAATTGTGAAAGATGGCCACATATTGTTACGTCACTCATTTCACACGGGGCATCTTTTATAGTCACATTAGTAACTTGCTGTTCTACGTCTACCATTCTGATGTAACGGTTTTTCAAGTTTATCCCTCGAGTGAGTAATGTATGTTTTGTGTTCTGATCGTGTACTGTAACTATACATTCTTTCTCCGTAATTTGTATGGTTTGTATTTCGTTTTGGTCTACCAGAGTTTTTAGTTCATTTAATACATCAGTATGTGTAATACCCTTGGTGAAACTAATACCGAAGTGAATAGATAAGTGTCGTTTGATTTGAGCTTTATGAGCGTCTACCGCCATTATGAAAACATGTAAACAACTCACGGGTTACTCACAAAAACACAATATATCTTCTCAAGTTATAAGGTTCCAGCAAATAAATCTATGGATTCTAGAGACAAAGTCATTACCACTATTATAATCCAAAAATATCTGCCACAAGATGAGTAAATTAATGGAAATTCAATTTTTTACTCAGAGCTCTGAAAACCTGGACTTGGCACATCAAGGGCACATAAATCAATCCTTTGCATTGATATATTTAATAAATAGATATGAATCGCTTCATCAGGCGTTTGGGTACTGAAATTCCTTTTGATGCCATTTTGTCTTTATATTAACTAACTTATTGCATATTATCATTACGATTCAGATATCAGAGAGGTCAAGCCATCTCTCTTTTCCATTTTACCTAAATTTTTGACGATTTGTAACTATAAAGTGACAATATCTTTTTTTTGTGGCTTTCCAATATTATTTAATTGATATTTGTATTTTAAATGCTAATTGAGCGATCGAATGTTCTTATTTTTATTTCTGGAAAAATCATGTATAAAAGTACTTCTTTGATTGCATTTATATTTTATAAGATAATTTTTTCAATTTCCAAAGGGTTTATATTGATGGAAACCAAAGTTTAACGACAACATGAAAGGGTCTTAAGCATATCTTTTACCTTTTAATTATGACCACCTTGCTTTTAATGTTTTCGAATATAAATGTGTAATTATTTTAAACCACTACTAAAAATTCTAAATATCGAACCGACTGATAGCAGACTTAAACGACTAGACAACAACACTGTAACAGATTGCATTGCGAAAAACTCACCCAGTGTACACAAGATTTCTTTTGAATTGACCAGTTGTTTCGTATTTTAAAAAGCAGTATTATTACATGAAAACCCTCCTTACCAAATGTTAGTCTTTTTATGGATTTAAGTTTGGTAGTGGATCAAACATACACGCTGTCACATTTTACTGGACTTGACCATCATGACGACTTCTCGGTAAATGTATAACCGCCTATAATGTTTGACATTTTTTTTGGCGATTATTATTTGTTTGGAGGGGCACTGGATATATAAGTCATCTGAACCAATGACAACTTTACAACAGATGTATCAACCGGATCACCAGCAGGGATGGTAATACAAGGCTGTGTACATTCTGTATATTTTATTCGTATAAACAGCCTAGATGGCTATGTGGTCTAGCATATATGATACAGTTCAAGGCGATTTGGTGTAACGATATCTCAGTATAGTAGTATGTGTTCGAATCCCGGCGACGGAAGAACAAAAACAAATTAAAAAAAAAATAAATTGCGAAAATATGTATTATGTATTTTCAATTCGGCTGTTCCCAAATATATTTATAGCACTGAAAAGGAGAAAAAAAACCAACCACGTTTCAGTCTGTAAATACGTTTATAAAAAAAGGTTATAATGTTGTTTTGTTGTATAGCTCATTATACACAACAGAGTTGACGCAGAGTCACTTAGCCATTCTTTCCACGTCCTGCTCTTCCCGATTCGTGCAAAAGTTTGTTTTGGACATTGAAAAAAGTAAGGCCAAGAGGGAAGTGACGGGTGAATGGGGCTCTCATTACCCGTGACTCTCTTGTCATGACCGTTTGTCTGTGTTGTGCAAAAAAGGGACTTGGAATAATAATAAAAAAAAAAATAAGCACATGAGAAAGAGTATAAACAAATTATAGGTCATTATCGAGCAACATAAATTTTTTTATCGAATTTTATTTGACTTCTTTAGCTTTTTTTTTATTCGAGCGTCAAGTCGGCAAGAAGAGGGGCACAAATATGTTGTCAATCAAGATCAAGCATCTTGATGATGTCAGATTCAGAGAATTTTTTGTTTGATCAGAGTGATCCTTTACAAAGTAGGATTTATCCCTCCCTAAAACAAGATACTTGTCTCTACGTTGGGCATTCTTTTTTATGAAACAAAGCAATACCAACTCTTTCAGTTTGTCTAATTTAGTTTGGAATGTGGAATACTTGTGTAAAGTGTAGAAAAGTCAAATGTTTTAATACTATTACAAGATGATAGACAGTTAGATTGAATGTGCTCTCAAAGATCCTTGGAATTTATAAAGTATCCACATCTGATTCACGCCACCTCTAGAATAGGCAGTTTCACAATAACTTTGAAGACCGTCTTTGATTGCTGATAAAATAGAAGTTAATAATTTAGAAAGAGGTTTCGTGGAGCAGTTGGAAGATCCAGCAATATACCGTTGTTTGTAAGGACACTTATGTAGTTTAGGTATCAAATACAGCGATGAAAGATCCAGTTTTTCATCTTTGGTTGAAAATCCAAAGGAACAGAGAACAGACCTATTACAATGTATTATTATCCAGGATTTCCTCTTTGGTAATTGTCATGAGGGTACATGTTGAAATTCCAGGTGAATTGTCAGTACCTAATTCTTTTATCAAGCAGTTAATGTAATGATTTTTACACACAAATACGATATTGGTTTGGGCTTTATTTGCGGGGACAACAACATATTTGTCATGGAGGTAGGATAAGTGTTTTGCAACATTTGGGTCTTTAAAGATTGACGTAGCATGGTCTTTTTTAGACGAAACGCGCGTCTGGCGCAAAAACCAATTTGCAATCCTGTTTTATATGATAAGTTATTAAAGGAAAAAAAAAAAACTATTGGCAACACCCATACCGTATGTAAACTTGAGAATCCCTTTGGTTGATATAAGATGTATTGTGCAAGTTAGAACAAACTGTCTAATTTATGATATACTGGTGGGATACATAATATGTAATAATTTCCTATAAAAACCGTTGACTTTCACAATGGCACGAAGAGGCTGAGACATGGACCATGTAATAAAAAAATGAGGAGGTATAACAAATGTATGGGCAAATACATTTCCTAGGATGGGACATTTAAAAAAAGTCGAACAAACTATGAAAACAGTTCTTAAAGGTTGAGCTCCAAACAAATCGAATTGTTAGTAATACTATTCTTATATCTTAAAATCGTGAATCATACTTGAAAACAAACCCAATTTTTGCTATTATTATTTTAAAGCAGTCAATACTTCTGACAGTAGATAGAAGAAGATGTTTCATATAACTATATTTAAAAGATATTAATGCATCTACTCAAATAAAATTCAACCTTAAATTGAGAATGGAAATGCGGAATGTGTCAAAGAGACATCAACCCGACAAAAGAGCAGAAAACAGCCGAAGGGCATGAAGGGGTCTTCAATGCTGCGAGAAAATTCCGCATCCAGAGGCCACATTTGTAGTTGGACTCTTAACAAAAAAAATGCACCAAATCAGTGATCATGGTGATAATGGACGTCAAACTTAAATCCGAAATATATAAAAGAAACTAAAATTAACAATCGTACAAGTCTTATAAGGCCAGAGGCTCCTGACCTGGGACAGGCGAAAACATGCGTTGAAATGTTGTAAAAGACTAGGTCCTGTCACGTTAACATTATTAAAATCATTCCTCAAAATTAATTAGTAATGTGTTGTTATTCGTTTTAAATTCTCAGATGAACTGCATTCAATTTTCAATGCATTCAAGGAATGACTGTAATATTTTTTCTGTCTATGTAGAAATAACATAAAAAATGTGGTGAACACTGAATAACCAGCGTAGCGGGTTATTATAAAGTGTGCAACACATTTTTGTTGTTATTTCGAATAGAAAAAAAATGTTACACTCTTTTTTTATGATAAAGTTCTAAATTTCATTTTAAAGCGGAGTAAATCATGAAAAAACGTTGATGACGTCACGGTCACATGAATAAATTATGTCTATGGAAAAACTGTCAGCCAATCAGAAAAAGCGTTATATTCAAAATTAGATTATTGATATGAATAACTTTGATAAAATAAAGGTTTTCCTTACCGGAGTTTCTTGAGTGATTGGATATCGCTTCTCGTCACCTTAAATGAAAGAAAAAACGTTTATTTATCTATGTTTTAAAACAGAAGATTCAACAGTAAATACAATAACTTAATCGAAAGGTACACTTGTCAAGTAAGCTGACAAATCAAAGTAATAAAAACCAGCTATTTAAAAAAATATAAATGTATACATTCTATTAGAAATAAGATTTTCTTGCCAAAGACATTATTCTATCAGAAATCTTCTTATTTGAAAATGATTTTTATTAAAAATTGCAGTTAATTTAAATATATTCTTTTGTCTAATGTATATTATTCAGAAATCGAGTTCGGTTATATAATGTTTCTCTTTTTAAAAGCATTTAAATGTTTTTTTTGTTAGTCATGTTTATAATGTCAACCTACGTCAGTACTCTTAGGTAATTTCAAGACAGGTTCGTTTCCAGTCACGTTCATGACAGCCAATAAGGCAGTCAATTTATTAGAGAATTACATAGGGATTTGTCCACGGAGTGTGTTGCGAGGTATGATCAGAAAATTATTACAAACGGAAATGAATTGAGACTAGTCAATGTGGGGTCTTTTATAGCTTGCATTGCTGTTAAATGTGAACTAAGGCTCCATGTTGAAGACCATATTCTTAATTAAATTTGATCATGTGCACAATTCAGTTAAGGGATTGCACCTCTTTAAACATTAAGTTGTTATACCATCAAATCATAGTACGTCATTCCACGTGCAAACAGGTCGAAAAAAAATTTCCTTGAATTTGACATTTGTAGGTAATTAATCCTACATTTTATTACATTACAACATTTCTGGGTCATAAACATATTTCTTTTGTATTTCACAGCAACATTTTATTTTTTAATTTGAGGTTTCAATAGAATAGTTTGCAAACTTGAGGTTACATTGATACTAGAGCTTGAACTCTTGTTAAAAAAAGCGAACATTTGTAATGATTGGTTAACTTCCAGTGATGGTTATTTTCTTATATGCAATGAAGTGTTATGTGGAGTTTTTTTCTATTATAATGGACAGGATAAAACTGTACTCATGCCAAGTATTTCTTTTCGAAACCAAAAGTTAATTCTGAACAATTGTTTTGAAAAGTGCAAATTTAACTAAAGACTATTAGAGGGAAATCCATGAAGATATTACTCCTTTTAAACCTGCTGTATTTTATTTTTGCTCAAATTTCGTTTTTTCCCTGTTAGAGTGATTTCAAAATCGTTTGTGCTTTGTTTGTTTTTGCTTGCAAAGATTTAATATAAGTATATAATAATGATATTTGAATATCGTATATCATTGGGGATTCTCTTATGAAGACGAAACGGGCGTCACGGTAGGTATAGTATCCGGTTTGGATCGTGATTTTGATCGGGCTTTTCTTGGGTGACCACTTTTTTTTTCGAGTGATTATGATCAAAAATATAAACAAATAGACTTCTTTTCTGACAAGACGTGGTATTGACGCTTGAGTTTAATATACAAGGATATACAACTTGTGCTAATATTTAATATTAATTGTTGGTAAAAACGTTGAATTTAGCCTTACAATGCTTTTATTAAAAAAAAAGAAGAAAAAAACAATTATACACATGTCAATGCATATGTCGGTGGAAATGCATACATGGAATCCTTATATCCCTAGATTAACAGACACTTTACAAAAATTCTTGTCATTGCAATGAAAATGACATTTTGAGACTAAATTCATTGCTGCGTGTTCAGTTTTTTTCAAGTGATTAAATTTGCAAAGCTTAAAATGTTAACTGTCAGTGTACTTACGTTTAAAAACAATAGAAAATGTTCAAATTCTGTTCTTTATTAGGCACGAAACCAATGCATTCATCAGTTAGATAATGATGCACTACGATTGAACTTTATAAACACTTTAGTATATATCGTTGTGTGTCACTTCTTATAAATTCCATGTTCATTATATATTCAGCAATCTAATTTAAGCATTGACAATTTAGAATGACACGTACGTACATTTAGTGTTTTAAGCTGATGAACTATAATTCATTGTATTGTTACCTGTCTATATAATTATAAAATTTTATTCAAATTTTAATGTAAATGGGAATAAAAACTGGTCGGATTAAGTGTGTGTATGTTTTTTTTGTGTGTTTTTTTTATTTGTGGTATATGATTTAATTTTATGGAGACAGGGGGCAGACTTCTTTCATTAGAATATTTTTTATAACATAGCATTCTAATGCAGTTCGTTTGTAACGATAATTTTCATGAGAGGTTGACAAATATTTTGAAGGGGTAAATTTCACTTTCTACTAGTCCGTAACTAAGAAAGCCTCCATTTTGAATTCTATTTTTTGGGAGTATGTAATTTTTCACAAAATAAACATGATAGTCACATTTTGAGCCTCAAAATGTTTTTTTTGTAAACGTTGAAACCATTCTGAAGCGTACTGAAGGTAAACTTGCGTCTAGATATTATGTTTGGGATCGTGAGTATACATATGACGTCGCATTGTTTAGTTGCTATAGACAATGCAACAGTTTCGCGGACTTTTTCATTTATGTCATTTTACACCAACATATTTGTTAACCTTCTTGCTTCTTGATATTGTTAATAATAAAATAAAAATGAAAATGGGGAATGTGTCATAGAGACAACAACTCGACAAAAGAGTAGAAAACAGCCTAAGGCCACCAATGCATCTTCAAAGTAGCGAGAAAATCCCACACACGTAGGTGGGCTTCAGCTAGCCATTAAAATATATACTAGTGCAGTGAAATGAACGTCACACATAACTACGAAACATACATATGACGTGAAATGAAAAACTACATACTAGATTAGCAAGAGGTTTTGTGTTTTGAACATATCTATGATGTTCCACCTGATACAAATACATGTTTGTATTCAGTAAAAAGTTTAAAAAAACTAAGTCTGAGTGGATCAAACTAATCATATATTTTTGAGATGCGATTACGTTTGGTATTTTACTGAATGTTGTCTTACTCGCAAATGAACCATTTACAGCAATTAAAATGTTTGAAAACTGTTATAAAACATCCATAACAAGTTCTGTGTTCTTGCAAAAGATGCAAAAAACTAATTTTCGAAAAAAGTAAGTATATGTGAATATAGAAAAAAACATTACCATACCATTTAAGACTTGGTATTTTAATATTTTTGCAAAACTAATAAACCAAATAGATATATCGAAACGGCTACAAACTGGTATTCATGTTACACCGCTTAAAAAGCTATTAGTATAGTATAATCTCTTGCTCACTTAATTATGTCTTACAGTTCATTAGAAAACACTCGTAGTAGCAGACTTTTATGTAACTTATTTATGTGATCTAGCCTAGTACTAGTATTACTTTTATTGAATTTAGAATTCTTGCCTAACAACATCTCAATAAAGGATCCTCATTTTGAAATATCTTACTTGTCGTATTTTCACTTCCCTTCTTTTGCAGATCATACTATATCAGATGGATAAGAATTACGTACCTTCCATCGCGATATATGTTACCTGTCTTTGCAAAAGTAAAAACACGTTCTGAAAATTGAGGAATTTTTGTAAAATTAAATATGATGTTGCCAATATATTTTTGCGGAGGCAGAGTTAAGAGAGTTAATCAGATCTTCACACTTTTAGAGAATCGTGTAGCAGTCATGTGCTTGTGTTTGGCCGAGTAGAGACCGAAGAGTGGTCGAATGTGGTCGCGAAGAGATCGGGTATTGGTCGAGTTGGTCTGGGATAAAATAAATACAGAAGTCGCAGCGATTTGGAAGCGATCGGACATTGGTCGACTTAATATGGAAATGATCGGACATTAGTCGAGCAAAGGTCGAAATGATCGAGTACTGATCGGTAAAATTTGTGTATTCCGCGCAAACTCGATCTATACACGATCCTTTTCCGATCAATTCGAACACTACTCGACGAATTCTCGATCTCTTCTCGATCTCTTCTCGAGTTACTTGCCTCTCGGTCCTTACTCGATTGTTTTTGACATGTCAAAAACTCTCGAGTAGAAAGTCAGATCGATGACGAGCAAGGTAGACTATGACGAACATTCTTGTCGATTGAGTCAGACCAGTCTCCGGATCACGTATTTTGTCATGATCGGGCTTGATCGAGTTGATCGAGTTGATCGGCTTTAGACAAAATCAGACTAGTCGAGTAAAATCAGTAAAGTGGAGTGCAGATATAGGCCATTTTAGACTTTTACTGGTATAAGTGCTAGCCAAACTGTTAAAAAACAACTGTGACCGTATGTTAAAGAACTATTTAAAAGAAAATGTTGTGACGAAATTAAGAAGAAAATACTTGAATTAATTTGTGTTAACTAATTATGTTCCACTATAGTACGGTGACCAGACCCAATATTTTTAAAATTTAATCGTCAAACATACTATATGGCTATATCATATATCATTGGATTCGGAAAAATGAGTACTTTTGGAATATCGATGTCGTCAGAAAGAAATGTGGTAACAGTTTTGCATAAATTAAGGTCAAAGATCAACATTCTGTTTTCTTTTTTTCTTTCTGTATCTTAACAATTGAAAGATATAAGCAGCATTTTGTGTTAAATTTCAAATCAATTGAAAATGAATTATCTCGAAAATTTAAAAAAAAAAGGAACATATTACTTAGTAATCGGTTAATTCTGAAAATTGGCGTTTTTCAACACTTGTTCTATTATACAAGATCAATACAAATTCCGTTAAAGTTACAATAGTTACCTTGCCGGGTGACATTCAACCTCAGCAATAAAAGATAAATGTTGTTTTAAAGTAAAGCCTTCTATCCTGAATGTTTATTTTGAAAAAGCTCATGCATGTAATTCATTGCAACCAAAAACCACTAATTAGCTCGAAGAACATTAAAAAATCCAATCAAAATGATCAGAAAACAGATTTTATCCAGGAGTATCTTCTGATTCATCTGTCAAGGAATTTCTTCATAATTCTTACCCTTGAAAGGAACAAAGATCCGTACATGTAAGGTTTTGTTGTGAACAAACACTTTTCACATGACGATTTTCCCTAACATGAACCCAAAAGATCCTGCAAGAATTCTGCTGACATATGCCCTTTAAAATAAACGGGGTGTAATGAAATAATTAATTTTCGCCAACCGTATTCTAAAGGTGACGAAAAAGGGGGTTTAGCAATGTTTTATGCGGTCAAAATTTCCGCTTCACAGAGAGGTAACCTGACTAAACATACTTTTTTACTGGTGGCAAGCTTGACGCGAATTTTATTAATATCGTGATGGAATGATTTAAAGAGATCATTCCTCAGATCATACATCTTCGAAACTAAATTCTTACACAAACAAGGGCTTCATCTTCGTCAGTACTCCCAAAATTCTGTAACTACAATAGTCGTGTGTGACCTTTCAAGTCTTTTGTAAAAACAATTCAAACGAGAAAACTAACGGCCTCATTTATATAAAATAATGAACGAAAAACAAATATATAAGACATAAACAAACGACAACCATTGAATTACAGGCGCCTGACTTGGGACAGGCACATACATAAATAATGTGGCGGGGTTAAACATATTAGCGGGATCCCAACCCTTCCCCCTAACCAGGGACAGTGGTATAACAGTACAATATATAAGAACGAACTATAAAAATCAGTTGAAAAAGGCTTAACTCATCAGATGGACAAAAATACAATTGGACGTAGCCGGGTACTTGTACATCCAAACAACAAAAAGACACTAGGAACAGATCTGAGAGTACTCGCAGTTATCTGACAGCTAGTTCAAAGCCACCAACAACTAATAAATCATTCATGTACAAGACTAATTTAGCAATCCGTACACATCCAACTGCGCCTACAACTCGCATGCATGTGTCATTTGTTTGCAGTAGTGAACACACAGAACAATCACACCCGTATCAGAGGTCCTTAGGATTATTCTGTCGCTCTTTCCCTTTTCTGTTAACTTCATGTCAAAGTATAAGGCATTAATTATCATACGAGTATTGGCCCTTGGTGAGTGCTAAGCAAGTTACAACAGTCATTGACAATTTCGGATTTACAAACGTTCCAGGTGAGTAAAGCTCACTATAAGGTGGAATCATAGGGGATTTGTCATAGTTTTAAAAAAGAAAAACTACCAAAGAAATTAGGGAGAGCCTGTTGGTTTTCTTTAACAGAAAGAAACTTCTTCCAGTCAGTATCCTTCTCCCTTCAATAATCTGAAACACTTTGGTTGAAAGTGTACTCTTTGTGCGGCTTTCCTTTTCAACAGACAACTTTATTGAGCTTTTCATGTCGTAGCGGTAAAAATATGTCTGCTACTGTGTGCGCTAGCGAAAAGCATTGGGTCATATTTTTATAATTGTCACCTGCAAGGTCACCATTTTTTTTGCTTTTTTGTTATCATCAATACATTTAAGCAATGCCATACCACCTCTCAGACTGGTGTAAGTTGTGAGTGATGGGCCAAAGGAAGGTAGGGAAATGCACACGAGGCATCAGAATTTAATTGGTTCACCAAATCAGGTTAAAAAAAACGACCCATATTCTACAACACATTGCTGGCAGATTCCATAATTTAGTGTTTCAACAGAAATTAAGAAGCAACGTTTACTCTTTACAGTAAAATAGGTGACTGATTCAGTACTTATTCTCTGTCATACGATACAGTTTTCAAAATTAAAAGCCATGTGTTGCCTTTTTTAACTACTAGAACCTTATCGTAAAGGACTTTCTAGTTCAAACATTTTCTTGATAACTACATGTCCAAATTCAGACTTGGTTCTTAATTTTTGAAATGTATAAAAAGAAAAAAACCTATATCAAATAAACATACGAAAATATGAAATCTTTTAAAAAGACATAAAAAACACGATAACCAACACGAAATGGGACCATAAACAATAAAAAAAAATCGAATTGAACAAATGTTAGCAATGAAAAATCGTTGTGATACAAAATATCATTTATAGATTAAAATAATAGTATCGGTCCGGTTCAATTTTTTAAAATGTCGAATTTCAAGTGGAAAACCTGTATCTTCAATTTGTAGTGTATATTTTGTTTCAATGCATAAGTTGAAATAATGCTTCTGAGATAAATGATTTTGAAAGTGTTGTTCAATAAAGGTTTGAAAACTCATATAAATGTTGTTTATTTTACATTTTGCGTAAAAATAAATGATGAAAATTAATTGAAACGTACTTTATTAAATGCAAAATATTCGTAGTATTTAATTTTTACAAAAAAATCCTCAGTAACGGATTAATTTTGCTCAACTTTGTTTGAAATTGTTAAAATAATGTGTTACAACAATGTATATAATAACAAAAAGCATATCCCGAATGTTCTTTTAGAATGTAGGCCAAAAATCTTTTGAAAGTATTTTTTTTCTTTAAAGTAAGGGAACGAACTTCAAAGACCATTTTACAAAAATTGCACCGTACGATTTTTTGACGACAAGTCAAAATGTGAAGTGTAACCTTTGAACTACCAATACTGTGATTTACAGCCGTATAGTCCGAATGACGATTAAACTCCTTAAATAAGCGACTTTTCCTTACTTGGTCACCGTACTACTAATGGTATGAATATAAAAAGTAAATTGCCCAGACTGGATATGTTGCAAATGTAATGCAAATGTGAAAAGAAGCCATAGAGCATTGACGCATAAAGGATTTGATGAATATCAATTGCACATATATTTTGTTCGTCGCTGTCATTGCAGCGGTAAATCTAAATGTAAATTGGTTTTATTTTATAGCATTAGAAGTCATTCAATTGTTGATTCATCCTTATTTGTTCAATCACACATAAAAGACGTAAACTTATACCAGATGACATTTAAAGAAATCAGTAAATTAAACATTAACCTTATTTGAATAAAAAACGACGCATAAATAATTTGACAAAACTTCATGTATATTTTGTTTGTCGCTGGCATAGCTTTGATGATTTCTAAGGTAAATTGGTTTCATCTAATAACATTTGACGTCAATCTATCATTCAAAATTGTTTATAAATCAACAATTTGTTCAACCATACATAAGACATATACAACTTATACAAGCTGCAAATTAAAACAAGTGGTAAAATAAACATTTATGAAATTTAAATAAATAAAGAAAAAAATTAGCCATGTCGACGTTATCAGCCAACTTTCATTAAATGTTAAAAGTAAAAAAAAAAAAAAAAAATAACGAGCTCCAAATAAGTTTCAATACGGAAAGGTCGCAATCAAAAGGCAAAATACATCAATCGATGGATAACAACTGTCATATTCCTGACTTGGTACAGGCATTGTGAAGATAACCTCATCCTACTCTTATCATGGTTGAAATAAAAATTAAATGTTATTATGGAAGCGCATATGGTACACCCCTTGTAAAGTTATTTTGTTGCTAATAAGTCGGAATTATTAGTCAAGTTGTGTGTTATAAGCTGGAATCTTATCATCAAGTTGAAGTCAAGTTGTCGGAATGATGTAGAAAAATTGTTTTACAATGTCGACTTGCTGATATAAATATAATGGCATAGTAATAAGAAGTCGACACGTTGAATTCAACTTATTAATTGATTAAGTCGACAACTTGTTTATTTGATATTAAATCATCATGTTGAAGTCAACTTGTCGGAATGATGTAGATAAAGTTTTTATTACAATGTCGACTTGCTAATATAAATGTAAATGACATAAAATAAGAAGTCGACTTGTTTATTAATTAAGTCAACTTGCTTATTTGATGTTAACTTTATTCGTTCTCACGGTCAGATTCCCACGGTCCGTATTTTACTTCCTGTGCTGACACATTAAAGATGGAGATCGACAGCAACAACATCAGCGGGAGCAGTGGAAACGAGTCATAAGTAAGTTTATATTTGTTTTCTTTGGAGACTTAGCGTTATATTTTAATATGAAGCAATACTGAACACAAAATGAAAAAGATCATAGGGAGAAAAAACGTTATTGTTTGAATGAAAGGGCATTGAAAAGTTACAGTTTAACGTGACCTGTGATAAGATCTAGAGTAAGACGTCTGCTATTATTAAAGATATATTCTACTTAAAGGGTTTCACCCCTCTCCCCACCATCCCATCACAAGTACACTACCCGTTCTGTACGACTGTCAATGAAAAATGGAAAAAAAACTGAATGGTCCCTCCCTTTCGCCTTTCAGAGTCCTTTGTAGATCAATCTCCATGACTCATTTAATTCATAACAGCTAAGCAAAAAAAAAATTAGTAATCTAAACAAATAATTTGATTCACAACTAGCAGGGTGGATCTTGTCATTTATAAGGGTTGGGTATGGGGATCCTAGCCCACGATAAAGGGGAGTTCCAACTATATGTCCCCATTCAATTGCATTGATCTTCCAAATAAATGTAAAAAAGGGTTCCAACCCCGGACCCCCTGGATTCGCCACTAATGCCAGGTAGAAAAGCATGATGCGAAACGAAATATGTGTTCACTTTATTTTGATATTGACCGATTAGAAGATTTTGCTATTCATTAAACATTTCAATTGAAGAAATATCGTCTATTTCAGCTGCTTGGTCACCTGCCCGTCTAATAAATGGTCAAAGACTATGGAATCAAGCAATATTTTAAAGGTAATGTTGAAAGTAAAACAAAGAAATATGTTGCTGACATCGAACATCAAATCAACACACTTTAGCTTAAAAACAAACAAAATTTGTCAAAACTTTCTTGTATAGTTTTTATAATGTTTTTCTTCATTTAGACTAATCAGCTCCATCTTCGTGGAAAGTATGAAAAAGGTTTAATACTGTATTGTGATTTATTTTTTGTAAAAACTGCACCTTAAACGGCCAAAAATTACAAAAAATAAAGGATTACCAAAATAGGAAAAATGAGCACACATTTACACGGCTCTAGCGAAAAATATAGTGAACCATGATATAAAGTTTTCTTCATATTTTGTCTAGCATGCGCAGTAAAAGCGAGACATGTAGGTACGGTTTTACAGGCGACGGTGAATATATGGCGTTAACATTGCAACCAAGTTTGCTGTTCATGTCTTTATCTCGTGAAGCATAACGAGTAAGGTTCTTATATTTAGGATGCAGATTTCCTACATATTGTTCTTGCCAGTCAGTCATGTGCCATTTATCTTTGACCTATTTTAAATGCTTGAATGACCCTGAAGAACTCTAATAGTCAATTTTGCAACCGAGTTTACTGCTTAAGTCCATATCTCAAGAAATAGAAGTCTAAGGTTGATAATATTTGGCATTAACGTCTCCAACTACAA
Source organism: Mytilus galloprovincialis (assembly GCF_965363235.1). Lineage (NCBI taxonomy): Eukaryota > Metazoa > Mollusca > Bivalvia > Mytilida > Mytilidae > Mytilus > Mytilus galloprovincialis. Next base: position 65,000,567 of record NC_134848.1, read on the forward strand.
GGGGATGATAGTCTGAAGTGTAATTTTAGCTTTGACTTAGGTTGATGATATTAGACAAGGAGGTTCCCCACTACCAGGGGATGTCATTTTGATACCTGTAATTTGACCTTGGCCTCGTTTTTATGGTTGATTGACTTTGACAATATGCGACCAAATTTTATGAATTAGTCAATGATTGATAAAGAACTAGATATCATGTTTAAGGAGGCATGATGTTACAACAAATTTAGCAAAAATTGAAACATATTTTTTTCATAACAAATTTTATTCATTAGGTACACTATTCGTTGTTTCTTTAAGATATGGTACAAAAATCAACCAAACAAAATAAATTCGTTTAGGCATCAGATGACTTTTAAAATGTTTATTCGATTGCAATATGCTGGAAGAAGATATGTCCTCTTGTTTGAAAATGAAAACATGTTCAAATGTAAAAATATCATATGCTTATACCTGATACCTATAACGGGTAAATTTAAAAATGAAATATGTTATAAATATCGCCATGAAGATTTATTTTGGATTGTCAAAACTTACTGTGTATTTTTCCATTTCGTATTCCATTAAATGTGAAGGCGCAGCGCATTTCCTAGTAGTTTTATAGTAAGCTGATGACGTCACAGTGAACACCCTATTTAGATATCAAGCCAATCGGATTTTTCATTTTATCATTACATCATACGTGTAATTTCTATCTTTATGTTTCAGTTACTCTGTTGTCTCCTTTGTGTTGCTGATCATGACGTTACAGGAATACCTTACCCAGGCGATGATGCTTCTGTGCCTGAACTAGTCCAATACTATCATCAATTATGCTACACGTCCCTTCAAATATGTGGATTTCTCTTGTTTGTTCACGGAACATTCATGAGTTGTTCCATGTTAAAAAGACTTAAGAGAAGATTAAATATCAGACGGCGTAACAACCAGTCGCCATTACCTACAGTTGTAAGGACAATCCTGGCTTTACACCGTAATGGCCTGTCTAATGTTGGATACAGGTATATATGGAGGACTCTGAACATAGGCTTTGGACTTTGCGTCACACAATCAAGAGCAAGGCTTTGCTTAAGAACAATAGACCAACAGGGTGTACTTAACAGATCGCATCGAGTTCTTCGAAGGAGAGTGTACTACAATAGAGGACCAAACTATCTGATTCATGTCGATGGTTACGATAAATTAAAACCCTACGGCATAGCTATACATGGGGCAATCGATGGATACTCTCGTAAACTTTTATGGTTGATAGCAAGTCCCTCCAACAATAACCCCAGATATGTCGGTTACTGGTATCTTAATTGGATCAAACAAAGAAAGATGCTTCCAAGGGTTGTTCGATCGGATGCAGGAACAGAAAACGTCATAATGAGGGATTTACAAAGATCGTTGCGACATAATCAAAACGATGAAATGTCGGGACAAAATTCTTTTCTCGTCGGCAGATCTGTTGCAAATCAAAGAATAGAAAGGCTTTGGGGTACACTAAAAACGAGTTTCACCCAGTTTTGGAGAAACCGTTTCCAGGATTTCCAAGACACTGGACTTCTTAATGTATCGTGTCCAGTACATAAAGAATGTGTTCGATTTTGTTTCCTCTCCGTTATCCAACATCAATTGGACATGTTTGCTGAGAACTGGAACTCACATAGAATAAGAAGACAACGTGCTGAAGTTGTAACACCAAGTGGTATTCCAAATATGTTATACTATCAGCCAGAGATCTTTGGTGGAAGAGACTGTTCATTTCCTTTACCATGTAACTTACAAACAATTGACAATCTCATAGAGGAATATACAGAGAACTTTCCAGAGCATGGCTGTAGCAATGAATTTATTAACATTGTCGAGTTGCTTACTGGAAACAGACGAGATCAGTTTCCCATCATCACATCATACGATGACGCAGAGCTATTGTTTCGGACATTGATTGCTGCCTTACCGAATTGAACATTTGCTATACATTTTTTATACAATAATGATTTTGCATAAACATTTTTTTAGAAATTAATTATATATATAATATAAGTAGGTTTGATATTTGGTTTTACCATACAAGAATTAAATCAAACAAAATTACTAGGAGTTACTATATACTGTTTCTTGGTCTAGATTTTTTGTTGTTGATTATGGTAAATATAAAAGAAAATACTCTCTACGCCTAGTGCAGCATGATACGATCACATTTATCAAGGGAACAAACAGTAGGGCAAGTGTTGACACAAAGCTCATGCCTGATTTGTAACGCCTGGTCTCGGCACAAAAAAGTTTGCCAATGGGATATGATATTCCTATGTTGATCGCATTCGTTTGAATGGTTTTGTTTCTACTTTCTTGTACTCAAGGATCTAGTTTAATGACAAACTTTTTGCGCCAATACTTTAGGATATGAAACAAAAGACTATTAAGAGGCTGTATCGCTCACATCAACCGTGGCTACATAAGCCAGCCCAATTTAGACCCCGATATAATAGGTATGTTCCCCGTTATTGCCCATCAACGATGGATATAGCACTGCTTGAAAAGTGTTCATACAAAAACAAATGTTATCCAGTTTGGTCTCAGTAGTTTTGTTTAAGATCTTTGATCCCCCTGGCCCTCAGCTCAGGGTCCAATGTTAAACTATGTTGTTAGTAATTCCTGCAATCTTGGGTTATAGTCTTGAACCTACCAGACATAGTTTGCCTGTGCATTTTAAAAGATCATTGTGACCAAGTTTCATTGTAATTTGCACTGTACTTTTAGAAAATATCTTTCAATAAATTTCGCCATATGGTATAATCTCAACTACGTTCGTCACTTGCAATCAAGTTGGATTGTACCCTGTCCTGCCGAACACAATTTTGCTAGAAGGCCATCCAATGACAAGTTTTGCTTCAATTTGCTTAGTAGTTTCTAAGTAGAAGATCTTTCTATGCATTTCCAAATAAGATGCACTCACACTACGTTTTCCGCGGGCGGCCATCTACGATTGGAGACATACCTGACAGATATATTTATTGTAAGGATTTACTAGTAGTTTGTTTGCAATTAGTTCTATAAATTCTGTGTAAAAATGTGCTCCGTAGAGCGTAGCAAGTAACGACCGTATAAAGGGTACATTCGGGTAAGTGTTGACACAAAGTAAATGTAGACATATTAAATTGCTAGACTCCATCCAATTCAATCGCCCCGAAAGGGCCAATCACATCTCTAGACCCGATTTGGGCCTCTTGTTTGTTGGAAACGATAAACTAAAAACTTAAAAAATTAAGTATAACACAATGTATGAAATCTACAAAATAAAAATATAAATCTATAAAGTATACACATGTCGAACAACATTTTTCGTTTCATCAAGTTGAAGCATTTTCAGTCTAGATCCTTTTTGGTACTCTTCGTTTTCAAAACCGCCAACAAATTACATAATCCATTAAAATACCTTCATATGATTTCTGTTCCAAACATCTTCATCAAAATCGGACAAAAAAAAATTGATTTCCAATTTGTTCTTGGTTCACCCCTTTTGGCCTTGTGTTTCTCAAAAACGGTAAATTCAACATCAAATATTTAAAACTATCTCCTACAGGGTCCAATATGAAATCGTTGTTCCCCTCGGAGGCCTTGGATCAAACCAAAACCGGCCGAAAACAATTTGCAAAGGGAACTAGGTTTTGTTCCAATTGGTTGTTTTGAGCAACTGTTTAACTATGTTCCCGCTATGCCAGATCGTTTAAAAAGAATCAATACAAGAACCAATGTAAACAAGTTTGGTTCCAATTGACCTATAATTGTTAATGTTTGTGTCATTTTGGTCTTTTGTGGATAGTTGTCTCATTGGTAATCATACCACATCTTCTTTTTGATAAGTAAGTTCAGAGATGATATTTGAATGCATTTCATACAAGTGTGGCAGTTAGTAGATAGATATAGGAAGATGTGGTGTGAGTGCCAATGAGACAACTCTCCATCCAAATAACAATTTAAAAAGTAAACCATTATAGGTTAAAGTACGGCCTTCAACACGGAGCCTTGGCTCACACCGAACAACAAGCTATAAAGGGCCCCAACATTACTAGTGTAAAACCATTCAAACGGGAAAACCAACGGTCTAATCTATATAAACAAAATTTATTATGTCATCATTATTTCCCTTGTTTAAAACTATAAATTTCATATTTCTTTATTTGATGATTTAGATGAAGCTTATTCGCTATATATTTGTTAAATAGCATAGCTTTTGCTATTTGAATTCATTGGTAAAGGATATCTATTTATATTGTAAAGTTTAATATTTGCACCGTCGCAAAACCTTAGAGAAACTTATATATTTTATAGAACTCGTTAACCGGATTTTAGGGACAAAAATGTCGGTTATTGATTGGGGATGTACGGCGACCGGGCGGGCGGCAATCAAATGTTGTCCGTGCATTAACTCATGAACCGTTCAACCAAAGCTTTTAAAATACTAATAACTAAATGAAGGTCAAGTTCAATAATGGCGAATTTGACTTTTACCGTTCAGGAGTTATGGTTCTTAAATGATGGAAAAATGGAGTTTCCAGTCGTGTCCGTGCATTAACTCATGAACAGTTCAACCAAAGCTTTTAAAATTTTAATATGTTGTTACTGACAACTAAATGAAGGTCAAGTTCAATAATGGCGATTTTGACTTTTACTGTTCAGGAGTTATGGTTCTTGAAAGATAGAATATTGAAGTTTCCAGTCGTGTCCATGCATTTACACATGAACTGTTCTACCAAATCTTCCCAAATTTTAATATGTTTATTATTGATGACAAAATGAAGGTCAAGTTCAATAATGACGATTTTGACTTTTACCGTTTAGGAGTTATGGTTCTTGAAAGAATGTGAAATGGCATTTCCATTCAAGTGGTTGCATTTACTCATGAACCATTCCATCTAAGCTTTTCAAATTTTAATATGTTGATACTGATGACAAAGTGGAGGTCAAATTTGATACTGACAATTTTCACTTTCACCGTCCATCAGTTATGGTTCTTGTGATATTGGCAGGACAAAAATAAATGATAATAAATCCGGTTTGCTGTCGTTGTGACAGCCAGCCTCTTGTTTTAGATTATTATCTTGAATTCTCTAAGGATTGATATTCAGTCCAACCAAGGAAAGCCAAGCTCTCAAAACAGAATTTAGGTTAGTGCATTTGCTACATGCCTCCATAGTACATTAGTGCATTTGCTACATGCTTTCTAAGTACGAGTTTGAAGATATTGAATGCTCCATTTCTGATTACCTTTGGCATGTGATAATAAAAGTTGTACTTTGTTAATTAAATTATATATTGTTTTCAGTTTTTGGTTTTCATTCACTTAGATATATTTTAGCGCATCACATTTGGCATCAGTCATTTCTATTACATCAGTTTACAAACTAGAACTAGTATCTCAATTGTTTGTAAAACAATTGAAAGGTCTTTCCTGTTAAAGTGATGTTTTCGTAATGTACTTTGTACGACCTTTCGTTTGATATACGACAAGCATACCTTCTAAAACTTTTCGCTTATAACACTTAATGGTCTCATCCGCCTAATTATTTTTAGATCGGAAGTATGATATATGTAACATAGAGTATATGAGCTTTCATTTTATATGCGACAACTCCATGTTCTAGAGAGTTTGATTTTTGCACTTAATAACCCTATTCAACTTATTTTTGGAGGTCGGGAATTTGATATTTCATATGTTCATATCATGACCTTTCATTTGATATACAACAACCCTATCTTAAAAGAAAATGTATTGTTTGCACTCAATAACCCCATTGACCAAGTAATTTCAGAGGAAAAGATTCTTCAATGTTAAGGTCCTGTTATGTTTTGATATGTTACATGTATGTTGTCAACAATTTTTGTTTAGAAACGAACTTACTGGACTAACATTTTAAAGCAAGTGATCCAAGGACCATTGTGACTAAGTTTCAGAAAAGATCTTTGAAGTATTTTTCCTTATTAAAGGTCCATTGTTAAACTAAGTTCCATGATGTATGATATGTACTGGAACGGACCTTGACCTGTCGAACACAATTTTCAAAGGGTACCATTTAAGAGTCGTTGAGACCAAGTATGGTTCTAATTGACCATTTAGTTCCAGAGGGAAACAATTGTGAAAGTTTTACCATAGGTTTAAATGTTAAACTCTGTTAACAGCTGTTGGTCATCTTGGAAAATATCTTTGAATGTTTCCTATAGGGTCGAATGTTTTAATGTTTCCCTCTTGCGGTAATCTTGGATGGTACCATAAACTGCTGACATAATTTAATCAAAGCACCGTAAGCGCTGTAGGCAGTTAACCAAAAACCAAGCCAAACATAATTATAAAAACTGTGGCAATGTTGCTTCAATTTTTTTAAAGATTTTTTTAAAATGAACAAACATTAGACAGTCATATATTGTACATTTATGTTCATTTAATGAATTAATCATTAAGGCAAATAATTCATATTTTGTCAAAGTTTTAAAAGCATCGCATATATCAAGTATATTTTTTTCATGGTAATGAGTCTGCAGTGGTACAAGTTTGCAATGATTGTAGTTCTTCTAGTTGATAGTTAACGTTGGTATAAGTTGACTGTTAGTAGTTCAAGTTGCCTTTAGTAAGAGCTCGTAAAAGTATGAATGGACTTGCTTCCCTGGAAAGAAAACTTAGTTTGTGTTCAACAGTACAAAAGTTATGAGACACAAATCAGACAAATGTTTACTACTACAAGGATCAAAGGTGAGGTCTGACTAACCTGTCCATAGTAAATGTTAATGTCCCCCACCTTCACCCCAAGTTTATGATGTCTGAGTTTGGAATAAAATGGCAGGTAATTATAAAAACAGTTGGTCAAACATTCTTGGGCTTGAAAGATATGTTTTCTTTATAATGAGCCATATGAAAATGCAAATTTTTATAGGACCAGTAATAATTCAAATTATAATTAAGGGAAATTCTTTAAACCGACTAATTATTTTCCATCAATAAAATTTTACAATTATCAAAAAAAAATATTGTTACATAATGCTGTTATGAAGTCTTTCAAACAAAACTTCAATAATTATTCATTCCTATGGTCACCAAAAATTGGGCAAGATCTAGTACACGTTGGTTAGGTCTATCAAAGTGACATAGATATAGGACGATATGGTGTGACTGCTAATGAGACAACGCTCCATCCAAATAACAATTTCAAAAAAGTAAATCAGTATAGGTCAATGTACGGCCTTCAACACGGATCCTTGGCTCACACCAAACAACAAGCTATAAAGGGCCCCAAAATTACTAGTGTTAAACCATTCAAACGGGAAAACCAACGGTCTAACCTATAAAAAAAACGAGAAACGAGAAACACGTATAAATTACATAAACAAACGGCAACTACTGTACATCAGATTCCTGACTTAGGACAGGTGCAAACATTTGCAGCGGGATTAAACGTTTTAATGGATCCAAACCTTCTCCCTTTTACAGAAACAATAGCATAACATCACAACATAGAAAGACATGCATATGTGACGCCTATGAGATTGACATTGTATGTCATTCAATCTTTTTGAAATGACAAACAGGAATGAATATGATTTAGTTTAGGAGTTGGTTTTTCAATCTTTTACAAGTTCTCAAAACACACACAAGAGGGGATGGGGTGACCCTAGGGACTGCCCTAATATTTCATTTAATGTTTTTGTATCTTGTCCGATACATTCATATATATGGTTTGGGGTGGGGATCTCAATCGTTATCAAGTTTTCAAACAGGAGGGGTGGGATGATCCTAGTATATTTCATTTGATTTGTTATGTTGTCCAATACATGGATATATATGGTTGAGGAAGCATTATTTGAAACATCAGTGACTAGCAGACTTATAATCCAGATGAAATAAAGTGGAAAATTTTGGATATAAATTTCTGTTTCTTAGTTATCAAACAGGAGTTTGTAGGGTGACCCTTAGGACTCTCCCTATATTTCATTTGATTAGTTCTCAATCATGAATATATATGGTTTAATTTAAAGGTGGGGATCTCGACTGTTTCGACTCGGGGGATTATAAACAACATAAGGAATCCTAATGTGCTCTACTTCCTATGTGCAACTTCAAAACTTTTGGGAAAATCGATCATTTAAGGTTTTTCTGGTCATATCTTTTGTAATCCAGAACGAAAAGTATGAAAAAACTATCCTTTAAGTTATAAATAGCAAAGTTACCAGCTAGATAAGGACAATGGCAAGTATTTCAGCATTTATTGGGTAGAACACAAATCCAGGGTGCTTGCATAAAGCAGCTTAACTGCATAAAAAGGTTACATTCCAAGGACCACCATGATCAATTTTGATCCTTATTGGCCAAATACTTTCAGCTATCTTAGATTGTGTTTCCCTTTTAAGTTCAAATGTTCAATTAAGATCTGTGGCATGTTATTAACCATCTTGGATCGGACCCGAACCTTCTGGATACCCATTTTGACCATGTTTGGTTACAATTTGGCAAGTAGTTTCAAAGACTTTCCTTATGGTCCAATGTTTAACTATGTTCCATGCTGGCAGTAATCTTATAGATTGAACTTACCAGACACAATTTTTAAAGGACGCCATCCGTGAATACTTGTGATAGAGTTTGGTTCTAATTGGCATAGGAAGGAACAGATCTCACAATTCATGCCATACCAATATGCAACCACGAAAACTGTTTGAGGCCATATAAAATGAAGTCCACGATAAATAGGAAGTGAATGTTTAATTGCTCTCTGATTGCACCCAGGGTATGGCATTAATACATAATGAATTGTCCATCAGGATTCAAAGATGGGTAGTTGCTGAGAAAAATGTGATTAATATTCGGTGAAGTCATCACTTTATTAATTCCACCCAAACTATGAATTTACCAAGTCAAACTGAACTGCTATCGTTAGCTAATAGCTGTTATTTACCAGTTCTTCATATTTTTGACATTATTTTAGCTGTTCTTAGCATTCCATATAATACCAGTTTGAAAAACTGTCTAATTTGACCATTTCTTAGCAGTCATAGTACCTTTTAAAGTGTTGTCAATTGGACAACAGTTATGACAGCAGTTCCATAGCAGTTAGATAGCTGATTGGATTTTAATCTTTGTTATAAAAATGCTTGGACCTGACTTGTGTTTTCAGCTTGAAAGTAAACCTTCATTTGAATGATCAAATGTGCATTTTTGGCTCCAAACTGTGTGTAAATTCTTGCTAGTGAAAAACTATTTTTGTCAATTATAAATTATAATTTAGGCTAAATGGAATGCATTCACAAACCCACAGTACAGTAATAAGTTGAAGTTACAGTTAATGCATGTGTATATTCTGACATAAATTTGTAGGGGAAAACAGAAATCACACAGACAGCCCAAAAAGGGTGGATACTGGTTTATTCAAATAGAATAGTTGATGTTGGCAGGAATGTAATAAACTAATATCATATACTTGCAGTGCAAGATGTTATTTGAAAATGAAGATACGACTATTTTAATATGATTTTGTTAAAAAACAAAAATACATCATATTCATTATTCAAGACTTGAAAAACGGGGAGGGAGTATTAGGTAAACATAGGCTGCAAATAGCCGATTGGTTATGGTTAATATTGACCAAACAATCCATTTTATGAGTTTGACTGTCCCTCTGGTATCTTTCGTCCCTCTTTTAATGAAGTTGATGTATGTTACTGAAGTTTGTTTCCAAAATTGGAAACATAATTTTGGAAACATAATACAATGTTTTACATATTACATAACATTATTATTACGTGTATTATTATTATTTTTTTTAAATCCAAAAGAGAATTAATATAGTTTCACCACTGCAACAAGTGTGTTGCAATATTTCTCCACTGGAGACAGTCAATTTTCAATATTTTAAGTGCTAGGCTTTCTTAGTTTTTTTTTAATTTTACTGTGGAGAATGGAGAAATATTGTTATACACGAGTTATTAGTGGTGAAATCTGTTTCTCTGATGTACAGCTTAGAAAATCAACTTAGCACTTTGTATGAATATGCATTATTGATAGCTGTTAGTATACCAGTTCTCATGAATATTCAGTGCTGACATCAGTTTTTTTGGGTACATGTATCTCATTTAAAATTTTCGTCACAAAAACCTGCTAATAATTGTGAAGGCTAAATAAACTGCTATGAAATGCCTATTATGCAAACTAGCCATTGCCTTGAATTTGTCAACTGTGAATGCTAATGAACTGCTGTCATTAGTTAGAACTGTGAATGCTAATAAACTGCTGTCCACTTTGACTTGGGTTATCATAACATTCAAGTATTCATTTTAAAAAGTTGAATATACTTGACTTTATACTTCATCTGGGCACTGATTGAGTCAAAATTAACAATGAAACAGATGTTATTAGTATCTGTTATTCTTGTATCTTTCTTTGTAAACGCATTTTGTATGTTCCGTTATGTATTGGTTTATTAGGACCCAGCTATAAAATGTGGCTGATGCCTTATAGTGATCAGGTCGTCCAGACATAACACAGTGTCCAGGCTGTGCCTCTTTATATAATTGGCATTACAGTACTGCAACTGATCTCAAAAGAGACGCTTAGTTAACAGTTTAATGTTCATTTTTTTTTTACATAAATAAGGCCGTTAGTTTTCTCGTTTGAATTGTTTTACCGGTCTTATCGTGGCCTTTTATAGCTGACTATGCGGTATGGGCTTTGCTCATTGTTGAAGGCCGTACGATGACCTATAGTTGTTAATGTTTGGGTCATTTTTGTGGATATTTATAGTTGCCTCATTGGCAATCATACCACATCTTCTTTTTTATAATATAACAGTTCCGGAATAAAACACGGCTGCAAATTGTTTTAAATGATAGACTAGTATATAGATTTAAATTTCTTTCTGTTCATAAAAAGTTTTGTGGTCACATTTTTGTATTTTAGCACTTTTAATTGGGTATACACCTCAATGTACGGTGTTAGAAGTCACCTTTAAATCCCAAAACCAAAATCATTTTGTTATTTATTGACTCTTTTTATTAAAATTTTCGATGCACATATAATCAAGGATCATTGGACTGATGAAGACATAAATTTAATACCATCCTCGAGTAAAACTCTCAAACTTAAAGTTGGCAGTTTCTAAGATGGAAATTTAACGCATTTGTTTTTGGAAAACAAGAAAATATATGATTCAAAAGTAATATTTGACGTTTCAGAGGACAAATCATTATTATTGTGATACTGCATGCAAAATTTGTTGGGCAAATTCCAAAGTTTTGTAAAAAAAAAATAAAAAAAAAAATAAAATTAAAACATCATTTAAAGGGAAACCGGTACTACAATATATTACATTTCCCCAACATTAGGTTGGCCTTTTGTGTACCCAAGGCAGATGAAGGAAGTCAACTTAGAAACGCCGTGATTGGATGCAAGAGTACAATATATTTTTTTTACTGATCTATGAATATTAAACTGCAGTGTGTATATTTACAATAAAAATTTAAAAACCCATTGAAGATTTTCTAGAGAATATTCGAAAAGACTTCCAAAATTTCATAAATTTGGTGTAAAATGACGGCGGGCATGGATAACACTCAGCAATGATGATCTAGTTTTAAAATTGTTTTCATCCTACATGTACTTTCCAGATATGCCAGACCTAAATCAGAAACTCGCTGCAAATGTTTGCACCTGTCCTAAGTCAGGAATCTGATGTACAGTAGTTGTCGTTTGTTTATGTAATATATACGTGTTTCTCGTTTTGTTTATATAGATTAGACCGTTGGTTTTCCCGTTTGAATGGTTTTACACTAGTAATTTTGGGGCCCTTTATAGCTTGTTGTTCGGTGTGAGCCAAGGCTCCGTGTTGAAGGCCGTACTTTAACCTATAATGGTTTACTTTTTAAATTGTTATTTGGATGGAGAGTTGTCTCATTGGCACTCACACCACATCTTCCTATATCTATCTACTAACTGCCACACTTGTATGAAATGCATTCACATATCTTCTCTGAACTTACTTATAAAAAAGAAGATGTGGTATGATTGCCAATGAGACAACTATCCACAAAAGACCAAAATGACACAAACATTAACAATTATAGGTCAATTGGAACCAAACTTGTTTACATTGGTTCTTGTATTGATTCTTTTTAAACGATCTGGCATAGCGGGAACATAGTTAAACAGTTGCTCAAAACAACCAATTGGAACAAAACCTAGTTCCCTTTGCAAATTGTTTTCGGCCGGTTTTGGTTTGATCCAAGGCCTCCGAGGGGAACAACGATTTCACATTGGACCCTGTAGGAGATAGTTTTAAATATTTGATGTTGAATTTACCGTTTTTGAGAAACACAAGGCCAAAAGGGGTGAACCAAGAACAAATTGGAAATCAATTTTTTTGTCCGATTTTGATGAAGATGTTTGGAACAGAAATCATATGAAGGTATTTTAATGGATTATGTAATTTGTTGGAGGTTTTGAAAAAGAAGAGTACCAAAAAGGATCTAGACTGAAAATGCTTCAACTTGATGAAACGAAAAATGTTGTTCGACATGTGTATACTTTATAGATTTATATTTTTATTTTGTAGATTTCATACATTGTGTTTTACTTAATTTTCTAAGTTTTTAGTTTATCGTTTCCAACAAACAAGAGGCCCAAATCGGGTCTAGAGATGTGATTGGCCCTTTCGGGGCGATTGAATTGGATGGAGTCTAGCAATTTAATATGTCTACATTTACTTTGTGTCAACACTTACCCGAATGTACCCTTTATACGGTCGTTACTTGCTACGCTCTACGGAGCACATTTTTACACAGAATTTATAGAACTAATTGCAAACAAACTACTAGTAAATCCTTACAATAAATATATCTGTCAGGTATGTCTCCAATCGTAGATGGCCGCCCGCGGAAAACGTAGTGTAAGTGCATCTTATTTGGAAATGCATAGAAAGATCTTCTACTTAGAAACTACTAAGCAAATTGAAGCAAAACTTATCATTGGATGGCCTTCTAGCAAAATTGTGTTCGGCAGGACAGGGTACAATCCAACTTGATTGCCAGTGACGAACGTAGTTGAGATTATACAATATGGCGAAATTTATTGAAAGATATTTTCTAAAAGTACAGTGCAAATTACAATGAAACTTGGTCACAATGATCTTTTAAAATGCACAGGCAAACTATGTCTGGTAGGTTCAAGACTATAACCCAAGATTGCAGGAATTACTAACAACATAGTTTAACATTGGACCCTGAGCTGAGGGCCAGGGGGATCAAAGATCTTAAACAAAACTACTGAGACCAAACTGGATAACATTTGTTTTTGTATGAACACTTTTCAGGCAGTGCTATATCCATCGTTGATGGGCAATAACGGGGAACATACCTATTATATCGGGGTCTAAATTGGGCTGGCTTATGTAGCCACGGTTGATGTGAGCGATACAGCCTCTTAATAGTCTTTTGTTTCATATCCTAAAATATTGGCGCAAAAAGTTTGTCATTAAACTAGATCCTTGAGTACAAGAAAGTAGAAACAAAACCATTCAAACGAATGCGATCAACATAGGAATATCATATCCCATTGGCAAACTTTTTTGTGCCGAGACCAGGCGTTACAAATCAGGCATGAGCTTTGTGTCAACACTTGCCCTACTGTTTGTTCCCTTGATAAATGTGATCGTATCATGCTGCACTAGGCGTAGAGAGTATTTTCTTTTATATTTACCATAATCAACAACAAAAAATCTAGACCAAGAAACAGTATATAGTAACTCCTAGTAATTTTGTTTGATTTAATTCTTGTATGGTAAAACCAAATATCAAACCTACTTATATTATATATATAATTAATTTCTAAAAAAATGTTTATGCAAAATCATTATTGTATAAAAAATGTATAGCAAATGTTCAATTCGGTAAGGCAGCAATCAATGTCCGAAACAATAGCTCTGCGTCATCGTATGATGTGATGATGGGAAACTGATCTCGTCTGTTTCCAGTAAGCAACTCGACAATGTTAATAAATTCATTGCTACAGCCATGCTCTGGAAAGTTCTCTGTATATTCCTCTATGAGATTGTCAATTGTTTGTAAGTTACATGGTAAAGGAAATGAACAGTCTCTTCCACCAAAGATCTCTGGCTGATAGTATAACATATTTGGAATACCACTTGGTGTTACAACTTCAGCACGTTGTCTTCTTATTCTATGTGAGTTCCAGTTCTCAGCAAACATGTCCAATTGATGTTGGATAACGGAGAGGAAACAAAATCGAACACATTCTTTATGTACTGGACACGATACATTAAGAAGTCCAGTGTCTTGGAAATCCTGGAAACGGTTTCTCCAAAACTGGGTGAAACTCGTTTTTAGTGTACCCCAAAGCCTTTCTATTCTTTGATTTGCAACAGATCTGCCGACGAGAAAAGAATTTTGTCCCGACATTTCATCGTTTTGATTATGTCGCAACGATCTTTGTAAATCCCTCATTATGACGTTTTCTGTTCCTGCATCCGATCGAACAACCCTTGGAAGCATCTTTCTTTGTTTGATCCAATTAAGATACCAGTAACCGACATATCTGGGGTTATTGTTGGAGGGACTTGCTATCAACCATAAAAGTTTACGAGAGTATCCATCGATTGCCCCATGTATAGCTATGCCGTAGGGTTTTGATTTATCGTAACCATCGACATGAATCAGATAGTTTGGTCCTCTATTGTAGTACACTCTCCTTCGAAGAACTCGATGCGATCTGTTAAGTACACCCTGTTGGTCTATTGTTCTTAAGCAAAGCCTTGCTCTTGATTGTGTGACGCAAAGTCCAAAGCCTATGTTCAGAGTCCTCCACATATACCTGTATCCAACATTAGACAGGCCATTACGGTGTAAAGCCAGGATTGTCCTTACAACTGTAGGTAATGGCGACTGGTTGTTACGCCGTCTGATATTTAATCTTCTCTTAAGTCTTTTTAACATGGAACAACTCATGAATGTTCCGTGAACAAACAAGAGAAATCCACATATTTGAAGGGACGTGTAGCATAATTGATGATAGTATTGGACTAGTTCAGGCACAGAAGCATCATCGCCTGGGTAAGGTATTCCTGTAACGTCATGATCAGCAACACAAAGGAGACAACAGAGTAACTGAAACATAAAGATAGAAATTACACGTATGATGTAATGATAAAATGAAAAATCCGATTGGCTTGATATCTAAATAGGGTGTTCACTGTGACGTCATCAGCTTACTATAAAACTACTAGGAAATGCGCTGCGCCTTCACATTTAATGGAATACGAAATGGAAAAATACACAGTAAGTTTTGACAATCCAAAATAAATCTTCATGGCGATATTTATAACATATTTCATTTTTAAATTTACCCGTTATAGGTATCAGGTATAAGCATATGATATTTTTACATTTGAACATGTTTTCATTTTCAAACAAGAGGACATATCTTCTTCCAGCATATTGCAATCGAATAAACATTTTAAAAGTCATCTGATGCCTAAACGAATTTATTTTGTTTGGTTGATTTTTGTACCATATCTTAAAGAAACAACGAATAGTGTACCTAATGAATAAAATTTGTTATGAAAAAAATATGTTTCAATTTTTGCTAAATTTGTTGTAACATCATGCCTCCTTAAACATGATATCTAGTTCTTTATCAATCATTGACTAATTTATAAAATTTGGTCGCATATTGTCAAAGTCAATCAACCATAAAAACAAGGCCAAGATCAAATTACAGGTATCAAAATGACATCCCCTGGTAGTGGGGCACCTCCTTGTCTAATATCATCAACCTAAGTCAAAGCTAAAATTACACTTCAGACTATCATCCCCTTGTAGTTGGAGACGTTAATGCCAAATATTATCAACCTTAGACTTCTATTTCTTGAGATATGGACTTAAGCAGTAAACTCGGTTGCAAAATTGACTATTAGAGTTCTTCAGGGTCATTCAAGCATTTAAAATAGGTCAAAGATAAATGGCACATGACTGACTGGCAAGAACAATATGTAGGAAATCTGCATCCTAAATATAAGAACCTTACTCGTTATGCTTCACGAGATAAAGACATGAACAGCAAACTTGGTTGCAATGTTAACGCCATATATTCACCGTCGCCTGTAAAACCGTACCTACATGTCTCGCTTTTACTGCGCATGCTAGACAAAATATGAAGAAAACTTTATATCATGGTTCACTATATTTTTCGCTAGAGCCGTGTAAATGTGTGCTCATTTTTCCTATTTTGGTAATCCTTTATTTTTTGTAATTTTTGGCCGTTTAAGGTGCAGTTTTTACAAAAAATAAATCACAATACAGTATTAAACCTTTTTCATACTTTCCACGAAGATGGAGCTGATTAGTCTAAATGAAGAAAAACATTATAAAAACTATACAAGAAAGTTTTGAAAAATTTTGTTTGTTTTTAAGCCAAAGTGTGTTGATTTGATGTTCGATGTCAGCAACATATTTCTTTGTTTTACTTTCAACATTACCTTTAAAATATTGCTTGATTCCATAGTCTTTGACCATTTATTAGACGGGCAGGTGACCAAGCAGCTGAAATGGACGATATTTCTTCAATTGAAATGTTTAATGAATAGCAAAATCTTCTAATCGGTCAATATCAAAATAAAGTGAACACATATTTCGTTTCGCATCATGCTTTTCTACCTGGCATTAGTGGCGAATCCAGGGGGTCCGGGGTTGGAACCCTTTTTTACATTTATTTGGAAGATCAATGCAATTGAATGGGGACATATAGTTGGAACTCCCCTTTATCGTGGGCTTTTGGCCGTTTAAGGTGCAGTTTTTACAAAAAATAAATCACAATACAGTATTAAACCTTTTTCATACTTTCCACGAAGATGGAGCTGATTAGTCTAAATGAAGAAAAACATTATAAAAACTATACAAGAAAGTTTTATCCCCATACCCAACCCTTATAAATGACAAGATCCACCCTGCTAGTTGTGAATCAAATTATTTGTTTAGATTACTAATTTTTTTTTTTGTTTAGCTGTTATGAATTAAATGAGTCATGGAGATTGATCTACAAAGGACTCTGAAAGGCGAAAGGGAGGGACCATTCAGTTTTTTTCCATTTTTCATTGACAGTCGTACAGAACGGGTAGTGTACTTGTGATGGGATGGTGGGGAGAGGGGTGAAACCCTTTAAGTAGAATATATCTTTAATAATAGCAGACGTCTTACTCTAGATCTTATCACAGGTCACGTTAAACTGTAACTTTTCAATGCCCTTTCATTCAAACAATAACGTTTTTTCTCCCTATGATCTTTTTCATTTTGTGTTCAGTATTGCTTCATATTAAAATATAACGCTAAGTCTCCAAAGAAAACAAATATAAACTTACTTATGACTCGTTTCCACTGCTCCCGCTGATGTTGTTGCTGTCGATCTCCATCTTTAATGTGTCAGCACAGGAAGTAAAATACGGACCGTGGGAATCTGACCGTGAGAACGAATAAAGTTAACATCAAATAAGCAAGTTGACTTAATTAATAAACAAGTCGACTTCTTATTTTATGTCATTTACATTTATATTAGCAAGTCGACATTGTAATAAGAACTTTATCTACATCATTCCGACAAGTTGACTTGAACATGATGATTTAATATCAAATAAACAAGTTGTCGACTTAATCAATTAATAAGTTGAATTCAACGTGTCGACTTCTTATTACTATGCCATTATATTTATATCAGCAAGTCGACATTGTACAACAATTTTTCTACATCATTCCGACAACTTGACTTCAACTTGATGATAAGATTCCAGCTTATAACACACAACTTGACTAATAATTCCGACTTATTAGCAACAAAATAACTTTACAAGGGGTGTACCATATGCGCTTCCATATGTTATGGTTCATTACAATCAAGCTTGTGCCAATGTTTAAATGCGCTATATTTGAATAGGCAAACTTATAAATAATATTGAGATCCATATGTTACACCTTGTGATTAATTTTTTGGCAATCATCAATGACAGTTAGCGAGGTTTAAGAACATCAGTTGTTCGACCTGTTAGTCAAATGTGCTTTGTTAAAAATTACTTTTTTTCACTCGTTTGATCTTTTTAAAAATGTTGTATTTAGACCCCACCACAACGAAATTTGTTACATGCACACGTATAAACATTGCGGTTTTTATCCAACGCAATCATTGTTTGAACGTTGTTTTTAATTCAGTAGATATATATAGGAGATGTGGTATGAGTGCCAATGAGACAACTCTCCATCTAATTAACTATTTATAAAAGTAAACCATTATAGGTCAAGGAACGGCCTTCACCATAATTAATTGGCTCACAATGATCAGAAAGATATAAAGGGCCCGAAAAATAACATGAATGTGTAAAACCATTCAAACGGGAAATTATATTTATTTCGTTTTGGCTTGTATTATATTTTCCCTCCGGTTAATTTAATCCGTTCATCCTATTTTGATTCTTTAGAATTCAAGAATCTATCCTAAATTGAGTTAAATTAAATGGCCTTCCAAATACTTTTCGATCCCTAAAATCACTGAAGAGACATTAATTGTCAAAATTCGGATATGGTGTAAAACAATTAGCACCTCATGTTATGGTTTATAATCTTTGCCGCAAGTTTATTGTTTTCTATTTGGTATTAATTAGATATTGAGATCCATTTTGGACACCTTGTGATTAATTGTTTAGGAAATCCTAAATGGCAGTCAGCAGGCTTTAGGAACATCAGTAGTTTGACCTGTTAGTCAAATACGTTTTGTTTAAATACATACACAGAAATAATTATATTTATAAGTACGTCTGAACCAGTGACAACTCTACAACAGATTTATCCATCGGATCACCCGCAGTAAAGGTGATACATGGCTGTGTACATTCTGTATATGCAACTCGTCTAAACATTAACAATGTTAGATCTGTAAATTAGCTTTCTCATTTTTTTTGATAAAATTCTTATGAATAGTTATCAAAGTTACCAGGATTATAATTTAGTACGCCAGACGCGCGTTTCGTCTACATAAGACTCATCAGTGACGCTCATATCAAAATATTTATAAAGCCAAACAAGTAAAAAGTTGAAGAGCATTGAGAATATCAGTCCAAAAATGTAAAAACTCAAACTTTGCGGAAACAAATTTGTGTTCTTCCTTAGCCAGGAATGAACTCGTACTACCGTTTTATATTGGCACCAAATCGCCTGGAACAGCTATAGAATGCCACAAAATGATAAATGTAAAAGAATTCCCGCGATAAACATAATGCCCTTAAAACTTATGGACAAAAAGTGAACGAAAACCAAATTTGTAAACCAGCAACATACGACAACTATTTAACTAATGGCTCCTGACTTAGGGCAATCACATAAATACAAAATGTGGCGGGGTTAAACAGGTTACCGGGATTTCAACCATTCCCCATAATGAAAAAGAAATAATTCCTGCAATCCGATTTACACTAGTAACAACCATTTTTACTTAGGAATAGACAGATATTTGGGCTTTTGCTGACTTAAAACACACCTTGTATGTTTAAAAAACAAACTTCCTGGACCGACATTTTGAATATTTTATCAAATTTTAGTTCCTTTACATTCCCGCCGTTTATTTTTTAGAAGTATTTTTATGATATCAGAGAAGTAATATATCATAGAGAGATAGACCTTTGTTTCATATACATGATAATATCAGTGTTTTCAATGTAGTTTAGTTTACTGTAGTATCCGTGTTTGTCCATTTACTTTTAGTTCAGTATATGTATTGTTTGTGTCTTGTGAATAGTAGTTACCTGTATGTTAAATTGTATCACAGATCAAGTTTATTCGTTCAGTTGATGTTCATCTATAATACAACTTTTTTTTGATTGAGTAAAAATATTTTATACTGTGTTTCTCTGTGTTGTGGTGTTACACAATTGTTTCAGATCAGGAAGAAAGTTTGGTACCATAAAAACATTTATTCCCGCTGCAATTGTTCGCATCTGATGTTCAAAAGCTGTCGTTTGTTGATGTGGTTCATAAGTGTTTCTTGTTTCTCGTTTTTTTTATATATGGATTAGACCATTGGTTTTCCCGTTTGAATTGTTTAACACTAGTAATTTTTGGGGCATTTTATAGCTTGCTGTTCGGTGGCAGCCAAGGCACCGTGTTAAAGACCGTACCTTGAGATATAATGGTTTACTTTAATAAAGTGTGACTTGAATGGAGAGTTGTCTCATTGGCACTCATATCCCACTTCCTATATCTATTATACAAGTAGTAACAAATAGTGCATTCATGAATCTATGAATGATTAACGTAATATTATTGGACATAATGTAGCAACTAATCCTGACTTGTTTTATAATTGAGTTGATCCAATTTGTATTTATAATATATGCACTTTGAGAGTATTGGTTGTATGGTTGTATAGAAACGAACCAGTTTATCATATTTCATACATGTACTTTTTGGGTTATTTATTTATGTCGTTTAAATAGACATCTTTAACATGTAGACGAAACATTTAATTCCGTCCTTGAACCTGGTTACATTTGGTGCAAGATGCAATCTTTCACTAAAGAGATTATTCATGAACATTAGTATATAAAAAGGATATAAAACTATACCATTGTATACGGGCTACACGGAGACACCACACGCATTAAAGTTGAAAACCTACCTAATCACATAACACTAGTACAATTGCACTCGAGATGATATTTATGAGAAAGAAAGCACCTAGTGAAATAAATCTTACCCGAAGATGAAGAATGTTTATCGCTTTTGACATCCACATAAGATAGTTTGCTGCATGCCATATCTGGAAGTATTATATGAATGTAGAATTATATAAGAATCGTAAGTTATTAATCATAAATATATATAATTATATGTACAAATATACAGAATTATTTAAATATCATGTAACAGGACTCACAGAAATTAAATATTTAACACAAACTGTTATTTATTAGTTGAATGACTAGCTTGTATAAATTAAATCAAGAGTTGGTTTACTGTGGATTCGTATATTCATATATTATCGATAATAACAAATTTCATTGATTCAGAAAAAAATAATTTTATGGGATATTGTTTTTTATTATTATTTTTCGATACAGTAAATTAATACTTCGTTAAAGCTTTGGTGGCGGTAAAACTTTTCACTAATCCACAAACATTGATACTTGTTTCCCATGGAAAATAAAGAATCCAATTTAGTTTATGTCTCTTTGTTCCTTTTTGGTAAAATACAATTTATATCTATTTCATTTTTCGGGTCAACAAAGAAAATTAACGTTCAGTAATGAACATATTTGTATACACAAGTCAATTTTATGGGTTTTTTATGAATAAGATGTCGAAGAAAATTGAAGAAAAATAAACAAATTCTTACTATAGATTATCAAGCGTGCCTTTCAATCAAACTACTAATGTAGAATGCACATAAGAATCATAACCATGTAGTTATCTAACAATGCAGTCCGTCTGTCATGTTCACATGTTCAATATGTTGCGGAAACAAAAGGTCAATGATAAAAACAAGTTAACTCGAACAAATAAAATCGGTAGAATATTTTTTGCAAACATACTTAAGAAATAATTCAAGGGGGCTTGAATATATCGTGATTTTACCACGGGGTTGTCCCTTTATGACAAATATTTTACCCTAGGCGATAGCGAGGGTTAAAATATCGGCATAAACGGACAACCCGTGGTAAAATTACTATATATTCAGGCCCCCATGAATTATTCGATTCTAATAGGACAAATACGGCAATTGTTTTAGATCGAAGGTGAAGGCATGATTTGCCGTTCTCATAAATAAATGCACTGTGAAATGGACGTAAAAGAATGGAGTAAACTGAATAAATGACATGCTTAAACTATTTAAACTAAAATATTTAGATAGGTTTGGATGAATCTAAATGACAATTGTACTTATATGTCTTATAAGTATACAAAAATGGCTTATATAACGCATTTTAGCATCGTTTGTTCACGTTTCCTTGTTTGTGATGATTTTAGGTTTCACAAGCGTGTATTTTCCCGTAAAACGCTTATATTGTAACATCATAGTTCTATGACGTCGAGTAATTCCTTCATAAAAAAAAACATATGACGTGGGAGTACGATCGGAACAACCCAAGTAATATTTTCATATTTTAGCACGGGTGTGTACTCTAAGCGTTTGAAGGACGTTAGAATTCATGAATACCAATTTCTGTTTATGGTTAACTGTAGAACAATCTGATCCCTTATTCATACAAGGGATACACATACATCGGGTATACTAAATGGATTGCTATAATATAAATGTTACATCAACTTTGTTTTATTGTTGATTCGTTTTTAAATCATAAAGAAATAATGGTTTTTGGTCGTATGCTATATACTTTATCAAAAGTTAAATGACGGTAATTAGATAATTAGTTCATTTACTGAAACATACCGCACCTGTCTCATGTCAAAAGCCTCTTGCCTTCACTAGTCTGTTATGTTTTCTTTTTTAATTAAGGTTGTGGAGTAGAATAACGTTGACTGGAGTATGACATTCATTTTTATTGAACTAGTATTAAGTGGTCAACTGAGGCCCACTTCCGGTTGTGGGATTTTCTCGCTAAATTTAAGAGTTAAGACCCATTCGTGGCCTTCGGCTGTTATCTGCTGATTGGTCGGGTTGTTATCTCTTTGACATATGTTCCACATGTCAATTCTGAAGTTAATGTTTACTTTTTAGCATTTTTTTGTCATATAACGTATGTCTTAGTGATGTGAAAATTCTAAAATAAATACTTTTGAGCATGTATTTGTGTTATACTTGAACTTAAGTGTATTATGATTATTCACAATTATACAAAAATACTGTACCACTTTACTATGAAGATTATTAATAATTTATGCCGTAAAGACATACTCATATGAACTATTTTTTTCAAAGGTTAATATTTGTGGCTAAATTGAATATTTTCGCAGTTTGTTTTGTCCCGATCCTCTTCAAGTTTACGATAATAAGACAATTAGATGTTGGGGTCCTATTGCTTACTCTTTAGTTTTCTTTGTTGTGTCTCGTGTACTCTTAATTGTCTGTTTGTTTTTTCATTGTCAGCCATGGCGTTGCCAGTGCATTTTCGATCTATGAGTTTGACTTTCTCTCTGGTATCTCTCGCCCCTCTTTTATACTTATACTAACATTGTGTACTACCCCACAATTCACTCCTCAATTTGGCCGCTATTTTGAGTGAATTCATATTGATAACATTCCAAAGTCATGCCTTTACGACCAATAATATCGAGTTCATATGTGGGAACCAATAGAAAAACAAAATAAAATATCCAAGAATATCATACAACCTCAAAACGATGCGTGTTTTGTGGAACAGCTTCATATACAAAGTACAACATGCAATTGAAACATTTTTGTTTTATCATTATTTGCATCATTTTCACTATCGATTCGTTGTAAAAGAGATAAAAATGTGTGCCGCTGTAATATGGAAAGCCAACGGGGTCAAAATTCTAAATTCGTAACTTGTCAATTCGTAACTTGTAACTGTGTAATTTCAAAATTCTTAAAGCGTAAATTGTCGATTTATAACTTGCATATTTGTAATTTGAAAATGCTTATTTCGTAAATTGTCAATTTTTAACTTGTAACTGTGTGATTTCAAAATTGTTGATCGGTATATTGTAAATTTGATGAAAATCCCCAGTCTAATAATAGACATACAGGAAAACCCCACCTTAGTATTAACAGATCATTATTGTATTATGTCTCTGGAATTACATAATATTTATTCACCTACGGCTATTTAATATGTGATAACATGATTATTAAATCAATATTGAAAGCGTGTTTAAACTTGTCCATTATTGTACGTAGTGACATTTAACATGTTGATACGTGTCAATACATCCGCCATATTGAAAAATCGCGTCGATCTTATTTAAAAAAGTAAATTGTTATATATTATTGGCACTAATTAGTATTTATATCTAATATTTATGGGGTGAAATTTTTTTTAAAGTTTTTAATCTTGAATTTGAAACATAATTGCTAAATCACTGAAAGATTGCGATAACTTATCTTTTTCGTACTATTTAGTCAAGTTTAGACTTGTCAATAATCTGATTTGAAATAGACGCCATAATGAAAATATTATAAACATAGTTATGCAGTCTTTCGAAAGAAGTAAATCATATTATTATTGAATTAAATAGTATTATTCTTTTAAAGATGAAATTTGTCAATTATGTAATTTTAATATGTTTGATGATACATACTGATATACTACGTCTTTTGTTTAATATCCAACTATACTCCCTCCGTTTATCACATAATATATAGTATAAATTGAAAACTTGTTTTATTATTTCCTCAATTGAAAAATTATTCTATTATTTCCTCAATTGAAAAATTATTTTATTATTTCCTCAATTGAAAACTTATTTTATTATTTCCTCGATTATATTCACTTTTAAACTAAAATCCTTTTAATATAAAATGAGACTGATAAACAAGACATTTCATGTGTGTTACCCTCAATAACCTGGTGTGATTAAGTGCATGGGTGAATGACCATTAATATGTCAAGTAGTTCTTATCAAATGACTATTTCAACCTTTTTTTATTAGGCTGTCCTGAAACTTAAAGTAATATTATGTTTTGATAAACTTTATGTTTTGGGATTTATGTTTTTGTCCCGTTTCTTAATATTATTATTCTTATTCTTCTCTTTCTGACCCCTTAGACTGTGGAACCATTTTCTTGGAAGCAGTAGAGGATGGAAACTTTATATTTTTTCTGGGTATGTGTCTGCATCATGGGGGGTTACAGAACCCAATGTCCATGATACCATAGTGTCATCTTGGCATAATTAGGGGGCTCAAAGATGGGTGGGGTCAATTTTTTTTTACATTTCTTAAATTTGCTATTGTTTGTAGAATAGATTGAATTATGATCACTTCTATGAATATCAAGAGACACATGTCTGCTTCAACATGGAACTTTTTTTTATTTCAGTAGGGGGTCTCCTTGGCATAATTTTAGGGGGGTGATTTTTCATAGAACATTCCAGAACATCCATGTTAAATTTATTCTAGAGCCATTAAATGGTATATGATGGTATTTAACTAATTTTACGAATAACAAATAAATTGAATTGACAGATGCCTATCTTAAGAAAAAGAAAGGGGAGGAGCTTTATTTTAATTAAAATTCTCGAAAATTTGAAGTAGTCTCCTGCACTGGTAAGGTGTACTGACTTAGGGCAGTGTCATTTAGCTAACAATGGAGAGGAAGTGTCATGTGGCATGCCCCGCTATAGTCAGGAAGACCTCTCCGACCAAAACCTTTGCAGTCCTGCTTAACTGCGAGAGCAGCTCTGTTTCCAGTGACGGAAATGTTGACGGGCGGTGACTACTTTGGCGAAAGCCTTAGTCAAACATTCTTGAATATCAATCAGATTGTTATTCATATCAGTATCAAAACTGGAAACCCATACGGTCGGTAGACTGAGGAGTTGTTTTTCCGACCCGTGGGCGAGTACCAGTGGCGATAGACTCCTTTGATATGAATAATGGCTGGTTGTCCGTATCATATTATGATAACTAATAAAAATAAAAATAAAAATGCTTTAACAATATTAAGCACACTTTCACTTTTTAGGCAAAAAAAAAAAAAAAATTGGAACAAGCGTCGAAAAAAAATCAAGATGGCAAAATCTCCAATCAAATGTGGTGTATGCGGAAAATCGTTTTCCCATAAAGTGAGTTTAATGTGCCATAAGAGATCGGTTCATACTGGAATGAAATGGCATTGCGCCACCTGCGATATGGTATTTTCAAGAAAAGACAACTTCCAACGTCATAAGCGAAACCATGATAAACAACCAGTCCAAAATGGTGGTGGTGTTACTACGACTAGTATAGAAACAAATGAAAAGACGGATCCATGCAACTTCAAAGCACTCAATGGAACCGTTGAAACACATACGATCGATGCAAACGGATTGAATAAATTCGATCCAATGTAATTCTTGAAAAGCCAATATGATGATGTTAAAGGTGTTATCAAACGTAAAATTAAAGAAAGAGGTGGATTGAAGTGGCATCTATCCATGAAACTTAATATCAGCAGGCGAAAATTAGATAATATAGACACTGCAGAGCCACATATCCGGGGGAAATGCCAGACCAGTTTAAAATTGGAGGATATAGATGAGGGATTGAAGAAGTCTATAAAAAAGATGTATACGTCTTTCATTGAATACCAGAGACAAGGGAGTAATTGGACGATGGACAAAGTAGTAGATCTTACCATACACATGGCACGTTACAGACCACTAAAAGAATCAAATTATATTCCACTTCCATTCAAACTCAGATTTAAACATGCAATAGTCAATGTAAAGACAACACATGTTTTATGTGGTAAATTCTGGCTGCAATGTACCCAGCGAAACGTGATGGAGAGCGGGTTTGGAAGTACATGGAACACGTATCCAGATTGAATATTTTGAAAACATCATATTTCTTGCGAAATTGGGCGACATTCAAAAGTTCGAAAAACAGAACGAAATATCAATTAATTATATATATATGTCTTTGGATTCCACAAGGGTGATGTATTCCCTATACATGTTACAAAACTTCGATATATACAACATGCAAATTTACTTATGATATCAGATAGCAAAAAATCACATTTCTGCTGGATTAAAAATCTAAATCGACTATTTGGCGATTAAAAGTCTTCTGTGTAAGAAGCCAACTCTTTGTCACATATGTAAAAAAGAACTAGCAGACATAAGAGTTCGAGATCATTGTCACATGACCGGAAAAATTCGAGGGGCGGCTCATGATGGCTGTAATATTAATTACAAGTTTACAGGTCGGATTCCAGTGGTATTTCATAACCTTCGGGGGTATGATAGTCATTTGATTATGCAAGCTATTGGAAAAGTTGAAGGAAAGTAACTGCATTGTATCGCTAATAATATGGAAAAGTATATTTCTTTTTCATTGGGATGTATGGATTTTATAGACTCGTTCCAATTTAGGTTCCTTCATTACAAAAACTCGTGAAAAACCTTGCAAAAGTAGGTTCGAGTAAATTGTATTCTACCAGCCTTGGGTGTTGGAGGCTTGAATGGTTTGGGTGTTGTAGCCGTCAACAAGGCCTTAAGGTCTTTATTGTACCAGAAACGTGTTGAAGCGTTTGCACAGTGAATCCAAGTGGCAAAGGTTTCTACCTCAAATCCTCAAACGCCCGGATGGGTATGGACTCTACTTAATTCCACGACGAAGCCGGGCTGATCTTATATTTAGATGCTAACAGCCCTTCAAAAAGATTCCCCTCTTCAGTATACTCCTATAAAATAAATGAACACTTCCAATCATACCGTCCTTATCAAAAATATAAAAGTCGTGGTAATCATACCCGGTGCGCCTAGTCAGGTGCTTGTTTAGTCTTATACATCCCCAAGTGCGGATGTTTTTTGCTTTCCAGCACAAGTTTATAATTTTTGCGAACCAACACTTCGTGGCAACATCTTAAATGTCTTTGACAATTCAGGGCGAGTCCTGACCTACTTCTCGCCATTTGAGAGTTTTCTTATCAGTATTTTCCAAAATTTCTACCTCTTGCGCCATATTCTTCCTCTGATCAAACATATTTGTAATCTTACAAACCATTTTGCTTATTCTATCTGTGGATTTGTTTTGGTGTATTTTCTTTCTTCCACAAAAATACATTTTCCCACGACCCCCCCCACCCCCTCCAACACTTTTTTCCTTCAACCCCAGGCATCCACGTTTTGCCTTCTTAACCTCGTCAAGGAGCGTGCACGATTTTCGGATTTTTATGTCCGGTCCTAGCAGAAATTCCCCTTAAAATGTTTACACATATTTCGATATTTAAGTCCTTCGTTAATACGCGAAATAAATTGACTATATACAATTTGTTCCTCTCTTTATAAGGTTCCAAATGAGGTACAGGCTAGATCTGGTCCTAGCAGTCCATTCCATTATTCAAAATATCCATTTCATTATTCAAAATTGACTGTTTCTTATTTTTCACGCGTATTTTGGCATAAACTTCCCCTTTATTCCCTTAAATGGTCATTGCGGCACATATCATTTATACTCAGTTTATTCCTCTATCAATAAGCTTTAATTTGGTGTATAAATTTTGCCTTGATTAGTGACTGAAGGGTTGCAGCTGTCCATTCCATTATTCAAAATAAGCTATTTCTCAATGTTCAAGCGTATATTGTATTTCAGTATTTAAATCCTTCGTTACTCCTCTAATATTCGTTGCGGAACATATTGACTATATAAATTTTGTTCCTCTCGTAATAAGTTTTCGAATGAGGTATCAGGTAGATCTGTTATTAGGGGCTAAAGGGTTGCAGCAGTCCATTCCATTATTCAAAATGTCCATTTCATTATTTAAAATTGGCTATTTCTTAATTTTCATGCGTATTTTGACATTTAGGTCCTCAGCAACTCCTCTAATGGTCATTGCGGCACATATCATTTATACTCAGTTTATTCCTCAATCAATAAGCTTTAATTTGGTGTATAAATTTTGCCTTGATTAAGGACTGAAGAGTTGCAGCAGTCCATTCAATTATTCAAAATAAGCTATTTCTCAATGTTCAAGCATATATCGGTATTTAAATCCTTCGCTACTCCTGTAATATTCGTTGCGGAACATATTGACTATAAACATGTTGCTCCTCTCGTAATAAGCTTTCAAATGAGGTATCAGGTATATCTGTTATTAGGGGATAAAAGGTCGCAGCAGTCCTTTCCATTATTCAAAATATCCATTTCATTATTCAAAATTGGCTATTTCTTAATTTTCATGCGTATTTTGACATTTAGGTCCTCAGCAACTCCTCTAATGGTCATTGCGGCACATATCATTTATACTTAGTTTATTCCTCAATAAATAAGCTTTAATTTGGTGTATAAATTTGGCCTGGATCAGTGACTGAAGGGTTGCAGCTGTCCATTCCATTATTCAAAAATAAGCTATTTCTCAATGTTCAAGCGTATATTGTATTTCGGTATTTAAATCCTTCGTTACTCCTCTAATATTCGTTGCAGAACATATTGACTATATATATATTTTGTTCCTCTCGTAATAAGCTTTCGAATGAGGTATCAGGTATATCTGTTATCAGGGGCTAAAGGGTCGCAGCAGTCCATTTCATTATTCAAAATATCCATTTCATTATTCAAAATTGGCTATTTCTTAATTTTCATGCGTATTTTGACATTTAGGTCCTCAGCAACTCCTCTAATGGTCATTGCGGCACATATCATTTATACTCAGTTTATTCCTCAATCAATTAGCTTAATTTGGTGTATAAATTTTGCCTTGATTAAGGACTGAAGAGTTGCAGCAGTCCATTCAATTATTCAAAATAAGCTATTTCTCAATGTTCAAGCGTATATCGGTATTTAAATCCTTCGCTACTCCTCTAATATTCGTTGCGGAACATATTGACTATAAACATGTTGCTCCTCTCGTAATAAGTATTCGAATGAGGTATCAGGTATATCTGTTATCAGGGGCTAAAGGGTCGCAGCAGTCCATTCCATTATTCAAAATATCCATTTCATTATTCAAAATTGGCTATTTCTTAATTTTCATGCATATTTTGGCATTTAGGTCCTCCGTGACTCCTCTAATGGTCATTGCGGCACATATCATTTATACTCAGTTTATTCCTCAATCAATTAGCTTAATTTGGTGTATAAATTTTGCCTTGATTAAGGACTGAAGAGTTGCAACTGTCCATTCCATTAATTAAAATAAGCAATTTTCTCAATGTTCAAGCGTATTTCGGTATTTAAGTGCCAGTCTTTGTAAGAATCAGGCAATTTAGGTAAAAATTAAAACATGATAAGAAAAAACCCACCGAGCTAATCATGCTATTTAATACTAACCATCATCCTGAGTTAAAAAGTATAAGTCTTTCGTTTGTGTGTGTCTGGTAATATCAAATAACTTGGTTAGAAAATTGGTTAGAATGATAGCAAATTACAGAATTATCTCCCCTTATGCGTTAATTTCTAGTGCATTTCAACCAAATTGTATCTTCTATTACCAGAGCAGAAAACAGAAATGAATGTCATTTTTGTGCATAACTACATATTATGAACTAAAATCAATGTCAAATTGAGTGGGGTTTTTTGGTCATGTTTTCACCACTGCCTGATTCTTAGGCAGACTGGCACTTAAATCCTTCGTTGCTCCTCTTATATTCGTTGCGGAACATATTGACTATAAACATTTTGTTCCTCTCGTAATAAGCTTTCGAATGAGGTATCAGGTATATCTGTTAGTAGAGCTTTCTTACAAATTGACGAAAGGTACGAACGAACGTAAAGGGAGCACATATTTCATTTTCTACAATAACAGTTAAAAGAGTCTTTGTTTTATCCAGTAAAACAGTATTCTTTTCTAAATCAAGTTTATTTAAAAAAATTATAATATCGCAAATAATACACGATTTTAATATAATCAAACACAGAAAAATAGTGTCAAATACACTTACGTCCGATACGTTACTTACGTAAACCACGAGTACACACATTTCCGCGGGAATTTTTTAAGCACGAGTTTCACGATTTACATTTCAATGACATTATTGAAGTACGTTAATCTAAATTTAACGACACGAATCACATTTATTTTTATTTGTTTCAGTACACTTTCAGCAAATTGTCAAAGTGGAATATCGAGATTTGCTAAAAAATGATGCTACAATGTTTTTAAAAAGTATTGTTGAATAAATCTAGAAAAAAAAGACTTTGTATATCAAGAAAATAAATCTACAATTTTGCACCATATATATTGTGGATTTTATAATGACGATTCAACAGTACACATGTTTGGAAGATAGACGCGAAGTTGCCAGTCACTTATCGTCCAGTGGCTAATATTTCATGAATGTTCAGGACTCTAGGCAAAACTTAGTTATACGCTACAATAACCGTTCCATTGCTCCGGTGTATCATATATACACATTTAGGGTGGGGGCGGGGGGGGGGGGTGCAATGAATATTACCAGGGGAGAGACAATGATTCAAAAGTTATGAAACGAGCACCAGCATATGGCATAGTAGGAAGATCATCTTTTTTTTTTTCATTTTTATTTTATTATTTTGAGCTTTGCAAATTTTGAATCAAGGATTTATTTGTGTTTTTGTTAGGGAAGAAGACAATGTATTTGCTTTGACATTTTCTTAGGTTAAACAGTGCAACATTGTAATATTGAAGAGTGGCATAGGGGAGGGGCCGGTTTTTAGTCTTCTAGGGGCATTTTTTTCGTCTGACTACTCTATATTTAGAAAATTTTGTAGTGTTATCTCCTCCGACCTGGTGGTATCAATAATCATATTCTAACCTATCGTACGTCCCGAAATCCTAAATATATCTAAGAAAAATCCAATGTAATAAGTGTCGTTGCATGCACGATAATTGTTCGAAGTTCCACGAGTATTATTTAAATATTTCAAAATAAAGCATCCCTAAAACGAGTCTTACGTATGATTCGTCAAGCATACGTACCTTTCGTCAATTTGTAAGAAAGCTCTTCTAGGGGCTAAAGGGTTGCAGCAGTCCATTCTATTATTCAAAATATCCATTTCATTATTCAAAATTGGCTATTTCTTAATTTTCATGCGTTTTTTGACATTTAGGTTCTCCGTAACCCCTCTAATGGTCATTGCGGCACAATCGACTTGTTTTATCCATAATTTATTAAAGGATGAAGAATAGCAAAGGTCCAGTGAAAATTAAAAAAAGAAAAACCGCGTGGAATATTTCAATTTTGAAAAAAATATGTTTTGGTATTCAGGTCGTCCATACATTGAACCAAGGAATTTCTGTTAAAAATAGTTAGGAAGGCCCACTAGTTTATCCTCCGAAACTAGGAACTATATAAATATATCAAATTAAAATTTAAGGAGTGTTTTTATTTATTTTTTCTGATATTTATTTGAATATTTGTTAGATAACACCAAAAAGACGAATTTAGAAATACGGGATATAGCTATAGTGTCACAGTCAATTTTTTATATTTTTTATAACATAAACTATTTCATGTTGAATTTTGAATAATGAACTATGAATAATGGACGTACTTCAGCGCGGTCATAAATCACGTCATAAATAACGACTTTATACTGTGCACAAGACCTGAGGAACACTCATCCGAGACTGAAAACTATAGATTTTTTTTTTTACAAATAAGACAGTTTACAAACTCACCATACTAGTTCAATAAGTCTTTTTAATAGCAAAGATGTGGTTTGCAAATCAAAGTATCCTTCATGTGGTATGGTTTTAACTCATTGTTGACTGCCGAACGTTGTCATTTGGTCTCTTCTGAAGATTTGCCTCATTGGCACATCTTTTTTTATTAGATGTGGTATGATTGCCAATGAGGCAAATATCCAGAAGAGACCAAATGACACCGTTCGACAATCAACAATGAGTTAAACACATACTACATAGTCATGTGTGAAAGGCCTTATGATATGCGGCAATAAACGACAACTACTGATACCAAATCACCAAAGTGTAAAGAAGTACAGTGTATTATATAAAGATTTTTATAAATAGGTTAAAATGTAAATTTATATTACAGAACTGGTATGAGAATAATAGGTCATCCAGATGATTGTAAAGTAATAGTACAGGGATGTACAGAAATAGCTGTCAAGATCAACGACGAGTCAGTATACTGTGAAGAGGGGATATCTGTGGTCGAACGATGATGGAATTTGTGTCATATACACGTACGCATTCGCCCATGCACATGTGTAATAAAACTTAAAACTTTGAATTGTCATATACACGTACACATTCACCCATGCACATATGTAATAAAACTTATAACTTTAAATTTTAAATTGTCTATAGACTTGAGATATGGGAAAGACAATGTGATAGTTGCACTGGTGTTGAGCCAGATGATACCAGCATGAAAAGGTGAAACTGTGTTCAATTATGCTGTATTTATTTGACCAAATGCGCAATATGCAGACTCTAAGTCTTGTCTTATCATTTATATTGTTTCTTGGATTTTTTGGTTTTTTTTTTTGTTGAAATAAAACTGAGAATGGAAACGAGGAATGTGTCAAAGAATAAAAAACCTGAGCAAAAAGCAGAAAACAGCACAAGGCCACCAATTGGTCTTCAACACAGCGAGAAAATACTGCATCGGAGGCGGGCTTTAGCTGGCCCCTTAACTATAATGCACTTTTTAAGCGAAAATGACGTTACGCTTAACTCTTAAACATAAATGATCCGACATTTAAGAAAAAGATACAAAACTAGCAAAGGCCAGCTGTGTTCACAATTAGCTATAGAAAGAACCTATTTTGTATGTTTATGCCTGGTGGTTTATGCTGGAGATCTCATTTCCGCGCTTAGAACTTAAACCGCCGCAATTATTTTTAATGAAACATCGTTAATGCGCTCCTTACACAACACTGCTACAACTCAGTAATGATGAGGAATGACTAAAATCGACACAACATACGTTTTACTGTCACCATCACGATTTGGTTGATCGATTGTATCATGCATTCAATGTGTCAGTGTATTATTGTACTTGCGATATGTTGGTCTAGGATCGTTATAAACATAAACTACTATGATTTCATGATTTAAATTTCAAAAAGATTGTGTCCTACTCAAGTTTGACAATAGTCAATACAATATCTTAGCAAGGTAGCCAATATGCATTTATCACAAAATAAAAAAGAAATTTTCAAATTTTAATTTTCTGTGGAAAATTGCAAATATTTTACTTTTCACGTATGTGTATATTAGATTACATTATTTCTTGTTTCGTTTTCATGATATCGAACATAAATATTCGGTTATTGCTTTGGGAATATATAAGGGTATGAAAACTTTTTTGAATGACACACATCCATTTTGCAATATCGATTAAAACGTTATTAAGATCTGACGCAGTAGAGTCATTCTCAGCAATATTCCATTGAAGTAGTGCACGCAGTTCATTTACTAATGCTACTTGTGGCGATTCCGTATTTGCCGCCACCAGTATTCTCTTTTCTAGGGTTTCCTCTATTGCTTGAAATAATCCATTGCTGTAATAAGAACCATCATTCTGGTTTTGAATTTTTTCAATAAAAGTATTTATATGATTCCATTGATCATCGATTTCATGAGGCTGCGTTTAACGATTATTTACAAACAAAACGTTTCCTTGGCATCGACTTATCAAATTTCCTAGATGACCAGTACATCATCAAAATTTAAATCATCTTTCTCAGTAAAGCATATAACCATATGGCGGTAGGGATTTTCTTTCAAAAGATCCATGACTTGATTTGTAGTCTTTATTTTTTCTTCTGTATACCTTTGTGTTTTAAGTACATGCGGTCCAGGTGACAACATACCAAAACACCTGATTAATTTTAATTTCAGTCCATCTTCTATCATTTTAGTGTCAAATAATCCTGGAGTATCTACGATTGTAAATACTTTTCCTTTCTATCTCATTTTCCCCATTGTTGTTTCGGATGTAACTGAATTTGGTGATTATTTTGAAGAAAACCATCTCCGCCCTAAAATAGTATTTCCTGTTGCACTTTTCCCGGTTCCTGTTTTGTCAACCAGTGAAATCCGAATTTCATGAAGATTGACATACGTGCTGACCTAAAGCATGTAAACAAAAATCGTGAAATAAAAGGGTAAATAATGAAACAAAATGAGATATATTTCCCCATTTGGCGAAAGTTTTTGATCACGCTGAATTGCGATGGTGATATATGCTATCTTATTAATAGTTACGCCGAAGTGCGATGGCAGAGCAACGCTGAAGTGAGATGGTCTACACAAACAACATTTTAAACAATGTTCCTGTCGATGCAGAAGTCAATGTGTACTATGTTAGAAGTGGAGTTTTCCGGGATTTTAATTCAATAAGGGCTTATAACATTTTAATACTACGAGAAACGGGGAGCATTGATAGATAAGGATAAACTAGGAACTCACGAGAG
Source organism: Mytilus galloprovincialis (assembly GCF_965363235.1). Taxonomy (NCBI): domain Eukaryota; kingdom Metazoa; phylum Mollusca; class Bivalvia; order Mytilida; family Mytilidae; genus Mytilus; species Mytilus galloprovincialis. The sequence continues at coordinate 65,035,634 of NC_134848.1, forward strand.
AAACAACGAACAGATAAAATGTTAACGTAAAATTTTGTCTACATAAGAAAATCATAGAGGACGATCTCTCAATTAGTATGTAACTGCAGTGTAAAACAGACATAGCCAATAATGAATGTAAAGGAGTAGGTCCAGTAAGGACCGATTTTGGCCTCAAATTTCATGTTCATCTAACGAAAGAGTTTGGACACTTTTGAAACACTTAAGTGTCTATTTCCATTGATTTGATTAGTTAATGTGAAAGATTTTAACTGATTTAGTCATTAAAATCGCTCCAATTCAAGCTAAAATATGAAAAATCTATCAAATATGCAAAAAAACGTCACTTTTCAGATGTTTTTTTGTCAAAAAAGAAAGTGGCCGCATCCGTGTTCATCCTCAACCTTTATATATGGTATGTATTATCATCAAATACATTTTCTATTTCAATATTATGAATGAACACGAATGCAACCACATTCATTTAAGAGGAAACTATCTAAAATTGAACTAAAATGCTAAAATTGTGAAGATTTCAGTTAATTTAACATGACAAAATGATGCTAGTTCCCGATATATGTGCATTGTATTGTCGAAAACAGTCCATATTTATCTAGCAGAAGCATGAGACTTTCCAATAAATAGCTAAAAAATTACGTTCTCACAATTTTGTAAAACTGCTATAATTTGGGGCCAAAAAGGGGTCTTACTGAACCTACTCCTTTACTAAAATATAATCACTCCGTCCTACATTCTGATATCGGTGACTGAATATGCAAATATAAAATGAGTGTTATTCGTTGTAATATCGATTGCATCTTATATTCTTATACCGATGAATGAATCTGGTAATATAAAATCATTGCGTCATACATTCTAATACCGATGAATGAATCTGGTAATATAAACTCATTGCGTCATACATTCTAATACCGATAAATGAATCTGGTAATATAAAATCATTGCGTCATACATTCTAATACCGATGAATAAATCTGGTAATATAAAATCATTGCGTCATACATTCTAATACCGATAAATGAATCTGATAATACAAAATCATTACGTCATACATTCTAATACCGATAAATGAATCTGTTAATATTAAATCATTGCGTCATACATTATAATACCGATAAATTGATCTGGTAATATAAAATCATTGTGTCATACATTCTAATACCGATGAATAAATCTGGTAATATAAAATCATTGCGTCATACATTCTAATACCGATAAATGAATCTGATAATGCAAAATCATTACGTCATACATTCTAATACCGATAAATGAGTCTGTTAATATTAAATCATTGCGTCATACATTATAATACCGATAAATGAATCTGTTAATATAAAATCATTGCGTCATACTTTCTAATACCGATCAATGAATCTGGTAATATCAAATCATTACGTCATACATTCTAATACCGATGAATGAATCTGGTAATATAAAATCATTGTGTCATACATTCTAATACCGATTAAAGAATCTGGTAATATAAAATCATTACGTCATACATTCCCATACCGATGAATGAATCTGGTAATATAAAATCATTGCGTGCTACATTCTAATACCGATAAATGAATCTGGTTATATAAAATCATTACGTCATACATTCTAATACCGATGAATGAATCTGGTAATATAATATCATTGCGTCATTCTAATACAGATGAATGAATCTGGTAATATAATATAATTGCGTCATACATTTTAATACCGATGAATGAATCTCGTAATATAATATCATTGCGTCATACATTCTTATACCGATGAATGAATCTGGTAATATAATATCATTGCATCATACATTCTTATACCGATGAATGAATCTGGTAATATAAAATCATTGCGTCATACATTCTAATACCGATGAATAAATCTGGTAATATAAAATCATTGCGTCATACATTCTAATACCGATAAATGAATCTGATAATACAAAATCATTACGTCATACATTCTAATACCGATAAATGAATCTGTTAATATTAAATCATTGCGTCATACATTATAATACCGATAAATTGATCTGGTAATATAAAATCATTGCGTCATACATTCTAATACCGATGAATAAATCTGGTAATATACAATCATTGCGTTATACATTCTAATACCGATAAATGAATCTGATAATACAAAATCATTACGTCATACATTCTAATACCGATAAATGAGTCTGTTAATATTAAATCATTGCGTCATACATTATAATACCGATAAATGAATCTGTTAATATAAAATCATTGCGTCATACTTTCTAATACCGATCAATGAATCTGGTAATATCAAATCATTGCGTCATACATTCTAATACCGATGAATGAATCTGGTAATATAAAATCATTGTGTCATACATTCTAATACCGATTAATGAATCTGGTAATATAAAATCATTACGTCATACATTCCCATACCGATGAATGAATCTGGTAATATAAAATCATTGCGTCCTACATTCTAATACCGATGAATGAATCTGGTTATATAAAATCATTACGTCATACATTCTAATACCGATGAATGAATCTGGTAATATAATATCATTGCGTCATTCTAATACATTTGAATGAATCTGGTAATATAATATCATTGCGTCATACATTTTAATACCGATGAATGAATCTGGTAATATAATATCATTGCGTCATACATTCTTATACCGATGAATGAATCTGGTAATATAATATCATTGCGTCATACATTCTTATACCGATGAATGAATCTGGTAATATAAAATCATTGCGTCATACATTCTAATACCGATGAATGATTCTGGTAATATAAAATCATTGCGTCATACATTCTAATACCGATAAATGAATCTGGTAATATAATATCATTGCGTCATACATTATAATACCGATGAATGAATCTGGTAATATAAAATCATTACGGCATACATTATAATACCGATGAATGAATCTGGTAATATAAAATCATTGCGTCCTACATTCTAATGCCGATGAATGAATCTGGTAATATAAAATCATTGTGTCATACATTATAATACCGATGAATGAATCTGGTAATATAAAATCATTGCGTCCTACATTCTAATACCGATGACTTAGACTACTTATATAATGATTCGGTCGTTTGATTCTGATTTGATTTCATTAGGGGTTGGGGCTTGGATCAAGTTTAAAGAAAAAGGCAGGACAGGAGATTTGAAAAAGGCAGGACAGGAGATTTGAAAAAGGCAGGATGAACAACTTGGCAAAACAAAAAGCAGGATGATTAATGTCAAAAAATGGTCAGTATAAACTAATAGAAAAATATTTACATTGCTTCTAGTATCACGATCAATTGAGGAAAAACAACTTTCGTCTATATTGGCGTTGTTATTAAAGTGTAATGGTAGCCTGGCTTAATCATCAGCAGCAAAATATTATAAATTATTTGTGGCATAAAATTCTATAAAAGCACGACGCCTTCTCTTCCATTTTCACTTGAAAGGAACTTATTGCGAAAACACCAATGATCGGTATTTTTGGTGCTTGTTCATATCGTAAAAATTACGTGATATCTTTCTTAATTCACACAGTAACATATAAACCACAAAAAACAAAAAAAAACAAAAAAAAAACAAAAAAAAAAAAAAAAAAAAAAAACAACAACAACACAGTAAATAGTTAAAACAGTAATACAAACTACAACAAAGAACTACTTCAATTATACTATTTGATGTGAAAGAGATTTTTCGATAAACTTCATATCTTGCTATGTGAAAGGTTCCCATGTAACTGACGTCAAATATATACTGGATAGTCACTATTACTTAGCGGAGATGTGTTTCCTATTAATTCAAAAGAGTATATTTGATATCCAACAGATCTTTTCATTTTTAGAATTAACAAAGCCGTGGTCAAATCGTGCCACATTACCTAAAATACATGTAACTTACATACAGCATCTAACATACACATTATCTGTCCATCTAAAGAGACAACAAAATTCAGATTGGAACGCAGAAAAATACATACAAAAATTAACGAAGGTGTGGTGAGATCGTGCCACATTACCTGAAATGCATGTAGCTGGCATACAGCATCTAATATGTTGATATCATCTGTTCCCTCTTAAGATAAAAACAACAACAGTCACCAAAGGTCAAATTGGAACGGGGAAAAATACATACAAATAAAACCCAACTTAGGCACAAAAAAAAACCAACAACAACACAGTAAATAGTTAAAACAGTAATACAAACTACAACAAAGAACTACTTCAATTATACTATTTGATGTGAAAGAGATTTTTCGATAAACTTCATATCTTGCTATGTGAAAGGTTCCCATGTAACTGACGTCAAATATATACTGGATAGTCACTATTACTAAGCGGAGATGTGTTTCCTATTAATTCAAAAGAGTATATTTGATATCCAACAGATCTTTTCATTTTTAGAATTAACAAAGCCGTGGTCAAATCGTGCCACATTACCTAAAATACATGTAACTTACATACAGCATCTAACATACACATTATCTGTCCATCTAAAGAGACAACAAAATTCAGATTGGAACGCAGAAAAATACATACAAAAATTAACGAAGGTGTGGTGAAATCGTGCCACATTACCTGAAATGCATGTAGCTGGCATACAGCATCTAATATGTTGATATCATCTGTTCCCTCTTAAGATAAAAACAACAACAGTCACCAAAGGTCAAATTGGAACGGGGAAAAATACATACAAATAAAACCCAACTTAGGCACAAAACCAGGTACTACAAGTAAAATACATAGCATAAACTACTAAAATAAGTAACGATTTTTATATATTTACAATCAACATACGCCCTTTGTTCTTGTAGTACGTATTCATGTTTTTAATTACATCCGTTTTAAACTGTAACGTTTCAAAAGCTAATTTTATCTTAGTGACCATATAATTAAGTATTAGAATTTTAAGTGTTTTCATAAGTTTGAAAATACTTTTAGGTTAAGATCATATTGAAAGGTTTAAACAACTTTTTAATTTTTATAGTTGTAGTAAAGAAGTAACAGTATGGGGAATATGATCAAACTAGTTTTTTTGGTGTATATTTTAACCATCTATAACTGCGAAGCGGCTTGCTTTTACAAGAGAGTTTCATGTAAGTAGAATTGTATACTATACTGAAAAATGACAATTTTTTTTCGATGTTTTTAATATTTCGAAAATTTTGACGGGATTGGTTTATCGTTATCTATAATTGCAAATTTTATTAATATAAGAGCTAAGTCGGATAGAAATTGCAAATATACATGTACATGTACAATACAGTTGATTTTCTAACATTTAAATACGAAATAGATTATGAACTTTGGTCTTTTTTGTAGGTTTTTTCATATCAGCTCAATTTTCAAATAGTTACAGACTTTGTAAAGAAAATATGGTACAATGTATCAGCTGTAATTACATTCATTTGCATAAGGTCAATTTCTATACGACGTAGCCCATATACTTATACAACAACATATATGTACACATGTATAAGGGTCTGGATTGGGGATCTTTCATTTTGGAATTCTTTAAAATTCTCGCTCGTTATTCCCTATTTTTATAAGAAATAGCCATTATACAATAGACCACTTTCGAGTCCATCCGTCACCGAAAAAAAAACTCGTCAATTATACGCGCCTTTATGACGTCATTTACCAGATAGAGGGGGTCGCCTGTATCCCTGCACCATTTACGTTCATCAAGCGTGTTAGTGATCGTCATTGTGCAGAAATAATGGTTGTTCTGTCGGTACTAAATGACAATTCCCCAATGACAGCAATGCTGATTGTCAATTTTGAGAATTCAATTTGCCGAATGATTCTTACAATATACAATTAGAGTGGGGTGCTCATTTTCGCCGGGGACCAGTTTCGCCGTTTAAGGATTTTGAGGTGTAAAAACTCCAAAGGATGGCTGAAATGGAAGAAATGTACCCGTAAATTATATTTTTATGACAAATATAATATTTTTTTAAATTGAGACAAAATTGCGGCTCCTACCAAAAATGATCAAAAACGGACAACGATTTTCGGACAATTTCCTGAATAAAAAACGATTTCAAAGAAGTATTTCTAAGTAAATATTTGACTGAATGCCCTAATTTTGAATTCTTTATACCTTTGAAATGTCTGCTATTCATCTATAATGCAATTGATTTGATAAAAATTGTTAAAAGCTGCGGTTATTTGGTCTGAAATAGATGTGTAAAAACGGCGAATATGTGTCCCCCATTGACAAAACATCCGGAAATTTCAAACACCCTTTAGGATCTGCTTACCCTTCCGGAGCACCTGAGATCACCCCTAGTTTTTGGTGGGGTTCGTGTTGTTTATTCTTTAGTTTTCTATGTTGTGTCATGTGTACTATTGTTTTTCTGTTTGTCTTTTTCATTTTTAGCCATGGCGTTGTCAGTTTGTTTTAGATTTATGAGTTTGACTGTCCCTTTGGTATCTTTCGCCCCTCTTTTAATCTAACTTTTCAGATGATTTTCTTATCCCAAACCGGTTTTCAAGCTTAAGTATATTTTGCATTTGAAGTTATCTTCATATAGAAATATCAGTATACTTCAAAAACATTTAGACCTGAACATAAACTGTAGAAAACATGGAAAGATGTGGCGAAAATGAGCACCCCACTCTATAGTTTTCCAACCACTCGCTCAACATTGTAATGGAAGTGACGACGCCTCTAAACGCACAAATGACGTTCACTAAAACCAGAGTTTTTGACGGAAATGCATCGAACTCGAAAGTTGCCTATTACTTGATAACTGTATTCTTGGCATTGTTCTTTTCTGTAATGGGTATATTTTGATCTAATCCCTTCATCTATAGTTGTCTGATATCAACCTATAGTAGGGCATATACTGTAAACCTACTTATTTTCGCAAGCGATTAACTTTCGCCACTTTCGCGAGTAGAAAATAACGCGAATACGAATTGTGCCGATTATGTTAAAATTTAATCTTTCCTTTTATTACTACATGAACAAATTGACAATCGCGAACTTAAATCGCCTCGAAAAAACTGGTAAGGACTAAACGATAAATAAAGGACATGTATTTCCGAAAATAAGTTGGTTGACAGTATCCTTTATAAAAGTCACGAATGATAATTACCCCAAGTGTGATGCATGGTATGATGGTTTGAATTGGATTTAATGGGCAAAAAAACCCCAAAAAACAGAGAAAATCAGCATGAGAAATATAAAAATAATTGGGTGCTAAAATATTAAAAATACATGTAACTAGTATGTCAGTTTTTTTTAATTGCATTGAAATGTCTAAGAATAAATGTTGCGGTTATACCACGAGAGATAATAAGAACTTTGAACAAAAACTGATTTGCAAGTTGCAGTTGTCTCCCATTTGATACACACATGTAAATCGCTTTCTCCCTTTCAAATATTTGTGCTTCGTTTTGTGTGTAACTGTTCATTTTTTTATAGGATTGTTTTGTTATTGACATTGTATAAGAAGGAAAAGTACATGTAAAATCTATGAAAAACTTATAAAACAACACGTCAGAAAGAACGAAAGAAGAACGGACAGGAATACTTATCGAAAGATATTAGATTAAAAGGAGAATTTTGTAAATAAGACAGTTACCTACTGCAATTGATTCCACAAGTCCAAAGTCAGGAATCTGATGCACGTAGTAGTTTTTGATGTGATTTATAAGTGTTTCTTGTTTCTTGTTTTTTTATATCGATTACACCGTTGGTTTTCCAATTTAAATGGTGTTACAATGCACACTAGTATTTTTTGGGGGCCCTGTATAGATTTTTTTGTTGGGTGTGAGCCAACGCCCCGTGTTAAAGACCGTACTTTGACCTATAAAGGTTAAATTTTATAAATTGTGACTTGGATGGAGAGTTGTCTCATTGGCGGTCATATACCACGTCTTTTTATATCTACCTAATTATATAACAGCTAACTACAATTGAACAACACAATTGAAAAATTCGATCAATTGCACACAACAATTGACGTTCAACAAAAGGTAAAATAAAAACAAAAGGAGACAAAACAAAACAAAACAATACAAAACAAATAATCCCTTACCCCAAACAACCACAAAAAACAAAACAAAATCACTTTAATAAGAAAAACCAAACAAACAAAAGTACAGAAACAAAACTAGAACAAAAAGTACAATTAATATATGTTTGGCTTACATGCTAGTATGTCAATTATATATCATAGCGCATAAAATGAAATGATAAGTTTATTATTACAATGTTTAACATTTTTTTAAGGTGGTACCTAACACTTGAACTAAGATTAATTTGGCTCGTTTAATTTTCATAAAATTTTGACAAAATATTTACTTTGACCCTTTGACAAGAATATAAAAATTTCAAAAAATTTGAACCAACCATTTTATCAGAAAAATTACACTGGTTATATAGCATTTTGACAAACACTAGTTTTGATCATTGTGAAGCTTTATATTGCCTTCACAAGGCAACGTAATTAAAACGCTTAGCTGATTTTACAAAGTTATCTCCCTGTAGTGTTAGGTACCACCTTAAGTGGAACAACGACTTTTTTTTTGAAGTCCTTATGACGTTTTATTATTGATACAAAGCTCACCTAGAGTATCTTCAAATATTAATTATAGGTACACTTAATTCTATATATTTTGTAGCTGGTCAAGGGTTAGGATGTTCTATTGGAAATCAGTCCATTGCACGTGGAGCCTCCGAACGTGTCAGATGTGACAATTGTAGATGTGTACTCCCCAGACTTTTACAGTGCTGTTCGTAAGTGTATGTTTAGTATAGATCAGAGGCGATAAAATTTAATAGTTTCAGCAGAGGCAGATTTAGGGAAGGTGCGAGGGGTTCCAAAACGCTTTTACATAGACTATGAATAAAAATGATCTAGATGAGGATACTTTGATTTGAAGCTCGTCTGCTCGGTCTCCCTATTGAAAAGACTCATTGAACTATTATGAAAGACTGTAACTTCTCATTTATTATAAAAGATCTAGTTTAAAGTCTTGGATGAGTGTTCCTTTATGTCTTTTGCACAGTATAATGACGTTTTGTTTTATGTGTTTTTTGTTGTTATTTTATGTGTTGTTTTTTTTGTTTTTTGTAGATGTGTGGGGTTATGATACATTTTTCCCTTTTTTTTCTTGAGAGGATTTGTTCTTTGTTCTGCATGCTACAATTAGTTACAATGTTATTCTCTTACTGCGGTACTCTTCCAATCCAGCCCTTTTATCCCCTTTTTCGACTTATTTAAAAAAAAAATGTATTACAGAATGATCCAAGAGCATGTAATTCAGTAGCTGTCGTTTATTGCCGTATATCATATGTGTTTTCGTTCATTATTTTGTACATCAATCAGGTCTTGAATTGTTTTACTATGACATTTGTCATTTTTTGGGAGCCTTTCATAACTGACTAAGTGTATGGGTTTTATTCATTGTTGAAGGCCATACGGTGATATACAATTGCTATAATTTCTGTGTCATTTGGTTTCTTCTGGAGAGTTGTCTCATTGACAATCATACCACATCTTCTTTTTTTATATCAGGATAACAAATTCATCCAAGTGTAAATAAGTAATTGTGTAAAGATGAATATATAAAAAGCTATAAGGTTAAAGTGATTATTTTGTATTACAGAACGGGTATTAGAATAACAAGCCATCCAGATGATTGTAAAGTAATAGTACAGGGATGTACAGAAGTAGCTGTCAAGATCAACGACGAGTCAGTACACTGTGTAGAGGGTATATCTGTGGTCGAACGATGATGATTCGTGTCATATATACATACGCATTCGGCCATGCACATATGTAATAAAACTTTTGAATTCTAAATTTTATATAGACTATGAGATACGGAAACGACCATGTGATAAATACGTACAGTAGATGTTGAGCCAAAGGCCAGCATGGAAAGGTGAAATTATGTTCAATAATGTTGTATGTTTTTGGCCAAATAAAAAAAAATTGCAAAATGCAGTATGTAAGTCTTGTCTTATCATTTTATTGTTTTCTTGAATTTTTGTTTTCTTTGTTGAAATACAAATGATAATGGAAACAAGGAATGCGTCAACAAATCAAAAACCTGAGAAAAGAGCAGAAAACAGCACAAGGTCACCAATTGGTCTTCAACTCAGCGAGAAAATACTGCAACTGGAGTTGGGCTTTAGCTAGTCCCTTAACAATAATGCACTTGTTAGGCTAAAATGGACCTCACACTTAACTCTTAAACATGAATGAACCAAACGTGACAAAAGACAATAAAAAACTAGCAGAGGCCAGCTGTGGTCAAAATTAGAGAGAACCTAATTTGTATTTTTATGCTGGAGATCCCATTTCTGCGTTTAGAACTTAAACCGCCGCAATTATTTTTAATGAAACATCGTTGTACTGCTTTTCCTGCCGTACACCAAACCTCCTTACGAATAACTACTTGTATTTTTTTTTTATATACATCGAATTTTATACAACTGCAAGATTTTAGCGTGATATTCAATACATTCTTTTTCAAAACAAACACTTTCAAATACAAAATTAAACCGATTTAAGACTTAAAGCTGTACATTTTCACACTATACTCCCCCAACAAAAAAAAAAACAAAACAAAACAAAACACAGATGTGCTCCTTACACAACACTGCTACAACACAATAATTATGAAGAAATACTAAGATTGACACAACATTACTTTTACAGTCACCATCACGATTTGGTAAGTCGATTGTATCGTTCGATGTTTCGTTGTACTAGCGATATGTTTTCGCGGTCTAGGATCGTTGCATGTATATGAACTAAACATTAAAGCCTCAGTATTTCAATTTTACTGATTGTGTCCTGCTCAGGTTTGACAATAGTCAATAAAATATCCTAGCAAAGAAGTAAAATAACATGTATCACAAACTAAAAAACAAACTAAATTTTCAATTTTCTGTGAAAAATTGCAAAAATTTACCTTTCACGTCTGTGTATATTACGATAACTACCCTACATTATTTCTTGTTTCAATTTCATGATATCGAACATAAATAATAGTTTATTACTTTGGGAATATACCAGGGTATAAAAACTTTTATGACTGACGCACAAATTTCTTTTGCAAGTTCAATTAAAACGTTTTGAAGATCTGACGTTGAAGGGTCATTCTCAAAAATTTTCCATTGTAGTAGTGCACGCGATTCATTTACTACTGCTACTTGTGCCGCCACCAGTATTCTCTTTTCTAGGGTTTCCTCTATTGCTAGAAATAAACAATTATTGTAATAAGAACCACTACATCTTTGAGTTATTGAGTTTTTTCACTCTATAATAGTACACACATATATATATCTTAAAAGAACAAAATGATATATTTATATAACAGAGAAGTTTGAAATGAGTATACTATGGTTACACTTACGGAAATGATAACATATACAAACTAACAAATTGAATGCTCAACACTCTTCAATACATATTACCATGCAGCACTCTACCCGTAGAGAACTTTTTCGTTGTCTCAAGTATGTCAATACAATTTTAATACATTTGTTGTACTTTGCTGTTTACATTGAGGAGTCGGTGAATATAGGTTTTTTTTGTTGGTTTTTTTTTAGAGATTTTAGATAAGAATAAATTGATCATTAATGTTTAGCGTTCACTATGTGCATATATTATAAGTTACATAGTGTGCTAGTGACCTAATACGGTATATATGGGGTAGGTAAATTCCGTATTGGATGAGAGCGAAGCTCGAATCCCCATATGGAATTTACTGACCCCATATATACCGTATTACGTCCTTGGCACACTATGTAACGAATTTATCATACCGACTATTTCAACGTGTGAAATTTAGACTAGTGACTTATCAAAATTAGCAAGTCTTCAATATTGTTAACATTAAGATACTACTTCCATGAATCTTACAAAATTAGAAGCCAACAATAAAAACTTGTTAGGTCTAAATGTGTTTTATGAATTTATTTCCATCTTAATCACAAATTTCTTCGTCTGTTGAAACCTATACGATTTTTTCTCAGTACCGTCTTGTTTTTATAAAGGGAAGTAACACTACTACCACTAGATCCATATAGGGTCAGTGAAATTCATGTTTGGTTCATGAAGTCCCATTTACTAATTGTATTTCATTGTTTTTTGTACAAATAGCTTAAGTGTGTGGAAGATTCATTATATGATCCACTTGTTACCTCCCTGCACGAAAAGAGTACAAGTACAGCTCATTGGGCATTTTATGAACACTATATAGATTCGTAGGAGGTCAGTAGCAAATCATATATAAATTTTAATATTATTTTTAAAGATGAGGCGCAATGATTTTACCATAATACATAAATCCACAAAATTTAATATTTAGCAATATTTGCAATAAGATGGGCTAACTATTTGTTAATGTTTTACATTATTAAAATTTTAAAATTTCTAAAAAATTTGCACCCTTACCTAAAGGTCTTTAAACATGAGAACAGACACGAAACATCACTTCTCTATATTCAAAATGCTATTGTCAAAGACAACTTCACTATTTGATATGCCATAGCATAATTAGCTATCAAAGCTATCAGGATTATAATTAAGTACGCCAGACGCCCGTTTTGTCTACACAAGACTCACCAGTGACGCTCACATTAAAATATTTCTAAAGCAAAACAAGTACAAGTTGAAGAGCATAGAAAATCCAAAATTCCAAAAAGTTGTGCCAACTAGGGCTAAGGTAATCTATGTCTGGGATAAGAAAACTTTAGTTTTTTCAAAAAATTCAAAGTTTTGTTAACAGGAAATTTCTAAAACATACCACATTATTGATATTCATGTCAACACCGACGTGTTGACTACTGGGCTGGTGATACCCTCGTGGACGAAACGTCCACCAGCAGTGGAATCGACCTAGTGGTGTAAATAGTTATCATAGCTATCAGGATTATAATTTAGTACGCCAGACGCGTGTTTCGTCTACATCACACTCATCAGTGACACTCTCATTTAAATATTTATAAAGCAAAACATGTACAAAGTTGAAAAGCATTGAGAATCCAAAATTCTAAAAAGTTGTGCCAAATACGACTATGGTAATCTATGCCTGGGATCAGAAAATCCTTATTTTTTTCGAAAAATTCAAAGTTTTATTAACAAAAAAATTATAAAAATGACCACATTACTATAATTGATATTCATGTCAAAACCGAAGTGTTGACTATTGGGCTGGTGATACCCTCAGGGACGAAACGTCAACAAGCAGTGGCATCGACCCAGTGGTGTAAATAGTTATCAAAGCTACCAGCATAAAATAGATGCTCCTTGTGACATCCGATTTATATTGGTCAATACATAAGAGGCAAACTTAAAAGATCAATTATTTGTTTTGTAAAATTGAGAAGATAGCTAAATGTTCAACCATTTTTATATCTGGCTTATTCAATACATACACCAATAAGATGGAACAATCATAGATAGACATGTAAGTTATGATGCCTCTCGTAACGACATTAACCCGACGAAACTGTGCATCAACAAATTAAACAAAAAATAAGTTTTTTGATAAATTAGGGCGTTATTTTTCATGTTTACAAACAACATTACGGGAATTTCCCTTGTGTGATTCATAGTTTCTGATTGGTAAACAATCTGTAACCAGCTCTGCCATTGATCAGTCGAAAGTATAAATACAAAAACAACAACAGAAACGACGGAGTGTTGGGTTGACAAAGAATGGGAAGTGACAAACTTTAATAGAAGCTGGAATATGTCTGCGAAATACAGACAAGCGTTGGAAATTAACTTTGTTTTTATTTAAGATTGTTGGTGCTGGTGATGGTGCTGAATAGGGGTGACGGTGACGGTGTTAAATACGGGTGCTAAATACGGATGACGGTGACAAATACGGTCACCGTTGACGGTGATATAAATAACGGTTACCAGTTACGGTGACGATGACAGTGCCGGTGACGGTGCCATTGAAAATGCACATTATGAGTTCTGTTGGCGGTTTTGACATGATTAATATGTCATTTAATGTGTTATACTAATTTTTTGTCTTCTTAGTTCAATAATGAAGAAGAGTATTCTTATCCTTTAATTGAGATTATAGAAAAAACAATATCAGTGACTGTTGAATTATATACATGTAATAGTTTTGTGTGTCTATGTAAGACCAACCTTTACCGGAGACTTGACCAGAGCAGTGACAGAGTCTGCAAGACCCATTCTGTCCGGCGTGGATTACTTAGTTTTGATATTAATAAAATATGAAATTTTATTTTATTCAGATATTTTATTTCATAAATGAGAATTATATATAAACACAAGTATACGATTTCCCTTTCTGTAACGTGTTTTGATCCGACGGTAAACAGTGGACGTCGAACCTTACACTTTATAGATCCTTTTACTCTCTTTTTCTTTGTCCCCTTGTGATATCTGGTAGCCGACTATAGCACCAGGGAGGGGGCGTTACAATATGAAACAAAGTTAAACATCATCTTGCCCTCTTTCCGAATGCAGTGTATTGTTTTTTTTTTATGTCATTCTGTTTAATATGGACCGATTTTTTTCAGCTTTTGGCATCATTTATTGCACGGAAACATATGTCCTTAATAATCTGGCATGTTTATTTTCATTGGTAGGCAGATATGACACTCGATACCAAATGTGATAAGACCATCTTCAGTTAACAGAACAGGCGAAGGTGGCATCAAAGATACCCCACAGAAGAGTTATTATGTACTTGACAAACTCAGTCGGAACCTTTTATTTTCCAAAAGAAATCAGTGGGATGCGATTGTGCTAATTTGTCGTTGAAGTTTCTGTCAATATAAAACTTCAATGGATTAATGTTATAATGATAGCCGTTGTTGGATATCAGTCGAGGATGTCCGTTATCTTTAATGTTTGTTCTAGCTGTTGAAGTAATGACAATCAAGATACGTAAAACTAGATAGGAAAAACAGTACTCCTAAAATCTGCCAATTTGTTGATGAGACTTATATATTTCGTCTTTCCAAAAAGATGTCTCTTTTACAATGAATGAATAATAATCAATATTCATGGAACTGACTTTGGCTATAACTAAAACAATTGTCCAAATTTTCATTGAAAAGAAAGGTATTGTGTGATTAATGTAACAGGCATCTCAATTATTGGGAAAATGGCATGAAATCACCTGTATTGACAAACCGAATAGACACACGTGTAATTCAGTGGTTGCCGTTTGTTGATGTGTAACATATTTGTGTTTCGTTCATTTTTTGTACACAAATTAGACAGTTAGATTTCTAGTTTGAATTTGTTTACATTGTCATTTTTAGGCCTTTTATAGCTGACTATGCAGTATGGTATTTGATGATGGTTGAAGGCCATTCGGTGACCTATAATTGTTAATTTCTGTGTCATTTGGTCTCTTGTGGAGAGTTGTTTCATTTTCAATCATAGCACATTTTCTTTTATATATGCAGTTAAACTCTATCAATATAAAACACATAAAACACGTAATCAGAAGATTTTAAAATTTTAATATACATTATTATATTAAAAGGCAAAAGGGGAAAGGATCGACATAATGTACTAGTAAAAGAACTCCTCCAAATCTAGATCTCCCACTAGCAGCTTTGGTGATCCTATTTCACATCTTTATCATCCGATAGGGTACATTAAATGAGAACGATTCTTTGACTTTTTTTCTGCCTGTTAATTTTGTTAATTGTCAGAGGAGATATTATGCACTTGACGATACATTTTCTCCAAAAAAACATACTGGTCAGTATAATTTGTGATGTAGCTCTTTTCCGGCAATTTAAACCAGTAAGATCGGAACCTTTTGATGTGGAAAAGATAAAATGCATTTCTGTTCAGCTTACAAATAAAGGAATTGATGCAATCAACATGAACAACGTTCTATATCACAATGAGGCTTCATCTCCGTTATTTCCAAATAAGTATGTTCCTACTGTATCATATAACTTTACCAAAAAATGTTGCTTATAAGGATACATTGTATTCTAAGTTATAAAATAAAATAACTGAAAACTGTTGCTTCTAAGGATTCATTGTATTCTAAGTTATAAAATAAAATAATTGAATAAATAGATTTTCATATTATATTTGTATTAAAATAATCCACGGCGTAGAAAATGGGTCTTGCAGGCTCTGTCACTGGTCTGGTCGGGTCCTCGGATATGGTTGGTTTCGATTTAACAGTCAAGTAACACGGTTAGCATGTATTTACAATCTTTTTATAAATTCAATGTAAGGCTATAACCATCAGTCCGTCTTAACATCGACTTAGCATAATAAAAACATCAAAAATATGTTAAAAGTACCGAGATCAACAACTCTACCATCGTCACTAACAATTTTTTTGATAAGCACAGCCACTAACAATACGTCATTTATGGAATCATGTCTTTTACCATAAAGAAGACGCGCCTGTATCTCTGCTCTATTAAAAGTTTCCAGCGCTTTCAGAACCATTCTGTAGGGTAGTATAGAATCCTTTATGTTTCGCAATTACGTAATCTTGATTCCCGTACGACTGAAGGAGGGTGACCAGTTTATTAGATTTTAATTTCCTTAATATTGGTTGCAGTATAAAATAAAGTGACGATGCCTACATTTTGGTTTCGTAGTGATGAAAGTCACATGACATATTCAACTAGAAAACGTATCCAGGAAATGCCATATAAGTCAAGTTGTTAGTGACGATGGTGATAAAGTTGTTGGTCTCGGTACTTAAGGGTCGTTCTAAAGAATTTCAAAGAAAAAGGGAAATGCATACTTCAGGATTTCCTTTATTATCATATCATAACAAAATTGATAATCATTCCAAAAGTTGAAGTGTTGGTTGCCATGGAAACCAGTTGTCTTTAATTTATTCTTACAAAACGTTAAAATTCTATATAGTAGTATTTCAAAATATGTTTGAAGGTTTGGAGACAAAATCTGTAATAAAACCAAAAGTGAACCTATATTAAAGGGTTATTGCATGACTATTGGGGAATATTGTCCCTCGTAGATCATATATTAAACTCGCAAGCTCGTGCAATATAAAATTCTACTCGGGACAATATTCCCCAATAGTCATGCAATAATCCTTTGATATAGGTTCACGTTTTGTTTTATTACAGATTTCGTGGCATATACGAATATCTCCATTATGAAATATTACATCTGATGCATTCTTAAAAAAATCTCAGAAGGTTTATTTAATGTCTTTTTCTAAATTGATTGAAAACAGGTCACTTTTTATTCGTTACTTATTTATTTTTCAAATTTTATAAAATAATTTTTAGACATCAGTGTTGTTCATGTAATTATTTCATATCATATGATCAGTAATGTTAAGGCAATAGTAAGAAAATAACTAACACCCATTCTGATATCTAACATACATGTAGTCAATGATAATTAAATATAAATATCATATTTGAAGAGAAAAATGAAAAAAAATCGCCTTCTTATGATCTTGGTCATTTCCCCATAGCTTCCATTCTAAGACCCATGCAAATTGTTGGAAACTTGAAAAATTATAGTGAATGACTGAATTTCAAGGTTTACAATAGCTTTATTTTCTTTTTACATAGCTGTCGGAATTGTTTTCTTAACCATTGTAAAAATTGCTATTAAAACATATAGATTTGATTTTTTTTTACAACTTAATTAAGTCATATCAGATGAACAAAATGGATTTAGACCAGGTTGTAGAACCTCAGATCATATTTTTAAATTAAAGGCTATTCTGGATAAATATTTGAATAAATCAAAAATGCCTGTTTTATTGACCTTAGAAAGGCAGTTGATTCTGTCCTGCACCCTGCACTCCTATTCAAATTAATAAAAGCAGGGATAGGTGGAAAGTTTTTAACCTTACTGAAATCCATGTATAGCAATATAGAGCATAGAGTTAAATTAAAAAATTCTTCACTCATAGAAATTTTTCATCTAGTGTAGGTGTGTTCCAGGGGGACAATCTCAGTCCAAGTCTTGTTAATGTATTTATTAATGATAGTAATACGCTATTTGATGATTCATAAAGCCCTGTATCACTTGGATCACAAGTCCTTAATAGTTTATGGTATGCAGATGATTTACTTCTTGAATCAGAATCACCTGAAGGGTTACAGAATTGTATGATCAAGGTTTATAACTATTGTGAAAATTAGGGGCTTGAAAAAAATCATGATAAATCTAAAGTGATGATATTTTATAAAAGTGGACGGATGATATTTCAAAATGTTTATTTGAACGACAAGAGTATTGAGTCTGTTTATCTATATAAACATTTGGGTGTTCTATTTAGTTTGAATGGGAGTTTCAAACGTGCCCTCAATGACATAAATTCTAGAGGTCAGAAGGCATTTTTTAAATTGACTAATATATTTAAAATACTGCTTGTGACATTTATAATTGATCATACTGTGAAACCAGTTGTACTGTATACTTCTGAAATTGTCGGCATAGTTGACACCAGAAAATGTAATAAATGTAACAGTACAAATATATTTGACCAGATTTGTAATACTGTACCAATTGAAAAGATAAATCTTATGTGCAGATATTCGATGAAAGTAAATAAAAAACATGTGAACTGGCATTGTATGGTGAGCTAGACCGTTTTCCATTATATATTGATATCATTATGTCAATCATTAAGGTTAAATACTGGATAAGATGATATAATTATAAACTAAAGATGATTTAAAGCACAAGCATTCGCTGTAAATATTACTATGATACATAATAACCAACAATGTTGGCTTAGTTGTATTAAATGTATTTTGAATGAATGTGAATTGTCACACTTTCATATAGCTCTTCAACGGATTCGGTACTTTTACATCTTCTGATTTTAAATGTTTGGCTTTGAGCGTTCCTGATGAAGGTAAATCAAGAAAAGCGCTTCGGACGCAACAAGTTATTAAACGTGTTGTTTTCATTTTTTTTTTTACAAGAATCCAAAATCTATTAAAAATTATTTTCTGTTTAGTATTAAGAAAGTGTCTTCAGTGTAAATTTGAAAAAAAACAGTGGTCTCGCAACTACAAACTAGTAATAAATTGAGAAAATATAGATTATTTAAGAACATTTTTAAATTTGAAAAATATTTATCTGTTGTAAGTTTTGATAATGATAGGGTAAGTATGACAAGGTTCAGAACCAGCAGTCACACACTTCATATTGCAATTGGTAGATACAGTTTACCAAAAACTCCTATAGATAACAGGATTTGTAAGAACTGTAATATAAATTGGTTGAAGATGAGTTACATTTTTATCAAATTGTCAAAAATGTTCTCATTTAAGGAAGGAGTTAGTCTTTCAACTATTTAAATAAAAACATTACTAATTCTACAAATACTAATTATCAGTTTATGTGGTTGTTAAGTCATAAATACACTGATGTATGCAAAAAGCTAAGTACCTAAACATGTGTTTTTTACCTATAATAATGTGAAATTTGTGTTTGCTGCTTATAATGTAAAATACTTACTTATATTTTTACACTAGAGTTACTCCCCTTGGAACGCATATACTTTGATACTTGTGTAGTATTAATTTTTAGTTTAGATTGTTTAAATGTTATTCATTGTTGTATCTATGCTATTAATGATTATGTTCATAATTGAGCTTTCTTTAATAAAATATTTCGTATTTCGTTTTTCGTATGTTTTCGATAGCTTGACTTGATTGATAAATAAAATTGTATATACACATTTTCAAAGCATTATATTATATAAGTGAACATAAAAGGTTTGGTACAAATGCATAAATATGTTTAGAAATTGGCTATATACTAACTGTTGCATTACTAATTTCAGTGTAGGGATAACCTACTAATTGAGCTATTGACCACTGACCTCTGTCGAATAATGCATACATTTGTCGATCAAAATACTATACCAGGCTTAAATCCAACATGGTAAGATTAAAATTGTGTAGTTTTAATTTTACAAATGTTGATGCAGCAAGGATCATGACAATATAACAAATATATTAGGCAAAAGACTTAATATGAATAGCATTGGTTTATTTTTTTAAGCTATATTTGATTTCACTTACTATTTGTCGCTGCTAATCTCAGTTTTCTTAACTAAACGTATTTTAATGCGTTTATCAAGGAAATACGCGAAATGAGAAGTTCTTATCTACTGAATTTTACCAACGTATACACAAGTTCATAGAGATTGAATGTCACAATCAAGTTGCGTCAGCTTATGCGCATAAACAATAGGGTATTTGGTCTTTAATTGTGTTTATCTTTCTTTAATATTTGCATGTTGTAGCAAGTAATTGACATTTTTCGAAAAGTAAAAGAATTTATTTTCGCAAGAATTGAAATAATTTATCCGAACCAAATCAAAATATTTTTCCTTGGACAAAGAAAAGATCTGATAAGGCAAATCCAAAATGACTTTCTGCATGATTCCGTTTTTTATTAGAAATACACACTGAAGACACAAAAGCCGTTATGTGTTGGTGAACCTACAGAAAATCGAAGATTTAAATAATCTATGGTTATTGCAATTGTTTATGGAAATGAAGGAGTGTGTTTTTGCATTCTTTTATTCTTTATTACAGCTGACTATATAGCATGGGATTTGATCATTGCGAATTGTTTTACAGTGATTAAATCCGCTTCATTTGTAATCTGTATAATACTTTGTTTATTAGCAGTCACACCACATTCACATATTAATATTGATTGCAATGTGCACATCAACTGGATAAAGAGGTAAAAGGTAATTAACAATTAACAGAATTATATCAAGGTACAGTATAACAAATCGAATGCAGAAAAAAATCCTTGTAAAAACCACGACTAGACCATGTTCTTTTTTTTTCTGAAAATCAACATTCATATTGTTCGTGCTATTGAAATGATAACATTCATAGGTTTGAAAAATTATAATCTGGTTGACCCATTTAGAAATTTTACTACATACAAACGTTGAAGATAAATTTTCTCGGTTAAACTCTGTTCTGTAATATGTAACATATTCAAGATTCAAGCTAAAGTAATGTTAGAACAGATAATAGCACAAGGTCAAATATTTTCGTTTCTAATATGTGAATTAATCAATAATAATGACATTACAACCTTAGTTTTTCTTTCGATAAGTACAAAAAAAATAAACAAATACATAATAGACCACCACGTAGTCAAAAAAACTCATGATTAGAAAAAGTTTAATACATGATAAACACAGTATCACGACCGTCATTTGGCTAACCGAGAGATTGTTCGGTTAATCTAGTATAAGTATGCGGCTATAATGGCGATTGGTCTGTTAATCGGATCGGTTTTACGTCTGTTAAGAGTAAAACGCACAATTTAATGTTAAAGTCTGTTAAAAGACAGATTTTTGGGCATATTATAAGAACCAAATAAAAAAAAAAAAGAAAAGTGTCTACCAAAATGATATCTATTATAGAAAATTTTCCACCTGTAAAAACATTAAATAGTCTGCACATTCTTCAGTAAAACTGAGGACGTCGCGCAAGAGTGTGGTATTTATGCTTTTATGCATAGCATTTTTCTTGTATGAAAGAGGCGAAAAAAACATATCATGTAAAGCACACAAAATAGCACTTTGGTTCTAAAAAAATTTGTAGATATTTCATAATTATAAAGTGAGTAAAATCACATTTTAGTGAACATTAGAGGAATAAAGTCTGTTAATGTGTTGGACAATTGAAATTATGTCAGTTAAGAGTTATTTAGCTACGACAATAGTTTTGCTACCTTTATATTCTCCCATTGAAATTTTTTAGAATAAGATGTACTTGAGTAGAAAAAAATGACAATACGGTGCAACAGCATACTTCTAGTAAGAGCATTTTTATTTTGATTTTCTCTGTAATTTGTTGAACGGTGTGTCACTTCAATATAGAGTGATATGGATTAATCGCTAAAATATGCACGAATTCAATATTAACGTTTTCTATCAGCCTACATTTTTGTGTCTGTTCAAAGTTTGCAACATCTATGAATCTGTCATTTTGCTGCAGCTGGTTAAATTATTTGCGTTTTTCGAAATGCATTTTGTTTTCTACCTTGTCATCCGTGTCATTTTCTGCCAAAGGAAATGTCTGTTCCAAGTATGGAATATGACTGTTGTTTGCTAGTCGTTAGTAAGACGTGGTTCTAAACAACAAATTAACATTAGTAAGTTGTTTTGTTTTCTATCAATATTTGTGTTGGGTGCTGATTAACTTTAACATGTTTAATGTGTAGTAACAATATGAATATTTGATTTTCCTCGAAATCACAACAAATGCACTATTATCAATTTTCCTTTTATACGAGGTAAGACGATCTAACTACTAATACCTCTAAATTCTTCCTTTATAAATACACTGTCTCAAACAAAATTCGACTGGATAACAAAAGCCGACATAGACTTGCCTTTCAAATATGACTGATAAAAACTACATAGAAGGAATCAAGGTGTGAACAATTGCAATTCAAAGTATGCACTTCAACAACGGGCAAAAACCATGACGAATACTAGCTATAAAAATGTAAAAGATAAAAAAAAAAATGAATACCTTTGGCCTGAGTTTAACTACAACCTTGAACAAAATACAAATATGACAGAAATCAACCATCGAGGGGTACCAATCCACTCTATAACCCTCTCAATTATGTGCTATTTAATTTACTATACTGAGTGTCCTATCATTATGGTCCTTTGTAGTTAAATTGTATTTTTAAAGTAGTTTCTTTGACGTCTGGTACAAACCAACGTTATGCATTGTTATGGGTATTATAAAAAAAAACCAGCAAAAGTTAAGCAAGATGATTTTTGTTTTTCACAATAAAATAATAAGTTCTTAGCAAAAAAAAAAAACGTAGAACTTAAGCATTGTATTTAATTACTTAATGTAAATTCTATTCATTTTCCTTTAAATTGTCGATTTTTGATTGGTCTAGACGAGAGGGTAATGTTCACCCTATCAGCCATGTAGTAGAGTAAATTAACACCCTTTTTATTAGCCAATCAAATAATGGAAATTTAACGTGAAGTATAATGAAACAATTTAGCACGTAAGATGATAACAGAAAGACAAAAATTTTTGAACAACGGATGCTAGCAGCTACTGAAAGCTAGTTCAAAGCCGCATTTTCAACTAATAGATAAACCATGTTCTTTTAGATAAAATCTCAATCGTACCGATCCAAAAATTTCGCAAAACTTCAGTTCACAATTCAATATTTGATAAAGCAGAACATTCAAAGTGTGTAGTGAATCTTGTGCTCGCAACAGTTATTGTCATAATAATGTTTACATCAGACATTATAAAGACATTTGGAAGATACCAAGTAATATTTTACAGTTCGAGTAAATGATCATGAAGGAAAGGAGGTTTCATGGAAGTTAACATACGATAAAAAGAAATTGATATTATTTTTTGGCGAAAGACTTTAAACCTTCTTTGCAGTAAATTCTAAAACGTTTTCTTGTTGCCGTAAATGGTAATCCTCAACAAACTATCTATAACTTTGTTGGAACGAATAAACGTTTTTAATCAAACTTTCATTTGATTCACCTTTTGGCTCCTACCCTGACGACCAATGTAAGCTGTCGGTATCCTATTGCACATACCGCATGTAAACTTTCACATTTTCATCTTCTGTTTTGAAACATTTTACCCAATTCATACGTGACAGGATTATTATCCTAGTAACTGGTGTTACCAATGAATTGAACATTATTACATAAATTCCACAATGCTATATTCATTTTGTGTGCCAACTTGAACTGAACAAAACTGAAAAAACTTCGAATACAAGAGAGATTTTATTAAATTTTATGATTATCTGTCGATTTCTAGATCTATGGTTAGTATTTATTTCAGATGACATGGACTTCACACCATGGTGACCCTAGTGGTCGTGTTTACTTTCATAATTAAATAGTTACATTAGAAGTTTTTTTCATTATAATACGTTACTCTGGGTGGCTAACTGCAATCTCACGTTATTCCGTAATCATTTTTATTACACAATAACATTTATTATTCCTGATGATACGATCTCCCACAATAAAGTGCACAGGAAAATTAAATAAAACTTGATTAAAATCATGTTTTCGTGATCCTAGCTTAAAAAAAGTAATTATAAGTATTGAATGCTTTTTTTTGTAACTGCATAAAACTTAAACGTTGACCGTGCGCACATTTTGAGAATGAAGCGCTTCATACAAAATGAACTTCGGTCAACACTTTTACAACCCAATGCAGTTTCAAAAAGAAGCATTCAATTCTTAAATTCATAAAAAATATATAAATAAACAAACTAAAGGCTGCAATTGGTATGTTTGCATTTTAAATTGTTCGTTGTAACAAGAATATTTGTGCTGAAAGTAAACTGTGTGGGTCAAAATCTTATATTGCTTATAAATGTTGCTTGAAAAAAGTTTCGTTATCTGATCTGAATTTTCTGAAAAGTGCAAGGTAGATAGACATAGGACTTTTGAATGTTTTTACTCGGTAAGTCTTGCTCTACATAGGTAACTGCTTGAACTGTTGCGTTATAAACTAAAAACTCGAATACATTTTTACAGACAGTGGTCATACCAGTTTTGTAAAGTGTGTAGATTTTGATTGTTTTAATCTTTTATGGCTTTTAAAAGTTAAATGTAGGTGTATAATTTAATATTTTTTTCATCTTACATACTTGTTTATACTCAATTGAAAGAATCAAGCTACAAAATGTTCTATTTTTTAAAGGCACATTTAACACAACAACCGATTTCGGTAGGTGAAAATACTTCTGAATTTTGAATATGCCCAAGCATGAATTCAACTGAAAAAATGCATACGCGAACAGATAAAACATTGATCAGAATTTGAATCACTGACACCCCCCCCCCCCCCCCCCCCGACATCAGGGTTTTATTTTTAATAATGTGCAATTATTTGTATCGTAGAGAGACAGTCGAGTACGCATTTTCTGTGAAGGCGTGTTTATGTTGATTTAAAATTAAGGCGTATTTTATTTTTATGCAAGAAATATATTTATATATAAAAAAGTAAGAGACATCGTTCATTCCCTCTCCCTTAATTCTTTATCAAAAATCCTTGACAACAGACTTCATTTTCGAATTATAAAATGCAAAACTTAAAAAATCTAATTTTTGTGAGTGTTATCTGTGTCATCTCGTATTCATTCTCCGACAAATTCTAGTCTGCCCTTCCATAAAATAGTGATTTTTAATGTTCTATCGAACTTTAGAAGAAAAAAAAGGACAACCATTCCGAACAAACTTTTAAAGCTACAGCAAGTGATGCTTGATAGCAAATAGATACATTTTCATTTTAAAGTACTTTTAAAGTATAATTTATAAATCTTACGGGACACTCCCTTCCACTCTTGGAAAATGTTTTTATGGTAAAATTATCATCTGCAGTAATAAAATCGTTCTTGAATATCTCCATCAAAGTATGTTTTATTAGCAATTTTAGAATTTCAAAAATATTCCAATTTCAAGCATTAAAACGTTCACTGTGACTTCCCTATTCGTTATTTCACACCCGACAAAAAACAACAACACCAAAACAAATTGCAATACTATTGTCATCCTTCTAGTTAGCACTAAATTGCTCACAAAGAAATCTGATTATAGCTGCTGAAGACACATGATTCTTACGCCCAGAAACAAGGATGATTTTCATTTGGTCGAAAAAAAGAAGTATCTACATTATTGTACAAATTTGTCAGAAAAACAATATTTAAGATGCTTCGGACACTAGATGTATCATCTAAACTCATCTAAGAAGTGTTCTGGCTCACCTGATTGTTTGTGCCTGATTAATACAAAACATGTTTAATTTGACGCATTTTACCGCCTGGCTCAAGTCAGGAGCCTCTTGACCTTGTTGGTCTTGTAAGTTTTTTTTTAATTTTAGTTCATTTATATCTTATGAAGTTGAGTGTGACGTCAATTTTCATAGAACTAGATTACATTTTGTTTAAGGTCCGGGTAAAGCTCAATTCTGGATGGGGGTATATTTTTCGCTGTGTTGAAGACCTATTGGTGGCCGTCAACTGTTATCTGCTCATGTTGTCTCTGACACATTCCCCGTTTCCATTCTCAATTTTATTTGAAAAAAGTCCTTTGTTCGATATTTATGCTCTCTATTTTTATGCAAACCCTTTTTAAATTTTGATTTTATGGGTCATTGTTGAAGGTCGTCCAATGACGTTTGGTTGTTAACATATACTTTCTTCGATTTCTTATTGAAATTTGTCCATTGACAAACATATCACATCATCTTTTCTTATATAGGTAGTATATATTGATCATGCAAAAAGATCGTTATCCTGAAATCAGAAACATATTTTCTTACGCTAAAAGGGGAAAAGAAGGGTTCTATTAACAGGTCAACAAATAAGATTACAGTTAATTAAAAAATATTGATAACCGATAAGAGCATTTTAAATCAGAAAACAGAAAACAGTTAAATAAAAAATTAGGGGTATTTTTTTCTCATAATAACAGTTAACAGATTCACAACATATAACAGTTAATTATTCAATAACAGTTTATCATCAATGATCTTAAATATTTGCCACTTTTAACTAAAATATTAAGGCACATAACCAGGACCCACCAGCACAGTCGTCAGGACAATTTTGTTTAGCGAACTTGCACGACTTTGGCAAAACAAAATTGTAGTAATATTTTTTGCATGGTATTTATGTCGTATCAGAGAAGAATTAAGCAACAAAACTGTTGTTTTATTGCCGTTCTAATACAATGTAAACAAACCCACCAGCGCAGAATCAGCACCCACCAGCACCAGTCAGGACCGAATCACCAGCACAGAACGTTTTCTGGCAGGACGACTTTACCCACCGTGATAAGAGTAAAAGTTACAATAAACCATCATATCATCATAGAATTTAAGCAATGAAAAGGAAATACCCCCCAAATACATAACAATTTTGCGCTTTTGTTTTTGTATATGTTTATATATCTATGTAAGAATGCGTATGTACACTTTATCATAAAGGTACTTAAATGTTTCATCGTATTCTTCTTAGTTTACATACAGTGTAAAGTATAGACATAAAAACAAAATATACACATTAAGGATGATGTAGTACTACGTACAAATGGTTTGTATATTAGAAAACGCTAAGTTCTAAATATGATTAAAAAAATGAACACAATTTGTAATTTGTCAAAAAGACACAAATATAGGTAACACTATAAGAATATAGATGACGTTCTTTCACTAAACAATTCAAAATTTGGTGACTATGTGGAACGCATCTATCCCATCGAATTGGAAATAAAGGATACTACAGATACAGTTAAGTCGGCTTCATATCTTGACTTACATCTAGAAATTGACAATGAGGGTCGGTTGAAAACAAAACTTTACGACAAAAGAGATGATTTCAGCATTCCAATTGTGAACTTTCCATTTCTAAGTAGCAACATTCCAGCAGCACCTGCATACGGGGTATATATCTCCCAATTGATACGATATTCCCGTGCTTGCATTTCCTATCATGATTTTCTTGATAGAGGGTTACTGCTCACAAGGAAGCTATTAAACCAAGAGTTCCAAATGGTGAAGTTGAAATCATCCCTTCGTAAATTTTACGGACGCCATCACGAGTTGGTTGACCGTTATGGAATAACCGTTTCACAAATGATATCGGATATGTTCTTTACGTCGTAACTACAATCCCCTTCCCTTTCATGAATGTAACCTACCGAATTAGACTATTTACCGGATTTGTAATCACATAAGCAACACGACGGGTGCCACATGTGGAGCAGAATCTGCTTACCCTTCCGGAGCACCTGAGATCACCCCTAGTTTTTGGTGGGGTTCGTGTTGTTTATTCTTTAGTTTTCTATGTTGTGTCATGTGTACTATTGTTTTTCTATTTGTCTTTTTCATTTTTAGCCATGGCGTTGTCAGTTTGTTTTAGATTTATGAGTTTGACTGTCCCTTTGGTATCTTTCATCCCTCTTTTATCTACGTTCATATCCGTAGATATGGGTATTTTAACACCCTGAAGTACCTATAGTCCGAATCGGGTGAGTTTTATGGAAATTCGGGTACAAAGTGTAAAGTGAAAACAACGTTTTTTTTTATTATCTAAACAAGTTTTATGCAAATTTGGAAATTTTACATATTTTTTACGGGGTGTAGGGTACTACCTTTAGTAGAACCCTACAGGTAGTCAAATATAAGACGTTTTTAATACGGAGACAGAGAATCTGGATTGAATCAAATTTGACGCTCAATGTTGTGAGAGTTACGTCATAGATGGTGTGACGTCAACGTGGGTCATTTGCATAGCTAGGTCAGTAGTCCCATTCCTTGAAAATGTGGCAGTCAAGTGATGCATGTAATGAAATGAGTGTAAATGATCGGCATAATAGGACAAAATCGTTAATGAATTAAATATTTAATTACAAACATCATGTTTATTCTACAGATTTCAATATTTCACAAGGAGCACTCATGGAACTTAGGTAAACTTGCGTGAAGTTCCCCGGGATAATGGTTAGCAACGTCTGGGGATATGGGTAATCAACACCCAGGGAATATGGGTTATCAACACCCAGGGGCTATGAGTTTTGTAACGACGTGCGTTAACCAATCAAATTCCTACATGTATACTTAGCCGGGAATAAAAATAGTTACAAAGAGAGAACTGAATAGAGGATGTTGATTTTAATTTCTCTACCTAGACGGAAAGTAACGTTGACAATAAAAATGCATTCATTAATATGTATGGCTAAAGAAAAAATAATGCTTCCTTTTTCAAAAGATAGAAAAAAAAACTATTTGATAATAATTTTGAATGTTTTATCGAGGAGGGGGTAAGTTTTTGGATTTAACCTTATTCAAAACTTCAATCTTGATTGTAGTTTTTTGTTTGGTATGAGTTGAGGTCATAGTAGACTTATAGGGAGAATTCTACCTAGCAATGGAAAATTAAATGTTTAAAAATACCCTTGTAAGTCCAATACTAACTACAGACTAGCTGAACTAGGAATACAACCCTTTAAAATATTTTTTAACGTTACAAACGAATTGCTTTTGACTTAAAGATTTACATAGCGCGTGGTATTCAAATTGATTAAACTGAACGGTAAACAAGTTATTATCTAATCGACTCATTTAGACAGTTTCACGAGCCGATAAAACATTCTTTGGGAGAGAACAATATCGGTTTCGTCTGTGAGTGTTATCCAGGTTGATAAAAGTACAAGGTCAAGCTACAAGGGTCTGATTTATAAATACAATTGGTAAAATTACAGATCAGACGACTACACTGATATCTTAAGATCTACCAATTCGTGTCAAAGACTTATAGGAATATATAAGAATTTAGTGTTAATTTAGTATATAGTGTGGAAAAAAAACCACAGTGTATTATCTAATAAGTAAATCACAAAAATACTAAACTCAGAGGAAAATTCAAAAAAGAAAAGTCCTTTATCAAATGTCAAAATCAAAATCTCAGGCAAACGGATAACAACTGGCATATTCCTGATTGGGTACAGAAATTTTCTTATGTGACAATGGTGGATTGAACATGCTTTTATAGCTAGCGAAACCTCTCACTTGTATGAAAGTCGCATCAAACTCCATTATATTGACAATGATGCGTGAACAAAACAAACAAAATCGGTAAAATAGTAATCTGAAACAATATTGTAATATCACAACATCACAACATCACATTATAAACACATGTTAGCGGGATTGCAATCCTCCATAACCTGGGACCGTGGTGTAACAGCACAACAGAAGATCGGAACAAATTTCTGTAGATCTTATGTTTTGTGTACTGTGGCAAGAATTTTGGTCGTTATTGTTTGCTTACCTATTTAATTGGACCTGGTATATGATAGACAACTTTAACTCGCGTATTAAAAGTCCTTTGTGCGTTTCAAGATATCAGAAATTTCAACAGTTATCAAACATTTATGTTGTTTACATTTGGCTGTGAGAATGATGCAAACAGATCCAGTAAACAGTGCATGGTAGGCACAACCACGCATTAAATCAAGGAACTTATTTTAATAAAAGATCAATAAACAGGAGCTAAAAAGGTCTCAAATTACCATTCATACATGAAATGCTTAAAAAGAAAACATGTACTGAGGAGTTTTTGAATGAATTTCCTGATTATACTTGATAGTGTCTTGAAGGTGGGACTTTTCACCACCGAAGAGACGACTATTCATTCCCTATTGTTAATTTTCCCTTTTTAGACGGCGATGTGCCTTTGTCTCCATCCTACGGTGTTTATATATCCCAACTCGTGTTCGGTATGCCCATGTGTGTAGTGATATCATAGATTTTAACGAACGTAATCAATGCATCAAAGAATTTGACGAGACTGTTGTAAAAGTTAGAGGTTTAGCGCCATAAAACCAGGTTCAATTCTCCATTTTCTACATTTGGAAATGCCTGTACCGAGTTGGAAATATGACAGTTGTCGTCCATTCGTTTGATGTGTTTTGTCATTTGATTTTGCCATGTGATTAGGGACTTTCCGATTGAACTTTCCTCAGAGCTCAGTATTTTTATGATTTTACTTTTCACTGATAAATTAGTATGTCATGGATTTTGTTACCATAAATTACTTAAAACTTTTACTACCTTCTTTTATAGATATAAAGATTTGATAGTAAATTTGGCTTTACCTGTAGAATGGTATTCATATCCTAAATTGTACGGTAATATTGTACTTAAAGCGCGGAAATCACTTTGTTATCCGTACAAACTCATCGAACCTTTAAACAAACTTATTAGTAAGGGTTTTCGTACCAATGTTGTAATAAGATCTCT
Organism: Mytilus galloprovincialis; assembly: GCF_965363235.1. Taxonomy (NCBI): domain Eukaryota; kingdom Metazoa; phylum Mollusca; class Bivalvia; order Mytilida; family Mytilidae; genus Mytilus; species Mytilus galloprovincialis. The sequence goes on from NC_134848.1 coordinate 65,066,436, forward strand.
GAATATAGTTTGTATTGACACTAATATCGATTTTGTCATTAGCAAATTAAAACATAAATAAATTTGTATTTTCTTTTCAAACGGTATGTATAGCGACACACACACACGTTCATGTTTATCTATAAAGAAGTCATTTCTTACTATCCTCCTATCTTTATTTTTGGCATTGCCCTTGTCATGTCTTCTTTGACTGTCCATGACGTGAAAATACTAAATCACTGGGATGAGTTTAAGTTGATTTTTGTCTCTGATACATGATGTTTTATTATAAATTGTTTTGGCTTTTAACTAGCTGCCAGTAACTGCGAGTACTCTCAAATCGTACTTTCGTCTTAATTTGACCTGTTGGTAATATTTGTAATGTTTTTTTTGTTGTTAAAGATAACTTTGATCTTGTCTATATACAAGCTTTAATTATTTGGAATTACTACAAATTTTTACTTCTTCGTACTATGAACATCTAAATTATTTTATTTCTCCTTAAATACTGTTCTTACACCTGTACAAGACGTTTTATTCAGCACTGATTGTAAAGTTGTATTGTTCACATTCACCCCATATGTTCCAAGTGTTCGATTAGTTTTATTGATGTTAAAGAAATTTCTTGGTATTCCTGAACTGAAGATTTTATACACACAGATGAAGAAGTATACTTTTGTCTTCGTTTGAGCCTCCTTTAATTAGGAGCACCATTATGAGTTATGGCGTATACAGGAGGACATTTGGAGCCTGTATCGTTACAGATTAATGTGAGCATTTGCCTACCCAATTCCCCAGCCAGGCCGTGACGGGTCTTATTACCAGAAAGTTAACCTTCCCCAAACATAATGCAATGCAATAAAATAAAACATACTAAACTCATGCACTCACCTGACTCGCTCAGTCCTCAAAGTATAAAAAAGTGCAAAACTATATACATAAAATGGAACAAGGTCACCCCGGATGCCCACAAATGCCGTGGCAAAATACGCTACAGGAATGCTACAGGAATACTTAACAACAAAACTATTTTCATTTACCTGTGTATTTGTTGCAAGTCATGATTTTCGAAATATTGCTTAACATTTCACAGTGGTATCATACTTTAACTTTGTTTAAACCTGTTTATTTACTTTTAACCTTAATTATTTATCCCTTATAATTTTTATTAACTATGTAATTGAATTCAGGTATCACAGATCAAGTTTATTCGTTCATTGTGTGTTGATTTGCGTATTTTTAATAAGTTAAGCCTTCCAATTGATATTATATAGTGTATCTTTCTATGTTGTGATTTTATACTTTTGTTTCAGAAAAGGGAGAAGGTTTGGTACCATTAAAACGTTTAATCCTTCTGCAAATATTTGCACCTGTTCAAACGATTTTTTCAATTTAGCAGGATGAACTAAGTTAAGGATTTGGTATCCTCTGCGATTGTTTGCACCTGTAGTAAGTCATGAATCTGATGTACAGTAGTCGTTGTCTGTTTATGCAGTTAATCTGTATTTCTCGTTTCTCGTTTTTATATAGATTAGACCATTGGTTTACACGTTTTAATGATTTTACACTAGTAATTTTGGGGCCCTTTACAGCTTGCTTTTCAGTGTGAGCCAATGATCCGTGTTGAAGGCCACACTTGACCTATAATGGTTTTAATTTTATAAATTGAAACTTGGATTGATAGCTGACTCATTGGCACTCATATCACAGTTTCCTACATCTATAAAAGGTTTGGTACGAATGAACAATATGGTTTATAATTTGGCTATCTACTAATTGTTGCATTACTAATTCCTGAATAGGGGAAACCTACTAATTGATCTATTGACCACTGACCTTTGTCAAATAATGCAACAATATGTCGATCCAAATACCATACTAGGCTTAAATCCAACATAGTAAGATTAGGAGTTAGTAGTTTTGATTGAAAAAAGATATGTAAAGTTCTAAGAATGTTGATGTTGCAATAATTATTACAAAATGACAAATATATCAGGCAGAGAAATGATTATCAATAACATATGTTTCATTTCTTAAACTATTTATCTGTAACAGTCAAAAGATTTTGTCAATCTATAAGGATGAACAAAGTTAATGATTCGGTACCCTCTGCGATTGTTTGCACCTGTACTAAGTCAGGAATCTGATGTACAGTAGTTGTTGTTTGTTGTTTTGGTTCATAAGTGTTTCTCGTTTCTCGTTTTTCATATGAATTAGAAGTTTTTCTCCTTTTGAATGGTTTTACACTAGTTATTTTTGGAACCTTTATAGCTTGCTGTTCGGTGTGAGTAAATGCTCTGTGTTGAAGACTACTACTTTGACCTATAATGGTTTACTTTCATGAATTGTATCTTGGATGAAGAGCTGTCTCATTGGCACTCATACCACATCTTCTTATATATATTAAACTTTATTGGAAGATGGAACAATGTTTCACCGGAATCGGTTAAAGTCGAAATCAGTGCAGAAAATCGAAACATCTAAAGAACTACTCTTGTCAGCATGAACGTTTAAAGCTCTATTTTGCAGATCACAACTTTTTGTCTTTTTGGTTCATTTTTGTTGGCTTTTATTTAATATTGGGGGTCGCAAAATCACAGTTTTCTTAACAAAACTTTACCAACAGTAGATCTTCTTTTTTATATGTTTGTCGTTGATTGTGTTTAACTTACTTTCATTTTGTTACTTGCATGTTGAAGCAATTAATTGAAGTGTTCGAAATTCAATGTAATTTATTTTCTCCTGAAGCAAAAATAACTCAATCGACCCAAATAAAAATATATTTCATTTGACAAACTAAAAGATCTGATATGGCAAAAAGAAAATGCCTTTCTGATTCCGTTACTTATTGGGAACGAAAATTGAGGACACAAATGTCTTTATTTGTTGGTTAACCTACAGAAGATGGAAGAATTAAATACTCTATGGTTTTTGAAATCGTTTATGGAAATTGGGGAGGGTTTATTTTCGTAATTAAACTTATTTCATTCTTATATTCTGGATTACAGCTGACTTTATGGTATGGGATTTGCTTATTGCGAATTGTTTTACGGTGACGTAAAGACGGTTTAATCAGCTTCATTTGCAATCTGTATACTACTTGTTTTATTGGCGATCATATCACATCTACATATTTAATATAATCATAATATGCACATCAACTGTTTTGCAAAAACAAAACAATCACTGAAAAAATGGGGAAAAGTAAGGTGTAGTAAGCAGTTAAGGGAATTCTATCCAGGTATAAGAAATTGAATTCAGAAAAAACCACGCGCATACTATATTCTTATTTTGAAAATCAACATTCATATTGTTGGCGCTATTAAAAAGATAAATTGATCAATTTAGAAATTTAACTAAACAAGAAACGTTAACGATCTCTAGGTTAAACACTTTTCTGTAACATGTAACATATATACAATTCATGCTATAAAGTAATGTTATAATTGATAATAGTAAAAGGTCAAATATTTTTGTTTCTTATTAAGTGAATTTATAAATCCATTTGACATTATAACTTAAGTAACAAAAAAATAAACACATACATTACAGAACACCACAGTCAAATAAACTCATTCTAGAAACAGTTTGTTTATATTATTTATACAGTGTATTAATAGTTTTGTAACCAGTATACAATTGGCGACGAGTTATATTTTGAAAACCTTCAGATCTAAATATTTGGCATAACATTTTTGTAAAAACGGTGTAAGTAACAATAAACAATTACATCTTTTGACATCGGACTCGGACTTCTCTTGAACTGAATTTTAATGTGCGTATTGTTATCCGTTTACTTTTCAACATTAGCTAGAGGTATAGAGGGAAGGTTGAAATCTCATAAACATATTTTACCCCGCCGCAATATTGCGCATGTCCGAAGTCAGGAGCCTCTTGCCTTTGTTAGTCTTGTATGATTTTAAATTTTAATTTAAAAATTTAAAAAAAAATCTTTTTTGTTTCATATGTTTATATATTTATGGAACAATGTTTATGGACACTTTATCAGTAAGGTAATATAATGTTTTAACGTATTTCGTCTTAACTCACATACAATGTATATTATTAAAAATACAAATTAAAAACTAATTGTTCAGAGAAAATTGAAGGTCGTACCACACGTGACAATCTATTTTGATATGAAACTATTAAAATTCGGTTTAATATGTCATTTCCAGCATAAAAAAAAATAGATAAGGGAAATAATTGTGTACTTCCGGTTTGTGAAATGTTACTTCAGGTATTATTTGAATGTTTACTTGACACTGATTCCAACAATATATGCTTCTATATACTTTTATATTAATTAAGAACGAAAAAAAAATACTTCCGGTTTACACAAGGTCATTTTCGGTTGGCTTTTCAAAGGTTGAATTGCTTAAAACATAATACAAAAAGTCACATTTGTTTATCATGTATACATATGATTAAAAGCAAAGGTAAATCTAGAATGTCAAACTCCCCTTTGACCTTGAGATCAATTTCAAGATCATAAACCAAGGACCTCAAATCAATGACTGTAGGTCTTAATTATATTTGGATAATGAGTTAAATCACCATACGCATATTTCTTTAATGAAGAAGGGAGCAAACTCTTCCTTAATCTTCGCGAATCCTTTAAACCAATATGAATGTGTTACGACATGTAACAACTAACAATCGAGTAAAAACATGTTAGTATCTTATATGGTGTTTGAAATCCCAATTTAGAAATTACCTTGACCTTTGATCTTGACACTATTTTTTTTTTGCACCAAGGACTTCAAATCAAAAGACCTTAGTATGTCTTTTTCACTTATTACAATTATATTTTACTAACTCAATGTACAGAAGTTGAAATAACTTTCATATGGGGTTTGCGGAACGCTTTTAAGATCCTAAGGATATAACGAGCGAATTGGTGAATTAATCGTTAACGGTTGAAAAGGGTATTCACCCGAAAGAAAAACAGTGTACGAGGAGATAACTCTTACAATAAAAAGTGTTTGGCTAAACAGGGTCACTTTCAAAATCGCAATAACTGTTCGATGTCATATGCAAAAAGTAAAATAAAAAAATCTTAGCGACACCTTGCAAAACAAAAAAAACACAATATGTGGCAGAAGACAAAAAAAAAAAAAATAATTAAAAACAATTTGTTCAGAGAACAATTGAAGGTCTTTCCACCAGTTAATATCTATTTTGATATTAAAATATTAAAATCAGTCTAAAATGTCAGTTCATACGGCTTTAGGATATATAGATATGAATTTAAAGCAAAGGTCAAAATCTAGAACGTCAAATTAATCTATGACCTTGACCTCAATTTCAATGTCAAAAACTGAGGATCTCAAGTCAAAAGACCCTAGGTCTCTAATATGTATGGTTAGTAAGTTATATCACTTTACACATAATTTTAGATATGATAGGGGCGAAAACTCCAATTCATTGTCTACGCACCCTTTCAACTAAAATTATTAAGTTACGACATGTCGCAACTAACAATTTAGTCCAAAATAATTTGTCGATATCTTATAAGGTTAATGAAAATGAGTGAAAATAAGCCAAATTCAAAAATTAGAATATGACCTTGACCTTTGACCTTGACCTAATTTTCATTTTTTTGGACCAAGGACCTCAAATCAAAAGATCCTAGGTCTCTATCACTTATGGTTTACAAGATAGAAATGCATATCACTTATATCAAATGCATAAGGGGAAATAACTCTCATATGGAGCGTTTATATCGCCTCGGTCAAAATAGGACAAATCATGAGAAGGATATAACGAGCAATTTTGTAAAATAAATTTGTCGTAATCTTTTACGGTTGCGAAGAAGTCGTGGACACAAGGAAAACAGTGTTTGGGGAGATAACTCCTACAAAGAAAAGTATTCGGTTACGCAGGGTAAATTTCAAAAGCGCATAAACTGTTCGATATCATATACCAAATATCTAAGCGCCATATTGAGAAAGAAATGTTTATTGCAAGAACAAAATTTGGCGGAAGAAAAAAAAATAATCAGAAGAAAAACAATAGGTCTTTCCACAGAAAAGTGGAAAGACCTACTAATGATTGAAAAACAATTGAAGGTCTTTCCACTTCAACTTTCAAAATTATTGAAAAAAATCTAATTTCGGTTTACTCAGCATTAGAATCATAATCATAAGTTTCTTCATACTGATGCTATAAATTTATGGTTTCTATATACTTTTGAGAGAAATAAAGGAGAAAATTAGCTACTTCCGGTGAAGTAAATCTCACTCCCGGTCTTTTATGATAGTTTCTTTCACACTGATTTCAAAAAAATATAGTGTTTATATCCTTTTGCCTGTTAAGTTAATGTATAAAAATTACAAAGTTTATGAATTCTGAGTAATATTCTAAGTAAAAAATGCAAAAGTTGCCTTTTCCAGTTTCATCAAGGTCATTTACGGCAAAAACATTAATTTTTATGATCTATGTCACTCACTATTAGTACGACAAATAGATTTTACTTTAAAATATTTCGTTTGTATCACATTATTGTAAATTTAAGTTTCTTGATCACTACAAAATAAAAGATATCAGTTAAACTCTCTTTCAACGGGCATGATATGTTGTCAATTGAAAAATGATTGCTTTGGTATAGAAATAAACCCAAATCGTTACAAATAGTTATTGAAAAAGCTTATAAATGTGAACGACAGACACGGTTTCATCAGAGAAGAAAAGACACGAAATTAGATATCAATCAGAAGATCATTGAGGACCTACAATTATGAAAGGTTTGACAAATGTAGCTCAGGTACTCTATTCCTATAGATTTGACATACTTTTTAGTTCAAACAAATCAAAAGTTTTGTTAACATTTAGTTAATGTGTATATTTAAACACATCAATAATATGTCATGTCGACATATAAGTGCAATCTACTGGGTTGTTTATATCCTCTGGAGGAAATCATCTACCACCCGACAGCTGTTTAACAAACTAAAAGATAACAGGCGAAGAGTAATGTGTGCTAACATGCGTTACGCATAAGAAGGACCTAACAGAAACGCTCGAATAAAAAATTACAAGGTCATATCAAATTCGTATATAAAGAGCTCTGAAGCCAGAAAAAAAACCCAAATAAGCTCATTTTTTAAACCATGTTTTAATAATAAAAAAGTGAGAAAAAAATTGATATCCTATAGATTCAATACACTATCCAACTATTTGCATTACCTTGAATGTTAAAGCACAAAAGTCTCAAAAAATAAATGTAAAACAATATAATAGAACGGATAATGAACTTGATTTTAGCGAACAACATAAAACCTAAACTAAATATAAAAAAAAGGAAAAATTACCAAAATCATATTAAATTGTTAAAATTAAATGTACAACCCAATGGATAAAAATAAAGACAAACAGTACCTTTTCAAACATAACCCGACAGGAGGCACCTGTCGGGTTGCTCATGTTAGTTATTTCTACAAACCCGTGTACAAGTCTAATTATGTAGGTCACATACATGTAAAGATGGAAAGGGGATAGGACAATAGTTACGATGTTTTTAATATATCCGATATCATCTGTAAAACGAATATTTCATAACAGCCGATTAACTCGTGATGGCGTCCATAAAAGTTTGGAAAGAAAGATCGTAACGTCACTACTTTGAACTCTTGATGGAATAACTTCCATGTGAGCATTTAGGAAATCATTATAGGAAAAATAGCCCTGGCATATATTGTCAACTTGGAGATATATATTCGGTTTGCATACGCTACCTTGATTGTTGTTACAACGAAGTTGCAATTGGTTAGGTATCGGTTAAGAAATGAGTTGTACATACTGATCATTAGGATAAAGATATATTTTTTACTGACCAGATGTATGATGAAACATATCACCAAAATTGTTGGTATTGATGAAATATATTGGCAAAGCAATTTTCGATAAAGCATCTTTTCCCCTCTTCATCTTTTCCAATGACAACTGGAATTTAAAGTCTGACTTTGAATTCGAAATTATAGCTTGTGTAAATGGTAGCATATCATTTATAGAAATATCATGAATGATATGTAATCTACTTTATTTCTTATGCAGCAAAAATACTGCAATCTGATTGGTTAACTACCCCAGTGTAAATAACACCCCACCCTGGTTCAACCCGGGATAAATAAAATTTTGCTAAAAATGTTAGAATTTTTTTTTTGGCAAGAAATTTTTTTTTTTTTAAATTAAAAAAAAAAAAATAATCAAAATAAAATGTTAAAAATTAAAAAAAAAAAAATTTCAAAAAATTTTAAATAAAAAATATTCAAAAAAAATTTTTTTCCGGAAAACTCAGAGAACACAAAATTTTTCTGATTTTTTCCAAAAATTAAGTAAAAAGTATTTTACAATGCGCAGCAACATAGACATTGAAAAAAACGTTACACTGTAAATTTTTCATTACCATTTTTTCAATTTTACATCCTGGTTTCAAAATGAGTAAAGGAAATGTTCATCGGAAATAAATTCGTTATCTTGGTGTAATCATGGGTATACGGAATTTTACACCGTTGTTGAAAATTCTGTACACCCCTGATTACACCAAGATAACTAATAATAACGTTGACGATGACTATGTCAACGTCGCTGAGTAGAGTTGAAAATGTTTATCACATTCACCGATCTTCAGGAAGGATTATATAATCTTATACCATCAATGTTGTCATTAAAACCATTGGGTGTCGCAGTTCTTAATAACCTAATTCACCGGTTTTCCTGTTTTACGGAGAGATGTTGCAATATGAGGATTCTTAGTATTGTGGGATATGTTTTCGATGATGCATACTTAAACAGAAAGGATTAAATGACAAGACTGGTTGAAATGCAGGTAAACAATGTCGCTTGCACTATGTTAATGTTTGATGTATGGCAAACATACTGTTATTTATCCTTACTTTCGTTCCACCGACATATATCACTCCGCAAAAGTTACACCTTAATCCTTAGATGACATGTTTTGATTTACAATTCAGTTTATCGTACTTTCTGGTAAAATTAGATATTTTAGTTGACTTGCTATTGGATTGAGTAGCTGTTTGTGGTATTTAGTTTTTATAATAAGAAATATGACGATAACTAAAACATGACATATTTATGCTCATTATTTTATACTTGGGGTAGCGGATGGTGCTTGAATAGCATAAGAACCTTTATGGCCGTACGGTGACCTATATTTGTTAATGTCTGTGTCATTTTGGTCTTTTGTGGATAGTTGTCTCATTGGCATTCATACCACATCTCCTTTTTTTTATAATAGTCTATCAACTCGCAAGTAACAAATATTGTTAATACAAGTATTCACTAAAACCATCAATGCATCAAATCTTTGACCATGATCATACATTGTTTTTATTGTTGTTTTGATAACTCTTTAATAATCTAGAACAACAAATCATATGTGGATGTCAAATCTAAGAAAAAGATGGGAGAAAAAAGCGACTAGCATAATAAGACATGCAGTTGGTTCTCTTTGTAAGGGTCATATTGATGGATATACTCTGTTGTTACGACGTTGCTACATTATGTCGTTATTGTGATGTCCTTTCATACATGCATCTGTATCTTTTTAACAACTTGACGTATACCGTTTCCATGTGCCGGCATTTTCCAATGTTTGGGCTTATATGATGACGTCACGCATGAACTTGATATCTAGACCAAACTGTTTATTCTTAACTTCTCATAAATATGTAACATTTTCAGTAGTATTCCCACTTTGGATTGCTGGACAGAGAGTATTATTCAGATGGTCCAGTTATAGTGTATTCGATTGCAAATGTGCTCTATTATAATTGGTTATATGAAAATAAATCATGCACTTCTTTCGGACAGGAATGTGCAAACTGAATTTGAAAATTTTCAGTATACGTATTTTATCTAAATACTTTTAGAGATTGCAATAGAAGGAACATATAAAAAACGATATTGTCAATATGGTAAGCTGTTTGAATAAGCGCTCAAAGTCGTGATATTTGTTTAAGGTTCACCAGTACAAAGGGAGTTATCAATTATAGTTTTGTGTGTCAGGGTCATGTTATTTGTCTTGATAAAAATTCAAAACAATCTCATTTAAATATTTACTTTTGATAAGGCCTCCATTTATTGGCGATTTTGCAAAATAAATAGATAGATCATTCTGATATCTACGAAAGCTTTTAAGGCCTTCTTTTATATATATATTTTGTTTAAACTTGGAATTACCCATTTTAAAAATAGAATATTCCGATTTACGTTTTGAATAATCAACTTTTATCTTGGGATTATCAATTTTAATGTTGGAATTATCAACTTTAATATTGGAACTATTAACTTTAATTTTGAAATAATCAGCATTTATCTTTGAATCATCAAATCTAATGTTAGAATTTCCAATTTAAGTCTTATTATCATTAGACATGGAAATTCCAACTTTAATCTTGGAAATTCCAACTTTAATCTTGGAATTAACAATTTTAATATTTAAAATGACTTATATTTTACTTCTAGTCCATAGTTAGTTGTATTCCTCCGTATACTTAATCTAATAAGTATCATTTTCTCGGCAACATTTTGTTGTACAGTATTACAGAAAATAGACGTGTTTCTAAAGTCTGGTGCAGTTTCATGTAAACGAATAACAACACAAAAGGGGGCTGTGACTTCCCAATAATGGGTAATCGTGGACAAGTCAAAATTATTGGCCATCTTTTTGCTAGATTTTAATTATGACACTACTTCTTAATTATATTCTATATTGATATGCTATGTTCTTTTATAATTTTATATTTTTTGGAGTATGTTATATATATCTTTTATAAATATGTTATAGAATTCTTATTTTAATGGCCAATTGGGGTATTTGAATCAATCAGTGAATTTATATTTCAATAAAAGAGGGACGAGAGATATTAGAGGGACGAAAGATACCAGAGGGGCAGTCAAACTCATAATTCGAAAATAAACAGACAAAGACATGGCAAAAAATGAAAAAGACAAACAAACAAACAATAGTAGACATAACACAACATAGAAAAATAAAGAATAAGCAACACGAACCCCACCGAAAACTAGGGGTAATCTCAGGTGCTCCGGAAGGGTAAGCAGGTCCTGCTCCAGATGTGGCATCCGCCGTGTTGCTAATTTTACAACAAATCCAGTAAATAGTCTTATTCTGTAGGTCACATTTATGAAAGGAAAGGGAATTGAAGTTAAGACGTAAGTTACATATCCGATATCATCTGTGAAACGGTTATTCCATAACGGTCAACCAACTCGTGATAATGTCCCTAAAATTTACGAAGGGATGATTTTAACTTCCCCATTTGGAACTCTTAGTTTAATAGCTTCCTTGTAAGCACCAATCCTCTTTCAAGAACAGCATGATAGGAAATACAAGCACAGGAATATCGTTTCAATTGGGAATATCTACCCCGTATGCAGGTGCTGCTGGAATGTTGCTACGTCGAAATGGAAAGTTCACAGCTGGAAAGCTGAAATCATTTCTTTCGTAGTAAATATTTGTTTTCAACCAACTCTCATCGTCAATTTCTAGATGTAAGTCAAGTATGAGGCCGACTTAATTGTATATGTTGTATCCGTTATCTTTAGCTCGATGGGATAGATGCGTTCAACATAGTCACAAAGTTTTGAATTATATAGTGAAAGAACATCATCTATATAGCGGAAAGTAAAGTTAAAGGATATTGCTAACTTCATATCTTGAAGTCAGCCTCATAAAAATAAAGAAACAAGTCGGCAAGATGAGGAAAACAATTGGTTCCATTTGGAATGCCGACAGTCTGTTAAAAACACGTCCACCGAACTTAACAAATCAAGTTGTCAATCAAGTATACAAGCATGTTGATAATGTCAATTTCAGAGAATATTTTGTTTGAATCAGAGTGATCCTGTACAAAGTAGAATTTATCCATTCCTAAGACAAGATACTTGTATCTACATTGGCCATTATTTTTTTTATGAAACAAAGCAATACCAACTCTTTCAATTTGTCCTTTAGTTTGGAATGTGGAATACTTGTGTAAAGTGTAGAAAAGTCAAATGTGTTAATACTATTGCAAGTGAAAGAGAGTTAGATTGTATGTACTCTAATAGATCTTTGTTTTTTTAGTATCTACATCTGATTTACGCAACCTCTATTATAGGCAGTTTCACAATTACTTTGAAGCCCGGCTTTGATTGATGATAAAATAGATGTTAATAATTTAGAAAGAGGTATCGTGGGGCATTTGGAAGACTCAGCAATATACCGTTGTTTGTAAGAACACTTAATATGTAGTTTAGGTATCCGATAGAGTGAGGGAAAATCCAGTTCTTTATCTTTGGTTGAAATTCCAAAGGAACATAGAACAGACCTATGATAATCCAGGATTTGCTCTTTGTTATGTGTCGTGTGGGTATATGTTGAGTTCAAGTGAATTGTCAATACCTAATTCGTTTATCAAAAAGTTCATGTAATGAGTTTTACACACAAAAACGATGTTGTTTGGGGCTTTTTCTGTGTGGACAACAATATATTTGTCATGGAGGTCGGATAATTAATTACAATATTTGGGTCTTTAAAGATTGACGTAGCATGGGCATTGATAGACCCATTCAGTTTCTTAATTCTGATTTGTATCAACGACCTCACAGCCTTAATCCATTCGGAAAGAGTGTCTACGTCTTCTCGCGCTTAGCCCATTGCCTGGGATAATCTGCGACTGAATCCATCAACGTTCTGATGTTGTATTTCCAATTGATGGATTTAGGCTAACGATATTTCAGACCTTTCAATAACACGTTTCGCAGGGAAGTGTTATGGACAATGTTGAGGTGACAGGTAATAGCGTGACTAATCGGATTATATTTGATTTAGGAACTAGCACAAGTGCAATCAGGGGGTTTAGACTTAAAGTCGTCAATATTGAGATCCTGCAAAACGTGTTTGCAATTGAAATTTTTAGTTGCAATAGGTTTGGTATAGAAGGGTAGATGAAACGAGTCATTTTGAATACTGGTATGAAAATGAGACTAGTCTATGACGACTTTCATTTATTGAGGCTTAGAAATGTTCAATACCTTAATTGAGTAAAAATTCAAAGTATTAAATTTACTTCAATACCATCAATTTTAAAGTATATTTCAAAACATGTAATTTAAACTTGTTGAATTGAAGTATGTTTGAAAGTTGTCAAAGCAAGCTTTAAGAATTCCTTATAATTAATTTTTCTTTTAATTTGGATATAGCATGTGTGTCTCACATAGTATGCTACGCGTAACAGTTTATAAGTAGGTGTTCTCTAATATGCATTTGATACGGTTCATTTATTATGGATATAATGGAACTCCATTTATGAAAGAAAATCTATAGAGCAGAGAATTTTTTCTATCAAATTAAAATGTAGATTCAAATATTTTTCACTTCGAACGTTTAAGTAAAACATCTCAAAACTTATAATTGATATATAGTTCGGCGTCCGAAAAACGAAAGGAAACTGTTCATCTCTACTTCACAAATACGTATTTCATTGAATCTCGATTTATCATGTTTATGATTTTTCTAACAATGGCGTACTACCTCCATAAGTCTCGAAATGTCATGGCGGGTCTCAATTTTCAAATATAAATAAAAGCACCAAATATTAGTTAACATTATATAAAAACGGGTTCATTGTTTTATACAAACATAGCACACCCTAAACAAAATAATTCGAAGTTAGCCCCTTCACCCCTTACAAAATTGTAAAAACGTATGCATTACTTATCTTTTTATATTGCTGAATAGGCGGATGTTCATCGATGTTTACAATAGCAAAAACAAACAAAAAGTAAATTAAAGCACATCAAACTGAAGAGCAATATTTGGCCGATGCTAGAGTCCAGTGAGCAAAAGTCACGATATTCTCAATTCAACGAAAGCGTATTAGGGTCATTTTTTTTTTTAAGTTTTCTTTTTCTAATTGTTCACTATAATTTCCAATTGTTTAATCTTGAAATTAATAACTTTAATCTTGTAATCATCCGCATTAATCTCGGAATTTCTAACTTAAATCTTTGAATAATCAAAAACTAATCTGGGAATTATGAACTTTAATCTTAGAATTATCAACATTAAAGTTGAAATTCCAAGTGTAATGTTGATAATTCCGAGATGAAAGTTAATAATTCCATGATTAAAGTCGACAATATGATTTTTTTAAATGATGATGACCCTTATACGCTTCCGTAGATATCTTTATTCCTATCATTAATTCTGATAGTTATTTTTTTATAATAATAAAAAATCATCTGGCACTGCAAACTCTTAAGGTATAGAACCACTAATTCATGCCCGCTCGCAAAGAACATACAAGAAAGTAGTACATGTTTCAAACAAAATAGTTCCTACGCATAGCTGTATCTTTGTCAATAGTGGGAATATTTGGGTAGTTTTAGTTTCAAATGAAAGCTTGGGGACTTGGAATCACTGTAGAATTTGTTGAAAGTTTTACTTGAATATTAAGGAAGCATATGCAATTTTAAAAGGAGGGCACATTGTACTATCAAACTTCCGGGAACCAGTACGCTCTAATATGCAATTAAAGGTATGTTGAAATTTCCAGCACAATCCAGGATAAGGTACAGTTTTGACATGAAATAACTGCCACTTTATTTGAACTTAAAACAAAGTAGCCATTAATGCTTGAAATTGCAGAATTCAACATAGAAAGCAATTGAGCTATGAATAAGTGGTTTTATACCCTAATGTAATCATGATTATTGAACAATATACACATGACATAAACCTCCCACTAAATGATAAAAAATGGGCCATAGTTATACATTTAATAGTAAAAACATATAACTTATAGTTATAAACATAAAAGAACTGTTTGATTATCACTTACCGGCCAATTATGATATCACCACTTGAGATTGAGATTGTTTGACATTCTTACTTAATATGGCTGGTATCATTTTCTTTTTCTTCTACTTGCAGAAAACAATTGTATATAAAAGTAAAATTATATTGCCGGTAAAAAAAAAAAAGAATGCATAGCAACAGAGGCAAATGAATGATTAATCTGGAGTAAAAAAGTACAGCTCATCCGATAAAAGAGGAGAGGCGAACGTTACAATTGGATTTAAAACGCATACCTCAACATACACGTTTACATTTTTAAAGTATGATGTATTCGTCTTAAAAATGTTTATTGATATTCCAGTGAAGGAGAAAAATAGTGAGAGGATGGGACAAATGATTCGCAATAGTAGCTTTTTTGAACGCCGATACATGTTCTGGCCTCTATATAAAATTTAGCATTTATAAAACGAGGAGATTTAACAAATCTGACCCGGTGCATAGATACGATAATCAGGACGTGTTTTGTGTAAATCACCAAACAGGCTTACCCATGCGCAGGTGACGTGGCACAAAAAAGAATACATGTAGGAAAAATGTCTTGTTGTGTAAATACCGTGCCTCATGTTCCATTCACTCGTTGAGACAAAACAATATCGTAAAGGCAAAACATACTCTTGATAGTTAATGAAGATTAGGGCAACACTAGTTTTGAAGCTGCTACCAAGACATTATAAAAGGTCACCAGTGTATGTGCATAAAATTGGTTAACCACGGTTATGTAAAAGAAAGACTCGTGTAGGTTAGTATAGTTTTAAGGGACTGACGTTGCGTATGTACTTAATTACGTGAATATACTATTATTTAAATAGTCTTTGTAAATCATCAACCTTTACAGTTTAGTCCATGTGTCGTAATATTTGTTTGAAATGGCTTGGGTTTATGTTTTCCGCCAGTGTGTTGTTGTGGTGGGGTCTTTTAAGTATGCTTGTCTTTCGTTTTGGCGAATGTCCTGTACCATCTTGATTTTATTTGTTGAAAAAATGTGTTTGTTTTTATAGTGATAAAGTTCATAACACAATGTTGACTGCTGTAACCCTTCTTTTGATATTTTAACATCTTTTGTCTGTTTATTTTGTTGACACATTGTTGTCAATATAATTGAATTTTATGCGACTGTCATACAAGTGAGAGGTTTAACTCCTATAGAACTCTGTTAAGTCCAAAATTTTCTAAGAAAATGCTTGTATTAAGTCGAGTTTTTGACAATTGTTTTCGATTCGCTTGATGTGTTTGAGCTTTTGAAATAACCATTTATTAAGGGTCACCTAGATTTGAATTTTCCATGTATTTAGTGATTTTTGCTATTTAACTTTTTAACGATATTTAAATATCTTTTAAATTGGAAGAACCAACTAAACATAACGTTCACCAACGAACAGGGGAAAACTCCAAAAAAGGAGATCAACACAAGGAGCTGGCAGAGCAATTCTCTCTTGCTATGCATGCATCACACAACAAAAGGATAACATAAAACTGATACATGTATCATGTTGAATTCTGTCATTCTTTCCTCATAACCCCGTTAGAGCATTGTTTGAGAATAAGGCAAATTCTATCCAAAAACGTGATCAACTACGCTTGTAACTCATCAATATGACACGAACGCCCTTTGTGGCGCAGAAGTTTACTACTAGGTTATAATCTACGAGTTCAATAGATTTTCGGCAAATGTATTCATAAGACTTGTTTATTGAACATACTTTTCCTTGGTAAGTATGTATTGATAATTGCTCGACATAAAATAAATAAACATGATAAACATAAAAGCAATGTTTTTACTTACTCTACAAGAATTTTCAAAGTGTTCTCAATATAAAAGGACAATAGATAAATCACTGTTTGAATTTTAATATTTGTATAAACTATTTGTTGTTACATATATGATATTATTCTATGAACTCAAGGTCTAGTCATTCTATTTATTTACGAAATGCAACAAGGGGAGTTGTTCCTTTCGAGCTGGGTAACTATTCTAGCAATCTTTGATTCCGGAGTTGTTGATCCTTTTTTTATTAAGGTGTATCCCCCTCCAATACAAAGAGTACCAATTAGAAATTGACGACTAATCACAATAATTCCTCCACCTACTACAATAAACAATATACCTGTTAAACTTTTATATTTTTTCAATTTACACATCACATTAGGGCCCACCAAACGGTCAAGAGATGATTTATATATACCGCTTCTGATATTTTCTATAATTTCATTTGTATAATATGACGATGTTTTTGCATTTTCGCGAATCGTTGTCTCAATTATGTGAAACATTTCTTCTAACTGTCCTTCTGAATCAACTTTTGAGCGATTATTGAAAAATATTACTCTATTACCACATTTTGATAAAAATTCCAAAAAGAACTTCTCTTGGCTTTGTAAAAATTGTAAAGGTGTTGTGTCTTCTTTTTCTAAATCATCTCTTCCAGTAATTACTATCATTGTATAACGAAAAGGATCCCCACCAAAAAGATATAAGAAATGCTGGACGGCCGTCATTTCTTCTTCTGTAAGTCTTCCCACCCGCAAAACATATATTATAATGTTCGGTCCAGGATAAAGCATTTTAAAACATTTAAGTATTTCCAATTTCACTGAGCTTGAGGTTGCATTAGTATCAAAAAACCCCGGTGTATCTACAAGTCTGATTCTGACTTCATTTCTTTTCGTTTCACCGATCATGCATTCTTTTGTCACTGACGAAACGGAAGGTTTTGCTATGAAATATTTTTCATTCATAATAGTATTGCCTGTAGAACTTTTCCCGGAGCCTGTTCTTCCTATCAAAACAATTCGGATCTCACTATCTAGTTCTACCTGCAAAACGTGAAAAAATCATTTTACTTATGAGAAAAGGGATATGTTCCATATTAAATATAAAATTTAGATTAAAATTAGGGACTGTGTCAAAGAGACAACAACCCGACCAAAGAGCAGAAATATTGATTCAAATATTTGATTCATATTACCACTTATGATGCGATATGATATAATAAGGCCACACCAATTTGATTCCTTGTTCGACGGACCCGCCCGCACCTATTTTTTTCAAAACAGATTTTTTAAATTTTTTTTATATTCCCGCTGCCCGCATCCGGAAATGTAATCATGTCCATTTCCCGCACCGTTTTTTTGTAAAGATATCAACAATTGTTTTTAAAATCACAGTCTAACCTGTATATAACGATTTTAAACATACAAGCACCACACCACACTTTGTAAATATCTGTGAGAATATTTGTTTCAGCATGAAACCTATTTATCTAAAGCGGGAGTGCTCCGATATAAATTTATATCAGCGGGAATACCTGTAAAGAACAAAAAAATGGTTACTTTCCCCCTTACTTATATTCCCTATCAAAAAATGTTCGTTGTTAGAATAAAGTACAAAGAACTTCTGAAGGATTTGCCTTCAACTGCAATTTTATTGTATGCTGGCGAAACAAAACTATCCATAGCCGCTGCATGTTTATGCACCTGTCCTGATTGATTGAGGGGCCTGTCGTTCAGCAGTTATCGTTTGTTGATGTTGTTCATTGGTATTTTCCCGTTTGGATATACATGATATATAAATTAGATCGTTGGTTTTCCTGTTCGAATTGTGTACGCTAATAATTCTGGGGTCCTTTATAGCCTGCTGTTTGGTCTGTATCAAAGCCCTGTGTAAAAGGCCGTACTTTGACCTGTGTTTGTTATTATCAGGTTGAGAACAACCCATCCTCAGACAAGGGGTCATTTTACTGATGTAGAAAAGAAAAAAGAAATACCAAGGATTTGTATTGTTCTTCTATACAAAACCTTTGAAAACTTAGAATTTTGTACTCAAAAAGAGGAGAGTTATATCATATTTTAAAAAAGTTTTTCTAAAAGAGGGGTCCACTTATTTTGAATAATATTAAACTGTTAAAGTAAATGTGTTAACATGGTTCAAGTCCAGGAATATTACAAAATTCTTGGACATGTTTTGACCATTTAATACCAGATAGATATATAGTTCTTTGAGAAAATATGAGCCCTTTTGTACAAACAAATATATTATAACTTATATTGATCCCTCATAAAACATGTAAAATGGATATTTATAACATTAAGGGGTTGTCCCCAAACTGATTATGACTTGGATGGAGAATTGTCTCATTGTCAGTCACACATACATAGACCAGATTTAATTATTTCTTGGTGAACAGGGAAAAAATACTTCAGAAATTAAAGAAATGTCAAAGTACAAGTGAGAAATCAAGCTTTAATATTGTCAAAACCTACTATTTTATGTTTACAAAAATAAATTATAATCGCTCGCCTTTACTTTTCAAGCTTCGCCTCAAAAATTTGCAAATTAAATATTTTTTTATTAAAATTTTCAAATCGCTCGCTCGCCCCAAATTTTGGAGTCCAAAAATCCGTAGAACAAGAAATTAAATTGGTGTGGCCTAAAGCATAAAAAAACTGGAAAATATAATTTCCTTTTAAGGTCTTTATCATTCCGAGTTTACCATTATAATCCATTTGTTTGACACTATTCCTTTATCCTTTTAGTTTCAAACAGAAACATGTGCAAACTGCTGGCAAAGTCCAACCAATTCCCAACTCTTAAACTTAAAAAATAAATATATTCTCGACCTGTTTGCAATTGTTTTCAATTTCAATTTCTTATAAAGTTTACGCCTCAGATTTCTCCCTGTTTTGTAAATTACTAATGAAACTAGGTTATCTAATCAGCAAAAGTTTCATATATCCATGTTCTGTGGTTCATTGATAAAATAGACGTTGCATTTTACATTTCAACAAGTACACACATATTTACGTATAGAGGTAACACTTCAACAATCGAAAGAAAGAAAATTAGGAGTTTTGTTTCCCTTTTATTTAAATATCAATTTCAAGTTTATAAAAGTAGAACTAACCGAACAAGCACGTCTGAGTTCTTTGCTTGAACAACTATTTCAAGCATGCCATAACTGCCTGCATTATGATTGTTTTTAAATAATCTCTCAGGATTCAAGAGATTCAAAAACAAACAAAAAAATGTGTGTCTTTTTAATATCTTGAACACTAATGAACACAATAGGTAATTTTTTATATGCTAAAAAATCTATATCAAAGTTCTATTGTTATGAGTAACAATGGATTGTGTTTTTGGATGTAGAGGAAGGGGCTTCAAGACACCATACTCTTCAAACCCTGTGGTCAAACTCCATTGTTATTTGTAAGATACATATTTTTTTATTGAAAACCGTTTCAGAAATAGAAACCATGAAGTGTAACTATAGAACTGTTGTGTCAACTGATTGAAACAACCCTCGCATAAATTCATTAAAGACTTTCGGCTATGTTGTATAGCCCTTAAAATGTCTATCCATTCTTTTATTTCTTTGCTTTCAAGGTAAATAATATAACACAACCTTCCGGACATAAATCCTTTCCGATTGATTGTACTGCATTTGAAGTGACTCAAATTGGCAATCAATATTCATGGAAGCTAGCCATGAATAATATAGGTATCAATTATCAGGTATTCTGCATATTCATAGTGAAAAATATCAGCTGGTCGACATAATATGCACAGCGCTCACTCGACAAAATTACATATTTTGACTATGAAAATGCAGACAGCCAGGTAATCGATTTAACGGATTGTATATCGCGTATTTTGCATGATTGAAAAAGAGTTTTTCTTTATTTTACCAGTAAACCGACTGATGCATTGAGTTACGGTTCTCGCCTATGAGAGAATATAGCGGAATGTCTTACAACATAACTATTCAAACACACTGCATTATACTATCTCGTAAAAGAACGATTGTGGTCATTTGTCAATTGAAACTTCGATTTCAAATGAACTTTCCAGCCGCGCCAAATCACGCCTGCCACAAAAAACCATGTATTTTATAATCGAAAGAAAGGTTGATGTACTTGATGTTCCCATTTTGGTTCCAAATAATATGCAGTAGCATTTAAAAGGTATATACGAATATTGTCCTATAAAACTACTCAGGTTCTTCGTCTTTCTGAAATTTATAATGAAGGACCATATTTTTTCAACACGAATTATTGAATTGCACTTAATCATATTAATTAGGTATGAATTGCCTCATAACGTGGCAGCGATGTACTAGTTTTTCCTCAATCAGTTTATGAGGAACCGCTTGTGGTAGGTTTATGATTTTGCCATTTAGATAATTTTGAACCGACCAATACGTCATGGTTTATTAACTTTAAAATTTGTGCTCAGTTTAAATATAAAATTTTGTGATAACATCAGTCTATAGGGAACTACAGATTATTTGTCAATTGTAATTAGTGTGCTATGATGTTTTATCGCACCGCAGGTAAATTATCACGTTGTGATTGGTTAACTCCGTCACGTAGTGACCCCCTATGAGACCGTAGGGGGGTTAGTAAATTTCAAAGGGGGTACATGACGCGTTAATGGTGACGTCATCTATAAATATTGTTGTGTTTATTGGTTTTTTTTCAACAAAACGCAACAGAAAAAGTCCAGCGTGCGATAAATTCGTTATACGCTTAACTACTAACCCCTACGGATCCATAGAGGGTGAATAAAATCCTCCGGCCTCATCCCTATGCATTTTACTAACCCCTTATGAATTCGTAGGGGGTCAGTGGCAAACCATATAACTTATAGTGGCAGCATTACTATATATTATTGAATGTTTTGCATAGTTCATTTGTATTAGTTCGAGGTTATTTGAGTTTTCTTGGAACCATTAGTGGTGGATCAATGATATGTGATAAGCAGATGCATGAGCATTTGGACATCTCATGTCCATGCAGACTATTTGACTCAACAGTCTGAGTTTCGATCTATTGAATTTGAATATTTTGCATAGTTTACATGCCACAGTTTATAATAAAATCAGTTTTAAATACACATCTTATTTTATTCAGTGAATGATAGTGGATAGGCAGTTGTTTAAGCATTTGCAAGTCTTCTGTCAATGACAAAACTATATTTTAATATTTTGTACTATTTTAATTCTTACATTTGGACTTATCTATCAACATAACAACAAACTTGACATATCCAATATTAAATATTCGAAGTAACAATGATAGTACACACCATCATCCATCAATTGGGGGCTATTCTTGCACAATACAATTAGTGTTTGTTTATATATTTTTCGGCGAATGAATCGTACATTACTATTTGTGCTCTTCCAAATCCATTATTATCTTTAATAAGAGATCATGAGTACATTCGATATTTACAATTTACTCACATTCCCCGAAAACAACTTAGAACTTAATTGTATCAGTGTATTGTGATAGAACAAATGTTGATCATACATTTATCCTTTATTTTTTCATAATCCGATACATGATGTTTTTTGTTTGTTTGAATTTAACCATAAAAAAACACCATAGCAAGCATTAAAAACAACCAGTCTCATTTTTGAATTGTTTGAATAATTATACAAACATACTCAAACATTCATTTACATTTAATTTTCTATTGAAGTGAATTACAGTACAAGTACAAAATATAAATCGAACATTGAGAAAAATCTTTAATTTAAAACACACGGATTTAGCCGATAAACATCCATACTTTATCGAAACATTTTCCTAACATTAAATATATTAATTTTGTGCACCTGTCTCATCAACTCTTACCGTCAATATATCAGTGAAAAATAACACCAAAACTATATTCAAACTCTCTTCTGTCATTTAAAAAACACAAACAGGAAATGCAAAAATATAATATATAGGGAACCGTATTGAAGGACAACAAAAACAAAGGTGTTAAACGATTGCTGTGTCCATTAAAAGCTTTGAAAAGCTGTCAATTTGAATTACAATATAACTTTATTAAACTTGTCATTAATACATAGTCATGATAGTTTTGTGAATGGAAATAAATCATATGCATATTAAAAAATTAATAATGACAATATTCGTTACATTTCATAAACAACGTCAACAAACTAATGAGTGGAAATGCAATGTCCCTACATATGTTATTATCTATCTTCATGATATGGAACACACATATTCGTTAACTGCTGTTGCTACCACTCCACCACCAATGCCACAAGCAAAAGCTACACCTGCCTGGAAACCAATAATGGTTGCTACGAATGCCCCTAAAAGTCCCCCTAATCCAAACACACTAAATTTCTTCAATAGATATTTTAAAGTTTCACCATTTAGAGCAATACTCCATTGGTTCTTCGCGCGTTGCTGGTTGTTGGTTTCTACTTGTGCAGATGTTTTCATTGAAACTTTATTTTTTAATTCCTTCTCGATTTCTTTAAGTAAGGTATTCTTGAAGACGGCATAATTACTAGTTGTTAATATTTTGTCAATAAAGGTATAAATATCATTCCACTGACGATCGATTTCGGTTTTCTGCGTCACACGATTATTAACAAATAATACATTTCCTTTGCACTGTTGTATTAAATCGGCAAGATTGGTTGGTGGATCTTTTAAAAATTCGGCCTCTGTTATGTCGTCATGTTCTAAATTATCTTTTCCCGTAAAACATATTATCATATTCATTCGGGGATCTTCTTTCAGGAGATCAAAAAATTGATTTGAAACTAGTATTTCTTCGTCTGTGTATCTGGATTGAGAAAGTACATATAGAATGATATGCGGCCCAGGTGACAAGATACCAAAACATTTTATTATTTCCAATTCCAGGTTGTCTTTACTCATGGTATTGTCAAATAGTCCTGGAGTATCTAAGACGGTATATACTTTCTCTTTCCATCTCATTTTCCCCATCTGACCTGTCTTTGTAACTGATTTTGGACTCGGTTTGGAAGAAAAACATTTCCGACCCAAGATAGTATTGCCTGTTGCACTTTTTCCGTTCCCTGTTTTACCAATAAGTAACAAACGTATTTCAGTAAGTTCAGCATACTCACTTACCTAAAAAAAATCCTAGCTTGTAAAAAACATTAAAATCTACTATTGCCCCATTATTAGGAGCATGTAGTCAATAAACTGTTGTCCACGTAAATATTATTTTTACAGTCGCAAAATACTGGTATCGCAGGTTTTTTTTACTCATTTGTTATTTGCAAAAATGCTAATGTTAGCCTAATTTATGTTTCGAACGTCACCAACGAGCTATTTGTAGACAAAAAGCGCGTCTGGAACAAATATAAGATTTCAATCCAGGAATCTATGATGAGTTTATTTACAACTACTGGGTCGATTACAATGAGGACTGAGTTTTTATTCCCCGAGAGTATCACAAGCCTAACTGTAATCAGCACTCCTGTGTTGACATGCATTACCATTGATATGGTCATAGTTATCAATTAATTGTTTGCAAAACCTTTTTAAGTTTTGAAATACTAAGACTTTCCTACCATAGGAATAAATTACCTTTGAAAAACATTTTTGGAATTATTGGTCCAAAATACCCTTTGTTTTGAACTTTATTTTAATTCTAAAAAAGAATTGATGAGTCTTTTGTAGAAGAAATACGTATCTATAGAATTAAAATCCTGGCATATATGATGAGTTTATTTACAACCGCCGGATCAATGCCACTGTTGGTGAAGTTTTTATTCCCCGAGAATATCACCAACCATTAGTCAGCACTTCTGTTGTGACATTAATTATCATTGATATGGTAATAACTGTTAATTGACTGTTTACAAAAAATTTATATTTTGAAATGCTTAGGCTTTTCTAACTCTCGAATTCATTCTTTATCTGTGTTTGGCAAATCTTTTAGGAATAATCAATTATGAACTTTATCTACCTTTTTAAAAAATTGATTCGAGCGTCACTGATGAATCTTTTGTACACGCAACGCAAGTTTGGTGCAACTATACTATTTTAATCCTGGTATCTATGATAAGTGCATTTTTAAACTGATATATTATTCTGTTCAGAATTAATTTTATGACGATTACAAGTAAAACAAGTGTTTTATTGTACGAATATGCGTTACTACTGACGTATGTATGTTTAAAAAAAAATTGAGGAAGGAGGCTTAAATTGCTTAACTTGGTTTTCATATTTTAAGGTGGTTGCTATTTCTATACAGCTGAGTTGCTGTATACTCGACATAAAGCGAACATATCATTAGATGCATGGGGTATTGATATATCCAAAGTGTAGATAAAGAAGAATTTTTAGTTATCGCAAGATTTGTTGTTTGACGGCCTATCAACAAATTAATTCAATATTTGTTCAATTAAATTCAGACCAAAACCAAACGGTTTGAAGATTTCTTTTATTGAAACATTCGATAATCTCGTCACGTTTCCTTTGATATCGTAGTAATCTATAGTATTAATAAACATTCATTTAAATGGATTTTTCTCCCTGCGTTCTCGCTGATTATTTCCAAGATATTTATATACTGTTATGCAAAAATTTAGGCTTAATTACTATTTAATGTGCACGAAAAGCACGTATACATTGTCTAAATTTAAAATAAGATTTTTGCAGATTTATATCTGTAGACTTTGGTATCCGAATGAAATAAACAAATTAATAAACAAATATGAAAATGAATCAACTAACTGTGATGATTTAGGGATACTATGGGACAATTTGAAAATAGAGGTAAAAGATGCAAGTTTAGACTATTGTAAAAGAAAAGCCAAATTAAAAAAAAAGATAAAATAAATATTCTAGAAAAACAGCTAAATGATATCAATAATAAAGCAAATAATGGTACAGATGTAAATCATAAATTACAAAAAGAAATTGAGAATGTGGAAAATGATCTAGAGAGTTTATATAAGGACAAAATTAAAGGACAAAAATAAGATCAAGGGTAAAATGGTTTGAAGAAGGGGAAAAAATAGTGCATACTTCTTGGGACTAGAAAAAAGTCGTCAAACAAAAAAGATTATAACTGAACTATATGAAGAAAATGAGCTCGCAACAACTGATCAAGATGAAATTCTAAATCTACAAGTGAAATATTACAAAAAGACTTTATGAGTCAACTAATCCTTGTGATAATGAAGTTAAAACATATATTAACGAAACAAAATTAACAAAAATGCTTAAAGATTCAGATAGTAATCAATGTGAAGGGGATGTAACAGAAATTGAATGCACTGATGCAATTTTCAAAATGAAGGTTAATAAATCCCCAGGTTTTGATGGGCTGACAGTGGAATTTTATAAGCAATTTTGGACGAGCCTAAAAAATATCGTTGTCAAAGTATTTAATTATAATTATGAAAAAAAAGAACTTACAAACTCACAAAAGAAAGGTGCAATTTCACTAATTTTTAAAAAGAATGATCCTCTTTCATTAAATAATTATCGTCCCATAACTTTATTGAATATTGATACTAAACTCTTAGCTTATGTGTTAGCTCAGAGACTTAAAAAAGTTCTACCTTCTATTATTAGTCTAGATCAAACAGGATATGTTAAAAATAGATATATTGGTTTTAACATCAGACAAATTCAAGATATAATAGATTATTCTGAGAAATTTAATATAGAAGGAGCAATCCTTTTCTTAGATTTTAATAAAGCTTTTGACTCACTAGAATGGACTTTCATGACGGAAACACTGAAACGGTTTGATTTTAAAAGTACCTTTATCAGATGGGTGGAAACTATGTATAACGACATTAAGGGATGTATCTTAAATAATGGGTGGGTCTCAGGTCCATTCAAAATATATCAAGGAATACGACAAGGGTGTCCGATCTCAGCCTTACTTTTTGTTATTACAGTAGAATTAATGGCAATAAGACTTAGAAGTAATAAAGATTTTAAAGGTATAAAAATTACATTAGATTGAAAATCTTGTAATTTAAAAATTTGTCAATTAGCTGACGACACAACACTTTTTCTTCAGTTAAGGAAAGAAATAAGTTTAGCTCTCAGTATAATTGAACCATTTGGAAGTTTTTCAGGACTTAAGCTTAATAGAAATAAAACGGAAGGGATATGGTTAGGAAGAATAAAAAGTTCAAAAGATAAATATGAAAATATAAATTGGACTGACAAACCAATCAAAAGCCTTGGAATATATTTTGAGTATGACAAAAAAGAGTGTCAAACATTAAATATTGAAAAAGTGTTGGACAAATTAACGAAACTTGTAGAAAGATGGGCAAAAAGAAAGTTAACACTACTTGGAAAAATATTAGTAGTAAAAGCGCTTCTGTTACCAAATATAACCTACATAGCTACTAATAGTATCATTACTAACGAAAATCTACAAAATATAAATAAAATCTTATATAAATTCATTTGGAATGGAGGAAAAGACAAAATAAAAAGGTCAATAATAACAAAAAACTTCGCCGAAGGGGGGTTGAAAATGATTGATGTAGAATCCTATATAAAATCTATACATTTAAAATGGATTATAAAAATATTAGAATCAGAAAATGCAAATTGGTCTGTATTATCAAAACTATACCTTAATAAATTCGGAAAAAAACCTTCTTATTTCAAGATGAATGTAAACAACACAAAATTGCTAGATAAAAACATATGGAACAGTACACCAACTTTCTATCAAGAGACGATAAAAACATGGATACATGTAAATAATTGTGAAAACAGTCATCATGATAAAATCGATAATTATATAGAAATCAGAAAACAAGTTATATGGGGAAATAAATTCATAAAATTTCAAGGAAAATGTTTGTTCTTTGATAACTGGATTGATAGTAACATATTATATATAAATGACATAATAGATAAAAGAGGAAATATATCAGAAGAAATGATTACTTCAAAATTAAGAAATAAAAGGAATTGGATTTCTGAATACTCAAAACTAAAAAAATCTTTACCAAAGCAATGGACAGAAAAATTAAAAGCAGAAGAATCATTAAAAACAAAAGTCCATATCAACCGAACAAAAACTAAACTAAGAGATTGTAATGATGTTGTAACTATTAATGCTAAAAACATATACAAATTAGTATTAAGTGTGTCAAAAATAGAAATACCAGTAGGATTTTTGAAATGGGAAAGAGTCTTAGGCAAAGGGAGACTAATAAATGAATTTAAAGACTCTATTAAATTTAATTTTGAATATCTTAAAGATAATAAAATAAAAATTTTCAGGTGGAAACTAATGTACTATATTTTGCCAAATGAGGTGCTGCTTTTTCAGTGGAAAATTTCACTAAACAATATGTGTTCATATTGCAACGAAATAGATAACTATAATCATTTTTTCATTACATGTTCATATCATAAAACATTCTGGAAATCAATGCAAGTTTTACTTAAAAAAAAGTCTTCATAGGCAAACATGTAATAAGTCTTCATTCGTTGGTTATAGGATACAAAATTCATGACGATGCATACTATGCACTAAATCATCTGCTTAGCTTAATGTTCTTTTCAGTCTATAAAACACATTATGTTTCTAATACAAAAACCAAAGAAGTAGACACATTAAGAATTTTTGAATATGAGGAAGAAAATACTGTAGAATTATATAGTATGACCAATATAGAGATCAGTAGTTTATTAGCAAAGGTGTTGAATATTTTGAAGAATAATAAGAAAGTCATCTTATAGTTAACTTATTATAAGCTACATATGTAGTAAAAAAAAAAACCACATGCTATCTAGATTATGTGTGATTGTATGTGACTTTTTTCCTTTATTATAATTGTACTATGCAAGTAATTATCTGTAAGTGCTATGCCTGTGGTATGAGTATGTGTGAAAGTTATGGAATGAAATTTGTATGTAAAAAATTATGTATCATGTGACACTGAACAAGTATGACTGTATGTGCAGAAGTTTGTTTGTACAATAATTAGTACTATGAATGTTCATGTGGGTAATTCAGAAAAATTAGTATATGTAGGTGTGTGTGTGTGTGTGTCTTTGTCATTATATATAGAGGCTTCGACACTTGTACGCTAAATTTGTGTACATTGTTTACAAACTTTGGCAGGTAAAGGTCACGACACGGTACTTATCTGGGTCAAATCAATAACAAATTTAATAAAGATTAAAAGTGTAACTATGAAAAATATATTTACACTCCAACTTACCTTTTCGCAATATTATTCCAAGCTTTCAAAATCACATCGAAATTAATAATCCAAATTCTCGAAACACTTCAAAAAATATTGTCCAAACACGAGGAACAGAAAAGTCGTGTGAGGTCACTTGACCGCAATTCGTTTCTGATTAGATAATAAAAGAACCCCAAAAGTCATTCCGGATGAATGATCAATTTCCGTAAAAAAATTATTGTGTAGATATTTTTTATGAATATATCTGAAAAGACTTTTTGTGAAGTAGCAAAGACTATTTGTAACAACTATAATAATAGTTTAATGTGTTAATTAAACCAATGTAATTTATTAGGTAATTTTACTGAATATTATCCCTGGGTATTCAGTGGTAATTTAACAGGGAAACGTGATGAAATGCTGTACACCAAGTTTAATTGTTAAACAGCAATAAGTGCAATAAAGAATCAATTACAGTGTTAAAAAAAAAAAAAAAAAAAACTTTGGTATCCGTCAATGATATATGAAGTGTAGTGAAAGGAAATCGTTAGTTCGACAGGCAAGCTGTGCTGCTTAATTTATAAGTATCAAAGAAGTAGGAAGCAATGGTAATTTTAGATAATCTCAATGCGGCAAGGAATATGCCTCTAATTACTCTTGATATTTTCAAAGAAACAGTAAACCTTATATCATCTCTGGTTTAATTTTACAAATCTCGATACTTTTACAATACTTTCGCGTTGCAATTTCGATTGCAAAAAAAAATCAAGAAAAGTTACATAAGATATAAAGAATTGCAGTACAAAGAAAAATAATCTACATAAAAAACTGGCGAGTGTAAATGATGTATTAAAGAGTTGTTAGTATAATTTTTGGCGAATATCGCAATTTTTTTAGATCAAATCCTATAGGTATTCACACTTTCAAAATAGAAATATTGATTTTATACATTGATGAAATTATAATGTTTTACATTGAAGACATTACGACATTTTATTTTACTACAATATGTATAGAAATGCCCCTGCTTTATGAATAGAACATTTCGATAACTGTTATTCATGAACAGAGAAATTGCTACAGCCAGTCATTAGGTCCGAGTACACAGTTATCATCCCTTGATTTTCGCTGTCCACAAGCATAGTCTCTGATGTGAAGTATTGATTTTGTCTAGCTGAAAAAAGGTTGAAAATAAGCATTTTGGAAGCTGTCAAAAGATTTGAGGATCCACTGAACATAAAATTGTCCATATGCTGAGTTAGAGCCGATAAAGTTTTCTTTAATTTTGATAAAATTTGTCCCAAAAAAGGTACACCACACTGTTAAAATATTATTGAGAAGGCGCAGGTGGGATTTTTTTTATTTCCATTTATTGTCTGAAAAACGAAATTACGAAATAACTGTGTTCTCGGACCTCAGAGGTAAAATCATGAACAATGGAATCTGTACTTTGGAAACTTCCTTCAATGATTAAATGGTTTCAATATGTCAAATAGCTTGAAACTAAAGGATTTAAACTTTTATTTGATAGAAACTCTGCAAAAATGACTCATATTGACATTACATAATCAAAATGAGCATTTCAAAGCTTTTTTCAATTTTGATGCATAAGTGGCATTCTGACTTTCTATCTGACTGGTTTTCATGTGTCAATATTTGTGTTTCTATAATTTAATCCAGTTGTATAGCTCATTTGTGAACTCTGAATCTACAGAAAAGATTCTTATCTCAGATAATGAGTGCAAAATGTGTTGTATAAATGACCCTCGTCTAACGCCCTGTTTGGATCAAGTTAAATTTGAGGCGATTGGTACATATTACTTGAAGTCCATAATGAAGATTTCACTGAACAAGTGCGTCATAGTAATTTGAAAAAATCTTTTCATCGGACCATTCTGTCTGCAAAAAAGTTGAATTCTGTGCTAATATCAATTGTATCAGGAAACTTGAGTATAGAAATGATGAAATAGACAAACATTTCTATTTTCTAAAGCTTCAGTATGCATTTTTTAAATGTAAATATGTGCTACGGTCTAAATTGACCCTAAATTATTTTCGGTCTTACTTGGCCTAAGACCCGTTTAAAGTAATATGTTATACTATTTGTAATTTTTCGGTCCATTTAAAGTACACTAAATACATATGTAGGTAGTTATAACCAAAAAACTTGATAGTTGAAATTTTCAATTTTAACGTCAAATTTTAACACGCAATGTTGATTATAGAATTTATCATACTGTCTATAATATATATGCTATTGCCATGAAACCTTGTAGCCAGTCTTATACTGTATTAATAAAATTGAGAATAGAAATGGGGAATGTGTCAAAGAGACAACAACCCGACCATAGAAAAAACAACAGCAGAAGGTCACCAACAGGTCTTCAATTTAGCGAGAATTCACGCACCCGGAGGCGTCCTTCAGTAAGCTTGGATCATATCAAGTTTTATTAAGATAGACAGAGGATTTAACACACCTTTGATAAGCAAGGACGTTAATTTCAACAGGAAAACAATTCTCCAATATATGTAGGATTTCCAGGATTTCCAGGATCCGTATTTATGTTTTGACAGCATCAGCTTACTAGTTTAAAGTAAGTGGTGTTGAAACCTTTGATGTCCCTGTTTCACAAATACATTTAAAGCCGATAGTTTATTACTGTAATATCGACCTATATTAATACCTACATAATTATTATTAACATGGATAGATTATCTGTTTATTTGATGAAATCTATAGAAAATGCATGTAGTATATTTGACAATATATGTATAACATTAACAATACACGGGAATGAAAGTAAACCACGAATATCAATATTGTTCGGACAAAATGGTAATAAACAAAGTAAACGAAAATCAAAATCTACGGAACACAGAAATAACAAAAGAATGGCTGAATACATTCAATAAGTTGCAAAAGTAGATGAAAGTCCAGATAGAAATAAATGTATTTTACAAGAATCTGTTAATATCGAGATTGATAAATTAATTGAAATTGAAACCGCAAATCTACGGAGCGCAGACAGAAAAACTATAGTAGTGAATGGTGAGTTTAGATTACAGGAACACAATGCACTTTTTTAAACATACTTTCCGAAAAAGTTCAATTGGAAGATTTAAACAAAGTTACAAAACAACCGGAAATTAGTGATCATCGCTTATTTGAAACCTTGAAAACAGGTTCTAACTATACCACAATATCAATTCGAAATGAAAATCCAGAGCAGTCAGATAAATCTGATAAAAATGATGATGATGATGATGATGATGATGATGATGATGATGATGATGATGATGACGACGACGACGACGACGACGACGACGACGACGACGACGACGATGACGACGATGGTGATAATGATGGTATAAATTGAAAGGAACCGGGAACATTATAAAATTTGATCGAGGATTTTACAAAGTAGAACAAATGAATGCAAATGATGTTGATTGTCAAATATATAAGAAAAACGTAGAAAAAGACTTTGTGAATGTAAGAACTTATAGATTTCGTCCGGATGATACTAACGATAAACTTTTGTTGATGGCTAAATTTGCTTTGACAAAAAAATTCTTTTGTATGACATGATTGATGATTAGATAAATTTTAAATTTTGAATATTGATTTCCATGTTTTTGAATAACTTTTTTTTCTGTAATATTTCAATTATAAACAAGTCTTTAAGTAAAGAGCTTACAGTGTCAAAATAAAGTTGATATGTGACGGAATTGGAAAACCATCTGCGACTATTCAATATTTGTTTTCATGCTTAAAACCATTGTGACTGAGAGCAATGTTGTGAAATATAAATACGATTGATTGTTGTTTTTTTGATAGTTTTTGTTAAATTTCTTTTAGATTTAAATATTAGAATTTTTTTTTTAAAAATCCAAGTGATAATGATGTAATGTGTGAGAGTATGCATGTATGTAGTGTTGGATGGACTATCTTCATAATAGTGAACATATGATATGTATGACGATTGTATAGTATGTATAGATATGTAGTATGATGAATACAAAAATAAAAATAATTAAAACAAAAAGAAGTTTTATTAAGATTGGTCAACTGTTTCTATCATGTTAGGTCCGAGTACACAGTTATCGTCACTTGATTTTCGTTGTCCACAAATATGGTTTTCTATAATTTTGATATAATTTGTCCCAAAAGAAGTACACCACACTGTGAACATATAATTAGGAAAGCGTAGGTGGGATTATTATTATTTAAATTTTTGTCTAAAAGAAATGTACAACGAAATAACTGTACTCGGACCATTTCGAGATCTCAGTCATGCATAAAGAAATCACATCTTAGCATTACGAAATAATATCTGTGCATTACGAAATAACATCTGTGCATTACTGAATCACTGTTACTAAAACAGGACACCGATAAAATCAAAGTTTCTTACTCTTAGTTTAATCGAAGAATCAAATTCGTTTAGTAATCTGTTACAGATTCGTAGTTAGTTGTATCATTAAACGAGACTTGAAGACTGTTCATGAATGAAGATGGTATTGAAGTATCATTAAATTGACTTTTTCATATTCTTAAGTAATTAGATCAACTGCATTATTTAACAGCTTTTGTTTTGTTGATCCCTATTAAACTTGTTTCAAATAGATGTAACAGCTTAAATGTTCAGGTGATACTTAGATTGAAAGTTTACACTTAATATGCTTACTAATTTCTTCCTTTATATACTTTGGTCTAACCACCCTTTGCAAATTTCCAGATGTTAGTATATATAGATATAATTAATAGATGAAATAAGTAGAAGGAACACATACTTCTTATGATGTCAATTAAAGCTACAGTTTTACAAGGCGTGGTTAATGTACCATCAGAAGCCTCTGAATAAGAGCAAAACGTTGAAAATCAGTCGACTGAAGGGTTCACATTCTGAACAAAGAAACGATGAATAATTTGAGGGAAGAAGAACATTCTCGAAATTTTAGAAACTTCAGTTAGTTCTGATTCAACTAAACAGAATGACACGATAGGCCAAAAGGTCGCTATTTACCATCTCGATAAACCAATACATTACCGGGAAATGAAAATGACATGCAATAACACGGAATATCCTCAGCAAAAAGTAACTGAATTCCGCCAGCAATTACTATCTTATCCACAACGACAGAACTTGTCAATCCCAATTTTCTGTTTCAAAAAAAGCAAATTAACTTAACGTAAGGGTACCCAAATTGCACCCATTTATTCACCAGACAAACATTTTCAATACGTGTTTATTTTGTAGATGTATCATTATTTACTTTATGGTTTCAAAAATTTAATTTTGATTCCATATTGATTCATAGAAAAATTGGTCTGAACTGACCTCCAAACCATCAATGATTCTGTAAAGAGGAATATCCGCATTGCATCCATGTTTAAATTCGCATCCTCAAAAGTCAAATAACGGAGATTTTGTTTATTTCTTCAAATATTGTGAACAATTGGATAGTATTCCATTGCTTATTCTTCATGTTTTAAGAAATGGATGCTAGTAACATATTTTATTTGCAAATTTGAAAAAAGATGACGTTTTGATGGCGTCGCATGGCGACGTTTCCGTATGTTTTACCTTTTCAAACACTTCATCTGTTGATGAGAACTGTAAACGTTTTGTGTATATCTAAATATATTTACCCATGTTCAAAGATGTGCATATAATCAAATCATAAAAATACAAATTATCTAGTTTCTAGGAAATTTCTGCTGCTAGTGTTGGTAAATAGGTGCAAATTGGGTACTCGGTGCAAGTGTGTACCGTGACGTTAAACGTTTTTTTAGTAGCATAATTAAACATGATAACGTGACAATGTGTTTTATTTAAAGAGACTCTATAATTCATATGAATGTATTTTAAATGAGGAATACAAGAAGAAGTTACAAATACTTGTCAGAGAAGGCATTGATTGCTCATATTAACCTTTCCATGTCGAAAAGTATTGTATACAAATCTTCTAATCTTTAATAAATCCTTTTCTGGAACATGACATTTTGAACTCATAAAAATAAGAATCGTGCATAAAATTACATACTTGACTTTAAAAGATCAAAATAAATGGTTTTTTTTTATTGATAAAAAGTAAAAAAGGGGTGGTCATTTAAAAACAATATATCCACAAAAAAATATTGTCATCTTATGTTTTTATTGTTGGAGTTGATGTTATATAATAGACTGCAAAGGAAATAGGCTGAAGACCATGCCTGAAAATGATCACTTGTATTCTTGGTGTAATTTGTCTTTATTTGACAAACAATACCAATAAACCCATCATTGTTATCATAAATTCTACAAATATCATAACAAAGATAAAAAAATACAACATAGAAAAATACAATTTAAGCTCCCCTCCCAAAAAAAAAAAAACAAAAAAAAAACCCAAAAAAATCAAACTTCGAGATCATGCGCTGCAGATGTGAAACGAGATGTAGCGATCAACAACTATCTCGAAACTGATTTTATTTATAAATGAAATATATCCGAGAAAAATCCAAGAAATTGTAAAGGTCAAAAATGAATAAAACTATATCTCGTACACAAATATTCTGGCAAAAAAGGTATGTCATTAGAATAGAAGCCGTTAATCGCGTTTTGTACTGACACGGTATAAAGATCGGAAGCTTATTGTTTGATCAATGATTATTAGCGAAAGGTGTTAAATAAAAATCAGAAATGAAAGATTACTGAAGGATGGCATATTTAGGTACAAAATATATGTGTAAAGAAATAAACTTCACCGCAAGAAAATTTCAAAATCTTTAGAAGTGTCTTTGACAAAAAACAAGACCAAAATTTCTCCTGAAACCACACATGTGAAAAAACTTGCATTTATCTTCTGTTTCTGGCGTCACAAAATATTTGTATTGAAGAAAATGCGTTATGGCTATGGAAGACTCGAGATTTGTTTAATTTCAAGTTCAAAAAGTTACCCCTGCTGATAAGATACGCTCAGGTAGAATACAAATCTAATTTCAAAATTAGCCATCGTTTCTAAGGTGTCTTTCCAATATGTAAGTTGGAAAGAAAAAACACATCGGAAAAATTAAAAGGACGGACGAGCAGACAATGATGTCGATATATATCTAAAAACATACAAAGAAATAGAAGTTAGCAATATAAAACTAACCAAAAGGCTCGTGTAAATATCAAGTAGTATAGAAGGGGGTATATTAAATGACTTTGTTCTTACCTTAGTTTTCTCTGTGATTTCTTGTCGCATTTCATCATCTAAAATACAGTTAATCAATTATTTGAACATTAAATGCAATGTGTTAATAGAAATTGGAAAGCACACCGACTATAAGGTAAGGTTTGCATGAAATCGGATATTTTTCTTAGTGATATTGTATCAATTTGATACATCATTTTGTTCACATCGCCCGTCCCGTTTATCAGGTGAAAAGCTCAAAATTCCGATTTTTTACAATTTTAAGTGAAAATTGTATTTGAATTTTTCTAAAATAATGATGTGTGCGAGTGACTTTAAAAAAATAAAACTGAACATAACATGTATAAATTATTGTGGTCCATTCATTAATACATGTAATACATTTTTACTAAGAAAATCATAAAAAACGTTTTTTTTAATTATTGGGTTAAAAAAACACTTTGCCATGGCAACAAAAAGCCAAAAATATCCCTTTTCCGGGTCCACCGTTTTTTTAAAACTGTGAACTTAATGATTTACCTATTTGCATTATAGTGAGCTGGTAAAATTGGTATGTCACTGAACTCGTTTTTACACAAATGGGCGTTATGTGTTCATCTTGTCATTTTTGTAAAACACAAAAATATTTTTTGTTGATCTGCAAAGAAGAAATTCATCTTTAATAACATCTTTTTATAAAGAATCATTTTGTCTTTTAACACTTAAGGATTGACCATAATCCATGAGAGAAAACAATGATCAACTTAGAGAGACGACATCAAAGGATCAATGTAGGATAAAAAAAACTTAATTGAAATAGTTTGGGGTGGTGGATAAAAGTTGCTGCAAGTTTTGTTAATTTGACATCTATTTTATATGTACTTTCAATAAATCAAAAACAGTTCAATGAAAGTCACAGGAGTAAAGGGACTGACTGTAGTTGAGGAGTCCCCACCGTCATGACTCAATTGCCGATTTGGTGTTCGCAAAATTAATTCTGTTTTACTGTCGACGCGTAGGGAAGACAGTAAAACGGACATTTTCAACCGTCAAAGAAAAAATGATTGAGGCTACTTTTCAACCACAGTAATGTCATTCCGATTATTATGCATTACAAAAAGAAATAATACGGTATAGCTTGTAACGAAAGAGGAATGTGTTCATGGGACACCGATGATGCCCCCTCTTTCATAAACATAAAATATTATAAAGCATAACAGCTGGTTGAAGCAAACTAATGGTAGAGAACATAAACGAAAAATGAATGCTCAGAACGGGGACAAGCCATACAAAACAATATATTAGAATGATTTCTATTGAAATGAGCTTTTCAAAGATTAGTTGTTTTGGGGTTTTACGGCGGGTGACATGAGTTTATTTGTACGAATCAAATTTTCATAAAATTACATAAAAACGGCGATTTTAAGGTAGGTGTTGTTTTATTTTTGAAAAAATTGTAGGTATCGGACATTGGTTAATCAAAGCAATTCATTATGGCGGGTCCCTCCTTCTTTAAATTATTTGAATTGGAGTTATCTCCTTGTGTACGCAAACCTTATTTTAATTAACATAAAAAAATAACAAAATGAACATTGGCTGCAGTTCATTAATCTCTTTATCTAATAGACTATCACTTAAATACATGCGAATCCTCCTCTGGTTGAATACTAATTGTTGTTTCATCTCTTTGTGTATATCAATTATTCATAAGAATGTTAATTGCATGAAAAGCGATACTCTATTTGCAACTACAACAAACAATAAATGCAGGAAAAAAATCACTTACCGCTTGGTGACTCTTCCTTTGAAGCCATTCCTAAAATGTTAATTTTTGATATTTTTAACACAAATTTTCAGTTACAAATTTCACATCTGTCTTTGTAAGAATCGGTCATTTTCTGACTTCATAGACAACGTATATATATTAAAACATAAAACAGTTTTGTCTACATACTCAATGTAATAAAAAAGGTCCCTTATGCTAAAACTTTTGTCGGCATTATTTGTGAAAGGAACCGCAATGCTAAATGGCTATAATCTTGAATAGGTTTAAAATTGATTAACACATTTAAAGAATAATTTCCTTTGACATTTAGTAAAGTTTGTTATACCAAACTTACCTGTTGTGTACACACGGGGGTTATGTTTCAAGTAGAGACGTCGACAAACCATAAATATAACACGCTTGCGCACAAACTGCTCGGAAGGTTCTGAAAAATTAGATAACGACCAATCGGTATAAGACCTAAATAAGAAACACCTCCTTTCTCAATGTCATTCAAAAACAATAATTACAGTATTTGAGATTTCAGCTATAATTTGTTTGCTGAATAGTGGAGTTATATCAATAAACACAGGTTTCTTAATCTCAATGTAAGAGTTTAAAAACAATTTTAAGGAAACAATTACAGATAGGTCTATTTCATCTGAAAGGGTTAAAGTTCATATGTGACCCGCCATGACATTTGCAGGCTTATGGAGGTAGAACGTCATTGTTAGAAAAATTATAAACATGATAAATATCGAGATTCAATGAAATACTTGTTTGTGAAGAAGAGATAAACACTTTCCCTGGCTTCTTTGTTGCTGACGCCGAACTATACATCATATATAAGTTTTGAAGAAGTTTTACTTTATCGTTTGAAGTGAAAAATATTTGAATCTACATTTTAAATTGATACACAAAAAAAAAATAAAATTTCTGCTCTATAGATTTCCTTTCATAAATGAAATCTGAAATATATCCCAAACAAATACACCGTATAAAATCCATATAAAAGAACACCTACTTATAAACTGTTTATAGAGACATGCATAATACATCTAAATTAAAAAAAAGGAATTCTTAAGGCTTACTTTGACAAATTTTAAACTAACTTCAATTCAATAAGTTTAAATTACATGTTCTAAAATAGAGCTACAAAAAAATTATTCTCTGCTTTATAAATTTTCTTTCATAAATGGAGTCTGAAATATATCCATAATAAATGCACCGTATCAAATGCATATATTAGAACACCTACTTATAAACTGTTACGCGTCGCATACTAAGTTTAGAGACATGCATGATAAATCTAAATCAAAAGACGAATTTAAAAAAAAGGAATTTTTAAAGCTTACTTTGACAAGTTTTAAACTAACTTCATTTCAACAAGTTTAAATTACATGTTCTAAAATAGAGCTAAGAATGCTTGTAAAGTAGTAAATTTAAGTCTTTGAAATTTTATTCAAATACGCTATTGAACATTACTAAGAGCCAATAAATACAATAATTTTGTATTTTATAAATTAGTGCCTTCAATAAACGAAAGCCGTCATAGAACAGTCTCATTTTCATACCGATATTCGTAATGACTCGTTTCATTGCTATTACAACAAATATTTCATAATAACATGACAGAGAGTTTGTTTTGGAATATTCTAGATAAATATACAAAAAGCAAATTTTAGACAATGTACGCTTCTAAGCCTGGAAGTGGCTAGTCACATATAGTTAACGGCGTTTTTCTCACAATGACGTTCTACCTCCATAAGCCTGGATATGTCGTGGCTGGTCACATATATGTAAAGTATATATGACTTTCACCACATTGAGTCAGCAATTAAACACACACAGACAAGCCAACAAATTGAAAGATTCGGGTTTACAAATGGTAATTAACAATACGATTGTAATTCTACGTCGTTAATTGGTTCGAAGTCTAAAATAAATATCATCAAGCTTCAATAATTGCATATTCTATCATATTCAGATAACAGTTATAAAGATTCACATTGAATCTGTATTGAACAAAAACTTTACGAATATTGCTTACCGACTTCGTTCTGTATTTGACTTGATGAACTCTGTTTTACAAAGTGTCGCTGATGAGTCTTTTGCAGACAACGTGTCTCTGGCATTTACAGTTTCAGTTATCTTATCTA
This sequence comes from Mytilus galloprovincialis, assembly GCF_965363235.1. Taxonomy (NCBI): domain Eukaryota; kingdom Metazoa; phylum Mollusca; class Bivalvia; order Mytilida; family Mytilidae; genus Mytilus; species Mytilus galloprovincialis. The sequence continues at coordinate 65,106,342 of NC_134848.1, forward strand.
TATCGATTTCATGTATTGCATTAACCGATCATATCGTTGGTAAAAGAGAGATAACTCAATCACATCTGATTAAAGAGAAATGAAGTTTAAACATTTCGTTTAATTTGTTGTGTTTTGTGTACTGTTGTTTGTCCGTTCGTGATTTGATTTTTTATTTTGTCAGACATTTTTAGTTAAAAATTTCTTTTCGACTGATGATGAATTTGATATTTTCATTTTTATTTTAATCTCCTCGCGTTTTAAAAGATCGTCATCGCAATAAACAATGTACAAGTAGCCCATTTTTTTTATGAGACATGAACTATCTCAAAAACATTTTTTATTAAGTAACTTTTACGGAAAATTTTAAAACAAATCGAGGATCGAATTAAACATTACACACAAAGTACATGTTTTAGCCTAGAATAGTTTTCGAATGCTTTTTCTTTATCATTTATGTTGTTATTGTTACTATTGTTGTATTTGTGCCTTTTTTTTTTTTTTTTTAAATTAAACACATTGTTTACAATAAGAAATTTCAAGCTAACAACACTTGAAGTAATTATCAAATCAAATATAAGACATGCAGTTAGCAATTTTTGTTGGGAATTGAATTTAAATTTGTTTGTAAAGAGTACATCTTGCTCATTTTTTGCAAAATCTGTGGTTGAAGATAAAATGGTCAAATAGAATAGACCGTTACATGTCTTTACGCATCAATGTATTGTTTCGTATTGAAACTGTGATCATTGGATTTAAAAGATGTTCCCTTTATCATGTTATTAGATCTATAATTATTAGTATAAGGTCCATTTCATGAGTTACAATTAAACTACGAATGATTAACAATTGGTGGTTGATTTCGAAATCACAATGAATACATGTAATAAGAGAAGCTACATTAATATATTCAAAAGATTACAAATATATGCCAAATGAAAAACGTTATTTTCGATGTGAACTGGCACAACTCTAAAGGTTTGTATACTAATGTGTTCCCCATAACGACGTTCATAGTCTTGAAAAGTCCCAAGATGGATGAAAGCGATAGACAATGCTGCTTTTAAAACTCTTTTTGTGTATTTCATTTTTAATATTTGTCTAGCGTGACGGCTGCAGTGCAGGCGATTTGGTGTCACGATATCACAGTAGCATGGGTTCGAATCCCGGCGAGGGAAGAACCGAAAATTTGCGAAAGCAAATTTACAGATCTAACATTGTTGGGTTGATGTTTAGACGAGTTATATATATATATATATATATATATATATATACAGATCTAACATTGTTGGGTTGATGTTTAGACGAGTTATATATATATATATATATATATATATACAGATCTAACATTGTTGGGTTGATGTTTAGACGAGTTGTATATACATTATGTACACAGCCATGTATCACCATCATTGATGGGGATCCGATGGATACATCTGTTGTAGGGTTGTCACTGACTCAGACGTACTTATGAATATAATTATTTTCTGTGACTGTATCTTACATTAATTTGTAGGATCCTTTACTATAGATAATTTAGCTGATCTGTAACAATAACATCTTCATGCCTTATATATGATGTACTGTAGTACGCCGCTAGATTAAAACTGACGTGGAAAGGTAACACATGGCCAGCGAAAGCTCTTTTTTTTGAGAGCCCAGGTGGTCGTGTGGTCTAGCGGGACGGCTGCAGTGCAGGCGATTTGGTGTCACGATATCACAGTAGCATGGGTTCGAATCCCGGCGAGGGAAGAACCAAAAATTTGCGAAAGCAAATTTACAGATCTAACATTGTTGGGTTGATGTTTAGACGAGTTGTATATACATTATGTACACAGCCATGTATCACCATCATTGATGGGGATCCGATGGATACATCTGTTGTAGGGTTGTCACTGACTCAGACGTACTTATGAATATAATTATTTTCTGTGACTGTATCTTACATTAATTTGTAGGATCCTTTACTATAGATAATTTAGCTGATCTGTAACAATAACATCTTCATGCCTTATATATCATGTACTGTAGTACGCCGCTAGATTAAAACTGACGTGGAAAGGTAACACATGGCCAGCGAAAGCTCTTTTTTTGAGAGCCCAGGTGGTCGTGTGGTCTAGCGGGACGGCTGCAGTGCAGGCGATTTGGTGTCACGATATCACAGTAGCATGGGTTCGAATCCCGGCGAGGGAAGAACCAAAAATTTGCGAAAGCAAATTTACAGATCTAACATTGTTGGGTTGATGTTTAGACGAGTTGTATATATATATATATATATATATATATATATATATATAGTGTCTAAAAATAGCAACAATCAACTACCATCTCATATTCAAGATACGACTGACTATTTGAAGAAAATGAATTCCTTAAGTCCTTTACCTAACAACACAATTTTGGTTTCAATGGATGTGTGTTCTTTATACACAAATATTCCAAAAGATGAAGGAATTGCCGCGTGTGAAAAAGTATGGAATACTCGAAAGGATAAACATCCCCAAACTGACTGTCTAGTTCAATTGCTCAAGCTAGTGCTTGAAAATAACAACTTTATTTTCAACGACAAGCACTTTTTACAGATTGACGGAACTAGTATGGGAACAAAAATGGCACCTTCTTTTGCCAACATTTTTATGGGGGATCTCGAAGAACGCATCCTTTTAATTGTGCCATACAAACCCTTGTCATGGCTCCGTTTTATTGATGATATTGACATGAAATGGAACGATACTGCAGAACATTTGCAAGATTTCTTAGATCATTGTAATCAGTTCCATCACTCAATTAAATTTACATCTGAATTTTCAAGCGAGAAAAATTGCTTTTCTCGACACCACCACATGTGTAAAAAACGGGATCATGACAACTGATCTCCACACAAAGAAAACTGATAAACACCAGTTCCTTTCTCCAAAAAGTTGTCACCCGAAACACTGCTCCAGGAGTATACCTTACAGTCAAGCCATCAGACTAAAGCGAATTTGCTCCTCGGAATCCAAACTTAACTATCGTTTGGGACAACTAAAAACACAGCTGAAATCAAGAGGATATAAAACCAAAAACATCACAGACGCTTTTGATAAAGCCCAAGAAAAAGATCGAGCTAGCCTCATGGAATACAAAGATAAGACGACCCGTGCAGATAGAATTCCGTTTGTTGTAACCTTCCATCCCGATTTGACAAATATTTCATCTACTATCCGAAAGCACTGGCGTCTTATCGAAAATGACTCTTCCTTAAAAGAAATTTTTCCATCACCTCCTGTTATTGCCTATCGCAGACCCAAAAATCTCAAAGACATACTTGTGACATCAAAAGTAAAGAAACAAGAAACTTCTAAATTTGGGTGTTACAAACAATGCGGTAGAAGCAATTGTAAGTGCTGTAAAGCCGCCAACACTGACCACTCTTTTAGCAGCACAGTAACAAAGCAGCGATACAACATCTATGTTACATCTAATTGCAAAACGGAAAATAGTATTTATATTCTTACTTGTGGAACTTGCAAGCTGCAGTATGTTGGTGAAACAGAAACTACATTCAACATCAGACTTAACAATCACCGGTCGTTCTATACAAAGGGAAGAAACTGTCCAATTACGAGACACCTCTTAAGAACAGGACATACTTTTGATAATATCACCTTTCAAATAATTGAGGTAAATCAAAATTGGGACTCCGAAAGGAGAAAACAGAGAGAAAGGTTCTGGATGCATCAGCTACGTACTCTTGAACCTGATGGACTTAATGAGAGGGATGAAAAACAGTTCTACCCAAAACCAAAGGAATAAATCATGAATTTCATTCTATTTAACTTAAACAACTATTTGTTTAGATTTTAAAATTATTATGTACAATAAACGGCAAAAATATCTTGTATATACCCCATCAATCAATATTTTAAACTTTTACACAAAAACGTCAAGCTACAAAGATATTTTTTTGTCATGCATCCGATTTCACCTAGATAGATGCACACGCCCGATGAAGCTAATTTGTTTAGCGAAATATTGCGTGAATAATATATAAAATATAACAACTAATTTTATAACACTCATTAGTGTGTTAAAGTTACATTCTTAGACACTTATATATATATATATATATATATATATATATATATATATATATATATATATATATATATATATATATATATATATATATATATATATATATATAAGTACGTCTGAGTCAGTGACAACTCTACATCAGATTTATCCATCGGATCGCCATCAATGATGGTGATACATGGCTGTGTACATAATGTATATACAACTCGTCTAAACATCAACCCAACAATGTTAGATCTGTAAATTTGCGAAAGCAAATTTACAGATCTAACATTGTTGGGTTGATGTTTAGACGAGTTGTATATATATATATATATATATATATATATATATAAGTACGTCTGAGCCAGTAACAAGCGAGGGAAGAACAAACAAGTTGGGAAAGCAAATTTACAGCTCTAACATTGTTGGGTTGATATTAAGATGAGTTGTATATATAGAATGTACACAGCCATGTATCACCATCACTGCTGGTGATCCGATGGATAAATCTGTTGTAGAGTTGTCACTGGTTCAGACGTATATATATATATATATACAACTCGTCTAAACATCAACCCAACAATGTTAGATCTGTAAATTTGCTTTCGCAAATTTTTGGTTCTTCCCTCACCGGGATTCGAACCCATGCTACTGTGATATCGTGACACCAAATCGCCAACACTGCAGCCGTCCCGCTAGACCACACGACCACCTGGGCTATATATATATATATATAAACAAGTCTTAATTGAAAACTACGTTCAAACCTATAATTGCGTTGGATAAAAACTGCAATATCTTTTTTGTACATCAGATCAGGATTTCGACAATAAATGTCTCTTCAGTGATGTTAGGGATTGAAACGGTAATTGGAAGGCTTTATAATTTACCCTCAATTTTAGATACACTCTTGAATTTTAGGAGTCAATATAGGATGAACGGAAAATATGATACAAGCCCTAACGAAAGAATATAATCAAGTCTAAATTAAAAACTACGTTCAAGCCTATGTTGCGTTGGATAAAAACCGCAATTTTTATACGTGTGCATGTAAAACAAGTTTCTTTATAGAAGGGTCTAAATACAGCACAAACAACATTTTCCAAAAGACCCAAAAAGTGAAAAAGTATATTTAAACAAAACGTATTTGACTAATAAGTCGAACAACTGATGTTCTTTAACCCTGCTGACTGCCATTGACCATTGCCAAATAAAATTGATCACAAGATGTAACAAAATGGATCTTAATTGAAATTTAATACTAAACAGAAAAATATAAAATTGTGGCCAAGATGTTATGCCACAAACATAAGGTGTCAATATCTTTTTTGTACACCAGATCCGGATTTCGACAATAAATGTCTCTTCAGTGATGTTAGGGATCGAAACAGTAATTGGAAGGCCATATAATTTACCCTCAATTTTAGATAGACTCTTGAATTTGAAGAGTCAATATAGGATGAACAGATCATATAAACCGGAGGGAAAATATGATACAAGCCCAAACGAAAAATTATAATCAAGTCTAAATTGAAAACTACGTTCAAACCTATGATTGCGTTGGCTAAAAACCGCTATTTTTATACGTGGGCATGTCAAACAAATTTCGTAAAAGAAGGGTCTAAATACAGCACAAACAACATTTTCCAAAAGACCAAAAAAGTGAAAAAGTATATTTAAACAAAACGCATTTGACTAACAGGTCGATCAACTGATGTTCTTTAACCCTGCTGACTGCGATTGACGAATGCCAAAAACAATTGATCTCAAGATGTAACAATATGGATCTTAATTAAAATTTAATACTAAACAGAAAAGTATAAACTTGTGGCCAAGATGTTATGCCACAAAATTAAGGTGTCAATATCTTTTTTGTACACCAGATCCGGATTTCGACAATAAATGTATCTTCAGTGATGTTAGGGATCGAAACGGTAATGGGAAGGTCATTTAATTTACCCTCAATTTTAGATAGACTCTTGAATTTTAAGAGTCAATATAGCATGAACGGATCATATGAACCGGAGGGAAAATATGATACAAGCCCAAACGAAAAAATATAAACAAGTCTAAATTGAAAACTACGTTCAAACCTATGATTTCGTTGGATAAAAACCGCAATTTTTATACGTGTGCATGTAAAACAAATTTCGTTATAGAAGGGTCTAAATACAGCACAAACAACATTTTCCAAAAGACCAAAAAAAGTGAAAAAGTATATTTAAACAAAACGCATTTGACTAACAGGTCGAACAACTGATGTTCTTAAACATGTTTAACCCTTCTGACTGCAATTTACGATTGCCAAATAAAATTGATCACAAGATGTAACAAAATGAATCTTAATTTAAATTTAACTTTAAACAGAAAAATATAAACTTTTGGCTAAGATGTTATGCCACAAACATAAGGTGTCAATATCTTTTTTGTACACCAGATCCGGATTTCGACAACAAATGTCTCTTCAGTGATGTTAGGGGTCGAAACGGTATTTGGGAGGCCATATAATTTTCCCTCAATTTTAGATAGACTCTTGAATTTTAAGAGTCAATATAGGATGAACAAATCATATGAACCGGAAGGAAAATATGATACAAGCCCAAACGAAAAAATATAAACAAGTCTAAATTGAAAACTACGTTCAAACCTATGATTGCGTTGGATAAAAACCGAAATTTTTATACGTGTGCATGTAAAACAAATTTCGTTATAGAAGGGTCTTAATACAGCACAAACAACATTTTCCAAAAGACCAACAAAGTGAAAAAGTATATTTAAACAAAACGCATTTGACTAACATGTCGAACAACTGATGTTCTTTAACATGTTTAAACCTGCTGACTGCCATTGACGATTGCCAAATAAAATTGATCACAAGATGTAACAAAATGGATCTTAATTGAAATTTAATACTAAACAGAAAAATATAAAATTGTGGCCAAGATGTTATGCCACAAACATAAGGTGTCAATATCTTTTTTGTACACCAGATCCGGATTTCGACAATACATGTCTCCTCAGTGATGTTAGGGATCGAAACGGTATTTGGAAGGCCATATAATTTACCCTCAATTTTAGATAGACTCTTGAATTTTAAGAGTCAATATAGGATGAACGGATCATATGAACCGGAGGGAAAATATGATACAAGCCCAAACGAAAAAATATAAACAAGTCTAAATTGAAAACTACGTTCAAACCTATGATTGCGTTGGATAAAAACCGCAATTTTTATACGTGTGCATGTAAAACAAATTTCGTTATAGAAGGGTCTAAATACAGCACAAACAACATTTTCCAAAAGACCAAAAAAGTGAAAAAGTATATTTAAACAAAACGCATTTGACTAATAGGTCGAACATCTGATGTTCTTTAACCCTGCTGACTGCCATTGGCGATTATCAAATAAAATTGATCACAAGATGTAACAAAAAGGATCTTCATTTAAATTAAACTCTAAATAGAAAAATATAAACTTGTGGCTAAGATGTTATGCCACAAACATAAGGTGTCAATATCTTTTTTGTACACCAGATCCGGATTTCGACAATAAATGTCTCTTCAGTGATGTTAGGGATCGAAACGGTATTTGGAAGGCCATATAATTTACCCTCAATTTTAGATAGACTCTTGAATTTTATGAGTCAATATAGGATGAACGGATCATATGAACCGGAGGGAAAATATGATACAAGCCCAAACGAAAAAATATAAACAAGTCTAAATTGAAAACTACGTTCAAACCTATGATTGCGTTGGATAAAAACCGCAATTTTTATACTTGTGCATGTAAAACAAATTTCGTTATAGAAGGGTCTAAATACAGCACAAAAAAACATTTTCCAAAAGACCAAAAAAAGTGAAAAAGTATATATAAACAAAACGTATTTGACTAACAGGTCGAACAACTGATGTTCTTTAACCCTGCTGACTACCATTGGCGATTGCCAAATAAAATTGATCACAAGATGTAACAAAATGGATCTTAATTTAAATTTAATACTTAACAGAAACATATAAACTTGTGGCCTATATATATATATATATATATATGTATATATATATATATATATATATATATATATATATATATAAAGCAAGTCAAAAAGGGTACAACATCACCATAAAATTACAACAAAATGAACAAATATTAGATATTTTGGATAACTGATATCCTTCTTCAGTGTGATTACGATGTAAAATGAATCATGTCAATCTATTCTATTATAACACTTTCACAATCTTGAATTTATACAAATAAAAAAATCAAAGCGAACATCAGAGATGCTGATAAAATTTTAAAGTTTCCAAACAGGACGCAATGACTGCAAATATATGCCAAAATACAAATACTTCTCTGCGGTGGTGACTGGCACAACTCTTTAATTCCAAAGGTGATGACAATTAAGATGTTACAACTGCATACATACATTTAAAAACGCATTCAATGGGTTTCGGATTGATAATAGAAATATAATAGAAAATGGAAACGCGGAATATGTGAAAGAGTTTACAACCCGACCAATTAGAAGAAACAGTTCAACATTTTTTTTCCCAACGCAACAAGAAAGTTAATCACCCGAATGGGGACTTTAGTGGACTTCTAAACAAATAATGTATACTCTTGAAGCAAAACAGATGCCACAATAAATTGAAATTAAAAAATAAAATCACACAAGACTTACTCAGCTTCTTCTTTCCCATGTTGTGTTTTGTATGCTATTGTTTGTCTTTTGTTTTTTTTTGTGTTTAATAACAGACGAAATTAAGCAAAATTATAGTTATCAACATATATAAACAAAGAACTACTAGCAGTTACAGGCATGTCAGCCGCATCCTTCAATTTTACTCGTTGGAAAAAAATATCTGTCTCAATCGTATAAAAAAATCAACCTAAATCATACATTATACGAAGGAGACATAACCCGTATCATGCATGCCAAGAACTAATTTTAGAATACATGAATTAATTGCCGATGCAAAGACACGAAGATAGTATAAATACCATTTGTTTACAAATGCCATCTCTAGCTGTAGTCAGTATAAAATATAGACTGTCAATATGATAATTGTGTATCCGAGCAAAAGAAAAAAATATAGGGTTTGAGACATAGATCAAACGATCAAATAAAACATATAATGAATTTCAAAACACTTCATGAAGCGTGACTACTGAATTTCATAGCGTTCTGAAATTTAATGAAATTTGTTACTGACGATATACATGAATAAAGTACATGAATTTGTATTGGCGATCAAAGAAATGTTTAATCTAATAAGGTTCATCAATACAGACAGAGTTATCAATTATGTAATTTGTGTCACAGTCACGTTGTTTGTTATTATATTAGTTATCAAAGGTACCAGGATTATAATTTAGTACGCCAGACGCGCGTTTCGGCTACATAATACTCATCAGTGACGCTAATATCAAAATATTTATAAAGCCAAACAAGTACAAAGTTGAAGAGCATTGAGGATCCAAAATTCCAAAACGTTGTGCCAAATACGACTAAGGTAATTTATGCCTGGGATAAAAAAAATCCTTAGTTTTTTTTAATATTCAAAGTTTTGTAAACAGGAAATTTATAAAAATTACCACACTATTGATATTCATGTCAACACCGAAGTGTTGACTACTGGGCTGGTGTTACCCTCGGAGACGAAACGTCCACCAGCAATGGCATCGACCCAGTGGTGTAAATAGTTATCAAAGGTACCAGGATTATAATTTAGCACGTCAGACGCGCGTTTCTTCTACATAATACTCATCAGTGACGCTCATATCAAAATATTTATGAGCCAAACAAGTACAAAGTTGAAGAGCATTGAGGATCCAAAATTCCGAAACGTTGTGCCAAATACGACTAAGGTAACTTATGCCTGGGATAAGAAGATCCTTGGTTTTTTTAAATATTCAAAGTTTTGTAAACAGGAATCTGAATCTGAATATAAACATTAATTAGTTTTCTGTTTGGTGTTTTTCATCCAAAATAAACAATCGCATTAGTCTGGTATCTTTATTCTAAAAAAAACATGCTAAAGATTGTTCATACTGAATAATATTTGTATTACAAATTTAACCAATGAAGGATTTATAAAAATCGTTATGAAAAAAATCATGTTTTTTCTTAAATAACGCAAGTACGCTTTTGACGCAGTATACTTATTAACGTGCATTTAAAATGACATCACTGTTCTATTCTTAACATAAAACTGAAAGGCAAAATATGTTTCAAAGTTGTTTATTTAAAATTGTCCTCACTTTTGTAACTATAAATATATAAGTGGAAGTTTAGCCTTAAATATTGCCATGACTTTCGATATCTTATGGGGTGAATTTTACTGAACACTTTTTCATCTCAGCTGCATGAAAAAACAAATTACTGCATTTACTTACGATCACATCGCCGACATATCAATTCAATTCATGAACACACTACAGGAAACGCATGTAGACATATTTTATTTCAGAAGAAAGATAGCATGCGTAGCAACAGATGAACATGAATGATCAATCCGGAAGAAATCACCAAGTCCTGCCTTACCTAAAATATCATTTGGTCGTTTCCATAGGAAGACATATTTAACATACAATGTATCTAGTCAACAGAGTAATTTGAATAGCTTAATTAACCGTTTTGCTCGTTCATGTCATCTCATCTCCAGGTCAACCACTATGGTAGGTTTTGAATATGTAAGTATTCTGCCATCAAGCTTCACTGAGGAGACTTAAAATGATGGGTAAAATGTGAATGTGAAACTTATAGTCAATGAACAAATGCTTAATGTTTTAACACAACATATATTTTTATTCCAACACCAAAGTTTTTTAAGAGATAATGATGTGTCTATTCTATTCTGTATAAACAATGCTATACTGTTCTTTCTATATTGTGATTTTAAACTGCTGTTTTAGATAAGGGTAATGATAGGTAACTGTTAAATAGTTAAAACTCGCTGCAATTGTGCGCTTCTGGACTAAGTGAGAAATCTGTTCAGTAGTTGTAGTTTGTTGTTTTAGTTCATAAGTGTTTCTCGTTTCTTGTTTTTGTATATTGTTTTACACTCGTCATATTTTGGCCCTTTATAGTTTGTTGTTCAATGTGAGTCAAGGCTCCGTCTTGAAGACCGTAACCGGACTTATAATGAATTATTAGTAACGTTGGCATAACTATACAGGTTCCTTTGATAACAAAAATTGCATTACCAGTTTAGTTTCAGCTTGAATAATTAGTGAAAATTGTTTGCACTCGTTTCAGGTGCTTTTTGTGATTTAATATTCTAGTACTTGCGTGTGCTATATGCCATTTCGTTTTTTATTTAGTGACATCTGTGTTTTCTCTTTATTTGTGATTACGATAATAACACAATGAGGACCACCGTGCCTCTAGTTTTGACAGTTTTGACCGTTATGCCTGTTAGTTTTGTTAACACATCGTTGCTAATGTAACTATATGATGTTGTGTGAGAGATGTGATTTGCTTGAAAACAAGATTCGATCCTCCGATGTATGCGTGCGGAAATTCCTGTTCAAAGAATACGACAATTGTTTGTCAGTCGTTTAATGTGTTTGATATTGTGATTGTGCTGCGTAACGTGAACAAATGAAAAACAAATGTTGAAATAGAGCCGTGGGCAATACTTAACATGATCTGCTTTTTCTTCCGGAGTACCTGAAATCACCACGGTTTTTGCTGATGTTTATGTTGCACAGTCTTAAGTTTTCTAAGATGTATTTTGCATAATGTTGTTTGTCTCTCTGTCATTTCCCCTATTTTTTCGAAATATGAGCTACAATCTCCTTTGGATGTATTAAGCCTTACTCTATTATAGAACAGATTGAATTGAATAAGAAAAAAAATAAGAAAAACATATATGTATTCAACATTATTAAACTGCATGTGAATCGTCTTTTTAATCGGGAATATGTGTCTGTGTTGGTGCCTTGTCGACAGTTTCTTGATACACAAAGAGTTTGTACATGTTTCACTCTTTTGCGGTAACAGCATTTTTTCAATGTTAACATTTCATAAACCATCAAGTTAATACAAAATAATTATTATGTATTCACCCTGATTATTGAGCAATGTCTACAATTCATATTCCATGCTGGAAGATGATAAAGAAAAAAATAGCTTTTTATGTATAATAGCATATACTTGGGAAGAAGAACACATGTCTTAGTCAATGTTTCGAGAGAAAAACACACACTTAGATGATGCTCACACTTTATTGGAAAATTGAATCGATATCAGCACCTTTTCAACGATGACACGCTCAAAACTATTTTGATCTATGCATAGTATATGGACACCCGAAATTTATTGAGGACTGAATATAGCCATTTATATGTACTTTTTGCATTTTTATGAACGGAATCCAAAGTCTCATAAGTTTATATAATGACTGTAAAAACAAATAATAATTTATATCTACAAACGAGAGGTGAAAAATACAAAAGTGATATTAAAAAGCATAAATAGAAAATAAACTGACAATTGCATAGTAAAACAAAATACAAGACATACTGCACTTCTCTAGGAATATTTTGAGCAACTATTCAAAAAAGTAAAAACATTCGTACATTGGTTCAATCGTTAAGCATCCCGCAATTATCTAAATGTGTGTTGAGCAGCTGTATAACTCCAATATTCCCCATTAAAATCTTAAGTCATTAAAACTAAACTAAAAGTCTTTATTATGATTTAAACAAAATTTTTGCAAAAGTTTGGAATGTTAAGACAATAAGGTAAACCCATTTCAGTACCGATTCATTAAACAATGATTTAGAAAAACTAGGGTTGGTGAAAGATTGGTGAATCCACTGTAAACCGTACTTTTTGAACGATAAAATCTATGAAAAATCAAGCGAGAACATTTTCCAACCAACATTTCAATGGCTAATATCTCAAAAACAAGCACATCGACCTACATATTGTTTTTGCTTTTTTTGCTTCCTTTGTTAATCTATCAATATATACTAGTGTTATGAAAAGCTTGCCATTTTGAAACTGAGTAGCGAACCTCCTTAATCATGTTAAGTGTCATTGCCTGTTAATTGCTGCTTGTTTTACATTTACAGAATAAGAATGATATAGAAAAAAATCGACAGAACATTTTTTTCTCACCAAGTGTTTCAAATCGAAAATGTGAACCACTTAGAATTTGTTTTATAACTATAGAATGTTAAACTTCATTCAAGTAGGTAGAACCATTTTATCATTTCGCTTGCATTCACCTCTTATTGTGTTTTATTAATTAAACTTAATCTAGCAATTTTTAATTTTCGTTCTACAATGATTAAATCTTGTACTAAATAGTTAAAAGCAAAAGGATATTAGTATTGTAAAAATTTACTAGATGAATAGAAACATAAGACAACAAAACTAAGTTTTTTAAACACAAAAATATATGGGACTGAGACCAATAAACAATTAAATTTATCTAGTCGCAGTCAGGCTTCATTTATAACATATGCCCTTGAATTGAAAATAATAGGTTTATACATGTAAAAATGTCCATCCACTTCATTTAAACTTTTTTTGGACCGATTTTCCTTGGCAATCATACTACATCTATCAAATTTTATATTCACCTTTCATATCTTTGGTTAAAGAGAGATAAATCAATCACAACAATGAATTGTTGTTTATCTTTTCGCCGTTTTTTCATGAAATTGTCATAAGTACTTTTCTAGTGCATCTGCTGTCCCCTCATTTTATTATTTGGTTCGCGTTGCTCATTTTTTTCTTTTGTTTTATTTTTAGCCACAGCATTGTCAGTTTTTTGTCAACTTATGAGTTTAAATGTCCGTTTAGTTTCTTTGGCCTCCGAGCCGTTAAGTAACTTTATTATATTTACCTTTCTCATTTAAATGAAGATTTAAATCATTTGCAGCGACTCAATTTTAAATCAGATTAATTTTATTAAGCAGGAAACATTTTGTTTCATAAGATTGTGCTGAGATGCAGTAAATAGAAAGGTGAAGGTGAAACTGTCAACATAATGAAACGCAGCATCATCAAATACATGTGCTTTGTCTAAAACATCTAAGCAATTATTTCAGTAAAAAAAAAGGATCGACTTAAGGGGGTAGGCCTTGGTAACACCAACATTTTCCTCTCGTTTAAAATTTCTTATATTTACATCATTGATAAGGTATGTTTCCATGCATCATCTGCCAGAGTCTTAAGAAATTTCCCAATTTCATTTAAGTGTAGGGTATATTGAATATGACCACTTTTGGGGTACCCTAAAAAACGTTTAAAAACACTATTTGGTAAAAATCATTGAGTGTTTCTGCACATGTTGTCATTAGAAATACCCCTGACTGTTAAATTGCATAGACGAAAATATTTTAAAGTAAATCTAAAACATCATGGTAATACAAATAGCCTGAATGTAAATCATTTTGTCGTTTAATTCCTGCAAAAAATTGTTTCAACATTTATTGGTTATTAATATTTGAAATCACAAATTTTTATCCAATTTGACCGTATGAAATTTTCAAAATTTTTCAACAAGTTAGCTAACAAGGCATACGAAAAAAGTAGAATTTTGTGACACAATTTATTTTTCCCTTACAAAAACTCCTCCAGACTGTCTTTGCATTCTTATAATATGTAAAAGTCAAAGAAGTACTGTCCCAACAATAATTGTAATTAATTTTATAAGGAAAAAAACAGTAATATTTAGTATGGGACGAGTATCCTTGGGACGAGTTGACATATTGTTTTATCACAACTATTTATTGGTTTCACTCCCAAGACTACTAAATGAATAGCAGACGCTTTCAGAATTCATCGTTTTGACAGTATGTCACTATCTAAGTACTATCTTTGTGTTAATGTAGATTATCTATTAGCATATGCTTGTACTAGGAGATGTTCAGATCACATTTTCTAGAACAGTGCATTTTATATTGGAAGAAACACAAACACAAACAGTAAGTACAAGCTTTGTATCAATGGCTTAGCAGTAAAACCATATTACTTCATTGTTTAATTCACATGTTCAAAGAGAATTTCCCAAAACTTCCAAGAGTTTTTTTTCTGAATGATGCCACAATGTCCTTTAGACAGTATGGTTGCTATAGAACTCCTCAGACTCAGTACATTGGTGTTTTTTAAGCATTCCATGTATGAATGTGAATTTTCTACCTTTTCATCCAAATCATTGAAAAAGATGTTCTTTAGTTTAAATGTTGGTGGTGTCAAACATATACAGCTTACTGGATATGTCTGCATCATTCTCACACCCAAATGTAAACAACATAAATGCTTAATTGTTTACTGTTTAATTTACTGCTATGTTAACACGCTCTAATTACTTTCAATACCTGTTTAAGAGTTGTCTCCCATATACCAGGTCTACCACCTTAACAGCAATAAATGGTCAATCCAACAACAGACAGCAAAGGACAATGACTGAAATATAAAAAGTAACCAAACTATAATTGATAGCTACATTCTGTTTCATATTTTTACTTTCACCTTGTTAAGAACATACAGCATAAAACTGCATACTAGTATTTTCAAAACGGTTTTTATGTTAACTAGCAGTTAGTTCCACGCGTGTTCAATTTGTTAACAAAACAGTCGCTTGATTGATATGAGATTCATAAATTTCGTTAACGGCTTCGTCTGTACATTACAACAACAAGGTTGTCGTAGCTATAGTAATGTGCTATCCAAAATGGTTTTGATATCATGTTTCGGGTAATGTTTGTGTAACATCTTGTATGATTTACAGAAGAAAAAATCCTAAGTGCTAAAAGTTTTCGATTTACTATTTACCTTTATTCAAAGATTCAAACCGCAAGTGGAATTACAAGACGAAAAACGCTATACATCATATTCCATGTTAAGGAAAACAGTTTTTCTGTTAATACAAAGTAATTTCGTTCGTAAAATGAACACGGTGGAAACCTAGAAGTGATAATAAGAAACATATATTGGCTCATACTAGCGTAAAAGAGAAGCGAAATATACCAGAGGGACATTCAATCGCATAAATTGAAAATCATCTGTCAACGCCATTAATTAAATAAGAAAAGAAAAACAGAACACAAAGCACAACATAGAAAACCAAAGACTAAGCAACATATATGTTTCATATTTGTTATATACAATTAAATAACTTTGGATATTTTAATGTCACGACAAAAAAGAAATATTTACAGTGATAACAATTCAAATTTGCAGAGAAGGAAATTAAGTTAAAGCCTATCAAACCATACTGTTGTTCGCTGTTTCACATACACTGAGTATGTTATACCAGGATACAAGTCTACACAACACGCATAATACAACACATTCCTAACCACGCTTGTATCTATTATTTAATAGCTCTTGTGTTATTGAAAGTTTGGCAAATCTATGACCCAGCTTCGGTTTTGTAAATCAATTTTATGCCCGTCAAATGTCCACGATTCGAACTTGAGGGTACATTGGAATACATCCTTCGACTGTTGACAATTATCGACATCAAGACGTATTGGCTGTCAATAATTAACATGTCCTGATTGGGCAATAACTGTGTTTGGTTCAAATCGTGTCCTTGTGTCTGGATTGACAAAAATATGTTAGAGTCAGAATGGAAAAAGGAAATGTTTTTGGCCAAATGTCAAAGACAATGAGAATATTCTGACATTTTTTTATTGACACTACTGATTATAAATATATTTTTCCACAATACAAAACTGAAATTCGCTGTAGAAAGAGTGGTAGAAATAATTTAATTAAACATCTTAGCGACCAGAATATATATTGCTCTTCATGCGAATGTTTGTAGGGTTTTGAAATTTTAACTTATTAAGTGAAAAAGATGGCGAAACATCTTACATTTTTATATTATGTTGAGAGATTGCATATTGACCAAATGGTTATTTTCAAAATGATGCGTGCATTTGAATAATCTTACAAGGTCGACAAATTTGTTGTTTAATGTTCATCAATACAGACACACAAGTATCTATTATATATAATTTGTTCCACAGTCACATTATTTGCCGTGATAAAAGTTCATGATGCTATGATTCAATAATTGATAATGGCTCCGTTTGATGTTTTGTTTACAAATAAATAGATACAGGATTATGTTATCTTTAGTAAGGTCAAAGAGTACATGCTAAAGGAAATTCAATCATGAAAATAATTGTAATTTTCAAGTTAACTAATGAATAATTCACAAAAATCGTCGATTACATTTACTGTAAGTAAATATACATTTGTTCAGTACTTTGTACAATTTAGATTAAGTTTCATAATAACTGATATAGCTGTTCAAACCCACAATACTGAAAGGTCAAAGATGTTTTATAGTTATTAGTTTGATACTTTAGTTCGTGTGTTACTGTAATTTTTTTAAAGAAGAAATCATGACATTTATCACCTAATATATCGAACTTGCAAATTTTTTGAGGTGAGCTCCACAGACAACTCGGTCATTTCGCTTTTTTGAAAGAACACATAACCTCCCTTACTCACCATCACATTGCCGAAATATCAATTCCTTTCGTCAACACATTGCAGAAACGGAATATAGACTTATTCTTAGAATAAATAACATGTGTAGCATTATATGAAAATGGACGATAAATCCGGAAGAAATTTTCTAGTCCTCCCTTTCCTAAAATATCATATAGTTGTCCCGAGAAGAAGACACCTTTCACATAATAGTACCTAGTTCAAGGAGTAATTTGAATACCCTAATTTACAGTATGGTCGTTCATATCATCTCATCTTCTTGTCAAGTTTTGTATTTGGGTTGGTAAGGCAAAATCCATGACCATGAATTCGATTGGATTTAATTGTAGGTAATATCCCCATTAAAACAGGAAAAGGCACATCTCACTCAAATACTTAGAAGGAGAATACAGTTTTGCATCTGATATGAGTTAACTAGTTGGGTTCTTGTAGCTGCAATGGAACCAAATTACCACCGTTTGAAATGCTAAATGCAACATAGGTACAACCGAAACAAATTGTTAACAACATACCGACAGCATAAAAAATGCCTGCAAATTTGAATTTTGTTTCGATGGCGTGGTTCCATGGGTCTTATTCAATAAAAACAAGAAATAATTTTTTTTTTTGCCGGGAACGAATATTATTTTTAAATTTTATTGAACGTTTTTCTTGTATAATATCATAACTTTTTACAGTTTTGACATATTTGAGTTCTTGCTAAGACCAGAATTACCTTCTTGTATTAGAAACATCTTATATACAATGAAGATATGTTGAATTTTTAAACACAAGTTATATTCTTATTCTAATATCAGCCTTATAACTATAAGTAAGGACGGTTATTTAAGTATATATGAAAAGGGGTATAAACCAGAACTGGTAATAATGGAGCACTATTAGACACATACATGTAGTTATATTGGCATACCTATCCTTTGATAACGAAAATTTTATTCCCAATTTAGTTCTAGCTTGAATTTTGTGAGAAGTGTTTGTATACGCTTTATCTGCTTTATATGTTTTTGTATTCTAGTCTTCCATTTGTGTGTGTATTGTCTATATGCCATTATGTGTTATGTTGGTGACGACATTGTATGTTTCTATTGTGATTGAGATTATGACACAATGTTGACTACCGTGACCCTTTTTGTGACAGTTTTGCGCGTTATTTCTGTTTGTGTTGTTAACCTATCGTTGTAAATGTAATTGAATTATTTCATGCGACTGTTGAAAGATTTGGCAATCATATAACTTCTCCTTGTTTAAGTATTCACATTTCACATTGTGAATAAAGAGAGATAATTCAATTACAACTCACTATGTACTTTTGTTTGTCATTCGCTCTTTGTAGTTTATTGTTTGACATGGCATTAGATAATGTTTCTTTCGTTGCCTCACCATTTTAAAGATTTCACTGACAATTTCCATAAACCCAAGTTTTGATCAAAAATGCACTTTATTGAAAACATTGTATATCCATCGACTTTGATAAGCAATATCGAGGATGATGAGAATCATGTAAATATTACATAATGCATATTAATTTTAAATGAAATTAAAATAGAAATTAAAAAAAATCCAAATTCATTTTATATTTGGACAAGTGTATACCATTGTTTTTATTATAGGCATTATCATCATAATTATACATGTTATAGGTGTAAATAGGTGTGGTAGAAGTCTTCACTCATCTTTATATGACTACTTTATCAAGCATGAAATGTAAATCCTAGCAAACTAGTAACTTAGTAAACAAGTATTTTTATTGTTATGTTGTTTTTTTTTCCCGTTTTAAACGGTATAAAAATTTGAGATATGCGTTTTCGTGTTACTCTTACATTTTCCCTTATACCAAATTTGTTTTGTATTGTTTTTACTTTAGAATGAGTAAAACAAATAAATAGTTTTCCATACAAAAGCTTGTAGGGATATACCAGGTTATGAAGATGAATAATAAGTCTTAAAAATACGATGTAATTAAGTATACGTTTAATTCAATTGATTCGGTGGCTTTTTTTGTATAGAATGACTGTTTCATTGGAGAATACCAGTTTTCTTTGCTAGCAGGTTTAGGTCGAGATGAGATCAGTACGACACACCAAACAAGAAAATACATTCCATATCAATGATCAAATTTGCAATATAAACGCAGAATGAAAAGATAAAAGATATAAAAATCTGTGAAACTACTTTTTTTTATAAATTATGCCTGGAAAAACATAAAGATACAGATATACACTAAAATAAATGAATATATTCGACGAAAATGCTGAAGCATAATTTAGGCACATTTTAGCATTTCGTTTAAGCATGTACCTGTAACTATAACATTTTTTTCGGAAGATTGTTCTCATTAGTTTATGATGACTGTAGGTGTGACTTTTGCAAGTAGTTATCCTTAGAACAAAAGAAACAATCAGTACCACACGTGACATATTTTCAAATGTGAAAAGTAAAATCACAAAAATACTGAACTTAGAGGAAAATCAATTCGGAAAGTCCATAATCACACAGCAAAATCAAATAACAAAACGCATCAAAAACGAATGGACAAGAACTGTCATATTCCTGACTTGGTACAGGCATTTTCAAATGTATAAAATGATGGATTGAACCTGGTTCTATTGCGCTAACCCTCTCACTTCAGAGTGTAAATTCATATTACTATTAGACCTGTGTTCGTGATTATACATCTATCATTCGCGTATTCGATTTTTCTTCTTTAAACACGTCAGAATAATGAGTTTGAATTTTCATTTTGGTACTTTTCTCCTTTCTTTTAACCATCTCATCACAACTCTGATCCAGTAAATATATATATATATCACATTAACTTTTTCATTTGAAAACAGATTGTAAAGTTGTAAACAAATACATTTTCAATCGAATTCATCAAACGATCATACCTCGGACGACCTGTTTAACAAAAATCTTTTGACCGCATCAATCTAAACAGTAAACTGAAATTATTTGCTTTTTCTTTCTGCAAATCTATATAGCTGCACAGTATTTCAGTTTTAATTTTTGGTCTAGAGGGACTGTAATATACAAGTAACAGCAATTTTGGAAAACAAATTTGTTCGCATCAATTTATAGTGCCAGCATGCAGGGGCAGATCCAACCCTTTTTTAAAGGCTGGGGGGGGGGGGGGGGGGACTGCATCAACCAAAACTTACCATTTTTACTTTTTGTTATTTCAATCTATATAGCTGCATAGCAATTGAGTTATAATTTTAGGTCGAGAGGGTCTGTAGTATATAAATAACTGCAATATTGGAAATCAATGACAACAATTTTTTTTCCGCATCAATTGAGGGTGCCAGCAATTCCTATTTTTTTTTCGAAATATCGCATCAGAAACAAATATCAGTAGTTTTCATACCTAGACTGACTCATGTAACAAAATTATTTGACTGCATCAATCAAAACTGACCATATTTGACAGCATTCACCAAAACTGACCATATTTGACCACATCAACCAAAACTGACCATATTTGCTCTTTTTTATGTAACTCTTATAGTCGCATAGTAAATCCGTAATATTTGTATGTAAGGATGGAGTGTATAATCATGATAATACAAATGATCTATAGATATTATAGGGTTATTGCATAAATATTGGGGAATATTGTTCCGAGTAGAATTTTATATTGCACGAGCTTATAATTTTATAGCAGGATGGATTGTTTAACATAAATGAAAGCAATATTGGAAAACAAAATTATGCTCGCATCAGTTTATAGTGCCAGCATGTCCTCTTTTTAATCAAAATTTTGAATTGTAAACTAATTTCAATAGTTTTGATATCTCAGACTGACTCATGGATATAGCAAACTTATTTGTTCGCATCAACCAAAACCATGAAAACTGACCATATTTGACAGCATCAACCAAAACTGACCATATGTGACAGCATCATCCAAAACTGACCATATGTGACAGCATCAACCAAAACTGACCATATTTACACTTTATAATGTAAATCTTAATATATATATAATAGGGTTGTCACTGACTCAGACGTACTTATGAATATAATTATTTTCTGTGACTGTATCTTACATTAATTTGTAGGATCCTTTACTATAGATAATTTAGCTGATCTGTAACAATAACATCTCCATGCCTTATATATCATGTACTGTAGTACGCCGCTAGATTAAAACTGACGTGGAAAGGTAACACATGCCCACCGAAAGCACTTTTTTTGAGAGCCCAGGTGGTCGTGTGGTCTAGCGGGACGGCTGCAGTGCAGGCGATTTGGTGTCACGATATCACAGTAGCATGGGTTCGAATCCCGGCGAGGGAAGAACCAAAAATTTGCGAAAGCAAATTTACAGATCTAACATTGTTGGGTTGATGTTTAGACGAGTTGTATATACATTATGTACACAGCCATGTATCACCATCATTGATGGCGATCCGATGGATACATCTGTTGTAGGGTTGTCACTGACTCAGACGTACTTATGAATATAATTATTTTCTGTGACTGTATCTTACATTAATTTGTAGGATCCTTTACTATAGATAATTTAGCTGGTCTGTAACAATAACATCTCCATGCCTTATATATCATGTACTGTAGTACGCCGCTAGATTAAAACTGACGTGGAAAGGTAACACATGCCCAACGAAAGCTCTTTTTTTGAGAGCCCAGGTGGTCGTGTGGTCTAGCGGGACGGCTGCAGTGCAGGCGATTTGGTGTCACGATATCACAGTAGCATGGGTTCGAATCCCGGCGAGGGAAGAACCAAAAATTTGCGAAAGCAAATTTACAGATCTAACATTGTTGGGTTGATGTTTAGACGAGTTGTATATACATTATGTACACAGCCATGTATCACCATCATTGATGGCGATCCGATGGATACATCTGTTGTAGGGTTGTCACCGACTCAGACGTACTTATGAATATAATTATTTTCTGTGACTGTATCTTACATTAATTTGTAGGATCCTTTACTATAGATAATTTAGCTGATCTGTAACAATAACATCTCCATGCCTTATATATCATGTACTGTAGTACGCCGCTAGATTAAAACTGACGTGGAAAGGTAACACATGCCCACCGAAAGCTCTTTTTTTGAGAGCCCAGGTGGTCGTGTGGTCTAGCGGGACGGCTGCAGTGCAGGCGATTTGGTGTCACGATATCACAGTAGCATGGGTTCGAATCCCGGCGAGGGAAGAACCAAAAATTTGCGAAAGCAAATTTACAGATCTAACATTGTTGGGTTGATGTTTAGACGAGTTGTATATACATTATGTACACAGCCATGTATCACCATCATTGATGGCGATCCGATGGATACATCTGTTGTAGGGTTGTCACTGACTCAGACGTACTTATGAATATAATTATTTTCTGTGACTGTATCTTACATTAATTTGTGGGATCCTTTACTATAGATAATTTAGCTGATCTGTAACAATAACATCTCCATGCCTTATATATCATGTACTGTAGTACGCCGCTAGATTAAAACTGACGTGGAAAGGTAACACATGCCCACCGAAAGCTCTTTTTTTGAGAGCCCAGGTGGTCGTGTGGTCTAGCGGGACGGCTGCAGTGCAGGCGATTTGGTGTCACGATATCACAGTAGCATGGGTTCGAATCCCGGCGAGGGAAGAACCAAAAATTTGCGAAAGCAAATTTACAGATCTAACATTGTTGGGTTGATGTTTAGACGAGTTGTATATACATTATGTACACAGCCATGTATCACCATCATTGATGGCGATCCGATGGATACATCTGTTGTAGGGTTGTCACTGACTCAGACGTACTTATGAATATAATTATTTTCTGTGACTGTATCTTACATTAATTTGTAGGATCCTTTACTATAGATAATTTAGCTGATCTGTAACAATAACATCTCCATGCCTTATATATCATGTACTGTAGTACGCCGCTAGATTAAAACTGACGTGGAAAGGTAACACATGCCCACCGAAAGCTCTTTTTTTGAGAGCCCAGGTGGTCGTGTGGTCTAGCGGGACGGCTGCAGTGCAGGCGATTTGGTGTCACGATATCACAGTAGCATGGGTTCGAATCCCGGCGAGGGAAGAACCAAAAATTTGCGAAAGCAAATTTACAGATCTAACATTGTTGGGTTGATGTTTAGACGAGTTGTATATATATATACATATATATATATATATATATAGCCACATAGTAAATCACTTATAGTTACATATCACGATGGATTGTATAATTCAAATGACAGCAATATTGTTACACATTGGCTACAAAAAAAATTCCACATCAATTTAGAGTACCAGCAATTTTCTGCAAGTCCTCTTTTTATTCAAAATATTGAATTGTAAACAAATTTCAGTAGTTTCAATATACATGTATCAGACTGAGTCATTTTAACAAAATTATTTGACCACATCAACCAAAACTGAACTTATTCACACTTATCATGTAAATATATATGGCCTCAGTCATTGTAAACCAATAATATTTCTATGTTAGGACAGATCATATGATAAAAATGACACCAACTTTGGAACACAATACACCTTATTGCTAATTCTGGCTGACCCGGCCTCTTGAACTTTAGAAGCATACAACAATCACTTTTCCATTGTGGCGTCAGATATTTTGTTTTATGACGTCAAATTTTTACGGGAACCTGTGTGATATCCAGTAATGGCAGACAAATAGCGATAAGGTGTATTTATACCATATCTAAAAATTTAGCGCGCCATTATTTCCTCTCTTTATCCATAATAATGAACCGTCACTAAAGTGACTTTTTAGGTCAGTAGTTTGTGATGGTTTTTTTAAACAAAACTATTTTACGGCATCATCCAACACTCACATGACTGATTCATATACTTTATTTTAAAATAAAAAGTACATGCATGGGAAGTTCTCTTCTTGGAATAGTATACTGTTAATATAATTTGAAGAAGGCAAAGAAAAATGCATGATTTTGTTTGTAGCCGAACGTCCAGGGGCAAATGTTTCATTCATGTTCAGATGAGTATATTTTTCTGAGTTCCAGACTCCCAGATATCATTTATAATCGTTATGGATAAGTCTGGCTAAACTGACGAGATGGTGCAAATATATATAGTTTTTTTGGAAAATGACGCTTCAGCGTCTTGTTCCGATACTATTGACCTGAACCCCAATTACATTTCTCTGCTTACCGCGCTTGGTTCGTATTTACTTTCCATCACATTTCTCCATCTACCGCGCTTAGTTTCGTATTTACTATTTTACATACAAACTGGAATCTGCTGTATTATCATTTTTGTGTAGTAATCAACCGGGAACCAGTTTACATACCTACGAAGTGTACCAACCAATGTTGTTAAGATACTCATAAATCTATTTGTATACCTTTATTGATTATGTGAAGTAAAGCTAAAACCTTGTTAAAACATTAAAGATATATAATTATTCGGGGAAAACTTGATAGTCTTTTTGTTTTACAAACAACTGCTTTTTTTTATAAGAAAATATAATGTGTTCGTGTTGATCCACTTTCTACTGGTTATACGACAGATCGGTGTACCGGAAATCCGACATGTGAATAAATTGTCGATATCGATGCTGGCTTTAATACAACGGTTTGTGAGAGTGCCGCCGATTTATTGGCGGGGCTGGAGAACAGATTTGAAGCTCTCTACGTTTGATGCGTGAACAAAAGTGTCGTCTAGCTGATTCAGCGCGATGACTGTCTTACAAAGTTTAAATATTGTACGGTGTTTTACTTCAACTTGGTAGAATGTCAATACACTCACAGTAAGAGTTATTCTTTACTTGCTTTTTCACAATAATTCGGGTGTGGTATTCTTTGAATTTCTCGGCAGTTATAGTTCTCTTCGGACATGCTTTTTAGAGAAATTCGTCTGGTTCAATAGCGTGAATCAGCCCCTCAACTACTTTTTACATAAATACTAACTTTGGCTTCAACTCCTTGTTCGTCCTTGTCTGGAGATCTTGTTGTAGTTCCAATTTGGCAAGCATTTTGGAGATTTATCCATCTTCTCTTCACTTGTAATCTCTGGTGATACATTTTGCCGCTTGACATGTTTATTTTTGTTACCGGGTAGGGGTCACATACTATGGCTCCATATTAAATTATGAGATCAATTCCTACAGGTCGAGTTCATTATCCAATCTGACACAAATTTCAATAACTAAAATGCCACCCAAAATGAATATATGGTGACCCACTATAACAGCATAATTACTACTACAACAACAACAAATATTTTATTTGCCAATCACGGCACCCAAAATGAGCAGAATAATTACAATATAATTTTCAAACATAATGTAAAGATAAATTAAAAATAGGTTAAACAAAGTACATAACATGATTGATTTTGATTTAATTTACATGGACTTGTGTTTAATACCATGATGGTTCAATGGCATAAACTTAAATGGAGACAGAAATTTGACATGAAAGATTGTGGATTAGTGTAAAATAAAAAAAAAACTAGCTTACTATGATATATGGTTAAAGAATGAATATCAAATTATATGGGTCATGGGCAGAGTTGTTATATAATATCAATATGGCAGAGAAGTGGTTTCAAGTTTCATATAAAGGGACCTGACTGACATGAAATAAAAAAATCAAAGGAGTATCCCCATTTGTCTAATCTTCAAGGTGAAATAAAACAAGTATAACAATATTATGCTATTGTGTAAATCTACAGAAATAGAATTTGCTTCAAGTAACAGAAATAACTATGTCACTAGTAACTTATTTAATGAGTATGTGGGTAATCAGTCCTATAACAAATAACCTCAGGAGCATTATTTACTATTTCTATTTACTGTTCTGATAATTTTATTTTACTATCAATGTGCCACACTTCGCATTAAATTTAAAAAAAAAAATGAAAATATCAGTATAAAAACGTTAAAAATTGAATAAGAATGCGACGTCATATGTTATAGGACTAGTGGGGTATAAGAGCTTGTTACAACAGGCTCTTCGTGATTATTTGGTTTGAAAGGATACTAGAAGTCTGTATTCTTGATTTAGATAAATGTAATTGCAAGAAAGAAATTACACATTTATTTACTTAGAATACTTTAGATCATTCAGGAAGTCTTTATTTAGTAAGTACAAAAGAACAGCCAGTAGTCATTGGATATTGTAGATCATTTAAATAGTCTTGACATATTTAATAGCACAAAAAAAAAACAGCTAGTAATCATAGGATATTGTAGATAATTCCAGTATTCTTGACCTATTTATTTGTACAAAAAAAAAAAAAAAACCGCCAGTATAGTCATTGGATACTGTAGATCATTCAGGTAGTCTTGACCTATTTATATGTAAAAAAAACCAGCCAGTAGTCATTGGATACTGTAGATCATTCAGGTAGTCTTGACTCTTGACCTGTTCATTTGTATTAAAAAAAAAACAGTCAGTTGTCATCTTCACTTCACACACACATACATATACGAATATCAATAATGTGATTACAAGACATGTTGCAATGTTAAAATTATTACGGTATGTGAAAATCAAGACTTGCATAAAAAATATCCCAATATAATAGGCAGTGGCGTCATTTTTCCTCAGAGCTTTTAGCTCTTTGATTACGTTATAATACAACACTTTTTTCATTAATATCCCATAATTCATCCACTGTACAATTTTCGTTTGAACATTTGTCAAAACAGAATCTTAAATGAATGTAAATCCAAGGCAAACAAGGTAAATTACTATTAAAATTCCATGAATTAAATGCAGAGTTACATTTATGAAGAGACTGTTAAAAACGGGGAACGAAGAAACGTAAACAATGATGTTTCCTATGCAATCTTATAAAAATATTTCTCCGATGAGTTGGATAACCTTCTATTCACTTCGATATTTGTACATGTAACGTTTGATCAGTAAAAAATATATAAAATCTGCTATTATTTAATAGCAAAGTAATTGGAAGTGATTTATTTCTTTTAAATTCTAAAGTGCCCTTACTGCAGTGACGTCGTTTAGAACTGTTCTACAGTCCTGACTGATTTACTCAGTTCTGCTGACAGTTCTACGGTTCGCAGCGATGTTAGGGGCATTTCAAGAAATTTCCCATTTTAATACACAAGAAACATCATATTGAACTCAGAGATATTTTTCTCCGTCTAAAAGTCAAAATACACGCCAAAGGAGTAAACGGAGGGAAAAGGGTCTATTCTGATTTACATTCCAAACTTTTATTTTTAGAAAAATATAAATACACTAGTGTCACGTGACTTCAAACTGAAAGTAACGACATTTTCCAAAAAAGTCAAAAGTGCAGGTTGAAGATGAAATCGGATCACCCTGATTTTGGTCTCCCTGTAATCGGCAGAACTTGTTTTACTTGGAAAGTGCTGCTACTAGTTTTTTATTAGATGTTTTGTAAATAAAAAACAATAAAACATGGAGAATTTTATCGATTTATTGACTTTTTGGCACTTCGGGTTGTAAAATTTCCTTTACACGAACGCTATATAACTAGTAGCAGCACTTTTTGAAAAATATGAAATGTGGCCTTTCTACCAATACCAGAATGTAGTGGGTTGGTATAGCTCTTGTACCTGCACTTTTCAATTAATTTAACGTGTAGTAACATAATCGCCATGAAATGCAAGAAAAAAGCGTTTGAAAGACCCCGTACCTGTTACCTAATCTGTAAGTTCCGCCTCTGTCAGGCGCACCACCATACGGTGTAACTTGGGAGTTGCTATATACAGGGGCTCAATCACACCTTAACTACATGATTTATAATGGGTTTCATCATGAATTTTATGTTAACCAGGTATATACAAATAGTAATCATAAATGGGAAGTTAATATATACTTTAATGGGAAGTTAATATATATTTTATTGGGAATTTAAATTTACTTTAAATCATGGGAAATTTAATATATAAACTTTAAGGTAAATATGTACATGACTCCACTCCTGGCTTATTCATACTTCTACTTGCACAGTTCAAAACAGTTCTTCACATGGAATTAATCACAGTTTCAAGATTATTGTCAATTGAATAATGATGATAATTAGGTTATTTGAAGTAGCGAAGCTCTTCTTTGATGTAGTCTATAACAATAACCTCTAGATACACATTCAATATTAGAGATGTTGGATTCGTCTAGGAATTCAAAGGATGAACAGTCAATAATAACTTTGAGTTGTAAGTCTTCTGATGATAATATTTCATTATACACTTCCATATCAACACAGTCATATAACTTTACTAGTATAATATTTAGGAAATGTTCCTGTATGTCTCTCAATTTTTCACAATATAGAAGGAAATGTTTAATGTCCTCACTTCCTTTGCCACATAATTTACATGCTGAATTAGTTCCACCAGATCTGTCGAACTTAGCTCTGTCATGCTGTAAGGTATAAGTTCCACACATGATTTTTGCTTTTATGCTGGCCATAGTTGAAGTAAACGGCTCTGTTCCACAGCTATCCCAGACATTGTGGGTTTTTCCTTGAGTGATATTATTGACATTTAAAAACTTTAGAGATGACTTTGATTTTACATCAGATTTTAGAAGATCAATCCAATACGAAGAGATAGATTTTCTTACAATATTTTTCCACTCGATTTTCCCCGGAGGCACATTAATAAGATCATGTGGTGATGGTAAGCCATACTGTTCTGTTAAGTCAATAATTTTGACAAACCAACTATTTGAATCCCTTGGCATTACAGCCAGTTGTCTTATAGCAACATCACGCTCGACAGAACCATGGTTTCTGATGATATTACCGAAAAAATTCAGCATACGCTTATGCAATTCAGCCTCAACTGGAATTTGACCGAGAAGTAAGTAGACAGCACTAGTGGAAGTGCGCTCTGGCAAATGCTGGATCTGCTTTAAAAGCTTGGTGTAATATACGGAGAGTAATTTCATATCGGAGACAGAAAGTATTATGGAGTCTAATCCATACAAAAGTCTGGGTAGCACATAAATTTTCACCAGGTGCATAGAGACTTTAGGGTTAAGTCCATTCAAACCATGGAGCCCAGCTCCCATGAGGGCATACACTGTTTTCCTAGCTGTCTGAATTCTATTAGGTACACAATCTTTCACACCATATTTAGAATTGACATCATGATCTATACCAAGATGAGTCGCTTTAGCAGAATTTTGAAGCGGTTGACCATTCAGTGTAAATAAATGTTCAGTTTTACTTCCATATTGTAGAGTACATGACTTCTGGCTACTAATTATGTAGCGATGTTTATTTGCATAATCAGACAAGACATTTAACATTGTTTGCATCTCATACGGGTTGTTGGAAATCAGAGTAACATCGTCGGCAACAGTGGGTATTCCACAGTAAATAGAACCCAAGTGAGCACCAAGACCATTCATTTCAAATGTTTTCAGTAGTGTGTTTATGAAGACCTTATAGGCAGTCGGGGACCAAACTCCACCCTGGCGAACACCCTGGAATTCGTGAGCTGGTTTTGATTTGATACTTTGCCACATTACAGAGGACTCCAAGTTCTTATACCACTCATTGAATAATAACCAATTGTCACCGGTCATTCCACCTTTATACATCTCTCTCATTAGCCCAGAGTGCCACACAATATCAAAAGCTTTTTGAGCATCACTAAACGTTATAATTAATTGTTTTTTTAATTTCTTAGCTTCAGCCTTGAGTTCAGTTAAGATTAATGCTGCTACCGAAGGACATTCCCCAACTGTGAAGCCTTTTTGCAACCGACTTTGTTTATCTTTAATAATGTTCACATTTTTTGATAGATGAAGTTTTTCCACAACTTTTCCAATAGTACTTGTTACGGTAATTTTACGATAAGAGTTAGGCATTTCTCTAGGTTTGCCCCCGTTTTTGAATACTGGATAACATATACCACTTTTTAAATTAGATGGGAGGTTAATATGTTGAAATATAAAGTTTACTAATTTCACTATAATTTTAATAACAGGTTGACCACCATATTTTAAATGTTCAATGGTAATACCTTGTTCATCAGCTGCTTTTCCATTTTTGAAAGACATTATACACTTTCCCACATCATCCTCAGATAAAAATTCTAGGGGTTCTTTATTAGTGTTAAAAAGATCCTGTAGTATTTTTACATCATCTTCGACCAATTGTTTATAGCTGTTATCAAAAAATTCATTATCAAAAGGGGTAGACAGCTCTTGGAAATAGTCAGCCCATGTTTCACAAATGGCTATAGAGTCACTAAAAATCTTGTCATTATATCTAAGAACAGATGTTGATATATAGTTGTGGTCCCGTTGGCGTTTGATAAGTTTATAAAATTGTTTTTGATCAGTTTCACGAAGTTCCATTATATTGATAAGGTTGTCTTGACGTTTAGATGCTTCAAGCTGTCGCTGAGCAGACCTGAGATCTTTTTTCGTTTGTTTCAATTCATTAAAATATTTGTTATCTTTGCTTTTTGGTTGACCAGCTTGTTTCCATTTCCAAAAACAATGTTTCTCTTTCCTAATAATATCCACAATATGTGGAGGCCAAACTCTGCCTTTCCTACGAGTACGTGATCCAGAATTTTGTTTAGATGGGACAAGCTCCCTGGCTGTGTCAGTAACAATTTCACACAGATTATCTATAAAATTATCAAGCGATTCCAAATCTAAATTTTGGAGTTCAGAGTCTAGTTTATGGCTCAATTTTCTTTCATATTCATTAGTGTCAATTTTATTCCAGTCAATTTTCCGCACACACTTGTTATCTGAGTTAGTCGACTCATCAATAGACTTTTCCATTGGAACAGTTATAGTAATTGGATCATGTGTAGAGGTGTTACACAGCTCTCTTGTCAGTACGTTATAGGATGTCACAATATCAGTATTAAGAATAAAGTAATCAATTTGTGAAGAGTCTTTCCCATTAAAATGAAAAAAAGTATCTTGTTCTTTACAAAGTTTAGGTAAAGAGAGATTATGTTCATTGGCAAATAGTTTAAAGTCAATATCTCTAGTGTTACTACTGTTACGATGAAACGAGGCGTTCATATCTCCTCCAAGAATAATTGTATATGAGTCATTATATTTTTGAATAATTTCCGAGAGTTCATCCAATATCGCTTGGTAGTCATCACGGGAATATCCATTTCCTCTTGTTGGAAGGTATACACATAACAGAAGTATTGGTTTTGCTAGTTTTATTAAAACCCCAATAATTCTGTTTCCACCATCCGGAATTTCTTTAATAATTGTTTGCAATGTTTTTCTATACATAATTGAAACACCAGCATGACCCCGACTTCTTTGAATAGGAATATCGAATTTATCATCATCAAAGCATTTAGTATATGAATTAAAAAGGTTAAAATCATCATGAATTCTATATTTATCTCTAGAATGCAGCCAATGCTCTTGAAGCATAATAATGTCAAAATGTTCACTAAGATTTTGAAGATATACATTGTTGCTTAAAAATCCTTCAATGTTAAAAGATAAAATACGTAAACTATCTACACCATCAGCTTCATCTAACAAGTCCTGACCTGACCTAGACTTATCTCTTCCCAGTCGGAGGGGTGCATGCACGGGGTGCTCGGATAAGATTGACACACCTTTCGCTGTTGGTTTATCATTTCCCTGTTCGGTTGTGTATTTGCACAGATCGGCACTTTTGGAGATAATGTTATATTTTGTACAGACTTTTTCCTGCCTCTTGGGCGATTGCGCATGTCTAAAAAAGTACTATCGATACTACCTGAAGTTGCCTTTTCAGGGGTTTGCATTAAATAATTATCCATTACATTTTCAAGGGGATCATTTATTATTACAACAGATTCATCCCGTCTGGCTGGCGTACAGAAATCATTATAATTATCATTGCAAAAATTGTGTAGAGAACTATTTTCCACATTTTCAGTTATGTCAGATGGCATATTATTAGCCTGTTTATGTGTTCTATGGCGATTGTTATTGTTGTTACCATTGCGCTTTCGTCTCCCCCTTTGTTTCTCAGGGTTATGTTTGTTGTATATATGATGAATATGCATTTCATTAACTTTATCTTGTACGTTTGCCATTTTATTATCTTGCTTGATTATATCAAATTCAAGAGTCTTAATTCTTTGTTCCAAAACCCAGACTTTTATGGAATCTTGCTCGGCACTATGATGACAATGAGATTGAACATTGTGTTTTTGTGAATTTTTAACTGATGGATAATCCTCATTTTGGGATAATTCATTGGCAAGCTTCTGCTTATGTATACGGAGAGAATGCTCTAAGTCTAATTTATCACTTTCTAGAGTTATAATATATGACCTACTAGTAGTTAATTCTTTTTGTAGGCTAGAAATATCAGTTTGTAACTTATAAATTGTGGAGTCTTTAGCTCTTAATAACTTTTCTTTCTTACACAGGCAATCTTTAAGATGCGCAATTTCTTGTTCATAAAAATATCTTTTACCAGTGTCATCAGGGTTGTTTGTACTTTTTCCAATTTCAGAATGTGCATCTGGAACATGTGGAATTTTCAGTTCATTTGGTACTACTCTTATGTCATGAATATCACCCAAGTTAGTTGATACAATTGACCTTTGTTTAGAGACGCTAGGTTTTTTTGGTTGGATTTCTACCCGTTGTTTTACTACATTAATAGGCGATTGATTTGCATCAGCAGTATTAGATATAGGCATTTTAGGTATAGTTTGTTCCATAACCTTAAACTTTGACCTTTCCAAGTTTTCACATGCGCTAGGTTTATCAGAGATGTTGAGTATAGGATTTTCTAGATTAGCAACAAGATGGATAGGAACGTTAGAGCACTCAGAATCATTCGCAACAGAGGCTTGTAAACTCATGCAGCTACGACAAACATATTGTGCTGAGTGATCAGATTCATAGTATCTTATGTCTTTAGGTGATAGATGTTCACACGAGTAATGAAGCCATTTATCGCACGTATCACACCCTATTGCTTTTGAGGAGAATTCACATGGAACGTTACAGACAGGGCAAATATTGGCTGGAGTCACTGACTCATTGTCTATATGTTGTACACTTTTGATGTCACTAGAATTGTTGCATTTATTACTTGCATGGTCATTTGAACTATCAAGAGTTTCAAGATAATGTTTACAATAGTGCTTGATTGTGTTGTTTATACTAGTAAAGTCCTCACTCTGATCTAACACACCCATGATTTCTTGTAGTGTTGTTTGTATAAAGTCAATCATGTAATTTTGTTTACCATTAAGCAGGACCTTTGAGCTCGAGTGGTAGAAGTTCAGCACATATAGTTTTACAGATTTCGCTTTGACTGCGACAGAGTCATATATTACAGCACCAGATTGGTCTTTTGTGCTTGTGATGTCTAATGAGTATTGTAAGTTGTTTAATACACCAAATGTGACATTCTTAAACGTTTCATATGCAGCAGCTGAGAATACCAAGACAAGATTACCAGGGCTAATTTCTGGCGTGACTGAGAAAGATCGGTTGGCAGCATCTAGTTTTTTCTTAACAGCCTTTTGTCGATCTAGAGTATACTGAACAGTTTGATCTCTGATAGTAGACTTAGTGTTTTTATGTTTTCTCGATTTAACAACTCCCTTGCCAGGTGTAAAAGGCAAGTGTTTAGCCTGGACACGAGAACTTCTACGCACCACATCCATTATTGTTTTGTTTTATCGTTGTAGAGCCTAGACGTGGGGGTCATGTACACTCGGGACTGACTCAAGATAAAAGCAAAGTCAGAAATAAACACAGTACTTTAAAAAAATTTAAAATAGCTAAAAAGGCTAAAAAAATAAAAAGAATAATGTACAAAGGATACGCGGGGATTATGATAAGATATTTACAGTAAAAATATACGTACAAGAGGGACAGTATCTTCGGATGGCAGGAAAATTAAAATTTTTCAAGATGGCGGTACTTTTTTAAACGGCGGCAAGTACAAAACAGCTAAAAGTGTCAATGGGATAATTTAAAATCTACCAAGGAGCACTAAAAGTTAAAATCGAAGTTAAAATGTGATTGTGAGCACACAGACTTGATCCAGAATTAAAACTATGGTATCTATAGTCTAAAAACTTCTAAAACTTCTTCTGCTATAAAAAGCCGCTGTCAGCCATAACACATGCCGGAAGTGATCATATCAATTACTATCCGTAATAGTCGGATCGGCTGACGGAAAAACTATGTGTATATTTTGTTTTCACCGGCGTTTCATGCAATAATATAATTGAGCGAATAAACAAATATGCTCTTATTGCTTGCTTTATCATTTGAAGGAAACAAATTCAGAATTATTCAAGTCATTATTATGTTTGTGTGTAGCACTCCAAACGTCGATTAGTGTTGGGGCACGCAGCCCTCCCCCTTTTTTTGTTCAAATTCGGCATCTGGGGTGCTTGTATAGCTCCGATTTCACAAGTGCGAGTTCATAATATAAATTAATAGATTACCCTACTATGTCTCTTCTAGTGTTTGTGTATTGTAAACCATTAACATTTTACTGAAAAAAGTTGCATTTTCATAAAGAATTCAGAAATTCATTATTTTTTTGTTTGATCGGTGTGTCATTGGTAATTTTAAAATTTAAATAAAATAACCTACCTGCATAAAAATATTCAAATTTTACATGTTGAATATCTGCTGTTAATCAAGTGTGACTGGTATCAATTTGTTAATCATGATTGGGAGGTCTTTTTGAATTTATTCTCATGGGGGCGGGGGGGGGGGGGGGGGTAGAGGCATACGCAGGGTGATTTTTTATGCCTCTAAATGTTTAATTTTTCAACAGTTGTCAGGCTAGCCATTTTTGTATGGCTTGCTTTTTTTATGTCCCTTGTTATTTCCTGTATTTTGTTGGACAGAATATTCCTTTTCAACCCATCCATTGCCATTTGGAGCAAAATTTTACTTATTCTAACATTTTTAAAAGTATACATTTTTACCATGACGTTGGAAATAGTGACCTATTTTTTTATGTCGCTCATTTCGTATTAAAATCCTGCCTACTGTTCAAAGTGGCCACTAATACAAATGGGCAGCCAAGAAATATAAGCTGCATGTGCTTGCGTGACATTCAGCACAATCAACATGATCAATCATGTTTTCATTGCTGAGATATCGATTGGAGCCAATTTTTCTGTCAGAATAAAAGAAATTCTATGTACCAGTATATATAACCTTGCCTTATGTGCCCCCGGGCATAATAAGGACTAGGTAGGTAGTATAGATAAAAATACATTAATAACAAACTTAATAAATTGTTTTACATACATGTATACAAAATCCAAAAGTTTCAGATGAATGAATCATGATATAGGGGACAGGACAAAAAAGTCAGTATAGGAAAGTAAAAATGTAAATGTATGTACATGTAAACGCTTATAAAACTACTGCCTACCAAAAATCATGGGTAAATCTTTACCTGACCCAATCACAAAAGTAACACAACTTAATTGTAATTGTTAATCAAAACTTCATTGGCAATTATACCACATCATCTTATTTTTGTATCAAATTCAGTCTAGCTGTACAGTCTGTATACGTACTATGTACATAAATATAATACATGTAAATTTAAAATAAGAAGAAAGTAATTTCTGTCTGTGTGTTGGGAATGCTGTCTCATTGCCATACATGTATACATTGTAATGTGGTATTCAAATGAATGAATCATGATATAGGGGACAGGACAAATATAATATAATTCCGATTTCCAAGTATACATGTACATTTTGTACCTGTAGAAAAGTTACAAAATGTAGATACACATGAACATGTTTACGTAAATGTACATATGTACAAAATAGCAGCTACATGATATAAATGCAAACAAAGAAAAATACCCATTTTTTTTGTTCAAACATTGTGTGGCTGTTACACTTGTAGTCTTGTACAGAGGTCTTGCTCAGTATTGATGGCCAACATCAATATGACCAACAACTGCAATCAAAACACTTTATTATGCTTTTGAACCTTTTGTAAACCTGTAGTTTGTGTGTTATGAAATGAGATTGAAATATAAATAATGACAAAATATGATTTTCTTGTTCTCTGGTGGCCAATACATAAATGTACGTGTATAGGACTATTTGTTCCCTGATGGAGAGTTGTTTCATTGGCAATCATACATGTATGTCATATTCTTACTTTTATTATTACATGTACATGCAACTCCATTAGTGGTGCATCAGTGAATTGCATGCATACATGTACATATCTCATGAAAATGTACATACATGTATCTGTAGGTTTACTGGTATGATTAATATTTATATTGAATTGCCTGCAATCGCCACAAAAATAACAAAACACTCATATAAGTCTTATAAATGAATATTTCAAAATTCCTCTTTACCATGTTTACAATCCAACTGAATAGCATGTCTATTTGCAGATCTCTCACTCGTCTTGGTTAGATATTGCAGATTTTTTCATATATTTCATGAAAGAGACAACAAATTACATTTTTTACATCCATGAAATACAATTTTTTAACTGAAATCCTTTTTGAAGCTCCTATTCTAAGAATATTCACAAATCTCCGAACTGCTGATATCATGTATATTTGGAATTCATTTTAACTGAGGTAAAAAAATCAACTTCAATAATGATGAAAATTAATATTCCTTGTTTTTTCAGCATCAAAACACTAAATTCCAATTCATTTGGTCTTGAAACATTCAATGCTTCTGCTTAGTACGGTACATTATGTAGAATTGCTGTCTTTTTTCTATTTTTTCACGGACATATTTGGTAGCTTTCTAAACAAATTTTAATCAGATCTTCCATAATCATGATAATTGCCATGATGAGATATAAGTAACTTTTAACTAATGTCTGACTGCAGGTCTAAGGTCTTTATCCCTGAAATATAAAAATCCAAATATAATACATGTACAATCAATGTTTATATCAAATGAAATTTTCAAAATGAAAAAAGTAATCAAAAGTTAGTGCAAACATAATTCTTCAAAAAGGTACAATTAAAATGCTAACAAAATAATTCCCATCCTTTTTTACCTGTAGTATATATAAATGTCTTCATTCAACATTTGAACAAAAATTAAATTTTCCACACACATTTTAAAAAAGCGCACTATGTAATAAATATTTAAATTTATGTATTTATACATGTACATGTATCTCCTTTTCCAAATGTGAACAATGACAGGAATACTTCCATATCAACATGATCAATATCAGTAATCCACAAGAAATTTTAGCTAGCAAGTTCAGTATATTATTATAGGTGTATCTGTCATGTCTGTGTTAATAAATATTATTGCTGGTACAGACACTTCATTTTTAATTAAGAAATTATCATGATTTATATTGGGTACATTAATTATGTATTGCAATTCTTGAAGAATGGAAAATAATAATTGTGATATTAATAATTGCTATTTCAGAAAATATCTACATACTTGTACAGTTACTTATTTGTCATGCATGTACATGATGTATAGATTTCAGAATGTCAGTTCTTATAAAAATGAGATACATTTTGTATTCAAAGTTGCCTTTTAAAATCATTGCCATTTAACATGTAAAGTTCTAAATTTACATCATACAATCTTCTCACGATGTAAGAAAACAGAAATTTATTTGCACGTACATGTATTATAAGAACAGGAAGAAAAGCCTGGCTTGCTAACATATTTAACCGTTAAACAATCAACTTAAACCCCGCCACATTCTGTATGTTTGTGTCTGTAATTAAGCACTTGTTGTTTGTTTGTTTGTTCATTCATTTTTTTTCCCACATAAATTAGGCCATTAGTTTTCTCCTTCAACATGTTTATTAACATTTATGATTTTTGGCCTTTTATGTGTTTTTCTCATTGTTGAAGGCCATAATGCCTAAATGGTGACCTATAGTTTTTAATTTCTGTTTCACTTGGACTCTTGAGGAGAGTCGTCTCATTGTACAATAGTTAGATAATTGCAGGATAAACAATTTACCTGTCTAAAATAAAGATCCCAAATTCAAACCATTACTTTGATATTTCATCAAAGCTTGAATGGCATACTGTAACCTCAGTCCTGTAATTCTCAGGCGACCTAATAGAAAAAGATTGTAATAATATACTTTAGTTTTAAAATAAGGAGCATGAAAAATTGATAACAACACGTTTAATAATTTCATGCGTCCAAAGTGCTTTTCTGGATTTACCTTCATCAGGAACACTCATCAAAGCCAAACATTTAAATCCAAAGATGTATAAGTACAAACAAATGAAGTACTAAAACTGTTACAAAGCTATATATACAAAAATAGTATGAACCTGTGTATACATGTAACATGTATCTGTGTATAATCAATTCATCATGATCATGATAATGAATCATATATTTTTTAAAATAAAGAAATTACTTTTGCCACACAAGTTTGTTTGTAATGCAAATTAAATAAACCCATGATACGCATGTTGCTAATGTTTGCTCGTCTTAATGTAACTTTTATGATCAAATAGAAGCGCTGAGAGCACTGCTCAAAATAGCCAGCTCCCTCCCCCAACAAAAAATATATAAAATAATCTGAAACAAACAAGTGAATCTGTGAGCTACTGATCGCTTATGATACCCCCATAAACTTTAAGAATTTTAAGGTACACAGGAAGTTGTTGAATGATGAATATGAAAAAGCATCACAAGGTATTGCTGATTCAAATAAACCCTGAAAGCAAATTTTAGAAATCCTTGTTATTTTCCCCGAGAAAGATAGACGAAAAAGATTCATGGAACAGACAGACAGACTGACTTTAATATAGTCAGTCTGTCTAGATATAGATGTATAGGAAGATGTGGTACAAAATGTATGAGTGCCAATGAGACAACTCTCATTGGCGAATCCAGGGGGGGGTCTGTTCCGGGGGTTGGAACCCCCCATTTTTTTGGCCGATCAATGCATTTGAATGGGGACATACAGTTGGAACCCCCCCTTTTTTTAAAATGGCTGGATCCGCCCCTGACTCTCTATCCAAAAATCTGGCTGTTTTAAAGATGTATAGATAGAAATAGAAACAGTATACATTTGCAATTGTACCCGCACTTTTTTAAAGACTAAAAGTTTTGGTATATAAAAAGATAAAATCCTGATATTAAACTAGAATAAGTAAATCTAAAATAAATAAAAATCATGAGCATAAGGGAGCTTATGTTACAATATCAGCTAAGTGTCATGAAAAACACTTGTACATGTATGTGTTGTTATTTTTTGTATCATCAGTAGATTGAGGTAGACTTACATTCACAGCAATAAGAATATGAGACCCTCCCCTCTCATCTATCGGTTTGACCGTTTGTCAACAGCTGTTTAGTTTAAAAAATGATGATTTGCATACTTTCATGCTTGCACACAGTTGTCTGTTGTAACAGAATACACAGCTTTATTACAAGTAGGGCTTTTTTCTGCCTCTTGGTCATGCGGTTTCACAAAGCAAATTTTACAAATACCATTATAGTTCGATTGTTTACTGGGGATTTAGCTTTGAGTAATGGATTTAATTCCAACCAACACTGAACAGGGACACACAGTTCAGATATTTGATGTCATACATGTACTCTATTTTTTAGAGGGAAAATGCATGCAGTGACTATTCAATTTTAATACTGATAATAATTATTATATATATATATAAAAATAATATGTCATAGTAGGCAGTCGTGATGAGCAAACTACATATTAATTAGCCTCAGATTATTGCTTATTTAGTCTTTCCTAAGGCCAAAAAAATAAATGTCTGTTTACGGTTACCTGACCTACCCTATTTTTGAGCACCGACCCTTTAAATAGTCATTTTATTTCCGTCGTAAAGTGAAAAATAAACTGAACTAGAGTCAAAAGTGCATTTACATTTTTGTAGCGTTGCCAATAATACAAGTCAATTGCCTGATACATCCTAATGTTCACAATCATAAATATGGCAGCTGTTTTAAGGAAATTTCCCAACTCAAGTGATGAAATAAACACTTCACCACCATTTTTTCCAACCAATAACAAAGGGACATAATTCAATCTTTAAAAATACAGGTGAACTCGGCCCATGACAAGATAAAACTGCATGACTCTAAAATCATGCCAAAAAATTTAAATGAAAAAATAAAATAAAATGGAAATACCGACCTACCTACAATGTACCCTATTTATTTGATGTATGTAACCTTAAACAGACATATATTGTGTTTGTCTAATACATGTAATAATAACTTTCATACTATGAATGGCAAAATCCATTATTAGAAGGGAATTGCAGCAAAAAATTGAAAGAAGCAATACATGCAATAACATTAGACTAATATGACTCATAGATGGGAACATGAGGAAGGCATTCCAGTTAATCTCAACAAAGCCTTTTAAGAAATAATAATATTATTTGGACTTTGTGTTTATAAAACATGGAAACACTAGGGGAAAAAAAGCAGAAACATACCGGTACATTGTTTCACAGAAAATAACAAGCTGACTGCAGTCATTTTTAATGAAAATAAAGACTTTGCTGTCACTTTTAAACCTTCTTGAATTGCATCTGATTTTAAAGATTGCTATCTATTTATAGTAATTTGAAGGTCCTCACAATGTATAACCACACAAGTTCTTTTTTGTATCCGTTGGAGACTTTTAAATTCAAAGGACACAAATAAACACAAATAATATAGCTTTTGTTCTAATATTTTGCTCTCAATATAAGATAACAACTGCTACCCACATCGCCAAGAAAAGAGAGAGAGTTAAAATCATGCTGGATACGGAATAACCCTTTCCAGTTCCAGAATGATACAGATACCAGACTGTGAACTAGCAACACTTATTTATAAAAAAATTAGATATATAACAATACATCATGTACATGGACCATAATAAATTATATTAAATAGATATTTATAAAACTTTTTTTGACAAGCACGAGAAATTAAAGAGTATGACAGGAAACAGGGAAAATAAATAATGAAATAAGGGGAAATATGAAGCACACATCGTACCAAACACGAAACATAGAAAGATAAAAGTCTAAACACGAAAACAAGTTGTTGACCTTCTGCTATTGTCTGTTCTATGGTTGGGTTGCTGTCTCTTTGACACATTTCCCATTTCAATTCTCAATTTTAGGTTAAAAAAAAAGGAAAATGTTGCACAAAATTGACCCTAAAATTTAAGTTGAGCAATCATGACAATACCAACAGCACTATAAGCAGAAGATAATATAATATGGACTTCACATTGATTAATTGGTGGGAGTAGAGTTTTGGCCTTGGGGGTATCCGCCTATCTGGTCTGTTCGCCCTGGGTCTGTTTTGGGAGAGGGGGATCAAGTGTACATCATACATGTATGTGGTAGAGCTCCAGATTACGTGTTCAGGGTTCCTTTTATTAGCATAAATTTAAGTGTCCAGGGCACTCCAGGTCCCATTTCAAAAAGATTAGGAAAATCACTGATATATTTAGACTTATGAAATACAAAGAATGTCAGACAATAGACATGATAGAGTTTGTGGTAATGAATGATATTAAGACATATGATGAAATCAATGGTATTTACATGTACATGTATATTAAAGAAATTCAACTCCGGTGTAAAATGTTCTTCCCTCTATTCCAAATAATTACAAGATACAGCGCCATATTAGATACATGTACATGTACGAAACATTCAAGTGGACAATGCTTTCTCAGTCTTTATCTATATTGCACACAATAATAATTGGTCTATTCTTAGTCTAAAAAATTAAGACATCTTGCAAAGCTATTTTATTTTAGCTTTGAGCCTTCCTGCGAAAAATGAAATAGCTTCATGTAGCCTTGTAAGAGGACTGAGGTTACAATTATATCTAAACATGAACTGCTAAATTACAGACCTATAGTCCAAATAATTATGATGTCTGGCAAGGCTATTTAATTTTTTTTCTTGGACGCCTTAAGCTTCCTACTGGCTGTCTCAGATAAAAAATAAAAATAGTCTTGCCAGACGTCTTAATTATTTGGACTATTACCAATTACAGACCAACACAAAAATGTTTGTTAGGGATGATGAATTTAAATAATTATTTAAAGGTGGTTTTGATGTAGTCCAAATAATTATGACGTCTTGAAATGCTAGTTTATTTTTTTTCTTTGACACCTTACTTTCGATCTTGAAAGGCTATTTTCTTTTTTTTTCTTTGACGCCTTACTTCGAAAGTAAAAAAATATAATAGCCTTTCAACACGTCATATTTATTTGGAGTAGTTTTGATGAAGAATAATTAGCCCCGGCAAATATATATAAGTTTTTTTATTTGATGTCGTCCTGCAGGAATTTTTTTTTTACTTTGAACGAATGGCATGATGTAAATAAGTACAATGTATACATAACTGATGGCACATTGGCGGATCCAAGGGTTTGAACACCCCTTTGTCCTGGGTTGGGAACCCGGCCCTCCTTTATAAAATGGCTGGATCCGCCCCTGTGGCATCATGCAATTGAAATACATGTATTTGCCCTTTATAATAGTTAATGCATATTATTTTATTAAAAAGGCGATAAGAGGCACAGGCACATGTTTTTTTATTTTATTTCTTCATTTTCCTAAATTATCTGACACAAGATGAACGTTCATAATATGTGTGGACCATAGGATTTACAAACACCTGTGAAGAAGAACCCCTGTGTTTCGGTGTCTTTTGTATAAAAATGACAGATACTGGCCATGGTTGAAATTAAATATTGCAACACGTGGTTATATCTGATCTATCCGATGCACAAGCCATTCATGCCGTCTGCATAATTTTAGTATATCTAGATTATAATACCTGAAAGCGATAAATTACACCATGATTATCCTTTTAAATCATGTTTTGCCCTGACAATGGATCATATTGAATAAATTTTC
This sequence comes from Mytilus galloprovincialis, assembly GCF_965363235.1. Taxonomy (NCBI): domain Eukaryota; kingdom Metazoa; phylum Mollusca; class Bivalvia; order Mytilida; family Mytilidae; genus Mytilus; species Mytilus galloprovincialis. Next base: position 65,149,694 of record NC_134848.1, read on the forward strand.
CATTTGTTCTCATCAGTTTCTTCAACCAGGTCGTTTTAATCTCAACTGACAAGTGCACGGCTGCTTCAATTATCTTCAATTAACAGACTTGCAAACTGCAAGCTTCACGACTACATTGAATTTCCAAATAAGGTAAAAAGTGGGCGGAGCTTAAACTCCGCTTGTGATCTTTCTTTTGATAAATACAGCTTTCACTCAAATTATTTCCATTATTTGGTGTGAAAATACATTATAATATGAAAAAAGACACCATATGAGATATAGTTCATCATTTATGCGATACGCGTAGCTTACCTATTGCTACATTTAGTACTGTGTCTGCAACGTCAAAAGTCGCCCGCCATTAAACATTTTGATCCAGATAGGGGAAATAACTCCTGCACTATTTTTTATTCGGTTTTGCGGGAAAATCACCTTAATGTCGCTGCGTTAGAACTGATTTGGACAGTTCTACCTAGAACTGATTCAGACAGTTCTACCATAGAACTGATCCTGACAGTTCTACCTAGAACTGATTCTGACAGTTCTACTTAGAACAGTTCTAGGGTAGAACTGTTCTAGGTAGAACTGTTCTAGGACAGGTTAGAACAGTTCTATGACAGATATTCTGACAGTTCTAATCAGCGGTTAGAAGTGATCTCCACTGTAGATACAATTGTCCTCTTAGTGCGGTTGTCTTCCAATCAAGCCTTTTATTGTATCCCCTCTTCACGAGTTTTAAAAAGTTAACCTTTTGTATAAAAGTATGACCCAGGAGCAGGGTTTCCCCTGGGTCAATTATTTTTTTCGCCACCTCTTTCGCCAAAACAATATATTTTTCGCCACTTCATTATTTTTTTTGCCAAGTAACATAAATATATTTTTCCTGTTGTGCCCTTTTGTACTAAGAAGTAATTTTTACAACAAAACAAAAGCTTTTATCACATGAAATTGATCCCTCATTTCATGTGTAGTCATTACATTGAAGGGTTACTCTCATTCGAGGGGTTGTTCCCAGCCTTTTGGATAGATTTTTTCATAACGACAGTTTTCTTTTCTTGACCATCGTAAATGAAAAAGTTTAGACGTACAACTATGCTTGAAACACGTGCATGTGTCACTCAAACGACTTTATTAAAGTCAAAGGATAAAAGAATTAAAGTTTTAAATCGGAGATTTTTCTTGCTTTTGAACAATTTTCGTCACAACAACAGCTTTCTTTTCAAAACTATCTTTAAAGGGAGAAATGTCAAAAGTTTGCTTCAAACACGTGCGTCGCAAAGATGTAAATAAATTCTGTATGTGACATTTATAGCGGAAGCCATTTGACCATATCATTTTGTGAAACAATTCAATCAACACCTTTATTAATTAGTCCTTTGTTGTCGATAGCTATAAAATGCAATCAGCTGATTATTGATTTCTGTCTAAATCTTAATGAGGTCAAGGTGAATTCCGAGTATTGTCTGATCGGGTAAAGTCCGAGAAACTCGAAAAAAGTAAATAAACAAGATGGAGAAAAATAAATCGGTTTATATATTTCTTTCGCCAAATTCTTTCGCAAATGACGAATTTTTATCGCCACAATTATTATTTTTTCGCAAATTGCGAAAATGGCGACCGCCAGCGGAAACCCTGCCCAGGAGTCTGTAATTCAGTGGTTGTCGTTTATTGATATATATCATATTTGTTTCTGTTCATTATATTGTACACCAATCAGGTCGTTAGTTTTTCGTTTGAATTGTTTTATTGTGACAATTGTCACTTTTGGGGCCTTTCATAACTGACTATGTGGTATGGGTGTTACTCATTGTTGAAGGCCGAACAGTGACCTATAGTTGTTATAATTTCTGTGTCATTTGGTCTCTTCTAGGAGATTTGTCTCATTGGCAATCACACCACATCCTCTTTTTTTATATGAAGATAACAAATCATCCAAGTGTAATGAAGTAATTGTATAAAGATGTCTATAAATAGCTACTAGATTAAAGTGATATTTTTCTTTATTACAGAACGGGTATGAGAATAACAAGTCATCCGGATCATTGTAAAGTAATAGTACAGGGATGTACCCAAGTAGCTGTCAAGATCAACGACGAGGCAATACACTGTGTAGAGGGGATATCTGGAGTCGGACGATAGAATTTGTGGTGTATACATATACACATTCGCGCATGCACATATGTAATAAAACATAAAACTTTGAATTCTTAATTTTCTATAGACTTTGAGATAAGGGAAAGACAATGTGATAGTTGCACTGGTGTTGAGCCACAGACCAGCATGAAAAGGTGAAACTGTTTTCAATGATGCTGTATTTATTTGGCGAAATGAACAACATGCTGACTCTAAGTCTTGTCTTGTCATTTATATTGTATTCTTGAATTTTTGTTTTCTTCGTTGAAATAAAATTGAGAATGGAAACGAGGAATGCGTCAACGAATCAAAAACCTAAACAAAGAGCAGAAAACAGCACAAGGCCAACAATGGGTCTTCAACACAGCGAGAAAATACTACAACTGGAGGTGGGCTTTCGCTGGCCCGTTAACAATAATGCACTCGTTAAGCGAAAATAGACGTCTCGCTTAGCTCTTAAACATAAATGAACCATACCATGAAAAAAGATACAAAACTAGCAAAGCTAGGCCAGCTGTGCTCATAATTAGAGAGAACCTATTTTGTATTTTAATGCTGGACATATTTTTTCCGCGTTTAGAACTCAAACAATTAGTTTTAATGAAACATCGTTGTACTGCTTTTCCCGTAGTACACCAAACTGCCTTACGAATAACTGCACGTTTAGTTTTTTATTTACCTCGAATTTTATACAACTGCAAGATTTTACCGTGATATTCAGTACATTATTTTTCATTGCAAACAATTAAACCGATTTTAGACTTTACACTGTACATGATCACACTATACTTCCCTTACACTACACTGCTACAACATAGTAATGATGACGAATGACTAAAATCGACACAACTACCATCACGATCAATCTCCGGCGCAGAGTTCATATCCGTTCCATACATGCTCCGCAATACTGCACTAATACTAGTGTAGTGTTACAAAGTATTGAACGGAACGGATATGTGATCTCTGCGCTAGAGATTGCTACACGACTTGATTGATCGATTGTATCATTCGATGTATCGGTGTATCATTGTACTGCTTTTCCCGTAGTACACCAAACTGCCTTACGAATAACTGCACGTTTAGTTTTTTATTTACCTCGAATTTTATACAACTGCAAGATTTTACCGTGATATTCAGTACATTATTTTTCATTGCAAACAATTAAACCGATTTTAGACTTTACACTGTACATGATCACACTATACTTCCCTTACACTACACTGCTACAACATAGTAATGATGACGAATGACTAAAATCGACACAACTACCATCACGATCAATCTCCGGCGCAGAGTTCATATCCGTTCCATACATGCTCCGCAATACTGCACTAATACTAGTGTAGTGTTACAAAGTATTGAACGGAACGGATATGTGATCTCTGCGCTAGAGATTGCTACACGACTTGATTGATCGATTGTATCATTCGATGTATCGGTGTATCATTGTACTGCTTTTCCCGTAGTACACCAAACTGCCTTACGAATAACTGCACGTTTAGTTTTTTATTTACCTCGAATTTTATACAACTGCAAGATTTTACCGTGATATTCAGTACATTATTTTTCATTGCAAACAATTAAACCGATTTTAGACTTTACACTGTACATGATCACACTATACTTCCCTTACACTACACTGCTACAACATAGTAATGATGACGAATGACTAAAATCGACACAACTACCATCACGATCAATCTCCGGCGCAGAGTTCATATCCGTTCCATACATGCTCCGCAATACTGCACTAATACTAGTGTAGTGTTACAAAGTATTGAACGGAACGGATATGTGATCTCTGCGCCAGAGATTGCTACACGACTTGATTGATCGATTGTATCATTCGATGTATCGGTGTATCATTGTACTAGTGGTATATTTTCGAGGTCTAGGATCGTCATATACATAAACCACTACAGTCTCATGATTTCAAATTTACTGATTGTGTCCTACTCAAGTATGACAATAGTCAATACAATATCTTAGGAAAGAAGTCAATAAATACATGTATTTATCACAAACTAAAAATAAATGTCAATATGTACCTTTCACGTATGTGTTTTTAGATTACATTATATCGAACATAAATATTTGGTTATTGCTATTGGAATATGTAAGGGTAGAAAAACTTTTAAGATTGACGCACAAATCCATTTTGCAAGATCAAATAAAACGTTTTGAAGATCTGACATTGAAGGGTCATTCTCAGGAATGTTCCATTGTAGTAGTGCAAGCGATTTATTGACTACTGCTACTTGTGGCGACCCCGTATTTGCCGTCAGCAGTATTCTCTTTTCTAGGGTTTCCTCTATTGCTTGAAAGAGAGGATTGCTGTAATAAGAACCACTATTCTGGTTTTGAATTTTTTCAATAAAAGTATTTATTTGTTTCCATTGGTCATCGATTTCGTCCGACTGCGTTCAACGATTATTTACAAACAAAACATTTTCATGACACCGACTCATCAATTTTCCAGATGACCAGAACACTCTTGCAAAAATTCGTTTTCGGTTACTCCATCAAATCTTAAATCATCTTTCCCAGTAAAGAATATGACCATATGGCTGTCGGGACTTTCTTTCAAAGATCCATGACTTGGTTAGTAGTCTTTATTTCTTCTTATGTGTACCTTTGTACTTTCAATACATACGTGACCAGTCATTCCCAAAAAATGGGTACAATTCGAATGTAGACACTGTTAAAAAATAAATTTCAACTGAGCAGAGAGAGAGTGCTGTTTTCCTCTGTTTCTATATCTAGTCTGTCATTTTTTTAATTTTTACTTACACCATTTTTGTTGTTTTCAAGTTTTAGCATTTTTTGTAAGACAAGGTAAGTATGAACGTATCGGAGGTTAGTGTTGTATAAAGTCATCTTAAAAATTGCATTAGAGAAAAACACAAGATTTAAATCCAGGCTCATGTGAAATGGGTTACATTAACCACCATATCAAACTGATGTATACGTATTATTCTGTATATATTGAAAGCAAATACCAATTTTAAGGTCTGAATCAATATAGCGTTTAAAAAATAATTCAAATTAGTAGTTTTCACAACTTATTTAGTAATGAATTTGAACTAATAAAATGTTATGCTGTACAATATTTTAGTTTCATAATACAGCTTTCCATGAAAAACCCTATTATATATGTTTTGAATCACTTGTATGTATTTTTTATGCTTGTATTAATCCACACCCCCATCTTTGTTACGGAGGTTAATATCAAACCAGTATCTAAATGCTGATACAAAGTAACACTTAACTCTTTAATGCTAGCTTTTCTAAACAATTTATTGACATTACAAACTAAAAAACTGTTTTCTATCAAGTTATATGTTTCTTTTAGTCAAATGGACTTGTTCTTGTCAAAATCTCCGTAACGATTCATGAACTTTCACTCAAAAATATGTTTTACCTAAACCGAATACTGTTCAACTTAATTTTATTAGCTCTATACATATAATGTCATCTTCCTTCACACTATAATGTATATATTATACTCAACTATGAAGTTTTGGGGTCAAAATAATTTCATTTCGAAAATTTCTATCCTCCGTAACGACATTTAAAACCTCCATAACGGACAATTCCAGTTCTTACCAACAGCAAACATATAAATGAATGTAAATATTGGAATTAAATGACAAACAAGACAACAGAATTAAAAAAAATTCTTAGTAAATCCTTATCGAAAAAGAGTAAAGTCCTGTTAGAGAAAAAAACTTTTTTTTCCTTAAATTTCTATCCTCCGTAACGTAAATCAATGATATCGGTTATGATTTACATCACCTTTTGATATTTATTAGTGATAATTGATGGACTAATTTGGTATCTATAACAATGTACAAGAATTTCAATTGGTATGATCGTGTTTACATGCATGTTTAGATTTTTTTTAATTTGTATAACCTCCGTTACATTGATGAGTCCTAAATGATCTTGAAAATGTTTGCCATTAACCGCTGTTAAAGTTATGATTGTCGTCGTAATTACACAAGTTGTGTTGTAGACTATTTTACATCTGAGAAAATGGCTGATATAACGTTTATTAAACGTTATAATGTTGCTCACATAAAAGGAAAAAACAAGTTAACCTACCTTTCTCAAAACAACATTTTTTTTCTCAAAATCTGTATTTTGTTTGTCTGTTTCCTTTATAATAAATGCTGTCTGCTACAAAAATGACTTTCGGCAGTGTCAGCAGCCGCTGATACTGATAGAAAAGTCTGACAACTTAACTGTAAATAACTGCGTCACGGAGGTTATTCAAACGGAGGTTAGATTTATTTACATTATACATGGAAATATGTAACAATATTGTTGAGTTGCTTTCTCAAAACTGATTATTGAGAAGCTTTATGGGTGATTTCAATGAAATAATCATCAAATTGATTTGTTCTTGGTTAGTACGTTCCAAAATACGCGTTACGTAGGTTGGATTCTTATATGCGACAATCGAAAAAAAGAGAAAAAGAAGATTTTTTTTTAATTTTTCGTTTCATTGCAATAAAAGTTAAAAGCAGGATTTTAAAATTTGATGTATCAACTTTGCTTAAAGTCACTTTGGGCATGATTTCCAATCATATAAATATGTTTTGACTGTACCTAAAGATACGTTACGGTAGGTTATACGTTTATCGGCGACATTGGTTTAATGGGTAAATCTAAGTGTATATTATAACTTTTGATTCTAAAATATTTTTGTGGATAAAAATCAATATAGTGTCAAATAAAAAAGCAAATCTAATCATGATTTAGATGAAATAAAGTATTTTAATTCACACCGATATTTGGAGTTTATCTTGGCGACATTCGGAATTCGTGTGATACCCGTATATTAAATAGAAAATCACACAAATATATTTAAGATATACATCACAAAAGAATATAATTTTATTTTAGTATACATATTAATCACTTAGAACACGAAAAAGATTATCTGTGACATATGTTAAGCTTGCATTTTGTGGTTATTTGCCGGCGACACTGTAATTTTGTAATTGTACCCATTTTTTGGGAATGACTGACACAATAACATGCGGTCCAGGTGACAACATACTAAAACACCTGACTAATTCTATTTTCAGTTTATCTTCTGTCATTGTAGTGTCAAATAATCCGGGAGTATCTACGACTGTATATACTTTTCCTTTCCATTTCATTTTCCCCATTGTTGCTTCAGATGTTACTGAATTTGGTGAAGATTTTGAAGAAAAACATTTCCCCCCTAAAACAGTATTAACTGTTGCACTTTTCCCGGTCCCTGTTTTGCCAACCAGTAAAATCCTGATTTCATGAAGATTGGCATACGTGCTGACCTAAAGCATGTAAAATAAAATCGTGAAATAAAAAAAAATTGAATAATGAATCAAACATGTCAAAGTGTGATATATTCCCCACTTGAGGTTAGTTTTTGATGACGCTGAAGTGCGATTGTTGCATTATTACGCTATCTTATTGACATCTACGCCGAAGTGCGATGGTCTACACAAACAACATTTCAAAGTTGTTCATGTCAATGCAGAAGTCAATGTCTAGTATGATAGAAGCAGTTTTCAAGATTTTAAAGGTTGAAACGGGGAGCATAGATTGCTAGGAATAACTGAGAAACTCAAGAGAGAAACAAAGAACAGATAACATTTTAACGTAGAATTATGTCTACATGCAGAAAATCATAGAGGACGATCTCTCCATTAGTACGCAACTGAAATTAAAAACAAACATTGCCAATAATGAATGTGTTATATACTGCCTGGTAAATAAATCTAAATCTGCTAAGGATTGCTAATCTGTAGCTTGTAAAGAAGCCATCATGCGTCAAATAGACCATCGCACATCAGCGAACTGACCATCGCACTTCTGCGTAGTCCATCGTGCCTCAGTGTGGCCATCGCACTTCGGCGTAGTCCATCGTGCCTCAGTGTGGCCATCGCACTTCAGCATCCCCATCGTACCTCCGAGTCCTACACTACACTCTAATATCGGTAACTGAACCTGATAATGCAAAATCATTTCGTCTTACTTTCTTATACCGGTGACTGAACCTAGTAATATAAAATCATTAATGCGTCCTACATTCTTATATCGATGACTTACACTGCTTAGATAAAATCATTCTGTCCTACATTATAATATCGGTGACTGTACATAAAAAAAGTTTTTATACCAGAAAGATATTAACAGTGCCAACAGGACGATTGATTGATTGGTGGTTAAAAAAATTCCGGACAGGAGTTTTAATTAAAAACAGAAGGCATGATGAGCAACTTGGCAAAAAAAATACATCTACAAAACGACCACCGGGATACGAAAACTTAAGTTTATTATCATATATATAGATATATATTCGCAAATCGTTCAAATATTTACATTGATTCAAGTATCAAGGTAAATTGAGAACAAAATCGTTCATCTATATTGGCAAGCGTTGTTATAAAAGTGTGATGGGCTCACCTGATATTTCACAGTGATAAAGCCAGTATCAAAAACAAAAAGTCCTTTATTCTATATTTATTTGTGGCATGAAATTCCATAAAAGCACGACACCTCCTCTCCCCAGCCAATTTCACTTAAAGAGAAACCTACATGTATAATGCGAAAACACCAATATTCGGTATGTTTAGTGCTTTTGATATCGTAAACAGTACGTGATATCCTTCTTTATTCACACAGTAAATTTAAACCACAAAAACACAGAAAATAACACGAATATAAAATAAACTGTGACGATTATATTAAGATTTAATCTTTCCTTTTCTACATGAAACAATTTGACAAACGCGAACTTAAATCGCCGGTAAGGGCTTGATGCGAAATTAAGTATCCCCGAAAGTAAGTTGGTTTACAGTATCCTTATGAAAGTCACGAATGATAATTACCCCTAGTATGATGCATGGTATGATGGTGTGGATTGGGTTTACATGATAGAGAATAATGGGCAAAAAAATCGAGAATAGAGAAAATGAGCAAGACAAATACATTTGTACAGAAACTAGAATAATAGAGTGCAAAAATATTAAAAAAACATGTAACTAGTTTGTCATTTGTTTGTTTAAAGGTGACAAGAGGCTTGATGAACATGGAAATGTCTTAGGATATCTGTTTCGATGTTATACCAAGGGAGATAATAAGAACTTTGAACAACAACTGATTTGCAAGTTGCAGTTGTCTCCCATTGGTTACAGGAATGTGAAAATCGCTTTCTCTTTCTTTTTCAACTTTTGTGTTCAGTTTTGTGTGTAACTGTTCATTGTGTTGTTGACATTTTATTAAATTGCATAAAAAAAAATACAACGACTATGTTTTTCTATAGACCTTATGATGCCGTAATAAGTCATTGCAAGTTATCAATACAACGATAATCCAGAGTATCTTCAAAACTTTTATTTATAAAACACACAAACTCTATATATTTTGTAGCTGGTCAAGGATTAGGATGTTCAATAGAAAATCAGTCCATTGCACGTGGGGTCTCCGAGCGTGTCGGATGTGACAATTGTAGATGTGTTATGCCCAGACTTGTACAGTGTTGTTCGTAAGTATATGTTTAGTTTAAATCAGGGGCGATCAAAATAAATCGTTTTAGGAGAGGCAGATTAAGGGGAGGGTGCGAGGATTCCAAAAATGCTTTTGTATAATACAACTATGGTGGTTTGAATAAAACAATTTACAGGAGGATACTTTTATTCGCAAGCCCGATCTGCCTGTTCTTTGCTTTTAAAAAGACTTATTGAACTAGTACGATGAGTTTGTAAAGTCTCATTTATAAAAACAAATATACTAGTATAGTTTTCAGACATGGATGAGTGTTCCTCATGTCTTTTGTACATTATAATGTCGTTCTTTATGTGGTTTTTGTTGTTGTTTTTTATATTGTTTTTGTGTGTATTTTATTTGGAGGAGGTGTGGGGTTAAGGATTTTGATATATTTTCATGCCTTTTTTTCTCGGCAGGATTTGATTTGAATGTTACATGTAGATACAATTTTGTCCTCTCAGTGCGGTTCTCTTTCAATCAAGCCTTTTATTGTATCCCCTCTTGGCGAGTTTTAAAAAGTTAACCTCTGTAATTCTGTGGTTGTCGTTTATTGATATATATATTATATTTGTTTCTGTTCATTATATTGTACACCAATCAGGTCGTTAGTTTTTCGTTTGAATTGTTTTATTGTGACAATTGTCACTTTTGGGGCCTTTCATAACTGACTATGTGGTATGGGTGTTACTCATTGTTGAAGGCCGAACAGTGACCTATAGTTGTTATAATTTCTGTGTCATTTGGTCTCTTCTGGAGATTTGTCTTAATGGCAATCACACCACATCCTCTTTTTTTTATATGAAGATAACAAATCATCTAAGTGTAAAGAAGTAATTGTGATATATATAAATAGCTACTAGATTAAAGTGATATTTTTTTTATTACAGAACGGGTATGAGAATAACAATTCATCCGGATGATTGTAAAGTAATAGTACAGGGATGTACCCAAGTAGCTGTCAAAATCAACGACGAGGCAATACACTGTGTAGAGGGGATATCTGGAGTCGGACGATAGAATTTGTGGTGTATACATATACACATTCGCGCATGCACATATGTAATAAAACATAAAACTTTAAATTCTTAATTTTCTATAGACTTTGAGATAAGGGAAAGACAATGTGATAGTTGCACTGGTGTTGAGCCACAGACCAGCATGAAAAGGTGAAACTGTTTTCAATGATGCTGTATTTATTTGGCGAAATGAACAAAATGCTGACTCTAAGTCTTGTCTTGTCATTTATTTTGTTTTCTTCGTTGAAATAAAATTGAGAATGGAAACGAGGAATGCGTCAACGAATCAAAAACCTAAACAAAGAGCAGAAAACAGCACAAAGCCAACAATGGTTCTTCAACACAGCGAGAAAATACTACAATCGGAGGTGGGCTTTCGCTGGCCCGTTAACAATAATGCACTTGTTAAGCGAAAATAGACGTCACGCTTAGCTCTTAAACATAAATGAACCATACAATGAAAAAAGATACAAAACTAGCAAAGGCCAGCTGTGCTCATAATTAGAGAGAACCTATTTTGTATTTTAATGCTGGAAATATTTTTTCCGCGTTTAGAACTCAAACAGTTAGTTTTTATGAAACATCGTTGTACTCCTTTTCCTGTAGTACACCAAACTGCCTTACGAATAACTACTTGTTTAGTTTTTTATTTACCTCGAATTTTATACAACTGCAAGATTTTAGCGTGATATTCAGTACATTCTTTTTCATTGCAAACAATTTTAAATTTAAAATTAAACCGATTTTAGACTTTACGCTGTACATGATCACACTATACTTCCCTTACACTACACTGCTACAACATAGTAATGATGACGAATGGCTAAAATTGACACAGCATACTTGTTACGGTTACCATCACGATCAATCTCCGGCGCAGAGTTCATATACGTTCCATACATGCTCCGCAATACTGCACTAATATGAGTGTAGTGTTACAAAGTATTGAACGGAACGGATATGTGATATCTGCGCCGGAGATTGCATCACGATTTGATTGATCGATTGTATCATTCGATGTATCGGTGTATCATTGTACTAGTGGTATATTTTCGTGGTCTAGGATCGTCATATATATAAACCACTACAGTCTCATGATTTCAAATTTTACTGATTGTGTCTTACTCAAGTTTGACAATAGTCAATACAATATCTTAGGACGCGCGTCTGGCGTACAAAATTATAATCCTGGTACCTTTGCTAACTATTTACACCACTGGGTCGATGCCACTGCTGGTGGACGTTTCGTCCCCGAGGGTATCAAAACTAGCAAAGGCCAGCTGTGCTCATAATTAGAGAGAACCTATTTTGTATTTTAATGCTGGACATATTTTTTCCGCGTTTAGAACTCAAACAGTTAGTTTTAATGAAACATCGTTGTACTCCTTTTCCTGTAGTACACCAAACTGCCTTACGAATAACTACTTGTTTAGTTTTTTATTTACCTCGAATTTTATACAACTGCAAGATTTTAGCGTGATATTCAGTACATTCTTTTTCATTGCAAACAATTTTAAATTTAAAATTAAACCGATTTTAGACTTTACGCTGTACATGATCACACTATACTTCCCTTACACTACACTGCTACAACATAGTAATGATGACGAATGACTAAAATCGACACAACATACTTGTTACAGTTACCATCACGATCAATCTCCGGCGCAGAGTTCATATACGTTCCATACATGCTCCGCAATACTGCACTAATATGAGTGTAGTGTTACAAAGTATTGAACGGAACGGATATGTGATATCTGCGCCGGAGATTGCATCACGATTTGATTGATCGATTGTATCATTCGATGTATCGGTGTATCATTGTACTAGTGGTATATTTTCGTGGTCTAGGATCGTCATATACATAAACCACTACAGTCTCATGATTTCAAATTTTACTGATTGTGTCCTACTCAAGTATGACAATAGTCAATACAATATCTTAGGACGCGCGTCTGGCGTACAAAATTATAATCCTGGTACCTTTGATAACTATTTACACCACTGGGTCGATGCCACTGCTGGTGGACGTTTAGTCCCCGAGGGTATCACCAGCCCAGTAGTCAACACTTCGGTGTTGACATGAATATTAATAATGTGGTCATTTTTATAAATTTCCTGTTTACAAAACTTTGAATTTTTCGAAAAACTAAGGATTTTCTTATCCCAGGCATAGATTACCTTAGCCGTATTTGGCACAACTTTTTGGAATTTTGGATCCTCAATGCTCTTCAACTTTGTACTTGTTTGGCTTTATAAATATTTTGATATGCGCGTCACTGATGAGTCTTATGTAGACGAAACGCGCGTCTGGCGTACACAATTATAATCCTGGTACCTTTGATAACTATTAGGAAAGAAGTGAATAAATATTTATCACAAACTAAAAAAAAAAAAATGCAAATATGTACCTTTCACGTATGTGTTTTTAGATTACATTATTTCTTGTTTTATTTTCGTGATATCGAACATAAATATTTGGTTATTGCTTTGGGAATATGTAAGGGTAGAAAAACTTTTAAGATTGACGCACAAATCCATTTTGCAAGATAAAATAAAACGTTTTGAAGATCTGACGTTGAAGGGTCATTCTCAGAAATGTTCTATTGTAGTAGTGCACGCGATTCATTTACTAATGCCACTTGTCGCGATCCCATATTTATTTTTGCTACTTGTGCCGCCACCATTATTCTCTTTTCTAAGGTTTCCTCTATTGCTTGAAATCAACCATTACTGTAATAAGAACCACTATTCTGGTTATGAATTTTTTCAATACAAACATTTATCAGTTTCCATTGATCATCGATTTCATCCGGCTGCGTTAAACGATTATTTACAAACAATACATTTCCTTGGCATCGACTTATAAAATTTCCTAGATTAACGTTACACTCTTGCAAACATTCGTTTTCGGTTACTCCATCAAGATTTAAATCATCTTTCCCAGTAAAGCATATGACCATATGGCTGTCGGGACTTTCTTTCAAAAGATCCATGACTTGGTTAGTAGTCTTTATTTCTTCTTCTGTATACCGTTGTGCTTTAAGTACATACAAAATGACATGTGGTCCAGGTGACAAAATACCAAAACACCTGACTAATTCTAATTTCAGTCTATCTTCTGTCATTTTAGTGTCAAATAATCCGGGAGTATTTACGACTGCATATACTTTTCCTTTCCATCTCATTTTCCCCATTGTTGCTTCAGATGTAACTGAATTTGATGAAGATATTGAAGAAAACCATTTCCACCCTAAAATAGTATTGCCTGTTGCACTTTTCCCGTTTCCTGTTTTGCCAACCAGTAAAATCGTTATTTCCTGAAGATTGGAATACGTGCTGACCTAAAGTATGTAAAATAAAATCGTGAAATAAAAAGGTAAATAATGAAACAAAATGGGAGATATTTCCCATTAGGCGTAAGTTTTTTATCACGCTGAAGTGCGATGGTGGCATTACTACGCTATCTTATTAATAGCTACGCCAAAGTGCGATGGTGGAGTAACGCTGAAGTGAGATGGTTTACACAAACAACATTTTAAACAATGTTCCTGTCGATGTAGAAGTCAATGTGTACTATGTTAGAAGTGCAGTTTTCCGGGTTTTTAAGTCAATAAAGGGCTTATAACCTTTAACTACTAGCACGAAGAACGGGAGTATTGGTAGATAGGTATAAACTATAGGAAGTCACGAGAGAAACAAAGAACAGATAATATGTTAAACGTAGAATTATGTCTACATGCAGAAAATCAAAGAGAACGATCTCTCAATTAGTATGTAACTGCAGTTTAAAACAGACATAGCCAATAATGAATGTAAATTTATATACTACCTGCTAAATAGATATAAATCTAATAATAATTGCAGATTTGTAGAATTTAAACTAGTCATCATGCGTCAAATATACCATCGCACTTCGGCTAAGTCCATCGAGCTTCAGCGTGACTATTGCACTTTTGCGTTCCCATCGTACCTCCTAGTGTTACACGTACACAACATTGTCGGTAACCAATATTCTACGTGTGAAAGTTCAACAGAATTGAGCAAATAAACATGTAGCATGATTTTTGTTGATTTTTATTCTCTGTTTGATGTTTTGTATTATTAGTTTTATTAAAAGTCTTCCATCACAAGTATAATATAATGAAATTGTTCAAAATCGAACTTAACTTTTGTTAACTGGCCCCTAACAATGCTTTGAATTTGAAATGATTTAGTAGCGTATCATTGTTAACGACGACGACATTCTGCCTTAACAAGGAGTATTGGATGTCGCTGAAAAACAACTGTATCTGTCTATATTGGTATAAACAATCAAATTCGAGACTTGCGTTCAGCCAGATCGAAACAATATTTCTCCATCAGCGTGGGCATATTAGATGTAAATTACAAAAAGAGAAACAGTGCAGAGAAAGTTGTCGAGAAGGCGAATCATGTTGCCTACAATCATATAGGAGTAAGAAAAGTGTTTGATCGACAAAAACGCCCCTCGATGTGCACGCACCAACACATCTACGATTAAAAAGAAGACAGAAGTAACTGAGTTATTTTAAAATGATAATCGGTGTCAACGATTCACTTTATATTAACATGCTCCAGAAGATTGCATACTATTTACATATATATATATATATTTAAATAATATCCCAAAACAAAATAATTGACAGATCTTTAGTAGATACTCAAAAAATTTTCATAGGACAGGACATGGCATCATTAAAAACACATATTTTATGGAAAGAAATGACACAGAAATTTACACGTGTACTTTTAATAAAATTGAGCAAGAGAAAGACTATAAAAAATAAGGATACAAATAATGCTGATGTTAAACGCAAACATTTTCTTTCAGTATGACAAGTCTTTGAATTTATAAGAAATTGCATGTCAATGATAAATCGTTATAATTTATGCTTAATGTTATTTGAAAATAAGAAGATGCGGTGCGATTCTAATAAGACAACCCTCCAACACAGACGACATGACAAAAGTTTACTATTCGGCCTTGGCCAAAGATAACATACAATCTAAGTAACTTCTATCTTTTCAATAGACTAAAACAATTGACTTTTTTTTATTCTTTACACAATATCTCATAATCAACAGTTTAAACATAAATGATAAATAAAAATATAATATAACAATGACCTTTTTTCTGACTTGTTGAATTGAGAAAATAAATTGGCGTGAATGTCAACGATAAATATTAATCAATTTTTACCTCAGTTTCTTTCGTAATTGGATATCGTCTTTCGTCACCTAAAAAAAAAACAATAGATGCTAACAATTTATATTATAAAAAAGCAATTAAGAATGTATATCAAAATATTGACATTTAACATCCCAGTCAAAGCACACAAGACATTTTAGAAAAAAGGAAGATAGATACAAACTGACCTTTTATGATGATTTAACAAAGACCAGGGATTTGTGAATCTGTGCGTTTTTTGATGAACGAAAGATAGAACAGCTAGAAAAGAATGCTTCCAGAAAAGTAATGATATAAATACTATTTTGATTCACAGCATCACAATCATGACAATAGTATACATAAAACCCTCACATTTTGTATCAGTCGTTATAATTGAATGGAGTATAATATTTGTTTATTGTTCTCCATCATCTGTTATTTCTCTCTCATGGCATTTATCACCATCAGATTGTAAAATGGCATTTGGAGAGCTTATTTTCTAATTTATATAAATACCTATATATAAGTGTGAGATAAAGTTTTGTTATGATATACCGTGTGTATGTTTGTTTGTGTAAAATTTCATTACCTTTACACCATTAACAATCAAGGAATAAATATATGAATAAAAAAAAAAAATATATGGCGCCCCGGGTAAATTATGGCGTTATGATTGGTTTAACGCCTTCATGTGTTGACCCCTTATAGTTCCGTAAAGGTTTATTACATTTCAAATTGGATTTATGATGTCACGTGAATGGTGACGTCTTCTGAAAAACGCAGCATGAAAAGTCCAGCTTACGTTGAGTTCGTTAACAGTTCACTACTGATCAACTACTGACCATAGATGGTGAGTAAAGTCCAATGAGATAAGGACTTCGGCCTCACTCATATGGAATTTACTTACCCTCTATGGATTCGTAGGGGGTCAATAGCGAACCTAAATAATTATAACAGCAATAAATACCGACCTACAAGGAACATCATACAAGTCCTTTACCAAATGCCAAAATCATAAGCTATAAGACATCTAACTAATGAGAAAAAACCTGTCATAATATTCCGGATTTGGTAAAGGCATTTCTTTATGTAGAACATTGTGTTGCAAAACTTGTTTATATGTAGCTAATCCTCTCACATGTTTGACAGTCGCATAGAATTCCATTATACTGACAACAATATTTGAGCAAAAATTAATAGACCTGATAGAAAATGGGGACAGCAGTCACATTGTGTTATAATCTTAAGCCCTATAATAAACAAATAACTTTTTGAACACAGAAAAACAAAATGACATATACTAGAACTCTATTGACAAAGTACAAAAGCGAAAATGAAAGACATGAATACAAAAAACAAAAAAATGCACAATAACACAATTGCGGGATGTATTACTACCGATCCAAGACAATTTACGAAAAAAAAGACTAAATAGTTATCAAAGGTACCAGACTTATAAACAGATATTAAATGTGTCCTTGCAGTTATAAACAAAGACAGCAAGTTTTGAGATTTTTTCAAAAGATGAATGTAAAAAGCACGATTACAAATGGATATGCATTTACCGTGTTAACCTTATATTGAACAGAGTCGGAAATAAATAGTTTGCCTTTCTTTGCTTATTTTTGTCAGGTACCTCAAATACATTTTTTATCGGAAATGTGAATAATTTCCCTTTGATATATCGATCTTACTACCTTATACTTGTTACGAACGATTATGAACGGAAATTGATTCTTGAAAATATTAAGCGATGATTTCATGTGCCTCTCATAACCAAATCATCCTACAAATTAATACAAATGTATTTAATGCATAACGATACGTCCAAAGTTAACTGATAAGTAAGAAAATTGAAACCGGAAGTGAACGACCCGTCTGTGGGCCAACACGGCTACCTCCGTATTGACTCTGTACAAAAAGCAATATTAACTCCAGATTTATATCGACAGAGATACGTCACCAGTAATGCCAGGCTGATTTATTCGTATAAGGGTTGTTTTGCCCATATCATTTAAAAACGGTGGTACGTTGAACTTGATGACTGATATTATCTTGTCATGTATTAATATTTGCAAAACAAAAGATAATTTCCAATAAGTTTCGCAAATAAAGTTACGAATATATGTTTTTTTTAAATTGATATGAACTTAATTATATTAGGTAACTCACCATTCATTGACTCTTCGTTGTCATTTGACGCCATGCCTATAATTCATAATATGTAATAGTTTAAAAACTGTTAGCAGAACATGTATAAATATTCATGTCTCAAAAAAATTAGATGTCAAGTATGTCAAAGGTTTTATTGGCTCGTAAAATACAATATAAAGGCACAGGGGTGTAATAGTGCACACAAATATATCTTAAAAGAACAGAATGATATATTTATATAACAGAGAATTATGAAATGAGTATACTATCATAACTCTTCAAAAAATCCTGAGGAAATGATAACATACACAAGCTAACAAATTGAATGCGCAACACTTTTCAATATATGTCACCAGTATTCTACTTGTTGAGAATTTATTCGTTGTCTCAAGTATGTCAATACGATTTTAATATTTTGCTTTTTGAAATTTTTGGTCCTCAGTGATCTTCAACTATTTACTTGTTTGACTTTTTAACAGTTTTGATCTGAGCATCACTGATGAGTCTCATGTAGACGAAACGCGCGTCTGGCGTACTAAGTTATAAGTCTGGTATCTTTAATAACTAATTAAATCTAATGGTCTTATGGGTTAGTAACCTCTTTATGAACTAATTATTTTAATTTCAAAACCAAGGAGTCACAACAAACATCTGTTTGGGAGATTTTTGTTTGATAATTTATACCTTTATAGTTTAGCCAACGTGTATTTATTCTCATAAAAATCATATTGCATTTTGTTTCAAGCACTTTTTAGTTAAAACCATATACGCATACAAAAACATTGAAAATAAAACATTTTATTCATTTGTTTATGATTTACGCATATTTATACATATTATATAAAAGGTTGGTGTTATCAGTACGTGAAATGTGTGATATAAAATTACGTTTTCTATAGTATGGCGGGGTAAAGAAATACACAATGTATATATTTAATAATAGTACGGAAGCACATGTAATTGTATTGGTAAAACACGTGTGTTTGTTTACATCAACACGTGTTTTGAGAATAACTGTTATGTTTACGACAATATTTGTCGCGTTGCGACTTTAAAACAGTTTTCTAGGTATCGTATGATTTTGGCTCGTGTTTCGCGTGCTTGTTGTTTGATATAAATTAAATGTACTGTATAATGTTATTATTTAAAGTTCTGTCTCACGCTGGTTAGCATACGCCGTACTGCTGCCTTTTGCCTGTATTACCCCACCCAACCAAACCCCACTATCACCAAGACCATCTATTGTTTTCATGTTGATAATGATTTTTTCAACTTATACTTATTGTTTTGTAGATTGGTGTATATTTGTATTTATTATTAGTTGGCTGACATTGATCGAGCAAGTATGACTGTTTTATTGTCTCAGTAATGAGAATAATCCGTAATGTGCTTGAATGAACTTTGAAACGAACTGTTCGATTTAGATTTATTATACAAAGGTTAATAAAAAGTATGCTACCCTCACAAGGAGAGCTCATTTCTGATACACGTATTGAGTTTTATTGTAAACATTATTTATGTTCGTTTAAGTCTGGCGAATTAAAACATAAGAATATTGATGTCTTCATACATTTGAAGGTGTAATACCACCAATTCATGGTATGTCACATCCGATTGTATACGAAAGTAGGTCGAAAAATATTCCCTTGAACTTGACAGTTGTAGGTAATTAATCCTACATTGCATTGCAGTAAAACATTTCTGTCATCAGCATATGTCTTGGGTATTTCAAAACACCATAATTTTTTATTTGGGATTTCTTTAGAATATTTTGTAACATTGAGGTTACCATGTTATGTGAGTTTTTTCTATAGTACTGGACAGGATAAAACTTTACTCGTGTCAAGTATTTCTTTATTTGAAAAGTGCAAATTTAACGAAGACTAATAGGGGAAAATCAATGGTGGTATTACACCTGAATGGTATGCTGCTGTTTCCATTTCTAAGTGATCAATAATGGAGATGATAATTTATTATGGGTTCACAGAACAAATCTAACTAATCAACATTGAGAACATGTGTTACAATAGCTCTTTGCAGACAAAACATTGTTGTGTGATTATGTAATTTGCTAAAACTGATAAACTTATGCATGCTATCATTTGCGTGAATGCAATTGTTGCTGAGTGAAATATATATTTAAACCAGTATAAGCCCAAAGTTTAGAGTTAATGTTCTACATAATATTCATATCTAATTGTTTTGATTATTATCAGTACATGTTCTGTAACGGGAATGTCAATCGGTTCATACAAAAAAAAAAAAAAGCAAAAATAGAGCTTCCGTGACACTATGAGGTTATGTGTTTGTTTATCATTACAGACGAAGGACTTGAATGTGTAGGTCCAACCATATATACTACCCTCTTTTAAGAGTATACTAGTCCGACAGATAGTCAGATAGTCAATCTATCTGTCTGTAGCACTAGACTAATCCGAAAGGAGGGTAGTGTACATAATTTATATTGATTTCATGGTTCAGCTAGCAAGCGAGCTTACCAAGATATTACCTTTACAGAAAAAACGATTTTGGATATAAATTTCGAGGTCGAGTCGAGTTATAAACACTTTTATTACATTGGTTGCAATGATTTACATTGATTTCCCAGTTAAATTAAAACCGATGATTTCACATGTGAAATAAACGTGGTTATTTCACTCTCTGACGCCATGCAATAATAGGCGTTGTCAAGACGTCGATAACGGCTGATCAAAACAAATTGTGAATGCGTAGAATAAAGATATAGTTCCTTACATGTTTTACATTAATTTGCCAATGTAATAAAAAGAATAACTAATTAAAGAATTCAAATATCGAAAAATATTCAACTCGTGACCGAACAACACTGATAATTAACTCATTCGCTACGCGCATTCGTGAATTAATGTGTTGTTCGGTCACTCGTTGAATATTTTTCTCTATTTGAATTCTTCGATTAAATATTCTATAATTATACACTTGCGTAATAAAAGCGTACATAATAAGTTCAAAATCATTTATTTATCTGTATTTGTGTATATAATGAGTTTGACTCTGGTATCGTTCGTCCCTCTTTTATTTATTTATTATATGTATAACATTGTCCTTTTGACTCCAAGCTGTTGAAGACGTCATTTGCTTTTATCAAAATCGAGTTTAGTCAATGTGAAAACGGATAGAAAAAGAGAGCAAACTCATTTTGCAGAATTAAGAGAAAAGATCATTGACTGGTTAAGATAAGGGCGTGACATAAGGATTTATTTCTATAGATGTAATATCGATGTTTATTTGTTCACCTACGATAAAATCGAAACATGCAGCATTAACGTTTACAGGTACCTTAGTGAATGTCGGCTAAAGACTTCTGAAGTTGAAGAAACAAAACGATTGAACTATGTATAGTGTTTTTTTAAGAAAACATTTATTTCGATAGAAATTTAAGTGAGCCTTTTGTATATAAAACTTACCGTATTCTTCAAGCAAAAATTATCAAACATTCAAATTATCTAATAAAGATGTTATATAAGAAGCAACTGTCAGTGAATTGATATGTCAATAACGCATGTTTAGAGATTAACAATGTCAAATTGATTGGCAAAATATCAAAAGTAGACGTATCGCCTAGTAAATGCTTGCCATTCAAAAGATAACTGGAGATGTCAACGTTATGGAGTTTCGGCTTATTAAGATTCAACAAGAAGCCATTAATATGACATGAAGTAAATAAGCTTATAATCGTACTGTTTAACCCAACCACTTATTGTTATTACGTTCACCATTTAATGTGAGGTGTATGTAACTAAAAAAACCACAGACACACAATAATTTTATCTTGTCTCATGCATGTGTTTGGGGCTTCGCCATATGCTAATGTACGTTAGACTCATATGATGGTGTCCCCAAATCGGATTCCGGAAGTCGGTAAAAGAAAGTTTGATTCAAAATGGTCATTCGAGTGTTATCCCATCTAATCGACGCCTTTTATTCGAGCGAACAAATTATAGCTATATGACTTTATTTTATCAGGATTCTTTGCAATTACGTCATATTTGTCAACAACTTATTAGTATTTTTTTAATTAAACGAACACTTGTTTAAATTTGACGACCTATATATCGTCAACCAGTTTAGCCACGGTAGGATTTACTTTGCCTGTTTTAAGTACAATATTGTCTTCTTTATTCGGTTCTCCTCCCGTCAATTATTTTTTTATCCATTTGTGATTCCTTGTTTAGCAGCGTTCTTCCTGAGTACTGATTGTTAAAATAACCTTTTCTATTACAGAACGGATGTGACAATAAAAAGCCATCCTGATGATTGTAAAGTGATTGTACAGGGATGTACAGAAGTAGCTGTCAAGATCAACGACGAGTCGATTCACTGTGTAGCTGGAGTCGGACGATGATTGAGATATATTCACACCCTTACAAACACACTCGCATATAAAATGTAATATCAAAATATGTCTGTAGAAGTCTGCTTTATATATGGTCTGTAAGTTCCTAAGTAAGAAAAGTTCGAACTACATACCTGTACCCTTTTTAAAATCGCCACGAGAGTTTTAAAGCACACGTTTATGACGCATCGCTTTTAAATATCATTAGGGTTTTTTTATCAAATAAAGTATGATTTCTAAAGAGAACAAGTGCTTCAATGTCAATTTTAACGTATTCTTATATTACGAGCTTTACATTTTTCTATTGATAACCCCAATACCTTAATGGTAAGCAAATGATTTTGCCACATCTTCTCAAATGCATGGTTGAAAATAAACCTAAAATTGAACAATTAATATGTATAGTATGATACTTTATGAATAAGTTTTCCATAAAAACAAAAGGAAATAAGTACCTGTCACAGAAGGTGTTAAAAAGCACAACTTTTGATCATACATGTACATAAGAACATAAACAATCATTCTAAATTAACACAGCACAGATATTACATTTTTTTTTTATAAATATGATCACATTAAATCGATATAATATACCTTTATCGGCATGAAAGTTGTTTCCTGCAGGCATTTTCTATTCCAGAAAGGTAATCCAGTCTGAAACGGTTATTGTTGTTATGCCTTGCAATTTTACAATCTTTAACAAATAGCCAGCCCTGTATCTAAAAGTATGACAACATTTCCCAGACAATCGTTTTGGTTTTGAAAGGACAAAATAACGGAAGACTACAAGCCCAGTGACAAGGCAATGGAACACAAAATAAGTGTGTTCCACTCGTGGAAAAATTCCATTGAAGATCGAGGGGTCTAGCGCTTCGGGCATAGTGCAAGGCGATTTGGTACCACGATATATCAGTACAATGAGTTTGAATCCCGACGAGGAAAGAAGAAAAAATTTGCGAAAGCAAATTTACAGATCGAACATTTTGGGGCTGATGTTTAGACGAATTATATATACAGATGGACTTTCAGCCTTGTATCAGCATCACTGCTGGTGATCCGATGGATACAATCTGTTGAAGAGTCGACATTGGTTCAGACGTACTTATAATATAATTATTTCTGGGAATGCATCTTACATTAATTTGTAGAATCATTTACAATAAATAATTCAGATTATCTGTAACAATTCCATCGTCATGCCTTATATATCATGTACTGTGTTACGACGCTAGATTAAAACTGACGAGGAAAGGTAACACACTACCACCGACAGCTTTATTTTTATGAAGCCTATGTGGTCGAGTGGTCTAGCGCTTCGGGCATAGTGCAAGGTGATTTGGTGCTACGATATCTCAGTAGCATGAGTTAGAATCCAGGAGAGTGAAAAACAAAATAGTTTCAAAAGCCAATTTACAGATCTAACATTGTTTGGCGGATGTTTAGACGAATTATATATATATATATTTACTGATCTATATAAATACCATCTCCATGACTAATATATCATGTACTTTGTTACGACGCTAGATTAAACCAGACGAGGAAAGGTAACACTCGGCCACCGAAAGCTTTATTATAGTGATTTTGCGTGTCAGACATCGTGCAACGCGATTTCGTGATTTGATATCTCAGTAGCATGAGTTTGAATTCCGGCGAGGGAAGAATAAAACATTGTTGGGATGATGTTTAGACGAATCATATATATATATTTGTAGACATACTTTCCATCTGTTCTTGAAATAATAACAGCAAAACAAATAATGAAATTCGTCGCCTATATGACAGAAACTACACAACGCACATGTCCTTTTGTTTCGGGCAATGTTTTTCATCTCCCTTTTTTCTATAGGTGACACATGGTTACCTTCTTTGAATTTTCACAAGGTCAACACTGTTTTGTCATCAATAATAATAAGGTTGTTATCAAATTCCAATTTTTTTTAACAGTCTATATGATTTATGCATTTTGGTGAGTTGTGTATTGACGTGTACCATGTCTGTTTGTATTGGTCAATGATCGTCATTTTGATGCTGTGACTAAGCCACTTTTTAGTTGAAAAATATTTCTAAACCCGCTCATGTTTAGAATATCTTGAACACATATGATCCATTTGCTGCCTTCATTTTTCAAACTGTGATAGTACGCGATATTTAATCAATGACGACAGTTTGTTTTCGTCTGGACAGCAAAACGAAATAGTTCGGTATTAAATGCTGATGTCAAGTGGGTATCAGCACGTTTCAACGTACCCAATAATGATTGGTGTTGAGTTTTTCAAGTGCAGTACATGTTTCGAAATGTTCTTTTATACTTAAAGGAAATTTCCGATCTAACAACCGGAGTCTTTTTCTTCTATACGTATTAAATTCCAATTATGGAACACCTTCTTATTTGAATTATTTCCGGATGAGGAGTTATAAAACAGTTTATGACGCACACCTAAACGTCTCTTAAATTCTCGCGTGATTAAGCTATCCATAGTTACATGATACTTTAACAGACGATTGACTGATATTTAGTGTTTGACGAGCAATTTCAGGTTTGTTTATGTAGTCGTAACTCAAAACACAATTTTATATATACTTTACATTCATAACATTTTAAAACTTATTATATTACCAAAACTAACAAAAAAATAATTTAAATATGCAATAAAATTCCTTATTAATCAATTTTTAATTTCAATAAATCACTATAATGCAAATAATGATTGATCTATTGAAGACCGTTTGCAACATTTGGAACGACTAAGGGACATTACAAATCATTACATCATCTTTTTGAAAAACCAATAACCAATTTAAAGCTATTTGAATGGGGGTAAAACATGCAACCGCAGTTCGTGTAGTTTCAATCCAGTGCTGGTCATTCCTTAAATTTCTGTTTTTGTTGTATTTTCTGGTCCATTGCACTGCTTTTTATGCAATACAATATATAGCTGCTATTATATTCCAATGCTTTTTGTATTGATTGATTTATTTATTCTTTTTATTATGTTAGTACTTTTATGATATTTCAGTGTTTGATTCTGGATTCGATGAATATAGAGGTGTTTGCCGCATAAGCATTGCCCCTGGAGTCTCAGAAACCTAACTAGTGTTCTTTTATTATATTTGCATGCTTTTCTATTTTCATTTATTATATTTGCATGAATCTGCATGATTTTTTATTTGATAGTTGGTCAAAGAGCTTACCAGAGATCACGTTTTATCTGTTTACTATATGTATATAAATGCTGACTTTAAAGAAAAGTAACTTACTTTACTAACTAACTTACTTACTTACTTACTTACTTACTTATTATTAAAACTGAAGTACAACTTCAATATTATTTAATATCCCTCACATACGAAGTATTGTAATTTCACACTTCAAAGAAATGTGTAACGTCACGTATGTATATATATGACTAACTGTGAAATTTACAAGCTTATGGGGATACACATTTAATTTGGTTTATTACATATATTTGTATAGATATATTTCTATTACACACTGAATAATAACACTATGTCAAGGTTTTATTACATATTTGTTGAAAAAACCCCAACAACATTGGAATGAGTCTTTTAGAATATAGGCATTATTCGTTACAAATATTTTATTAATCAATACAATCATCTGTAAAAAAAGTTATATGAAGACATGAATGACGGCTAGTAATCTCCAACAACGTATTTAAATGGATATAATAAAGTTCTTTGCTGTTTTATTTCTTCAGAAAATGTAATTTAAATTAAGGTTATAAAATTTGTAAAAGACGCATTGATCCCAAATGAAAGGTTGTGTTGTGTGTGTCTTTCAAACCAGACTTATAATGCGTATATCTTTACAACACGACATACAAAGCGTAACAGGGTTTAAGCAGTTTGAAATTTGATACGGTACATTCCTTCTTTTGAGATAATTTTAATAATTATATGTATGAAAATCAATAGAGCAGAAAATTTTAATTTATAAATTGTAGTTTTATTACGATTCGAATAATTGTCACTTCAAACGAAAAATGTCATACTTATTAAGATCTTATTATATTATAATATGTAGGAACACTTGCCAAACAAAGACAAATCAAAGAAAACTGTATCTTTGATGGGTTATTATATGTTTTTTAATTACCAAAACAAAAATATGAAATGACATTTAAATTAGAGAAAATTGTAGGAAAAATCATAAAAAGATATAAAATACCCGGCTTTAAAATTTTAAGTAAATCTTTGAATCTTTAATTCAAACAATTTCTCACGATTTTAGTTGATTTCTAGAATAAAAGTTTTATTGTTTTTGGTTCTTTTCTGTTTAGTTATATACTTATATATGTGGACGTCTTATAGAATATATTATGTCATCACATCATCGTTATGTCAACAGACTGTCAAACTTCATAGGGAAAACATCATCTTTATCTAAATGATCAAACAGATTTTTTTAAAAACACTTTCATTATTAGGTAAATCAAAATATTTGACTGTTTCTAAAACAATGTTGCCGCTTAAAGAATTGAATTAGAAAACTTAGAGAAACAACGTTAATTTCTCCGAGAGTAACATTTGCAAGTGCCAACTGAATGGGCACAATTTATATATCTTATTAGGTCACTAGTACAACGTACGAATTCATCCTACCGACTATTTGCACATGTGATATTTAGACTAGCGGCCTATTAAACTGATTAAATCTTCAACTTAATGTATAGAATAATTATGAATAACTAAAATGCCAGTGAAATTGAGCTTCGTGTCTGTGGATTCAAATTTCCCTTTGGGACAGTAAAATTTATATTTTACGAAGGCAAACTTAAAATTTAGTAAAGCAGTGCATATTTTAAACAAAATAGTCCCCTCGCATTGCCACATCTTTGCCAATAGGTGAAATATTTAGGTATTTTTGAAATCAAAGAAAGCTTGATGACTTTGGTTCATCGTAGAATCCTTGTTTAAAGTTGCATTTGAATAAAACAAAAAGTATATTAAGGTGGTACCTAAAAATACAGGAAGAGATAGCTCTGTAAATTCAGCTAAACGTTTTAATCGCGTTGTACTGTTAAGGAAATATAAGGCTTCTCGATGATAAAATAAGGGTTTGTCAAACTGCTATATATCCAACCATTTTTTTCCGAGAAAGTGATTGGTTCAATTTTTTTTTAATTTTAATATTTTTCAAAGGGACAAAGTAAATATTTTTGTCAAAATTTTATAAATATTAAACGAGCCAAATTAATTTTAGTCAAGGTGTTGGGTACCAACTTAAATCAGTGGCGGATCCAGAGGGGGCGTTCCCCCCTTTGATTTGACTTTTTTTTAAATGATTAATCCGACTAGACTTCGTGAACTTTTCCCCGTGTATTTAATTTTTATGCGACAATTCTTTACTTTTGAAAATCTTTTCCGTTCGTATTTACTGTACTATATTATTTATTATGTCAAAGTCATGTGATTTGCTACGGTGGAGTTGACCGAGTGCATCGAAAAAACGTCACTCAGTCATTTTCAAATTCCAATTACAGGTATATTATTTACACATTGCTTATGCTGATGATGACAATAATAAAACCTTCAAAGCGACAAAGGATTGAGCACGATCGTGTTAACTTCTATTTCACAATTCCACCAAACAGAAAGTAATACTCTATCACACTCTCATGAAAAAAAAAGTTTCACAGCAATATTATTTACCTACGATAACGTGTTCCCAAACGCCCCAGTCTATTAATAACAAAGCTGAATAATGATCCCCAGTCAGTAAGCTGTAGATGTAGATTTAAAGTCTAAGGTACGGACCAATTGATTTGAGGGGGCAGTCCGAGATATTTGAGAAAAATATTATGACCCTCATTGTAAAAAATGTTGGTGTGTCTTTCTTAACTCGTGTAGGTCGTACAACAAGACATCTGTGAGGTTATGTTAACTTAACATACAGCAAATGGGAATTTTCCGTTTCGTTCGCAGTGTTTCGTTTTGTTTCACTGTGTTTCATTTCATTTCGCTGTGTTTCGTTTTGTTTCGCTCTGTTTCGTTTCTGTTCCGTTTCGCACTTTACAGGGACCCTTCTAAAACCATTCCTCCCTCTTTGTTGATGCACTTGGTATAAAAAAGAATCGTAAGATACGAAAGGGATATTCAAACAAATATAACGAATGCAAATATCAAGCTTTAGAATATAAATAAATATCTTTAACCAATGAAGTCAAAATACCAATATCTATTCAACTTTACAAATATGTATTGAATAAGCATCATGTAAATCATTAAATAAAGAAACATGAAATTTATAGTTTTAAACAAGGGAAATAACAATGACATAGTTATCCTGTATGCCACGTACTTTGCCTTTTTTTTAAGAGGGTGAGGTTAAGACAAATAGATATGCACTATCATATTCAGTCAACGTGCATCAATATGCATTTTATATAAATTATTCGGCGAAGAAGAACGATCATTACAATGACTGTTCAAATTAAAAGTTATAGATGCAAAAAACAGAAAAAAGCAAAAAATTACGGTCCAGTAAAGATAATTTTCTGTGTTTGCATTGCATATGTCAATTTCCTGTAACAAAGAGAGTTATTGTCCTTTAAAACCTAACGGCGGGTAGAAAGGCTAACGGATGTTCTTAAACCCTGTTGACTGTCAATAGCGATTGCCAAATAAATTAATCACCAGATTTACAAAATGGACCCTAATATTGATTTTATACGAAACAGAAAACGATAAACCAGTAGAAAAGATGTTATACCACGAAAACGACAGTGAAGTAAGGGATCAAAAAGGTATTTAGAAGGCCATATATTTTACCTCAATTTGGGATAGACTCTTGAACTTTAAAGAGTCGAGATAGGATGCACGGATCATATTAATCTGAGGGAAAATATAGTACAAACCCATCTATAACATAAGAGTTTCTTACTGAAGTTATAGAAAAATCCGTCTTTACTCGCTATGATTTTTTTAGATTAAAATCCCAACAAGTGTTAATCCAGAATGACCGTGAAAAATTTAGACCAATTCCTAAATTCCCGGTATGATAATAAACATATCTAAAGTATTTATTGTTAACATGATGTCGTTCAAGTAATGCATGAGCAAAAGTTCCATGTTGAAGGATGTACCTTGACCTATAATGGTTTACTTTTATACACTATTACACGGATGGAGAGTTGTCACATTGGCACTTATACCACATCTTCTTAAATCTATGAAATATTTTGCACTGGACGTTATGTCTCTTGATCATGTGTCATTAGTGATGCTCGATACCAAAAATTTATTAAAAAAACCCTTAATAATCAGTTCATGATTTAAAGAGATTTAAAAAAAACAGAACTGTAGAAAAAAGGGAAGTCTATTCTGCGGAAAGCCCGCCATGCAATATTAATATAAAAAAGGCACCAACGGAGATTATTAGTACAAAATGATTCACTTAGTAAAAGATTAACTTAACTGTACTAACATTATTTGTATGTTCGCTGTAAATGAGCGTGAAACTATTGATGTCATTTAGGACATACATTAGGTTGATTCCCTCCGTAAAACATCCAGTATGCATTCGGATATATAAAAATTAACAAAAAATGTCGAGAATAACGGACGGCTACCAGACTAGACATACATGTAATTTTTATTTGCCAAAACGTCTCCACTGTTAAGCGCCAGAACGTCTAACGTCTTTTAGCGCTAATAAAAATTATCGGACACGTTTGTGCAATATTGAATATTACGGACATGTTTGGGGAGAATAGACACGTTTGAGGGAATCGGACCCAATTGGGGGTGTTACATATATACTTTACATTCATAACATTTTCAAAACTAATTATATTACAAAAACTAACCAAATATTTGTTTTAAAAAATCTTTCTGCAAAAAATGCTTACGTTAGTTTTAATCAATTTTGTTAATTGTTTCGTTTATTGAGTAATTAACGCTGGGACACACGAAAATATGACCACGACTGTCACATAACTCGGTGTACTGCTTTTAGAGGATAAAATCATCACAATAATTTTATATAAGATATGTAATTTTTTGTTTTTCTATTATAAGTGTTAAAATAAAATATTTCTCTCTCTATCTCTCTCTCTCTCTCTCTCTCTCTCTCTCTCTCTCTCTCTCTCTCGTGCATGTACTGTAACCAAGGTTGCCGGGAAACGAACAAACAGTTTAGTGTCATAAGTGTAAACATTTATCTTTTGAAGAGTTTTATGTTTTATTCAATTGATTGAGTAATAAGTATATTCTAGTAAAAAAATAGTTGCACTTCCTTGCAACTGCGCTCAATCTTCGAAAATGTTTCTTCATACTTAAAGGCAATGTCCGATCTAACAAACGAAGTTTCTTTCTACTATACGTATTTAATTCCAATTATAGAGCACCT
The DNA here is from genome assembly GCF_965363235.1 of Mytilus galloprovincialis. Classification (NCBI taxonomy): domain Eukaryota; kingdom Metazoa; phylum Mollusca; class Bivalvia; order Mytilida; family Mytilidae; genus Mytilus; species Mytilus galloprovincialis. The sequence goes on from NC_134848.1 coordinate 65,180,467, forward strand.
TCTCATTGGCATTATTTCCGGATGAGGAGTTATAAAAAAGTGTATGTAGCACACATAATAGTCTCTTAAAGTCTCGCGAGATTAAGCTATCCATAGTTACATAAAACTTTAACAGGTGATTGACTGTTATTTTGTGTTTGACGAGCGTTACTAGGTATGTTTACTTAGTTGCAACTCAAAACACATTTTATATATACTTTCCATTCATAACGTTTTCACAATTAATCATATCACCAAAACTAACCAAAAACAGATTTCAATATTCAATAAAATTCCTATATAATCAGTTTTAATTTCAACAAATCAATATAATGCGAATAATGCTTGATCTATTGAAGACCGTTTTCAACATTCGGGACGACTAAGGGAAAAAATATTTAAGTCGAGGCATCAACATTTTTATAGACCTCATCCTATGGGAAACAATAAGCAATGTAAAGATATTTGTATATTTATGAATTATATGTATTCCTGTCGGGGTCCAAATTCCCACTACAGTTTGTATCATTTCCATCTAGTCCTGCCTCATACATGTATTTGTCACTATCAATAGTATTGACAAGCGTACGTGGATACTTACCCAAATTATGTTATTGCATGTCTATTAATAACATGTATACTGAATACAAATAACTAGAGGCTCTAAAGAGCCTGTGTCGCTCACCTTCGTCTATGTGCATATTAAACAAAGGACACAAATGGATTCATGACAAAATTGTATTTTGGTGATGGTGATGTGTTTGAAGTTCTTACTTTACTGAACGATTTTGCTTCTTACAATTATATCTATAATGAACTTTGCCCATTAGTAACAGAGAACTATCTTTGGTAAATGATGTTTACAGTTTATCTCTATCTATAATAATATTCAAGATAATAACCAAAAACAGCAAAATTTCCTCAAAATTACCAATTCAGGGGCAGCAACCCAACAACGGGTTGACTGATTCAACTGAAAATTTCAGGGCAAATAGATCTTGACCTGATAAACATTTTTATCCCATGTCAGATTTCCTCAAAATGCTTTGGTTTTTGAGTTAAAAGCCAAAAACTGCATTTTACCCCTATGTTCTATTTTTAGCCGTGGCGGCCATCTTAGTTGGTTGACCAGGTCACGCCAAACATTTTTAAACTAGATACCCCAAAGATGATTGTGGCCAAGTTTGGATTAATTTGGCCCAGTAGTTTCAGAGGAGAAGATTTTTGTAAAAGATTACTTTAATTTACGAAAAATGGTTAAAAATTTACTATAAAGGGCAACAACTCCTAAACGGGTCAACTGACCATTTTGGTCATGTTGACTTATTTGTAGATCTTATTTTGCTGAACATTATTGCTGTTTACAGTTTATCTCTATCTATAATAATATTCAAGATAATAACCAAAAACAGCAAAATTTCCTCAAAATTACCAATTCAGGGGCAGCAACCCAACAACCGATTGACTGATTCATCTGAAAATTTCAGGGCAGATAGATCTTGACCTGATAAACATTTTTACCCATGTCGATTTTCCTCAAAATGCTTTGGTTTTTGAGTTATAAGCCAAAAACTGCATTTTACCCCTATGTTCTATTTTTAGCCGTGGCGGCCATCTTGGTTAGTTGACCAGGTCACGCAACACATTTTTTTTAACTAGATACCCCAAAGAGGATTGTGGCCAAGTTTGGATTAATTTGGCCCAGTAGTTTCAGAGGAGAAGATTTTTGTAAAAGATTACTTTAATTTACGAAAAATGGTTAAAAATTTACTAAAAAAGGGCAACAACTCCTAAACAGGTCATCTGACCATTTTGATCATGTTGACTTATTTGTAGATCTTACTTTGCTGAACATTATTGCTGTTTACAGTTTATCTCTATCTATAATAATATTCAAGATAATAACCAAAAACTGCAAAATTTCCTCAAAATTACCAATTCAGGGGCAGCAACTCAACAACCGATTGACCGATTCATCTGAAAATTTTAGGGCAGATAGATCTTGACCTGATAAACATTTTTACCCATGTCAAATTTCCTCAAAATGCTTTGGTTTTTGAGTTATAAGCCAAAAACTGCATTTTACCCCTATGTTCTATTTTTAGCCGTGGCGGCCATCTTGGTTGGTTGACCAGGTCACGCAACACATTTTTTTAACTAGATACCCCAAAGATGATTGTGACCAAGTTTGGATTAATTTGGCCCAGTAGTTTCAGAGGAGAAGATTTTTGTAAAAGATTACTTTAATTTACGAAAAATGGTTAAAAATTTACTATAAAGGGCAACAACTCCTAAACGGGTCAACTGACCATTTTGGTCATGTTGACTTATTTGTAGATCTTATTTTGCTGAACATTATTGCTGTTTACAGTTTATCTCTATCTATAATAATATTCAAGATAATAACCAAAAACAGCAAAATTTCCTCAAAATTACCAATTCAGGGGCAGCAACCCAACAACCGATTGACTGATTCATCTGAAAATTTCAGGGCAGATAGATCTTGACCTGATAAACATTTTTACCCATGTCAAATTTCCTCAAAAGGCTTTGGTTTTTGAGTTATAAGCCAAAAACTGCATTTTACCCCTATGTTCTATTTTTAGCCGTGGCGGCCATCTTGGTTAGTTGACCAGGTCACGCAACACATTTTTTTAACTAGATACCCCAAAGATGATTGTGGCCAAGTTTGGATTAATTTGGCCCAGTAGTTTCAGAGGAGAAGATTTTTGTAAAAGATTACTTTAATTTACGAAAAATGGTTAAAAATTTACTAAAAAAGGGCAACAACTCCTAAACAGGTCATCTGACCATTTTGATCATGTTGACTTATTTGTAGATCTTACTTTGCTGAACATTATTGCTGTTTACAGTTTATCTCTATCTATAATAATATTCAAGATAATAACCAAAAACTGCAAAATTTCCTCAAAATTACCAATTCAGGGGCAGCAACTCAACAACCGATTGACCGATTCATCTGAAAATTTTAGGGCAGATAGATCTTGACCTGATAAACATTTTTACCCATGTCAAATTTCCTCAAAATGCTTTGGTTTTTGAGTTATAAGCCAAAAACTGCATTTTACCCCTATGTTCTATTTTTAGCCGTGGCGGCCATCTTGGTTGGTTGACCAGGTCACGCAACACATTTTTTTAACTAGATACCCCAAAGATGATTGTGACCAAGTTTGGATTAATTTGGCCCAGTAGTTTCAGAGGAGAAGATTTTTGTAAAAGATTACTTTAATTTACGAAAAATGGTTAAAAATTTACTATAAAGGGCAACAACTCCTAAACGGGTCAACTGACTATTTTGGTCATGTTGACTTATTTGTAGATCTTACTTAGCTGAACATTATTGCTGTTTACAGTTTATCTCTATCTATAATAATATTCAAGATAATAACCAAAAACAGCAAAATTTCCTCAAAATTACCAATTCAGGGGCAGCAACCCAACAACCGATTGACCGATCTATCTGAAAATTTCAGGGCAGATAGATCTTGACCTGATAAACATTTTAGCCCTGTAAGATTTGCTCTAAATGCTTTGGTTTTTGAGTTATAAGCCAAAAACTACATTTTACCCCTATGTTCTATTTTTAGCCGTGGCGGCCATCTTGGTTGGTTGACCGGGTCAGGCCACACATTTTTTAAACTAGATACCCCAATGATGATTGTGGCCAAGTTTGGTTTGATTTGGCCCAGTAGTTTCAGAGGAGAAGATTTTTGTAAAAGCTAACGCCGGACGACGACGGACGACGGACGACGGACGACGGACGCCGGACGCAAAGTGATGAGAAAAGCTCACTTGGCCCTTTGGGCCAGGTGAGCTAAAAACCACTTTGTCAAGTTTTTAGAACATATTTGCTGAAAGAAAAAACAGTGGAATATGTCTTTTCGAATATCGGCATAATGAAATTCCTTATTCGATGGAAAATATTTGAGTAACGAATGCATTTATAGAAAAAAATAATATGACTATATGAATGACAAATAGTAATCTCCAACAGCATATTTAAAAGCTTTCAAATGTATTTAACAACTTTCTTTAATGTTTGGTTTCTTCATTTTTTAAACTAATTGTTATGAAATTTGTAAAAGATGCATTGAATGAGTCCCATTGAAAGCTTGTTTGGTGGGTGTCTTTCAAACCAGATTTATGATTCATATATCTTTACAAAACTGGTCATGCGAAGCAAAACATGTTTAAAGAAGTTTGACTTTGGCACGGTATATTCATTCTTTTGATGTAATTTTGATGATTTTATGTATGGAAATCTATAGAGCAGATAATTTTTGATTTCTGTTTTGTCATTTCATATCGATTCGAATAATAATTGTCACTTTAATCCAAACTTATTCATAACTTATTACATAATATGTCATAGCTATATATATACAAATATATGAACACTTGCCAAAAAAATAAATCAAAATCAAATAAATCTGTTATCTTTGATTATTTGTACACAAAAACTTCGAAAATGCATTTAAATTGCTTCTAGAGGAAATTGAAAAAAACACCCGAAAAAGATACAAACCAACGAGCTTCAACTTATAAAGCGAGTAATTATTTGAATCTTTAAAGTAAATAATTCTGACAACTTCAGTTGACTTCTAGAACAAATGTCTTACATTTTACTGTTAGGCCAATTAAAATTAATTGATAGATTTTCATCCCCGCCCGCCCCTCTGAAATCGTCCCGCCCCGATTTTTTTTATTTTGAAAAATTTACGATTTCCGGATTTGGTTCATCTCCCGTCTCCGGTAGCCGTCAAACATTTTGTTTCCTTCCAAACTTCCTGTTTCAAATTTCGGTTTTCGTATGTTTCATCGAGTATAAATCATGTAAATTAAAAAAGATTCTGCAGCTCTATGATGACAAAATCGTCTATAGAGAACAGAGATTGATTTCGAGAAGGGCATGTAATAAACGGGTTACAAGTAATACGTTGTGTCCAAGATGGCAAATCGCGGCATGACACAAATTTCTGTGATTAGAAAACCGTTGATTTTTTTATTGATATAATGACTTTGTGGCAGGAATTTTGGACTGTGAATTATACCCTAAGAGCAAGAAAAGTGGAACACATTGGTACAAAAACATAACTGTATAAACAAAATGACGCAAGCACGAACTTGTTCGATTTATGACAATATTTTGAGTTCAAAAAGTCGGTAAACATACACTTAGATTTCTTCTTCTTTTTTTAGTTACAGAAAACCATCAACATTTTGAAGATTACATTCTGGCGCATGTCTAATTGAGGTTGCTTTTCAATTTTTCTTTATTTTTTAAACTTTACAATTTTTTATTGAACTTTAAATTTTTACATTTTTTTTTTAATTTAAAAAAAAATTAAGATAAAAAACAATAAAAGCACCAACCCTTTTGTTTTCAAAACTGTTTCATTTTATTCTGTACTCGTAATTCTTTAGTTGCATATTTGTTTCATTTTATGGAGACAAAAACACGTCGCTTAGAAAGACACATTTGGTGAAGGTAGTCCAACTGAAGAGAGCATTCTTCTTTTATGTTTTTGCTGTTTAGGTTTCTAAAGCAGCAATTACATGTAGAACAGTGGTTGTCAATCAGAGATTTTTATTCATGTTAAGATTTGAAATATTATGTACGATTCCTCATACATGTATATACATGATATAAGCTTATTATTACACTTGCGTATTTGAAGAACGCGTCACAAGAGGGTTTTATAAGAAATAAAAAAATAAAAAATAAAATCCTCCCACCCGCCCCATTTTAAAAAAAAATTTGGATGAAAATCTACTAATTAATTTTAGTTGGCCTTATTTTCTGTTACATTATACATCGATATTGTGATGATATGGACGTCTTAAAGTACATATCTTCAAGTCATCGTCTAGTCAACTGACTGTCAAACTATGGAGGGAATCATCATCTTTATCTAAATGATTAAACTGATTAAATACACTTTCATTTTTAAGGTTAACTTAAAAAGTTAACTGTTCCTAACACATTCGTGTCGTCAAAAGAATTGAAAGTCTTTTGTTGAGATGCAAAACATAGCAAAACACGATTATTTCTAAAATAGTAAAATTTGGCAATTGACAAATAAATGTGGTTTGATGTCATAATTGTACAACAGAATATTTTGTAATACCTTATGTTCTTTTATGATATTTTGAGAAATGTAAAACTTCAATTTAAAGCTTATACGGTAAATTGTTAACAATCTGTCCTTCCGGATGGTCATAAAAAAAAAGAATTGTCCACTACTAGTTCATGTATTTTTTAATGGTCTGTTTCATAGTTGCACAATGCATTTTATGTATAATACAGTGTAGGATAGTATTGATCGTCAAAACGTTTGCATACAAAATATTTACTTATTTAATGACTACAATGAACCAATCGAATCAATAATCAATACCAAAGTAAAATAAAAATGATAACATTTTATGATTTAGATTCAGAGATTTTAAAAGCTAAGATATACAAATTTATTCATATTTATTTTAGAAATAAACCTGTATATTGCTATACAAAATTTGACGTTTCACTAATAACTGTTTGCGGTTTTCGCACTATGACTTTATACCTCCATAATCCTGGACATGTCGTGGCGGTTCACAAATAATTCCTACATCTGTAAAACAATGTATATTATACTACCAGTAGCAAGAAAAGATAATATTTTTTATAGAAATACATGACATTTTTTGTTCCTAGTAAAGTTAAAAGCTTAATGGTATACTATATATATGACTCCATATTCTATCTTCTTGAATTTATTATTATTATGTTTACATTAAACATTTATCGAACGTGGTACATATGATTCCTTCCTGTTTAAAAGGGTTACTATATTGATTATTGTCTGAAATTCAATTGGATATGTTGTAGAGGTGGGATTATATAATTATTAGATATTCTTTTACATTGAGACATTTTCATAGGTGATCATGAAAGATTAGACATATTATAGAATAAGGCTAAAAGAATGTAGAAACAACTACTAGCAGTTACTGACATGCCAGCTCGAGACCTCAATTAAACTGATTGAAAGATTATGTCTTCATCTTGTGAATATCAAGCACAATCCCCCCGTTAAGAGTTAAGTATCAAACCATCATAAGATATATAATAGAAACAAAACCCGTATCTTGCAAAGAACTGGTTTTTAAATGTATATTTTGAATGTGTGTCACTTTTTAGAATATATCATAAAAATGAAATATGATGATGCATTTTATTTGCTTAATAAACAGATGTAAAAGAGAAAAATAAATATTTGAACTACAAACAAACAAGCTGTCTTTATATTACAGTAAAAATTGCATGCTAAATACTTAATCTTTTCAATGTAGTAATTCATGTGATCGACGACAAATTTTCGTATTTCGGCATATCATACATAAATCACAATAAGTTGTCTTCTATTTTGGAATTTAATAAGCAGATTTGACATTACTGCCGATAATTTGCCCGGCAACTTCGGCTGTGTTCTCCTGTGGTTTTAAATTAGTTAATTTGAAAAACACACCCATAATACAATTATAAACTTTAATAAAACTTAACTACTGTACTAAGTCAACCATTTTGACACAAACACTGTTACAAATAAAATATTATAATTTACAAAAATCAAGAAAATACACAATTCATTTGATACAATGTATATGAACAAGTTCTTGGGTCTTGGTATTTTATACTTCTTGTGAAATTAATTATTATGTAATATACTTTGACAGACGTTAAGATTGACATACATGTCACATTCGGTTGCACATCTTTCAAATAAACTCAATATTTTTTGGCATATGCTATTTAAATTTGATATAAAAAAGAAACTGTTGTATTACTCTTTTTTCTATATAGCTTTGTTGTTTTCCTCATTTGAAAATGAATTATAAGCGTTTTGTAAAAATGAAAAAAAAGGAGGGAAAATCATGCTTAATTGTTGGACAGAACTAGCATGATAGAATAATAATCACTTTACTACTCACAAAGAAAACAAATGATTAGTTCCCTTAAAAAAATCGTATTTGTATTAATTTGAGATACAGTTATGTTTTAACAAAAGCTTAAATTAATGGCTAAACTTAGTATTATAATGTATTGTACACGTAGAAAAATTGTTTTCACTGCAAATCACAAAAATGTTCACTTAAAACGTAACGATTTGTTGACACGTTGTCGGTTTAAGTTTGTACTCATTAGAAACTAATAATTCCTATAAAGCATGCCTAACGGTGATATCGGGCCATGTAGTGACTGTATATGACAAAGACATATACAGTCAACGCACTTTGGTTGCTCAAATACAACGAGTGCAGTATAAAAGCCAACAACAACTAGTAAAAAATCTAAGACAATGTGTGACATTCTTGTCCCGCTTGTGTCTTTGTCAAATTGTCTTCTTGTAAAAACTTAGTACATTATGTTCTTTGAGACAAACTTGACACTCACCTTTGATTTAAAGATTGTTTTCAAGAAGAAAAATATTTAGATATCATTGATTTCAAGAAAAGTAGTTCATATTGAAAATGCCAGATACTAAAAAAATCGTATTATACAGTTCATAAAGTGTAGGATGAGCGTCATTTTTCAATCGAATGCTTACTTCATAATAATTTGAGGGATGAACTCTTTCAACATATTTCTAGCATTTGTCAAAACTTTAAAAAGTTAGATAAACATGCTAAATCTTCGATGTCAACACAAGACTTTACTATTATGGGAAAAACTGATGATTTTATTGTTATTTTTTTTCAATTATGTATAATACACGTCTTGATACTGACTGTGTTTTTGATATCAATCAATGAGTTTTTGGCTCCATTTGTGACTGAGGCTTATGGTGAAATAAATATAATTATATCATATTAGTATTGTAATGTCTTAATGTTGACCCAATCATTTTACCATCGCTTCGAAAAAGGGGGGATACTGTTTTACCTCTGTCAGTGTACGGCTTAATACATGCTTTGATGAATACAATCAGTCTTTTTACTATTAAAACCAGATACTGAAGGAGATATGACCCGTTACCTAGTGGACATTAACAAAAATACAGTATCACTCTGGTCCATTTGATGTGCTCAATTTTTCTTACCAGCAATTTAACTGCCGTTGCAAAAGCATCACTTCTTTTGTAAGACCCTAATGTTTATATCTCTTGCAAACAAAATTGCATTGATTTTATAAAACTGTTTATTAGCAAATTTTAACAACTTCGTTTCGTAGTGGACATTTTGTCAGGGACACACCTTCTGAAATTAAATATCCTATGTTAAAAGCTGTTTATTATTATAATATGTTGGCTCTAAACATACTTTTGAATTATTATAAAATATGGATTGTGGGAAAAAAATAAAACATGTGAATATGTCCCCTACGAAATGGTCACCTACGAAACAAGTATGGAAGAAAAACGTTCCGTAGTGGACACTACCTCTACCATGCAGTCTTTTTTTTAACTCTTTTTTCAATTTTATTCGTGCAAAACAAATAACAAGGGTTAGTTTCATTTAATTTTTAGTATGTTTTTATTAACACAGAAGAGGGTTGATGTCAACTACGAAAATGTTTGTCCACTACGAAACGGTTTTGTCAACTACGAAACGCATCAAAATGTCCACTACGAAACATGAGTTGTACCTTCATATGTGAAGTACTGTCTAATCTTTATCGATAAAAAATGGTTCTCCAATTCAGAAAAAAATGAGATCTTTCTAGTATATACAGTAAACAAACAGGATTGTCTATAGGAGACATTTAAAATTGCAATAAGATGTGTGTTTAGAAGCAGTTTCGTAGCGGACAAATGTCCCCTACGAAACAGTACACAAATTATGAAAATAACATCATTTTTAAGAGTATTTAAGATTGCACGTTTTGTTTACAAACAGGTCTATAATAGAGGTATTCAAAATAACTCTTGAAATAAATTTTCAGACAAGTTGATTTTCCATTTTTTTTAGGTCTGGAAGTCACGCTTTTATTGAAAAACGCCCATATACGGAGTAATTTCTGAAAAAATGTTATTACATAAACGTAATAATACAGACAGACAAATTTTATTTTACCCTGATACCCTGATACTTAACTTGATAAGTGTCGGACTAATGGGTTGTCGGAGTATTGGGCTGTCGGAGCACTGGGTTGTCGGACTATTGGGTTGTCGGACTAATGGGTTGTCGGACCAATGGGCTGTGGGACTAATGGGTTGTCGGAATAATGGCGTGTAACCGAAAACATTACATTAAGGTGAATATGAAAATTTGATTGAATAGCGAAGATGAATATATAATCGCTTCAAATTCAAATGAAAGCTAACTTTTAAATACAGTGTATACGTTTCCACTACTGAATCCATTCAATAGGTTATTTCATTCAAATTCCATACTCATTCGGTTTATCCCAATTTTTCAGCCAATAATCCCAAAAAGGCCTACTTCCGTTCGACCCCGTGGCTTTAGCATGTATCTGAATCATTAAATTTATAATGTGTTGTTTTCTTTTTTTTCTCATAGATACCAATTTTTGGTTTGTACGTTTGGCTGTACCTGTGGAAAACATATTTCAAACAGAATAGCACATCATAATATTTAAGGTAATGTTGTTCACCCACTGTAATCAAATATGAATGTCCGCACTTGTCCAATTTAACGTTTGGTCACTGAGTTGGATACTCATCCAGTCGCATTTTTTGCATGAAAACAAACACTGCTATAATTTTCAGTTGTCTTTGGAATACATGTAGGTTTAGTGGCAGCATGTGCAGAATTGTTTATCCTTGAACTCCCATATGTGTGTCTTTATTGTAAACTTACCAGTATTAACGCTATTCTGTATTGGTTTTATTTTAAGCGGCAATGCAATGGTTGCCTCTGACATGTCTGGCAAGTTGTTATGTTAACTTTACAGATGTCAAGCATCTTCAATCTTGTTGCAATCAAATTATGAATTTTCACTAAACACCCGACTTTCATAGATAGACCTTTTTTTGGTTTGTGCTGGATTATGCTTACATTGTAGCTGGTGACGTCTTTTGTTTAAACACTTTTAAATGTGTGACACGCATTGAACAACGGAATAAGTTTTCAAAATGTCATTTCGTTTCGTTTTGACTCTTCTCGCAAATGATTAACCTAAGAAGGATGTACGGTGACCATACATCTCTGATGGTGATTTGTCTCATTGTCAGTTATATACCACATCTTCTTGTTTCTCTTTACATAGAACTAGTCTTAAGCTAGATGAATTACTTTAATAATAGATTGTTTTATGTACTTGTAGTAATGACAAGTTCTTCACATAGACGGGGTTCAAACTGCAGTTTAAGTGACAGAGATGACGGTAGGTACATTTTACTTATTAACACCTAGATAAATAAGCAGGTCTCCTCATTGCTATTATTGTAATGGTTGTTCAGTTTCAAACAGTATATATTAATGGAAATTTACAAGAATAAAATATTACAATGTTACATGAAGTTCAAATTTGGGATTCGGAAACAAGTTTGGAAAAAATTATATAAATCCATCTATTTAACAAACAATACTACGTGCCAACAGTAAATTCAGTTTAAGGTAACATCTGATACATTAAATAAATATACACACATACACAAAATACAACTAAAGTCTAACAAATAAAAGAAAGAAAATGTGAAACAAAAAAAATATTAAAAAAAATTAAAACAGTCAACTCTTCTTTACGTTCTTGATAGACAGTCACTGGAACCATCACACATATCCGATCATAGTCATCTACGCCGGACAATCCACCCGATTTTACATGTTTTTTTTTTTATTATATGTATAAGATCAACTTTCAAAACGTTTTGTTTTATTCATGTATCCAGACACTTTTTGAAATATTTGAATATTGTCCTCGTCAGACTCTAAACTGTCGCCATATAAGATAATCTTAAGATTAAAACAAGAGACCGTCCAGATAGTATCCCTTCTAATTTCATAATATTTCGGACGTTTGAGGAAGTAATGAGATGTAGTTTTTATAAGACCACAGAATCACAGTGCGTCTTCAATGAGATTTTTTTTTAAATAGATGGTCCCTCAAAACACTACCCTGGAGTCTGAGTCTTGCTAAACGTATCCGTTTTCTTCTACAGCCTAAGTGAAAATACAAAGGTATTTTATTTATATTTTGAGATAGATACGTCTTAAAACCCAATTTTGATTGATTGAAACGAATGCCGTCTGGAATATTATTTCAAAGGTTTATGACGGCTGGTAGAAATGACTTTTGATACTATCTGCATAATACCGTTTGTAAATTTTAAGACCCCCTAGTCCTGTGGTCGTGTAGATCTAGTCTTTGATTTAGAACTAATACAGCTAGAAAATCCGGACAATCTCCGTGAAACTTTTGGTGAAATTTTAATAACTTATGTTCATTACGCCGAGACTGCAGAGTTCCCCAACCGGTTTCATCGTACAGCAACTGTCTCTTAGTACCACTTGTAACAATTCTTGCTGCTTCTAGTTGTAAGTTTTCCAGAGATGTTATAAATAATCAGGTATGTTATCCCAGACAATGTCCCAATATTTAAGACTGGGCGTATAAAAGATAATCGTTTCTATTGTTTTCCTTTTTAAGTTTAAACTTAAATTAGCTTTCGGGATAATGCTAATATAGGATGAGCTTTATCAATGATAATTTTTACATGATAATTCCAGCTTCCATCTTCATTTATGATAACCCCTAAATGCTTGTGCGACTCAACTTATTTTATGATATTATTATTCATATACACTGGTAGGTGATGAGGTTTATGGTGCTTTTTTGAAATAGTCATTATTTCTGTTTTGTTTTGGTTGAAATTGACAAGCCATTGGTTAAACCAATTATATATTTTCTCAATATCTTTTTTTAGATTTTCTGCCGCTCCATATTCGTTATCAACCACTACATAAATTGAAGTGTCATCAGCAAAAAGTTTAATATCACAGTCTATATCATTAACTACGTCATTTATATAAATAAAAAATAAAATAGGACACACGATACATCCTTGGTGTACCAAAGCTGAGTCATGCTCGTTGTTGATTGTTTCGGATCCCCGGCAAGGACAACCTGCTGACTTCTTGAGTTTAAATAGCTTTCAAACCAAAGTAGCCATTTTCCATTAATTCCGATTTTTTAAAGCTTATAAAGTAGTCCTTTATGCCAGACTCGGTCAAAAGCTCGACTTATGTCACACAAAATTAACCTGACCTCTTTCCCTGCATCTTATGCTTTAACAAAAAAGTTAATTATACATAGCAGTTAGTTTACCGTCGAATCACCAGGGATAAAACCGGACTGGAATTTTGTTAATAAAGAATTAGTAATAATAAATTTAAAAAGGTATTTAAAAATGCATCTCTCCATTGTCTTACCAATGTTAGATAGATATTGGTCTATAATTAAGTTAAAATTCTGGGCTACCTTTGTTGTTATAGAAAGGGATAACATTTGCTAGTTTCTACTCATCTGAAAAGGGGTAGAATAAACAGATTTGTACGCGGATACTTCAAGACAGTTGCTACCGACCTCAGGAGACTTGGACTGATTGAATTAGGCCCTGTAGCTTTTGAAATATCAAGATTTACAAGCACATATTAAACATCCTGTTCGCTTATAATCAGTTCCTCTAGTTTTGTTTGTCTATTATATACATTGTAATGTGCAGCTCGGACATTTAGAAGTTAGATAATTTCATCATTTAAGTTTAAATTATATTTACATTTTAAAATCTAATTTTCTTTTATAAAATCCTAGATCACTGCATGTGAACTGCACAATAAAAATTAGTAGGATAGTGATAGTTGATGATTGTTATTTCAATGATGTAAAAAGAATATCCTATTGAAGTGTATGTTTTTCAACATGGGCTTGATATATATAAGGGGATGGTTGAGATCTCACTAAACATGCTTTACCCCGTCGCATTTTAGCGCATGTCCCAGGTCCGGAGCCTCATATCTAGTCAGTATTGTATGATTTTTTTTATGTTTAGTTAAAACATTCTGACACGTTATTAACATAACAGTGTAATGAGTCTTTTTGGTATATCGGCATTAACAAATGATTGTACGTCCTGAATGTACAAAGAACTAAACAGCTTTTTGGTTATATACTCGTCAGGAAAAAGGATATAAAATGCGTAATACAAAATTAATGCGTAATGCTTTGAAACGACAATTAGGCGTCATTTAACAAATCAAGAAATGACTATTTTAACAGGTTTAAATTTGTAAATATTTGTTTGACATTCAATTTATTTATTAATTTTCCTGACGTCATCTTATCACGTGAAATTATATTTCTAAACGTCATACAACATATCTTACTACTTCTTGGGATTTGAAGGATGAACGCATACTGATGTTTCTTTTACGGCCTTCACTGGCGGATCTAGAAATTTTCATAAGTGGGGGCCCACTGACTGCGCTAAGAGGGGGCCCGCTCCAGTCACGCTTCAGCGATTCCCTATATAACCAACCAATTTTTTTCCCAAAAAAAGGGGGGGCGGGCCCCCTGGTCCCCCCTCTAAATCCGCCTCTGGCCTTTATCAAATAGAAAAAACAAGCAATCTTCATGTACGACTGTTTTCTTTCTGTCCCATAGTTGTCAAAATTTCAAATCATCAGAGAAAATTAAAATATTTTGCCATCTGTAGCAATTATACTCTCCCTTTTTACATAGATGTTCAATTGATGTTTTTTTATCAGCAATAGGCCTTCAATAATGAGAAAACCCATACCGTATAGTTTTCTGAACGCGCAGACATGAAAATGAGATACAGTTCAAACGAAAAACCTAACGGATAAATTTGTAACAAAACAATTTACAAAAAACAAATACGAAAAACATGAATCATATACAATCACTAAATTCCAAACTCCTCATTGGGAACAAACACATACAGAAATGGCCCGGCTAAACATGGTTGTTAGGGGTCATCCCGAACTTAACATTGACCAGCGTCATAAGTAAAAACTAAAAATCCTGCGCAAAAAGCTAAACTTAATAGCTTGATACGGAGACCAAAACCATAATAATTAAACAAAGCACCATCATAATAATAATCACAGTTACTTAAGGGTAGTTCAGAGTCAATTACAAAAAAAAATAATGAATAAATAATGTTACCCCATACTTAAACATCTACATGTATCAGTATTTAGTGTTATGACAACTTAAACAGCATTAAAGAAAAAAACTTGTATAAGATTAAAATATGTGTAAACAGTATTGACAGGATGTAGGATCATTTGTAAATGTACATACATGTATATTGCAATAAACATTTGGTTTTGCTTAATTGAAAAAAAAACATGGTTTGTACCTATTAGTAAAATTGAGAATGGAAATGGGGAATGTGTCAAAGAGACAACAACCTGACCATAGTGAAGAAAACAGCATCATTAGTATATAGTTTTTTTTAAATATTTCAATACTCAGATAAATTGATGTACCATTTAGGCATGCGTTCATTCAAACGATAAATGAGTAAACATATGTCAATTAGAAGTTTTGGAGCTCTATAAACGACATCATCGTATGAGATCTTTTTTTATATAAGAAATCAACAGGTAAATCCATAATTTTAACGTTGCAGCAGTTAATGTGCAATTATAAATATGGTCTATAAAGAGATCAACTCCCAACTATACTACTGCCTTTCGATAGTCATGTCTTCTTTGACTGTCCATGATGTTAAAATACTAAATCCCTGGGATGTGCTTTAGTTGATTTTAGTCTCTGATTCATGATGTTTTTGTTAATAATTGTGTTTGTCTTTAAACAATCTGTCATTAACTACGAGTACTCTCAAATCGTACTTACTTGTTTATACCATTTGTAATGCTTTTTCGTTATTTGATGTTTACTTCTTCATGGTTTTATCTGGTCTATATACCAGCTTTAAGTGTTTGGTATTACTATACATTTTCACTTCTTCGTACTATGAACATCAAAATTGTTTATTTTGTGAAAATATTTCCTTTCTCCATAGATTTGCACATGTATACCTATCAACAAACTTATTTGTATTTACCTAGTATGTATAATATTGTTTAAAAAGGCGGATTTTTGTTTAAGCTAATCTTTTGTTTTTTTCTGAAATTGTATCATATTTCACAGCGATATAAGACTGTTACCTTAATTATTCATCCCTTATTTTATGTGATGTTACACTATTGTTTCTGACAAGGGTGAATGTTTGGTACTATTTATTTATTTGTTTGAACTTGTTCTAAGTCAAGAATCTGATGTTCATTAGTTTGTTGGTGGTACTATTGTAGTTCATAAGTGTTTCTCATTTCTGTTTTTTTTTATAAAGAATAGACCGTTGCTTTTCCCGTTTGAACCAAATCTCCGTGTTGAAGTCCGTACTTTGACCTATAATGGGTTTCCTTAATAAATTGTGATCTGGATGGAGAGTTGTCTCATTGACACCCATACCACATCTTCTTATATATAAGCAGATTTGTTAATGATTACTCAAACACTGTTTCGTATCTATTCGATTTTTTTAACAACCTTAATAAAAATACCCCCCCCCCCCCCCCGTAGAAATGAAGAAAAAAAATCAAAATTTCTCCAATGTTCACGTAAAGATATTTCGACTACTTGGATTGCAATGCCAACTTATTAAACGGATGACGTATAACAGGTAAATTGCTATGAAGGGTTCAAAGATAAAAACATATTTACATGTATTTTCAAATATGTTAAAGAGATTTCATGTTATTTACCAGATAGACGGTTTTTAAAAATATCTAATGAAAACCAGACTGCAGTATATATATGGCTTACATGTACTAGGATCTGCAACTATTTCGTATAAAATTTATGCTCCAAAATATCTCAAATCTCCTTTTTTGAGAGTTTGTTGCAAACTCTGAATTTTAATTCAAAATTAAAAAAACACTTTTCCCCGTTTCCAATTTAAGTAGGTTGCAAACCTGAATATTGTCTCCAAAATGTAAATAAAATGAAATTTACAAAATTAATGGCTGTCACGTTGATGCAAACATTACAAAACATGTTTAAAATGGCCTTAAACAACAATTATTTATGTATTATGCATTAAATCGCCTTCACCAGGAATATAACAGTTCTACATTCGTACTTAGAATTGACCGGTATATGTTAAGTTTTTTCATCAACGGTTCGAAACGCTTGAAAGTTTTGCTTTAGATAAATCTCTGTATCTTTCTTTTAATTGCAGGAGAAGACGATGCTAGAAGGCCGTTTGATGTAGATGTAAGTTTCCGAATTATGTGCGATAAAAGATAAAAATGAATGTAAACAATTCTTAGTAAGACATTTATATTTTATATTTGTGTTTTTGTTTTTGACTGCATTGTTTCAGTTCAAATTCGTGACAAATTCTAATGTTTTTTTAATTAAAAAAAATGTTGATGTTATTTACTTTTATATACTAACATGGTATAGATCGTTTAGGTTAAGTTCCAGGTATATCTATTTAGAACAATTGTTTAGCTCATTGGAATTTATTATAAAATATTCATTTCAAGTATATTATAGCAATTGTCTATAAATTATCTGAAAAGTCGAACAATTTTCAAATTCGAAAACAAAAATGTTGGTAGAATAAGTGACTATCAGATAAATGGTATGAAAACGCAGTATTTCGAAGTGTTTTTTTTTAAGGCACGGAGTTTAAATTTAAAAAAGAAAACGAACCTGCGCTTTCTGAATAACGTTCTTGCTGTCAGGTTTCTACACAATGTCATGTTAAAGGGGGTCTTGGATTTTGTTTGATAGTTTCACTACGTATCCTTGTAAAAATAAAAGACATTTCACCCCTGTACTCGCTATTTGATGCATTAGAAAGGAAAAAGATTTGCAAAAAAACACGGTCTATTTATATAATTAGTGGACAACGGTATTTTAGGACGATAACTTGACCAATATTTCCCTAAGTGTTTAATCAGTGTCTGTTTGATCACAAATTTGGAATATTGAAAAACTAATCCACTTTCATAAAAATACTGGTTAATACCGTTTCAAAAATCTCCCCCCCCCCCAAAAAAAAAAAATAACACAAACTAAATCCAAGAAATGAAATAAAATTGTAATAATTAGGAGTAGATGGATGAAATAATACACCAAGCGATCTTGATACTGCTTTCTAATTTATGGAAATACTAATTGATGATTTGTTAAATACGTTAAGATTTATAATGATAAGTACTTATACTGAAAAATGAAGTGATTATCCACTTATAACCAATTGCATAAAATATTGGTAAAGAATGTTTAAGAATTTCAAGATTACATTGATGTTAACGAATGCTAGAGCATTCGGTCACTGTATATCATGTTTTTAAAGCGATACGGGTTATTTGCAAAAGAGTTTACATCTATAAAAGACTGACCCCAAATTTCTCTTGTAACTTACAATGTATGATGACAATCATTGCTTTTGTCGAGCCCGCAATGTTTGTGTCAGAAAGCTCGAAATAGGATTAGTGAACCGGCGGCGGCGGCATAAAATTACTTATTTATACAACATGTTTCAAACATAAAAAAAATACACAACAAGCGTATGATCCAAAGTTAATACTGACACAGCAGACCAAAGCCAATTAACTAATAAAACCTCAATGCGTAATAGACCACTTGATAAGAGAATTACAGGCATGATCAATGATTAGAGCTTCTGTATACAAATAAATATAAATAAACCTTGACCGCATATAATTGATAGCTTTTAATGACCGCTCTTATACGAACGATCACAGACAATATACCATAATTATAAAAGTAGTTATTGTTGATATAAAGCATGTAAACGTCCAGCAGGAAGTATTTCAAGATACTCAGTCTGATATTGTTGAAGTAGTGAATAAATATAAAACATGCAAACTATACAAATATTTGGACTTAAGGGCAACACGTTATGTTACAGAAAACTTCCTTTGGCCTCAGTGAATAAAAAGCGATGAATGTAAACTAACTGACGCCAACATTATACTTAACTATCCGAGCAGTGTGCGCGGCACAATGTGTGAATGCTTAAGGATATTTTTTTCTCTAGTATCATGTAATTCACTCACGTGGAAAATCAAGGAAGGCTATACCGCTCGGGAACGGCCTGCTAAAGTACTCTGAGACAAGTAGACTGGTAGTCGTACACACACGTGTATGCAAATACCCCTATGGTTACGCATTTCTGTCAAAGATATGTGGCTAGCTCAGGCTCATTATTTTAGCGGCAAATTATCCTTAATTATCTGAGAAAATACGATCATTTTATGTACATACTGTGCGTTTTGTGTCAACTGCAGGTAGAATGTAATTTTTGTTTGTTCTTGATTTACAATATGACAGAACTGAGTGAATTATTTATTTGTATATCTCTAATCATTGTTCACGCCTGTAATTTTCTTATCAAGTGGTCTATTAAGGTCAACGCATTGAGGTTTTGTTAGTTAATTGGCTTTGGTCTGCTGTGTCGGTATTCACTTTGGATCATACGCTTGTATTTCATTATGTTTGAAACATGTTGTATAAATTAGAAATTGTTAATTGATGTTTATATTAATGTTAAATATTCTGTCCGACTCGGCTTCTGCTAAAATCATTATTTATTTAGGTGGACGACGCATAAAAATTCTTAGTAAAGTTTAATATTCCAAAAGTTAGAAGACCAAGATGCTTCATAGTTTTTGAGACCTCATTTTCAGGATTCAACGACTACTTAATTAAAGTTCATATTTTTTGTACAGCCCGTAACAGAGTAGTGATCGAATTCGCGTTTCTTTACCGTCAGAATAAGTTACGTTATCGACAAACTTATTTCAGAAGTGACATAATTTAATTTTCTTCATCGACAAAATATTTCATGTCCAACGTGTAAGTTTTCATTGTCTAAGTCAAAGTTTTTTTAACACAGTAAAACATTTTTTATAATCAACCTCTGTCATTGGCATTTTCATTTTAACGGTAAAGGATCAAATACGGGATCTCCGAAATTTATATCATTTGTTATGAGGAAATCATTATTCAATCGAATATATGTCTTTGTTCATGACACATATTGTGAAATACGAAGGAGTTGAAATGATCAAATACTTTCGAACTGACGGAAACAAAAATACATAATCTAGAATGTGTGTTCTGTCATAAATAATGGCTTCGTCGTGCGAATCGACCAGATCATGTTACATGTAACTGATCTTTAATAGCTGTAGAAACAGTTGGTGCAACCTCGATAAAATCTTTATCAATTTTTAGTGATAAATATTCATGACTACAATGATAATGAATTTATTGGAGTCACATCCACTGTTTATACTGTAAACATGAACCCGTCGGTTAGTGCAATGAAGACACTTTTAAAGATTGAGATTGTTGGTTTATTCCTTACACCTTCGAGGTATTAAAAATATTTCAGTGTTTATTTAAAGTTAAATTTATTTTCAAATCTCTTCTGTTTAAAATTGTCGAAACTTCCGTTCAAGATTTCTATAATAAATACCCTTTTGTACAAGAAGTCTTTCTTTATAGAAGTATAGATCTGCTGGTTATAGATTTTTTTTATAACTTTCATTATTGTGACGACGCGCTATGAAATTCAGATTAATTTATAAACACAAATAAACACAAATCTTTTAAACAGTTCGACGAGTGCGTCAATGTTACAGTAGTCTGTTTACTGTAAGTTACTAAGCTTGGCCCGATTCATCTGTCATTTATGGAAACTAATTCACCACTTTCTGAGACATTCATTTTTATTTCACCATCAGACATGGAGCTACATTTGTAACTAAAGGAAAACTTTCAAATTAAAGAAATTTGACATGCTATACTGAAACTTTTTTATAATCAATTCTGGGAATCAATTAAACGACTGTGTATTGTTCTGGGGTTCTATAACTATATATGAAAGCCTAATGTTCTATAAATGTTCTTTATTTCCATACATTACATACTTCCCAGGGGAAGGTAGAAAGCTGAAATTAATAAAATGTTCCTATTACAATATGTCTTAGTATAATAAACAAAAATACACAAATTAGGTAAGTATCAGGTAAGTACACATGCACTAACAGTATATGAAAACACACATCTAAATCAATCAATCAGTCAAAAGCTCACACATCGAAATCCTAGTTAAACACTTGCAAAGTGTCCTATAAAACCTGTGCCTATAAATATGTTACATGCTTATATACGCATGCCTAAACAATGACTACAAACTAGCATATAAGCATTCCTAAGGTGTAAATATACATAACCAACAATTCCTAGTGTGTAAGTTTGCCTATCACTACATGTAAGAAAAGATAATGGTTGGTAATTCCTAGACAGAGAATTTTACTTTTGTGTCTGTAATAAAATAAATGCAAAACACCTAAAAAATATATATGTCTATGAAGGTAAGTATTTAAAATACTTTTATATAGGTTTACAAAGTGTGTATTGGCTGGACCAAGTTAGAAATTCAGTTCGTATGAACCAAACAATAGAACCCTTATTTACGGGTTGAAAACACAAAAATGTATACCTTGCACTATTTGTGTGCATACTTCTAAATACATAATAAAAATATGATCAGGCAGGGAAATAAACTTACTCTGTGGGGGACTTCTATTATTCTAATTTTGTTTTGATTGAACTGAAAACGTGTTCTATGGCTGAATTTTGAGAGCTATATTCGAAAGGGGATGGGATCTACCCCAAAATGCGTTTTCTCTAAACCTGTACAAAGAAGGATAACTCTATACCAAAAAAGTGAAACACTACAGACTACTTTTCTTAGATATGTGATTTTTCATGGTCAAATTTTTTCATTGGTAACGGACATTTTGAGATTTTTTATTGTAAAAAAATGGTGTTTTTTTTTAAAGAAATCAACATTCAAAATTTAGAACTTCATGAACATGTACAGGAAGCTGAATTATTGCACATCTATGTACTACTTAAAATTGTATATACTTCGATCTGTTGCGTCCTTAAATGTTCTGACCGTCTTAAGATTTAATGTACGGAAATGTTTCGGTAAATTAAATTCAAATCCGAATTGAATGTTTATGACACACAAAAAGAGAAACCAGAATCTCTTGATGACCAAACATATGTACACGTTGGGGCGATTTAGAGCTTTTCAGAAGGAGTGAGATTCCACCCTTGTTGAAAGCCTTGTGGAGACCTCTAGATTTTTAAATTCCCTCCGTTTAGAAAACATTTCAAAGTTATTGATTGAATTCAAATCCATCACACATACGGTACACATTGTAGTCCGAAAAAATATAGGACTTCATTCCTATCAAACACCTTTTTAATTGTTTACCAGTATATTTCTTTTAGTTTTGGGTAAAATTGTAAAGGAAATAATACTATCAAGACGTCCTTCCATAAATCTTTTTTTTCTGTTCTGACTTTGAAGAAATGACTACTGTTCGCCCAATCGAAATGGTGTATGGACATATTTTGTTTCATATTATTAGAATTATTTTCAATATCATCGGTATTAAACTTGATTATCGACACATGAAAGTTTGTCAGCATTGTCAATCTTTTTAACGTTAAAGTACCAATAGTTCGGTCACTACTCAATTAAGTTTGCCGATAACGTAGCTAATTTTGACGGTAAAGAAACATCTATTCGAGCACTTCTCTGTTACGGGCTGTAAGTTAATTTCATACTAATTAAGAGTTATAGGATAGCTGTATTTATTATGTGCATAAATGCTAGATTTCATGGATCAGTGTACAAGGTGAAGTTTTCATGGTTAAGTCCAGATCTCAGATACCTACCTACCTATCCTCTTCATGCCGGTCGGCATTTTAGGCCCTGATACATTTTACCATTTCACACGGTCTTTAGCTGCTGTTCTTGCTGTACCTCAGCTGTTCCATCCAAGTGATGTTCTTTCAGTCTCTACAGTCCGTCTCTAGGTGGTTTTGGGACGTCTAACTTTCCTTTTCCCCTGTCTGTGATGTATTAAGCTCTTAAGATGAACCATAAGCTTTCCTTGTGGATGACCAGCTTGTTCTTGTCTCAGCTCTTCGTCTTTTCCTTCTTGCATTCTTTGGAGGAGGATTTTTGTGAATACCTTTGGCAAAGAAAGTAGTGTAATGCCTCTGTAGTTATTGCAGCATGTTAGATCTCCTTTTTGTACTATCTTAACTATAAGAGCTTTATTCCACTGGTTGGGTATTTCATCCCAAATCCGTATTATATTGTAAAACCTGTGTAAATACTTGGTGGTTGTTATTATGGCACATCTCAACGGCGTTGCGGTGACACATTGTTATGCTACGTTTCTTTTTTGCTTATTATTTTTATTTATTCTTCCACTTTTTTTGTCTAGCTTATATCTTGAAAGTGTATCAACCAATGGTCATGGAACTATACCATAATGTTAATAAGCATGTGCAGAATTGCAAACGGGGTATGGCATTTTCAAGATGGCCACCATGAAAACAGCAAAAATGTGAAAAAAATGCTCCATAGTAAATGAAACTTCACACAAATATTAACTGGCATATGCAGATATGATATTTGACTTTGGAATTTCCATAATGGCCGCTGTTACCATGGAAACAGCAAACATGTAAAAATGCTCCAAACTTAGTAATTTTGCAAAAATGATAAAAAGCATGTGTATGTGTGCTCTTTAACTTATGAATTTTCAAAATGGCTTTCATTAACATGGCAATGGGGGAAGGGTGCCATCCGTTATTGGTAGCAATTACAAATCTAGTTGTATTTGCTTATAGTCTATCAACTGTTATGCCATCTATGCCACCTTACTTACCATTTTCATTTTTTTTTTTTAAAGTTCTGTGTTGTCTAGTAACCAGGATATGGTCTATTAGATTTTCTTGTGTCTTGTTTGGTGATATCGATGTTTCTTTGTGTTTGTCTTTATGTGGAAAGATTGTGCCAGTTATAAACAAGTTGTTCCTTTGACAAATATCAATGAGGTTTTCTCCATTTTCAATTCTTTTCCCTATTCCAAGCCTTCCAATAATGTTCTCATGACCTTCATTGTTCATCCCAACATTTGCATTAAAGTCTCCCATTACTAAGATGATGTCATGTTTAGGTGTTCCTGCTATGACTCTATCTAGCTGTTCTATGAAGTTTACTTTTGTTTCATCTGTAGCATCGTTGGTCGATACATATACAGTGATGATACTTATCTTAATGGTTGTTGTATGAAAACTGTCATACATTAATCTCTCAGTGATTGGCTTCCATTCAATCAGTGCCTTTTTTCCCTGTTTGACAAGCATCATTCCAACTCCCCCCTGGTGTAATCCATCATTTCTGCCTGAGTATAATAATACTTAACCATTTTGAAGTGTAAGCTTTCCACTGCCTAGCCATCTGACTTCGTTTAAGGCCAATATTTCTATATTGTATCTGTCCATTTCCACTTCTCTAGTTTTACCTGTGGCATACATAGTTCTTACATTCAAACTCCCTAGAAGTAAACTTTTTTTTATTTTATCTTTATTTTTTATTAAAAATATACCCTATAGGCATTAGGTCTACTATATTTGGTGTATGTAATGATTGTTAGGTGTACATCTACAACTGGCATGTGGCATCTGACATTGGCGTCATTTTCACGGTTCATTCCTCAATGTTACTTTTTTTTTTGGTGTTTTGATCTGTTTTCTAATTCTATATACAGTAGTTTAACTATGCTTGGTGTATTGGAAATATTTTACGATGTACATGTCAGTCTTGCAGGATTCATTTGACATTGTTCTCATTTTCACGGTTCTTTGCTTAATATTAAGTTTTTGTGTTTTGGTCTGTTTTTCTTATGATGTTTGTAGTATGGCAACTATATTTGGTTTACACATGATTGTAGGCTATATTATATTGTATACATTAACTGACCTTCACCTCGTTTTTTTCATTGTCTATTGCTCAATCTTCAGTTCTTCTAGTCAACTTTATTTCTTAGATGCTATTAGCAATAGGTCAACTTTATTTTATGCATGGAATGATTTTAATGTGTAAATGTTTGTCTGTCAGGGTTCATCTGACATTAACGTCATTTTCTTGGTTCATTGGTCATTATAGAATTTCCATGGTTTGGTTTGTTTCTTTTATATTCTAAGTAATAGGTGTATTTGTATCCACATGTCATTGCCAATGGATAATTCTTATTTGAATGTGATTATATTTTGACACACTTGTTTTCTATGAAGGAACAATGACAATTTGCCGTCTGATATGCGTTTTAAATTATTGTTGCAAAGTTATATTCTATAAGGAGTTCAACGCCAGTCTGAGTGCTAGATTTCAAATCACATCTCTGATATAATCGAATTCTTGGTAATTTCAGTGACTTAGATAGATATTAGAAGATATGGTATGAATGCCAATGAGACAACTCTCCATCCAAGTCACAGTTTGAATAAGTTACAAATAAAGGCAACAGTAGTACTGTAGTATACCGCTGTTCAAACTCATAAATCCCAAAATAGGTCAAAGTACGACCTCCAACACGAAGAGTTGGCTAACAGCAACCAGGAAGCTATTAAAGGCTGGACTGAGTATAAAAATAATTCAAACAGGAAAGTTAACGGTCTAATGTAGACATGCTATATAAAAACGAAAAAAGAGAAACACGTATTAAAAAACGACATCCACTGAACATCAGGTTCCTGACTAACGCAACGGTTTTAAACTTTTGAAAAGGCATATAACGGTTTTGAATTTGCAATAAAAGATTGAAGATAGAAGAAAAATCTGTATTTTGACACAGAAATAGGAAATGAAAAGCAAAGGAACTGTTTCCATGATTGAATTCGCGAATATAAATCTTGTAACATTTTAACAACTACAGTATGGTCCAGTTCCATAATTACCCTAGACATATGAATCTCTCAGAATCACTTCTATGTAATAACAATTCAAAAGTTCGACGAGAGTAGGTGTAAAGAATATTTGCGAATAATGATTCGATATAAAACAAAATGTTTATCCTTGATATTAGTTAATTCAGTTATTTATTATTATTATGTTTTTTTTTATATGTCTACGTATCAATACCTTACATGTAGGGAAACTAATGTAACCAGTAGATGTACAAGGAAAGACCTTACTGTACTTCTTCTGATTATTCTGAGTATTCTTTCCGCCTGCTATATAAAAACGAAAAAAGAGAAACACGTATTAAAAAACGACATCCACTGAACATCAGGTTCCTGACTAACGCAACGGTTTTAAACTTTTGTAAAGGCATATAACGGTTTTGAATTTGCAATAAAAGATTGAAGATAGAAGAAAAATCTGTATTTTGACACAGAAATAGGAAATGAAAAGCAAAGGAACTGTTTCCATGATTGAATTCGCGAATATAAATCTTGTAACATTTTAACAACTACAGTATGGTCCAGTTCCATAATTACCCTAGACATATGAATCTCTCAGAATCACTTCTATGTAATAACAATTCAAAAGTTCGACGAGAGTAGGTGTAAAGAATATTTGCGAATAATGATTCGATATAAAACAAAATGTTTATCCTTGATATTAGTTAATTCAGTTATTTATTATTATTATGTTTTTTTTTTATATGTCTACGTATCAATACCTTACATGTAGGGAAACTAATGTAACCAGTAGATGTACAAGGAAAGACCTTACTGTACTTCTTCTGATTATTCTGAGTATTCTTTCCGCCATACTTTAACGACGTTTCCCCAAAAAAGTATGTGCCATGTTAAAATGATATTAGGTTTCTATTATCGGTTGACCAAAAGCTATCTTGTGACCCATTAACATTTCCTTTATAGCGGTTATCTCCCATAACACATGAAATCTTGTGATCATTTTAACTCCGTAACTATAATAGGTAGAAAAAAAGAAGGGTGGAATTTGTTTAGAAGCGGACCCCGGTTCCTCGTTACATTTGGATTGAAAATATTCAACGACTCATTTGTAGGGTTATGCCCCTTTGAAAATTAACCAATGTCAATTGGCCACAAAAACTCAAAAATCGTAAGTTGTAGCCACCTAGGATTTTCACCAATGGTCACCAATTCACGTGACCATGAAATCTGACCTAAGTCAAAGTCAAGGTCATGACCTAGATTATGATCTCAGCTTCTTATCGGATCTACTCAATTACCGTAAAAGTTGACTGATAAAATGTAACAAAGAAAATGTGTGTCTTGTTGAGATCAACATTTGTTATGTTGGAACCAAAATGTTTGAACCAACTATAATGGACCTAGGGCACAAAAAAAGTTTTTCGAGCTCCGAAATTAAGATTTTTTGCTTATAACTCAAAAGAGGGTAAAGATAGAAAGAAACTTTGATATACAAAAAAGTTCAGCATAATATGATCTACAAAGTAAGGTCAAAGTCACTAGCAATGACATAAAAAACCTTTATAGCGACCATATGTTTTTGAACTTTGAAGGCTAGGAATACTATAAATGTGACATTTTCAATACTGGAAATAATATTGTTATCCTTAGAGATGATTTTTGTCCATAGCAACCACTTGCTTTAGAGTTTAGAGCTTTAGTTTCAAAGCATACTTCAACCATGGCATAACCTCTTTAAAAAAACCTTTGA
Organism: Mytilus galloprovincialis; assembly: GCF_965363235.1. Classification (NCBI taxonomy): domain Eukaryota; kingdom Metazoa; phylum Mollusca; class Bivalvia; order Mytilida; family Mytilidae; genus Mytilus; species Mytilus galloprovincialis. The sequence continues at coordinate 65,208,039 of NC_134848.1, forward strand.
ATAAAATGTTGACATATTTATGTATTTGATGCGAAGAAGGTGCAATTATCAAAAGTGTAGCACTGAGAGAGGGTTAAATAGTTTATTGATGACGAAATATTACCGAATGTGGTTCCGGCAAATATTTCAATGTCTTCACTTTGAACATAATTTGAACGAAACGTTAATACACACAAAGAAGCTGTTATATTATTAATTTTCAATTTAAATATTTAAGTAGTTATCAAAGGTACTAGGATTATTATTTAATACTTTTTTCCATATAAATGAATGTATTTCGACTCCGGATCAAGTCCAAATTGAATGAATCGAAATTTCGATTGAGTCGAACTAAATGTACGATCTCAAGGTTAACAAAAGCATTCAAAATTCATTATTTATCACTGACCACTGTAATTGATTGATGACATGCTATTTCTTCGAGTGTTTACCTAAGATACATTGTTAATATTCATAAAAAAAGTATTTAAAATGTTTATAAAACAAAGTGAAGATTAAGACTTCCGTTGATGATCACCTAAAAACTACTCTATCGGCGTCTTTAATCATGTTGCATTTTCTTTTGTAAACAAAGAGTGAGATGAAACAAAATGAAGTGAAATCTAAATTTTTCTAAAATCTGTTGTACCCGAGAATAATCAATTTTGTGAACTTTTAACAACCTTTGTAACTGAAACAATGGAATAAATAAAAATAATGTTATCATAATAATGAAAGACCATGACATACACATACATCGATCTGATACCAGAATATAGATCCCCTTCAAAATTCATCCGGATTTGTTTTAGCTTTACCAATCTCAGTAATAGTTGTGTCCCATGGTCTGTTAAACTTCCGGTTTTCGTTTTAGTCGAACTACGTGTATCTCGAAATAATTCTCTGATCCGGCCGACTTCGAGATAACGAGAGTCGACTGTACTTTAAAAAGCTTTTAAACCCCTTTCGTCTAAGAACATTTATGTAAGAGTTTGTTTCCTAATAAATAGTTTGTATCAGTCATTATGAAAATGACGAATGTATGAAACAGTACAAACTACTGCCTCTGCATACGCACACGAGTTTATTTCTGGTTTGTGGTCGGTTTCTCTATGATCGATGAATAGTTGGCTGCACAGTTTCTATAGGATGTGAATATTTTCGTCTATCTTCATTTAAACGTTTAAGTCCGCTTTTTTAAAAATGTCCTATAAGTATCTGTCCTTACGTTTTTGATTTGTCATAGTGTAGTGATTTATTTAAAGTTTAAAATAAAAAAATAAATACTGTCTTCATATGTCTTGATATTCACCCCCAAAAATATGAACTGAGATTTCATTTGCACTTTTCTAAATATGGACAATGCAATTTTCTAGGATTATTATTTAATACGCCAAACACGCGTTTTGTCTACATAGGACTCATCAGTGACGCTCAGATCAAAAAAAGTTATAAAGCCAAACAAGTACAAATTGTTTCTTTCCATTATTTTTTACAATGATATGATACTATTACTTTCTGTAATCTTTTAAACATTATTTAAAAGTTAAGGTGGATACATAACAACAACATGTCGGAAATAAAAGAACTTTAAGTAAATTTGCAAATGTTACATTTTTATCCACTAACAAGTGTTAATTACCTATTACTTACAGTTAAATAAATTGCCTATAAGCACATATCTTTGGAATATTATCATGGAATATGAATGTAAAGCTGAATTTATGTGTCACAACCTTATTCTTTTTCAAATTTTCTAAAAAAAAACTCTACTTATGTAGATTCCATTAATATTCGGATTTATAATACTTCTTTTTTAGATAGGCAAAATAAATGATACCAAAGAAATAAGGATTATAATAGTTGGAAAAACGGGGGTTGGAAAAAGTGCCACTGGAAACACAATACTAGGAACGTCTGATTTTGATTCGTTTATCAGTGGAAGTTCTGTTACACAGAGAGGGCGAATAAGAATGATGAAATGGAATAACATTATCGTGCATGTTATCGATACCCCGGGTTTTTTTGATACTGAGACAAGCCCAGAGAAAGTTCTCGTTGAAATAATCAAAAGTTGTGGAATGGTTTCTCCAGGACCTCACGTTATTCTCTATGTCATATCTACAAGGAGCAGGTTTACGAAGGAAGATGAAAAGGCGGTTGACGAATTCATAAATCTGTTTACCGGTGATCCCTACAAACATATGATCATATGTTTTACGGAGAAAGATGCATTAGAACGTGAACGTAAGAGCGAAGTTGAGTATTTGCAAGATATACCAGAACCGTTGACTAACTTTGTAAAGAAATGTGGAAAAAGAACTGTATTTTTTAACAATATTTCCCAAAACTCAATAGGCCAATGGAACCGTTTATACAATGTAATAAACACAATGTTAACACAAAACAATGAATCGTTCTATTCTAATGAGATTCTTGAAGCAGTTGAAAAAGCTCTGCATCAAAAAATGAAAGAAGATAGAAATCCTTCAGAGGTAATGCGATGGATTTACAAAGCGAAAAGAGACATTGAAAATGATGGAACTATTGTTGGTTACTTAAAAACAACCTTAATGGGTGCAACAATTGGTGCAACTTTAGCGACATTGGCAGCTTTTGCAGTTGAGTTAATCACAGGAAAAACTGCTATAATCGGTGTATCTGTTGTTGGTGGAGTGTTGTTCTCTGCTGGAAAGAAGTTCATCACAAAAAAATGATTCATTTCATTACATATATTGATAGACATTGTAAAATACGTCGCAATATTTGAGTACTTAATTTCATAATGAAACAGGATATTTCATGGACAAATCTTTCAATAATAAAACGTTTGTGTGATCACAAGACTTCGTTGATAAAATTTATCATGGGATATTTATAAAACTAATTATCAGAATAGCATCTGTTATGCTACATTTTAACATATAGTGTTATATTACAGTTAACTCTTCTTGTCTCTAACTCGATCGACTCAACATTTCGGATGAGACTAAGTTTTCCGTAGTCCCGAACTTTTTTCCATATAAATGTATGCATTTCGACTCCGGATCAAGTCCAAATTGAATGAATCGAAATTTCGATTGAGTCGAACTAAATGTACGATTTCAAGGTTAACAAAAGCATTCAAAATTCATTATGTATCACTGACCACTGTAATTGATTGATGACATGCTATTTCCACAAGTGTTTACCTAAGATACATTGTTAATATTCATAAAAAAGTATTTAAAATGTTTATAAAACAAAGTGAAGATTAAGACGTCCGTTGATGATCACCTAAAACTACTCTATCGGCGTCTTTAATCATGTTGCATTTTCTTTTGTAAACAAAGAGTGAGATGAAACAAAATGAAGTGAAATCTAAATTTTTCTAATATCTGTTATAGCCGAGAATAATCAATTTTGTGAAATTTTAACAACCTTTGTAACTGAAACAATGGAATAAATAAAAATAATGTTATCATAATAATGAAAGACCATGACATACACATACATCGATCTGATACCAGAATATAGATCCCCTTCAAAATTCATCCGGATTTGTTTTAGCTTTACCAATCTCAGTAATAGTTGTGTCCCATGGTCTGTTAAACTTCCGGTTTTCGTTTTAGTCGAACTACGTGTATCTCGAAATAATTCTCTGATCCGGCCGACTTCGAGATAACGAGAGTCGACTGTACTTTAAAAAGCTTTTAAACCCCTTAAAACACGAGTTTATTTCTGGTTTGTGGTCGGTTTCTCGATGATCGATGAATAGTTGACTGCACAGTTTCTGTAGGATGTGAATATTTTCGTCTATCTTCATTTAAACGTTTAAGTCCGCTTTTTTTTTAAATGTCCTATAAGTATCTGTCCTTACGTTTGATTTGTCATAGTGTAGTGATTTATTTAAAGTTTAAAATAAAAAAAAAAATACTGTCTTCATATGTCTTGATATTCACCCCCAAAAATATGAACTGAGATTTCATTTGCACTTTTCTAAATATGGACAATGCAATTTTCATAGTATCTCCTTTTGTGGAAAATGGTTGATTTAATCTGGTTTTATTGCTAGCAACAACTCTCGCTGGTATGACAGTCGCATTGTATTTCATTGTAGATTGCACTTTGTAAATACCACAAATCACGCAAATTTTTGGGGTACATTTAGGCATAGATACTTAATTTTTGTTTACGTACTTCCCAGTTATGATATCTATCTTTCATCCGGTAGATGCATATCTTGGGAATGTTACTAGTAAATATACATATGCATATCACTCAAATTGCAATCTATGGAAAACCTAAAGTCAAGGTAGGGATAGTACTGAATTTTAAACTCTGAAAAGTTTGAGGCATATGCACGTTTAGAAATATTCCATTCAGCCCTATATTTTGACCTTCGAATAAAATAGTAGTGCTTATGAAAATTCCATTCCCGGATATATTTATTTTTGTTCAAAACTTTATAATAAAAGTGAAACATTTTAAGCCATATAGGGAATTTCTGTGGGAAATTTCATTGTTGATATTACAGATATGCAACTTATATTTGGTAAAAGAGAACATGGAGAATTTCACCAAATCTGGTTCATCTTCAAAGTTTAAATGAAATAAATTCAAATATAAATTTATGTCAATATTCATGAAGATTGAGTATGACTATCTGACTGACCATACATTCACAGATTAAATTATGCATGGTAAACCTAACGCCCTGTGTGTAAAGTAAATTCATTTTATATGCTCATTTGGTATTAAAATTGCAAAACAGGACTTAAACTTGCTTTTCGCATTCATTGAAACTCATAAATCCTTATTGAATATTGTTGATTGGGTGTTTTAGTCTGTCGAAAACCAAAACGTAAGCCATAGAATAATAAAAAAAAAGACTTACAAAAATAAGGGGCTACTTACTAGCACAGAAAAAAATATGGCGGGGTCAAACATGTTTTGTGAGATCTCCTCTCTTCCCTATTCCTCTAGCCAATGTTGAAGAAAGAATTACACAATAATACGCACTGTAAAACTCAGTTTAAATAAAATCCGAGTCCGCTGTCAGAAAAGGGAACAAAAGAAACCAGACAAAACGACAATGATACATACAATAACAAAGTATTACTAGCAGATTTCGACATGCAAGCTCCAGATCTCAATTAATCTGATTGGAAGAGTATGTCTTCATCAAATGAATATCAGGCACAATCCCTGCAGTAGGTGTTATGTATCATACCATCGTAAAATATATGAGGAGAACTTAACCCGTATCATGCCAACTACTGGTTTTAGAATAAATTTGTTTATTTCCGATGCAAATATACTGTTAGTGAATCAATATTGATATCAACATATGCAATTCTTATTGACCTGGCAACAGTAACGTAGATATACCCCTTTTTGATAAGTCTGTTGAAAGGTTTGGTTAGCTTTTGAAGTGATAGCCGACATTTTTGTGTTTTGTAAAGGATATTACCATAAAAGAATGGATGTGAAATATCTAAACGTATAAGATGTCTACAAGTTGATTTATATTTGCAAATGGTGTCTTTGTACCGATGATAAATTTTAGTAAATCTTTGACAAGTCTGTGATATCAAAAACTCTGGTGCATCTTTTTTTTTTTAAGATTGTTTTCGTTGAAATCAAATACGTAGTAACATACACCAACTAATCAAAAAAGTTGAGATATATAAACACCATAAGATATTGACAAGGGAACGTCACCATCTAAAAATGGATAATTAAAAAAAGAAAATTGAAATATCATCTCTTCTATCATAAATTGTGATATAAAACTTCCCGTTGATGACTAAGATATCAGGATCTAGGAAAGGTCAGTGATTGTTTGTATTAGCTTTTTTTAAAGACAGTTCAGCAAGACAAATCTATTTTAGTGGAGTGACAGATCAAGAAAAAGGTGCTAATTTTTCGACTTTAATGGACTGGCATACCTGCAGGCTAAGAGCGATTTTTTGGCAAAGCCAATAACTTAAGCTATTTTTTTGCCCGGTCGTGGATATTTCATGCGGGGCAGTTTTTTTATAAAATGGAAAGAAAAAAGACATTTGGATTTTTTTTTCAAATTTCAAGATGAGAAGAAAAAAAATTTGTTACTTTTTTTTTGTCTTTTGACATATGATTTTGCATTTATTACAGAGTTTAATTGTTTATTTATAATGTAAAACAAGAATTCCTTATTTTTTCCCTAAATTTTGTCCATTTTCACTCAGTTTAGCGAAAGCACTCTGTATTATATTAACGATGTGGTAACCACATTTGTAAATTTAGATTACATTGATAATTTTATGATTTTTCTATTGTAAAGTTTCGAAGCCATTTCAAGTCAGTATTTCTTATGAATTAACTTTAATGAGGATTTTTTACTTTGCATTATAATTTAATGAATATGATATGGACCTCCTCGTTATTCTGATGTTCATTGAAAGATTGTAGTAATGATTCTAAACATTCTGTCGACAAACTGCGAAAAGTCCTGGCAATAACAGAATGCATAATAAAATTGAGAATGGAAATGGGGAATTTGTCAAAGAGAGAACAACCCGACCATAGAAAAGACAACAGCAGAAGGTCACCAACAGGTCTTCAATACAGCGAGAAATTCCCGCAGCCGGAGGCGTCCTTCAGCTGGCCCCTAAACAAATATATACTAGTATACTAGTTCAGTGATAATGAACGCCATACTAAACTCCAAATTGTACACAAGAAACTAAAATTAAAAATAATACAAGACTAACAAAGGCCAGAGGCTCTTGAATTGGGACAGGCGCAAAAATGCGGCGGGGTTAAACATGTTTATTTAGATCTCAACCCTCCCCCTATACCTCTAGCCAATGCAGAAAAGTAAACGATTGCTTTAAACATAAACCTGTCAACCCCATTTCATCTTGCTTTGGTATTACAATTACACAAAGAGTTCCTATTCTGAAGTACGTAGATAACGGACTAGTTTACACATTTGGACATAGGCAGCATCCAAGACATGTCCTATGTAACTAATGGTATTGCTCTGTCGTATAACACAGAAGGGAGCAGAAAATATTGACTTAAATGCTGAAACGATCGATGGTAAAAATACATTCACTCCATGGCTAGAGTTGTATTTCAGTATCAAGACGAATCATCAAACGTCATCACGAGTCCCATAAAGATTAAACGGGGACTAGAAAGATCTTTAACGTTGAATGATTCGAATACCAATCTTATGGCATGTTTACCTTATGACAGGCCAACATAACGGTATGGACCTCCTTGTTATTCTAATGTTTATGGGAAGATTTGGTCTTCTTTCATCGAAAACCGAGATATATCTGTCCTGTTTTTGGTATTTCTGACACATCTTTTGAGACAAAACTTAGATTCGATTCCATTTTCTGCAGAAAGCACCGAACAAATTGTTCCATTTTGGACCGGTTCTGACAAAAGCTAAATCTGAAATTTCGTCTGTAGCCTATGCTCCGGTTATTAAGACAATAGTATTTACAATTATGAAACAATACATCAAAACGTGCTGGTCAACAATATGCTGTGCAAATATTTGACAACAAATGTGAAATGGTCCATGCCAGATGTGTTCGAGGATGAACTTTGGTATATGAGGCTAGTTCCCCAGGCTCTTTCGTTTAATTAAAAAGCATTCTTCAATTGGTGTAAAGAAAAAAATCGTTTAATTAATATTGAAGCAAATAAATGGAAGGCATTCTTTGACTGTCACAATTCATTTGCTGAAACACCCAAAAGCGCTGCAGATAATGCACGCTTTTTTCTAATTTCGAAGATAATGTGTTGTAATTGTTTGAAGAATTCAAAATACACTCTTGTAAACTTGTAATCACCAACCTTAGCGTCTTTGAGTATGTTTCTTCGTGCACGGGCTGAAAGGTATGGGTAGTGGCTTTTACATTTGAAAATGGTAGCTGCAATGATGCAATGCTTTTTCATTACCAATCGGACGAACTATGGTAGGTGGACATCAGCCTACATATTGGATATGTTGAATCTGTCTGAAACGGTAAAATCTGTCTTTATGTCAAATGAGTTTTCAATCAGACATAAATATAGAGCCTTAAAAAGTATCTGGGGTGATAAGGCTACAGAGAAAACTATTATTAAAGATTCTAAAGGTTGTATAGGCATCATAGAACTGACAAGGAAAATCCCGCTTTACTTCGATGGATGCTTACAAAACACATCCTTGCGCATTTTAGTTCTGAAATGAGATCACGATCGGGATAAGCCACAGATGCAGAAATATAACACGAGAAAAACAAGCCAACGACAATGACACGATACAAGAAGACTGTCTCTGATTTGATAGGGAATATGCATTAAAATATGACCGATCCATTTAACTTTCCGATCATCCTTAGCCATTGATAAATATTTCTACAGAAATGAAAGCCTCAATTAATGTTGAGGATTCTCTTCTTAAATCTCTTGAACGTGGCAACCAGATGGTTAAATCTTTTGTGGAAGGCTGCTCTTATGAGTATGAATCCCATGTCTTCTACCGTCGTATGTCGAGGTCTCCTCTCAATACTTTCGATGATTCGACCAAGACCTCAAAACTCAAGTGTAAATCAGGTGATTTTGTTAAGGCACATATAAACCCAGTAACATTAGTTCGTCGTGCTTTAGTTCATGCTAATGTTCGTGTGACTGTAGTCAGGATATTGGCATATCCTATTGGTCCCATACATTTAGCTCTGTTCCATGATGCTGGTACCATGTGAAAATGTTGTAAATCTGATATAATTCATCTCCTTGCCCTTATTTCAATCATCCAAGTTATGACAATATTTATCAAAAGTACCAGGCTTATAAGTTGAGGACAAAAATTCCAAAAAGTTGTGCAAAATCCGATAAGTTTATAAACGGGAGATTAGAAATCGCCGTTAACATTGGAAGTGCCTTTGTCGCCTCATTGTATGATACGAGAGGAAAGTTCATGTATCTTTATGATGATCTAAACAAGCTACGGGTAGAATTTGCCGCCACAAAGGATGCCAGTCTTACAGAAATTACCCCATGTGAAAACACGTTTTAACAGCACATCCCACGTGAAATGCTTCGAACGCAAGTTTGGATAAACTCTCATATTGCTAAACCAGTGATCATACTTTCCAAAGACTCTGGTTGGTAAGAGGGTAAAACAGGTTTGCTTTCGGTTTTCTTTGAGGGTCCTATAAAGTATACCAATATTTGGTCATGTGACAGGTCTGATGGTTGTAGAAATTCTTTAACTCACCGAGCAAAATTGGAAGAAGACGACGATGAAAACGATGAATGATATCAGGTTTTCGAAAGTTGTCATGCCCTTTTTTTGTTAAGATACCCATACAAACACTCTTTCTAAGGGGTCCATGTGTGCTTTTGTAAGACAAAGGCACACAAAACCTAAAAAGTTCATAGAGCTAGAATATACGCTGAAACTTTAGTTCATCATGAAACTCATTTGATTTAATTGCCTTGTGAAATATTTGTGACTGGCAATACATTTACATCAAAGAAAAAAAACACATTGACTTCGATACTTTTTATAAAAGCCGTAAAATTCAGAAATATATTTTTAATAGTATAGGCGATGTAAACAAAAATGAATTGAGATTCGGTTGTTCCATCTTCTATTCTGTTGCTAGTCTGAATTCCCTTTAATATTGTGCATTTGGTGGTTCCATTATTTTCAAATTAAGTTGAAAATGAAGTGTCACAGTTTATTTCACTATGAATTTCTTGTTTAGTAACAATTCAGATATAATTTCACCGTGTAAAACGCCACATGCGGGGTGTCGGCTATGTTCGACACGGGGTGGCATTTTCGAAGCGAACAAAAACTATAAAAGTAAGTTCAAAAAACAACATTTCTTTTTTTAGATATCTTAGAACCATATACTGTATTGCACGAAAGGAACTGAAACATAATTTAGATCCTGCAAGCAAAAGCAGTCGTTTTCAGTGCTCTGTTTCCTCAAACACCTATCCCTAATTTTTCGTGTTGCAGATTTTGAGGCTTCATATGCAAATTTCTTGATAAAAACTACTTTAAACGATTCCCTCCCGTATCATTTATTCAAATTAATTTCCTATCATGGAATTTAACCAAAAACTAGCTTCTTACTTAAAATTTATTGGGTTTAAAACTAGTTCTTCACCAAAATAAAGAGTGTCGCTCGGGTGTCAGATTTTGCGTCTCAAGGGGTAGAGGCTTATAGTAAAATATAGAATAATTTTGAATATAAATCGGTCTTTATCTGATACTTTTGAGTTTAAACACATCTTCTATATAATGATAACACATTATAAACTGAAGGTACTTCTGTTTGCCTACCTTTTTAGTCTTATAAGACATGTGCTTTTGATTTCATAAAAAGTAAAAAATTACTCAAAATATTTTGTTTTTAGAGCTGGAAAATTATTTCTTTTCCTTTTTAGTTACCATCATGGTCAGAAAAAGTCACGGCTGTGGCTCAATGCACCGAAACATGGAGGGAAAATCACAGAGCAGACCTCCATTCAAAAAAAAAATTCCCGAACCACCAATAGTCAAACTCCATCAAAATTCATCACCAGGTTCCTGTCAAAAGCACTCGTGCACGCCGCATAAAACAGTCCCTCTAAAATGAACTCGATTACTCTCTCCAATTAAACACTCACCGGTATCATTTACGTCAAATGATAATACATCTTCAAGGAGATCTAAAGACGGATACACTACTATTCTTAACGATTTCACAACAGAGATTCAAACTCTTATAAAATTTAAACTGCATGGCTGCTGAATTTTCTATCTTTTATCCAAATGATAAAAGAAAATGTACTATCAGACTTCATCGCCATGGACCTTGCAATACTTAATACTGACCTCTTCTTTAGATATCTTGGTTCTAACGTTGAAACATTTCATGTAAAGTAGAGGTCAGAATTTGGCATATTAAGGTCCATGACGATGAAGTCTGATAGTATCTTTTGGCTTGAAACTGCAAAATTAATTCCTGCGTCTTGGGGATCGGCCATTCTGCGCTCACATAAGTTTTCTGTAATGTGTCCAATACTTTTTGGTCCACCCGAAAAATATATAAAACTTTACTGTAAAAAAATATGTAACTAGTTTTTCAAAACCTCTTTGTTGTTTCCCCGATTCCACATTTCCGATGTTATTCTTTTTGACATAAATATGATCGTCTTCGGGAAAAGAAGGGAAATATTGTCTATAGAAAATATATTTTCTTTTTCTATTTTGATAAAAAAAAAAAAATTAGCAGCCAGTGAGTGCTTTTTGCGGCATGCACGAATACTTTTGTAAGGAACCTGGTGATAAACTTTGATGGTGTTTGACTGTTGGTGGCTTCGGGCAAATCTTTAATGGAGGTCTGCTCTGTGATATTCCTCGATATTTCGGTGCATTGGGCCACAGCCGTGACTTTTTCTGACCATAATGTTAACTGAAAAGGAAAAGAGAACATTTTCCAGCTTTAAAACAAATTATTGTGAGTCATTTTTCAATTTTTATGAAATCAAAAATACATGTCTTATAAGACTAAAAATCAGGCAAAATGAAGTACCTAGTTTTAAACCCAATAAAATTTAAGTAAGAAGCTGGGTTTTGGTTAAATTCAATGATAGCAATTTCATTCTATATAAATGAAACGGTAGGTAGTCGTTTAAAGTAGTTTTTTTTATCCAGAAATGTGAATATCATGCCTCAAAATCTGCAACTCGGAAAATTAGGGAGAGGTGTTTGAGGAAACAGAGCACTAAAAACGACTGCTTTTGCTTGCAGGATCTAAATTATGTTTCAGTTCCTTCCATGCAATACATAATATGGTTCTAAGATATCTAATAAAAAGAAATTTAGATACTTGAACTTAATTTGATAGTTTTTCTTCGCTTCGAAATTGCCACCCCGTGTCAAACATAATCGACACCCCGCATGTGGCGTTCTACACGGTGAATTTGGAAACTTTTTATAACCTCTTGTGAAAAAAATTGACAATAGTGAAAAACTCAATCACTAAACTTTGACCTTATTTTAAAAAAAAATGCACCATATTTCGATTCTACGACCAGGCAAAAATTAAAGAATAAACAATTCTCTTTCCAAAGAGTCACAATTTAGCCTGCAGGTAGGGTGGTCCATCAAAGTTGAAAAATTGTTGGCTTGGTCACTCCACTATTTAGTTTTTGAGAGCCAATATATCATCCAAATACCTAAAAGTGTTATTAAATTTTTAAATCAGCAGATTTATACTAAGAGATAATAATATAAGGTATCTACGTTCATATCCGTAGATAACGAATTTATCCCCAGTCTTAGTCCGAATCGGGCGAGTTTTATGAGAATTCGGGTACAATACAGAGACAGAGAAACTGGATTGAGTCGAATTTGGCGCTCAATGTTGTGACAGTTACGTCATAGATGGTGTGACGTCAACGTAGGTCATTTGCATAGCTGGGTCAGTAGTCCCATTCCTTCAAAATGTTGCAGTCAAGTGATGCATTTAATGAAATGAGTGTAAAGGAACGGCATTATAGGATAAAATCGTTAATGAATTAAATATTTAAAGGGAAATCACACTATTTATACTACTTATAACAAATCATTGAAATTTTGCATGTAGACAGATCATACTTATTACAATATTTTAGGCGAAAACAAATTGGGGTCACCGATGTTATTTTCGAGATATGACGTCATCAAAAAGTAAAGAATCGCGTTATACCAAAATATAGAAATAGCGCTCAAAGTTGCTAATTGAAGGCAAAATTATTGAAAAACGATGTTTTACTGATAAAACTAAAACAGTCAATTGTAACTTTTACCTTATACACATTTATTTTTCTCAGTTTCCTTTTTTTTCAAGGCCTTTGAACATTTCCCGCCGTTTATAATTTCGATTTATTATAGATTTTTCTTGAAATAAAAAAAATCTACTAATGTTTTATCCTTCTAACTTCTGCATAAGTTTCAGCTTCAGGGGAGATTTCAAAACCATAAATAAAAATGGGGGTCACCGATGTTTTAAATCCGCTTAAAAGGAAACAATCTTATCATCGATTTTTGGCGGGAACTTTTTTAACTAACGTTATAGAACGACGTTGCTAGCATAGAAGCATTTCTAGCAATGCTTGGAACTATTGGGTTGAACTAAACCTTTTCACTACAAAATATAATAACATTTTTTCAGGGTATTTCGATTATTCATTGATATTTTTATCAATCTATCGAAACGTTAAACATTGAATACAGTAACAGTTTATTATAAAGTAATTGTCAAAGTTGAAGTCATCTACATTTTTTGATTGCATTCGTTGTATAGGGAAAACGATTGTCTGCCTCATGCCGTATTAAAGAATTAATTTACGGCTTGCAGATAAAGAATCTTCTACTTGGGAATACTGATGGTATTCGGACTGAAAGTAACACGTTCCATTTAGACTACAAAAATAATAAATTCACTAACTTGTATATTCGCACCGGGAAGATAAAACCTGATATGCCGTGTTTAAAAATCCACAGACTCGTCACTTCAAAAAAAAAGCCCGTAATGACACCATTTTCGGAAGAAATTTGAAATTGGTTAACATTTCCGTAATTACACAACGCTCAATATATATATCATGGAACCAAATTAAGTTCGACTTCCAGGTAAATTTTGAGTTCGAGTTTTATTTTGATTTCGAGTTTTATTTTGATTTCGAACATTTATTCCAGTAAGATTTCTGGTCAAAGCTAGAGTTACACGTAGAAACCTTCGATTTATACTGTTAGATAGAGTAAAAATTCTGGAAAGAGTACATACACATTTTGAGATCCGATGTAATTAAGAGTAAGAAATATAGTAGTTTCTATTTTCTGTTGGTGCAACTCTCTTTCTTTGAATGTATATTCTTTTATCACATTTATCTTTCATTATGGTAAATGTACTTTTTTTTTGCCAATACTGATTAATGATAGTTGGAAAGGGATTAATATAAGTTGCAAAAACTTGTTTCCCAATCCACTATAAATAAATATGTTTAAACTAATGATAGTTGATTTGAAAATAACTGATTGAATCGGTGTGTCAATTTAAGCACTCTCTGCTATATCATATTGGTCTTCTTTTTTTTTAAACCAAAGAATGAGAGGTTAATCAGCTACCTTTGTATTAAAAAAACTAGTTGTCCTTTTCAGTCATGGTCGGAATCCGACAATCTGACTGTATCACTGTCGACAGGCAAGTGATCACATTGTGTGATCTGAACTAGCATTATAGTTTTTTTTCATTGTTTTCATGAATTTTGCAAACTTTTCAGTGGCGAATATTACATGATCATCAGCACAAAAGTTCTGTCTATATGAGTGGAATATTCCCTCACCAGAAGGACCATTAACATGATTAATGTGTTGGTTACAGTTAAGCAGTACTCTGTGAGACATGTAACTCTACATAAATACATGTGTGTGTGTGTGTTGAATATTTCTCTTGATGGAGACTTACAAAGCCAAATGTATAGTACGTGTTAAATTTTTATACGACCATTTACGGGACGTACATGTACACAGCTACTTTTGCATAGGTACTATTTCTGTGCCAAAAAAAATGCAGTACTGGAAATTTACTTTTAATATTTAGTACTATTTCTTTACTTAAGAATTGAATGCTTCTTTTTGTAACTTCATTGGGGTGTAAAAGCGTTGACCGAAGTACATTTTGTATGAAGCGCGGAAGCTTTAAGAGATTTGAAATAGAAAAATTGCAAATTTTTAAAAATATATCAACAAGAAATCTCCAATTGCACAATAGTTTTTTAAGACCTTCGACCATATTTATTTTGTGTCAAAAACCTTTATTATGTCAAAAATTTGATCACAGTCCAAATTCAGTATATATATCGTCTAGCGGGACGGCTGCAGTGCAGGCGATTTGGTGTCACGATATCACAGTAGCATGGGTTCGAATCCCGGCGAGGGAAGAACCAAAAATTTGCGAAAGCAAATTTACAGATCTAACATTGTTGGGTTGATGTTTAGACGAGTTGTATATACATTATGTACACAGCCATGTATCACCATCATTGATGGCGATCCGATGGATACATCTGTTGTAGAGTTGTCACTGACTCAGACGTACTTATAAATATAATTATTTTCTGTGACTGTATATTACATTAATTTGTAGGATCCTTTACTATAGATAATTAAGCTGATCTGTAAAAATAACATCTTCATGCCTTATATATCATGTACTGTAGTACGCCGCTAGATTAAAACTGACGAGGAAAGGTAACACACGGCCAGCGAAAGCTCCTTTTTTGTTAAAGAGCCCAGGTGGTCGTGTGGTCTAGCGGGACGGCTGCAGTGCAGGCGATTTGGTGTCACGATATCACAGTAGCATGGGTTCGAATCCCGGCGAGGGAAAAACCAAAAATTTGCGAAAGCAAATTTACAGATCTAACATTGGTGAGTTGATGTTTAGACGAGTTGTATATATATATATATATATATCTAGCTTGGACATTGTGTCCAAACGTGCCAAAACTGTTCAACCTCTGCGGGCGTATCAGGCTGCGCTCAGCGTAGCATTTTATTGTTGTTGGTGTAGGTCATCAATAGTACCAAAATATATAACTATGCATAGTTTGATATTCCCAGATTGTTTGACCTCTAGCGGTCTTATTTTTAACTTGTTTGTCTTACAGTTCGCTATCGACAGTTTGAAGAAATACAACAAAATATGATTTTTTTTAACCAAATTATGTTAGCCTGATCACAGCATTAAAGAGAGATTGAGTATCATGTACAATACAATACGGTGCTAAATTTTCTTTGATTTCGACAGCCAGCAACCGATGTAAAATTTTGGATGATTTTCGTTATTTTATTAACGTTTTTAATTGAATATTTTAATAAACATGATTACTCTACAATCACCTGTTTTCATGCCACCCCTCCCCCCCCCCCCCCCTCCCCAAAAAAAAAAAAAGTGAGAGGCATTAGATGTCAAAGGAACATTCGGGAAAGATGGATCTCACTTGGATAATTTCTGTGAAACAAATAACGATTTCAAATAGCACTTCACACATAATTTACGTTCAGTGGCAAGTTTAATGCATACAAGTATTCAGAACTAAAACATATTAATTTTGACTCTGCTTTGTATTAACCCGACAGGCTGTGCCGGATAAATATTAAATGAGATTTTTGATGAATTATTTATACATGTAGTATAGAAAACTAAATGACGTTTCGTGCATGTGATATGAGAAAACTGTCGAAACTCATTGTTCCTATTTACAACCCTCTGTTGGACTGAAAACTACAGATTCCGGAAGGTGTACGCTTACGTGCTGCTACTCTTGGTCTATTCGTAATTTGGTCTAATCTTCTGTGTTTTGCCTTTTATTCTGCAGTATTTGCCCATTATTCTGTATTCCGTAAATTTACCCCAATACAATCAGACCCTCTTTTATGGACACGTATTTTTAATTTAATTATAACAGTTGTAAAAATTATGATATGTTCATTATCATTTCTCTTTCTTTAGTGGAACGTCCCTTCGAGCGGCTCGCTATTTTGTTTTTTATAAATTAGCCACCTTTACAACGGACACGAAAACGGCGACGTCATAATACAGTTACGACACTATAGCGGCGCCGAGAGCGATGCGTATAAACAATAGTGTGATTTCCCAAGGAAAACTTGTGTGAAGTTCCCCGGGATAATGGTTAGCAACGTCCGGGGATATGGGTTAGCAACACCCAGGGGCTATGGGTTTTGTAACGACGTGCGTTAACCAATCAAAATCCTAGATATATACTAAGCCGGGGATAATACCTCTTATGATTGCTCCTAGTGAAATATTGAAATCTGTAGATTATCCATGATGTTTGTAATTAAATATTTAATTCATTAACGATTTTGTCCCATTATGCCGATCATTCTCTGTCTCCATATTAAAAAGTCTTATATTTGACTACCTGTAGGGTTCTACCAAAGGTAGTACCCTACACCCCGTAAAAAATATGTAAAATTTCCAAATTTCAATAAAACTTTTTAGATAATGAAAAAAAAAAACCGTTGTTTTCGTGTTACACTTTGTACCCGAATTTCCATAAAACTCGCCCGATTCGGACTAAGACCGGGGATAAATTCGTTATCTACGTTCATATCCGTAGATATGGATATTTTAACACCCTTCAGTACCCTGTACACCCTTCGGCTACGCCTCATGGTGTACTGGGGTACTTCAGGGTGTTAAAATATCCATATCTACGGATATGAACGTAGATAACTTATAATATATTCTTGTGACAAGAATTCTTCACTGACTATTAGGGCAGCAATTGTAATATTTTAAAGAAAAATAGGCATATAGTAAAATGTGGACTGTAGACACAGGCATGGTTGGATACTCAATATTATTTTGAATGTTGTAATAAATAATTGCTTAGCTTTACATTTATAGTATTCTGAAATCATTTAAATAAGTTATCAGAATAGTGTCATACAGGTTCTATGCATTTCATAACATGCATATTTAGGGTAAGCTTACATTAATTTAAGTCTTGTCTACGAATTATTTTACCAATTATAACAGGGTATGGGAGTATAAAATGTACTGTCAAAGAAAATGCAGTGATGTCTTGCAGGCAATCATTCTCGTTTGATTTTTATCAATTTGTTACGAATAGAATATAGATATAGGAAGGTGTGGTATGATTTCCAAGGAGAAAACTTTTCATCAAAGAAACAATGTATAAAAGTAAACCATTAAGCATACATTGTACTTGTCCTTGGTTTATTTATTTTTTGGGTTATAATTTTATTGTTAGGCTTTTTTCTTTATTATGCCCCACCTACGATAGTAGAGGCGCATTATGTTTTCTGGTCTGTGGGTCCGTTCGTCTGTCTGTTCGTTTGTGCGTTCTTTCGTTCGTCCGTCTGTCCCGCCTCAGGTTAAAGTTTTTGGTGAAGGTAGTTTTTGATGAAGCTGAAGTCCAATCAACTTGAAACTTAGTACACATGTTCCTTATGATATTATCTTTCTAATGTTAAAGCCTAATTAGACTTTTGACCAAATTTCAAGGTCCACTGAACATAGAAAATGAAAGATTCAGATTCAGATTCTTTATTTCTTATAAAACCAAGTTAATGGTACAAAGAAAGATATTTTTACATATTATTACTTACAGTTTTTGCGCATGAAAAGTTTGCACAAAACGAGCAACAAGAATGAGAGATTGGTGATCAACCTGGAGAACATACTTCTATATTGATAATTCTAATTAATTTACACAAATATTTTAATACACGAATATTTTTTGAAATAAATAAAGCGCCGAATTTTAAAACATTTACTCGGCTTACATAGTAAGGTTTAAGAAAAGCTCTTCTACTTTCTGTTAGAGCTGTACAGTTTAAAATATAGTGATATTCATCACCTATCTCTTGAGAGTTACAAAGTACACAATACCTTTCCTCTCTAATAATTCTACGCCATCTACCGGTTTCTATAGGCAACCGATGATTTCCAGTTCTAAACCTACATAACGTTATTTTATCTATATAGTTTACAAAACTTCAAATGCACTCTTTCTATTGCATCAATATTACTAAAATTAATCCCCAAATTTCACAACCATATAGCAATATAGGCCTTACAATTTTATCAAAAAGATCGTACTGACATTTAACTGTCAGGTTATGTAAGCGGCCTTTTTTTGAACTTCATACATAGCTTTGGTGGCTTTACTAATGAGTTGATTTTTAGCACTTTTAAAACTACCCGTTTTGGAAAAATTAATACCTAAATATGAAATATCTTTGACAATTTCTAAAACATTACCATCAAGTGTAAAATGTAATTTGTTTGTCAATCTACCATTACCAAAAATAACAATTTTTGTTTTGGTTGGATTAACTTTCAGTTTCCATATATCACAGTATTCATGAAATGTATTTAGCTGCTGTTGAAGATCTTGTGCAGTTTCAGAAAATAAAACAGTATCATCTGCATAAAGTAATACATAAAGTTTCAAGTAAATATTAATTTGTTCTTCTATTTCATTTGACACTGTGTTTAAACCTATTACATCATTTCTATGAAAAAAATCTTCCAAGTCATTCAGATACAAAGAAAAAAGAAAAGGAAATACATTTTCTCCTTGTCTAACACCTATATTACATGGAAAGTATTCGGTAGTATCACCATTAAATGAAATACGAGATTTAATTCTACTATACATATTAAAAATAACATTATACATTTTACCATTTATATCATTTAATAGTTATTTTTGCCACAGGCCATTTCTCCAAACGGTAGCAAAAGCTTTAGCAAAATCGATAAAAGCACAAAAAAGTTTCCTCTTTTTGTTTTTCATCGTCTGAATGAGAGAATATAAAATAAATAAATTATCAATGGTGGAGTATCCTTTCCGGAAGCCTCCTTGGTTTTCGCATATTAAGCTATATTCTTTCGAATATTAATTTAATCTGTTATTTAATACAGATGTGAAAAGTTTCCCAAATCAGCTTATTATGGTGATAGGTCTAAAATTATTTGAATCAAATTTATCCCCTTTATTTTTAAACACTGGAATTATATCGCCCCATAGCCATTCTTCGGGTACAATACCTGTATCAAAAATTACATTAAATAATTTTACATAAATATCACACATAACATTGAAAGAATGCTTCAAATATTCATTGCCAATTCTATCATTAGCAGATGCTTTATTATTTTTCAGACCCTTTAAAGCATTTTCAACTTCCTCACGAGTTATTACGGAGTTAATATGTACATTCAAACTATCTACATCAACCTGGCTTTCTGAAGGGTTTTCATTATCCTCATTTTCACCGCTATTTAGTTTTGGATTTTTTGTTGCTGTTTAAAATTTTCCAGTATTCCTTTGGATTTTTTTATTTCAAATTACTAATCTTGTTTCGTCTAATTTTCTTGCGGTTTTCATTTATAATTTTATCCATTGTTCTTTTGTATTGCTTTTCTAGAGATTTTGTCTCATTGAAAAGATCTGGTGAAAGATTACGTTTCAGTTTTCTCTTAGATTTTTTGAATTTTTTTCGTGCAGTCTTGCAATCTTCGTCAAACCAAGGCTTGGATGTATTTATTCTAACATTATTTTGTTTATCACATTTCATATAAGTACCAAAAGTAGTCTTAGCAGCATCAACAAGTATATCACAAGTTCTTTTAACAATATTATTTACACAATTATGATTTACATCTTCAATATTTACAGACTCAAGCTCAGTTAGAATAATGTCAGTATGAGTTTTATCTATATTTTCAATAAAGGTATCCAAATTTTCGATGTCCCATTTTTTAACCTCTTCAGTTGGTGTCAAGTTCCCTTTTTTAAAATGATTTCTTTTCTCATGTTCATATATACACATAGAAAGTGACAATGGAGTGTGAGCATCGGAAAATAATTTTGATGTTTCAAGAATAGAAAAGTTTTGAAGAAGTGTAAGAAAATTTGCAGAGCCAATAACATAATCTATCACACTGACATTTTTACATGTAAATTGGCCTTTGTCTTTGTCATCCCCGATTCTACCATTGCAAATACATAAATTATTAGCTCTACATAGCTGTAAGAAAATGTTACCAAAATTATTTTTCTTTTCATCTATACTTTTTCTTGAAATATTAATATTGGAGCTTGCTAACGTGTTCAAAGATACATCATTCAAATCAAACATTCCAGAAAATTCATCATGGGTAACTTCTGTAAAATCTAAGTCCTCGCCTGTTCTGGCATTGAAATCTCCAAGAAGGCATATATAACTATGATCTGAACTAAACATAAGAAGTTCATGTTCAATTTCGTTAAATGGGTCACCTATACAATATGATGAATTTTCTGGTGGAATATATACAATACCAAAAATAATATCTTGACATAGATGAAACATTTTTTTATCAATTTTGAACCAAAAAATATATTTACTATCTGTTTCAATAGGATGAATGTGTTCAGATAAGTTAGATTTATAAGCAAGGATTATTCCCCCTGATTTAACCCTTGCATATTTACAGCGATTTTTCATTTTAACAGTATACCCTGGTATATTTATTTCATCTACGTCATCGGTCTTTGTTTCAAAAAAACATAAAATATCATAATTTTGAATAAGTTCATTAAATTCTGGATACTGAATTCTTCTATTTAAACCACATACATTCAATGACAGTATATTTAAATTGATTATATTATTAGACAATGATTTGTTTTTATTTTTAATATTGTTTACAACTTCAGAGTAATGTTTACAATGTTCTCCACGGTTATCCTATCTGTGGTCAGGCGTGTCTTCTCTCTCTGTTGTAGAATGTACCCTTGGGGGTTTTTGTGGCCTTGAAGTTGATTGACGAGGATCTACATGCGTACTCTCCAACTCGTATACGTCTGGATTTACTAGTTCATCATTAACGTATAACTTATCTCGGTTAAGCACAACCTTTGCTCTTTTTCTTCTCTCCTCTTTCATTATCGGATATAAACGTCTCCGTCTTTGTTCTATTTCGGTATTTCGGTGGAAATTGTTCATTGACACCGTAATCCGATCCTTTCAAGTGTTTTCCTGCTTTCTTCACCATTTCTAAGTCAGAGAAATATAGAAACTTGGCAACAATGGGTCGTTTACCATTTTCCAATCTCCTCCCAAAACGATGCACGTTGCTGAATTCAATACGCTGATCAATTTTCATCTCATGGTATAGGAATCTTCGTAGTTTGTCTTCTATATTTTCGTCTCTATGTTCCGACAACCCTGTGAAAATCAGGTTGTATTTCATGGCTCGACATTGAATGTCGGTAGGTTTCGTTTTCATGTCATTATTTTCTCTTTCTACTTTGATGAGATCTTCAGCCATTCTACATCTACTAGTATCTAATCTCAGGTAGTCCTCTTTTATTTTGTCAAAACCCTTTTCTAAGTAATCTCTTTTTTTTAACTTCATCAAAGATATTACTTGTGCCTTGATAATTTGATTCTAAATCTGACACTCTGGTTTTAACATCATAGATGTCTTTTTCGGCTGTTATGACCCGAGCTGTTATCGTTGTCGTTCATTTGAGTAAGTGTTGAAGTATTTTTTCCTGCATTTTTTTTTCAATACTTGACAGTCTTATGTCCATTTTATTTAACAGAGTTAATACATTGTTCATTAAAGTAGACATATCAGATGAGTCACCGTTTAAAACATTTCTGCTTTCATTTAAAATTTCAGCCGTCGACTTTTCATTTCTAGATTTTTGATCTTTTCTGTTAGCCATTTTGGAGGTGTTCGTTTAGACCCTCAATTTGAAAAACTGAACTCTATATATCTATTGACGATCAAATCGGAAAGGAATGCAGGACGGGTGAACTTCATTTAGCTTCACAAATGGAGGTTTAAGAATCAGATGTGGATCAGATGTGGATACTTAAAAATCACGTGAATCAGATGTGGATACTTAAAAATTCAAAAGATCTTTTAGAGTACATATAATCTAACTCTCTTTCATCTTGTAACAGTATTAAAACATTTGACTTTTCTACCCTGTACACAAGTATTCCACATTCCAAACTTAAAGACAAATAAAAAGAGTTGGTATTACTTTGCTTCATAAAAAAGAATGGCCAACGTAGATACAAGTATCTTGTCTTAGGGAGGGATAAATCCTACTTTGTAAAGAATCACTCTGATTCAAACAAAAAATTCTCTGAAACTGATATTATCAAGATGCTTGATTTCTTGATTGACAACATATTTGTTACGTTCGGAGGACGTGTTTTTCAACAGACTGTCGGCATTCCAATGGGAACAAACTGTGCCCCTCTACTCGCCGACTTGTTTCTTTATTATTATGAGGCTGACTTCATGCAGGAACTTCTTAGGAAGAAAGATAAGAAGTTAGCAATATCCTTTAACTCTACTTTCCGCTATATAGATGATGTTCTTTCACTAAACAATTCAAAATTTGGTGACTATGTGGAACGCATCTATCCAATCGAACTAGAGATAAAGGATACTACAGATACAGTTAAGTCGGCTTCATATCTTGACTTATATCCAGAAATTGACAATGAGGGTCGGTTGAAAACAAAACTTTACGACAAAAGAGATGATTTCAGCTTTCCAATTGTGAACTTTTCATTTCTAAGTAGCAACATTCCAGCAGCACCTGCATACGGGGTATATATCTCCCAATTGATACGATATTCCCGTGCTTGCATTTCCTATCATGATTTTCTTGATAGAGGTTTGCTGCTCACAAGGAAGCTATTAAACCAAGAATTCCAAATGGTGAAGTTGAAATCATCCCTTCGTAAATTTTACGGACGCCATCACGAGTTGGTTGACCGTTGTGGAATAACCGTTTCACAAATGATATCGGATATGTTCCTTACGTCGTAACTACAATCCCCTTCCCTTTCATGAATATGACCTACCGAATTAGACTATTTACCGGATTTGTAATCACATAAGCAACACGACGGGTGCCACATGTGGAGCAGGATCTGCTTACCCTTCCGGAGCACCTGATATCACCCCTAGTTTTTGGTGGGGTTCGTGTTGTTTATTCTTTAGTTTTCTATGTTGTGTCGTGTGTACTATTGTTTTTCTGTTTGACTTTTTTAATTTTAGCCATGGCGTTGTCAGTTTGTTTTAGATTTATGAGTTTGACTGTCCCTTTGGTATCTTTCGTCCCTCTTTTAAGGTGGTAAGGACCCCAATATAACATCACAATTATACATACAGTTCTATAAGTTTGATATGAAGTTGGAGTTTCATGTTAAAGTTTTTGTTCAAGGTAGTTTTTGATGAAGTCCAATCAATTTGAAACTTAGTACACATGTTCCCTATGGTAACTATGATCTTTCTAATTTAATGCCAAATTAGATTTTTTACCCAAATTTACGGTCCATTGAACATGGAAAATGATAGTGCGAGTAGGGCATCCGTGTACTTTGGACACATTCTTGTTGTTTATACTTTATTAAGGTCTTTCCTTTTTCTATAAGGAAAGACCTTACTGTATTTCTTTTGATTATTAAGGTCTTTCATTTTTCTAAAGGGAAAGACCTTACTGTATTTCTTCTGTTTATTATTATTATTCTTCCGCCAAACTTTGACAAATATATCCGCATTAACCGTAAGACGTGTCGCTTTCATGTTCACACTTTGTATCGGTGTCATGAATACCTATCCAGAACTCACCCTGTGAGTCGAAATATTTTGTCGGTTCGGAGTAATCACTCCGAAACCAAAAAACCTTGTTATCGTTCCAACACCGTAACCGTAAGAGGTAGAAAAAAAGCGAAGGGTGAAATTTGTTCAGGACCAGACCCCAGTTCTTCGTTACATTTAGATCAAAAACATTCAACGACTCATTGGTAGGGTTATGCCCCTATGAAAATTAACCGGTGTCGGTTGACCACCAAAACTCAGAAACCGTAAGTCGTAGACACCTAGGATCTTCACCATTCATCATCAATTCATGTGACTTTGAAAAATACCTCAAGGTCAAATGTGTATGTTGACCTTGACCTTTGACCTTACACCTTGTTATGGGATAATCTCAGAAACCATTATACTTATAGAAGTTTTGAATAGTGGAAAATGTTTGGGTCATTAAGGCGCAACTTTGTTACATTTTGACCGAAGAGATTTGACCTTTCTGTAAGGGGCATAACCCCTAATTTAGGTTTCTGAAAAGACAAAATCAGCTTTTATTATATAACCAAAGGTCCTAGACCCATGGGGTCTTCAGCAATGACATTGGGGACTAATAACCTTGACAAAGGTCACAAGGTCAAAGGTCAAGTCCCAGATAGCGAATTTTGTGTTTTTGACCTTATTTTAAGGATTTTTAGTGTGTTTTAAACGTTTTTAAGGTTGACCTTGACCTTTGACCTTTCAACTTTTTGGTCGATATCTCAAAAACGGTTAATCTTACAGAAATAGTAAACAGTGAAAAATGTTAAGGTGACTGAGGCACAACTTTTTTACATTTTGACCGAAAGGATTTGACATATTCTTAAGGGGCATAACCGCCGTTAACGGTTTCTGAAAAGGTAAAATTAGCTTAACTCTTGAACGAAAAGTCCTAGACCCATAGGGTGTTTTACAATGACATTGTGGACCAATGACTTTCACAAAGGTTACAAGGTCAAAAGTCAAGGTCATGTCCAAATTATCGAATTTGTTGTTGTTGTCATTTTTTAACGGTTTTATGTGTGTTTGAGAGCTTTTCAATGCATTTTACGCCTATTGGAACATGTACTTTACATTTCGAAAAGGAAAGACCTTTCAATTGTTCAAGAACAATTGACATTTTAATTAATATTATTCTTTTTTTTCCGCCAAACTTTGGCAAAATTTCCCTCCGTAACCGTAAACCATATCGCTTTCATGTTCACATTTTGTATCGGTGTCACGAATACCTATCCTGAACTCACCCTGTGAGTCGAAATATTTTGTCGGTTCGGAGTAATCCCTCCGAAACCCAAAAACCTTGTTATCGTTCCAACACCGTAACCGTAATAGATAGAAAAAAAAAACAAGGGTGAAATTTGTTCAGGACCAGACCCTGGTTCTTCGTTACATTTGGTTCGAAAAGATTCAACGACTCATTGGTATGGTTATGCCCCTATTAAAATTAACCTGTGTCGGTTGGCCACCAAAACTCAGAAACCGTAAGTCGTAGACACGTAGGATCTTCACCATTCATCATCAATTCATGTATCTTTGAAAAATACCTCAAGGTCAAACGTGTATGTTGACCTTGACCTTTGACCTAACACCTTGTTATGGGATAATCTCAGAAACCATTATACTTACAGAAGTTTTGAATAGTGGAAAATGTTTGGGTCATTAAGGCGCAACTTTGTTACATTTTGACCAAAGAGATTTGACCTTTTTATAAGGGGCATAACCCCTGTTTTAGGTTTCTGAAAAGACAAAATCAGCTTTTACTATATAACCAAAGGTCCTAGACCCGTGGGGTCTTCAGCAATGACATTGGGGACTAATGACCTTGACAAAGGTCAAAAGGTCAAAGGTCAAGGTCATGTCCCATATAGCGAATTATGTGTTTTTGACCTTATTTAAAGGATTTTCAGTGTGTTTTAAAGCTTTTCAATACATTCTACGTCTATTTGAACATATATTTTACATTATAAAAGGAAAGACCTCTCAATTGTTCAAGAACAATTGACATTTTAATTATTATTATTATTCTTTCCGCCAAACTTTAACGAAATTTCCCAAAAAAAGTACGCGACATGTTGAAATGATATTAGGTATCTAGTATCGGTTGACCAAAAGCTATCTTGTGGTGAGGGCACGACCCCGTAACAGTTCTTTTATAGGGGTTATCTCCCCTAACACGGAAAAACTTGTTATCATTCTAACTCCATAACCATAATAGGTAGAAAAAAACAAAGGGTGGAATTTGTTCAGGAACAGACCCTGGTGCTTCGTTACATTTGAATCGAAAAGATTCAACGACTCATTGGTAGGGTTATGCCCCTTTGAAAATTAACAAATGTCGGTTGGCAACTAAAACTCAAAAACTGTAAGTTGTAGCCACCTAGGATCATCAACAATGATCATCAATTCACCTGAACATGAAAATTGACCTAAGGTCAAAGGTCAAGGTCATGACCTAGATTTTGACCTTGGCTTGTTATCGGATTTACTAAATAACGGTAAAAGATGGCTGATAAAATGTAACGGAGAAAATATGTGTCTTGTCGAGATCTACATTTGTTATGTAAGAATGAAAATCATTGGACCAACTGTTATGGAACTAGGGCACCAAAACTGTTTTTGAGGTCCGAAATGATGATTGTTTGCTTATAACTCAAAAGTGGTTACAGATAGAAAGAAACTTTGAATTGCAAAATTGATCAGCATAATAAGATCTACAAAGTTAGGTCAAGTCCCTAGCAACGACATAAAACACCATAGCAACCATATATTTTTGAACTTAGAAGGCTATGAATAATATAAATAAGACATTTTTATTACTGGAATTGACACTTTTGTCCCTAGCAACGACATATAAGTCCTTAGCAATCACTTATTTTTTTTACTTTAAAAACCAGAATAGTACATATGACATTTTTAATAACTTATTTTAATATATTTATCCTTAGGAATGATTTTTGCCCTAAACAACCACTTATGAACATAAAAGTCCTTAGAAACCATATATTTTTTAACTAAGAAGGCAATTAATAAAAGAAAAAAGGAAAGACCATTAACTATTGTTAAATTTATAAAATTTTGTATCTCTACATGGAGCTTGGTTTTTTTATGCAACGGTCATAGGAAAGCAAAGGTCTATCGGTTCATCAACAGGAGAAGAACACACTAAAACCAATGTTCATCAAAGGTTTTAGCGCTTCAACGACTGCGAACAGTAAATATAAGCACTTCAATAACATATATGCGTATAATATGAATTTATTTTAATTACAAAGATAGAACTATGCATATCTAAAACTTTGAATTTATACAGAGTCTTCCCAATAGACATGTTCACTATAAGCCGGTACCGAAACCGATACCGAAACCGAAACCGATACCTAAACCAAATATAGAAGTGAGCTAAAAGGTAAATGTTCATAATGTTTGATTAACTTAACCGTCTTACTATATTATATATACTTAAATTTGAATACACTAGAAGGAGTAATACTTCAATTCAAAAATTTACATGAAACTATCAAACAAGCAAAGTTAAATTCATCAAGCTTTAAGATCAATGATAGCATGGCCTTCGACTGAATAATGAGAATCTATTAAGGTGGATTGGACAGAATTGGAAAACAGTTAGATCTATTGATGGCACTTCCTCTAGAAAATTCGCCCAACTAAAAACAGGCATTGTTTTATACTGGAAATCGTCATATACACTGTATAAATACGCAAGTCACAAAAGACAAAGGAAAGAAAATAAGATAAACAAGATCTGGTTTCCTATGTCATAAAAATGTCTATGGTAGTTAGGTGCGATCTTTAATACTCTTTAATGACCTACAGATTGAAGGATGCGATCGAACCACACGATATATAATCGTTTTCTCGTGATTGTTACTTACTTGGCGATACCATATATCCATCTGAACATACTATTGCAACACCACATACTGTAAGACAACTACGCAATAAAAAATGCAATAATCCGCGATCAAAGCAAATTTTGTAATCAGAAGAGTTTATATGGAACCTTCCATAAGACGAATGAAAATACATAACAAAAATAGGTATTCTTTATAGACATAGTTGGAACGATATTGCACCTATTGTAGAACAATGTCCAGCTCATTCCCTACGACGAAACCTGCTTCATGATTAATGTACAGCATAAATAAATTGTATCAACATCTTAAATTGTATATTACTGGCATTAGTATATTGAATAATGGTTGAATCTAACTTTCTTTTTTCAAAGATTCATGTGAATTGATGAATTGAAGTTATACTCCATGTAGTGTATTCAAATTTTAAACAATATAATGAATTACAGCAGATTCCATTGAGTGTGTAGCCAAATGTAATATCTTTGGTTAGCTTGCTTGTTAGCTGAACCGTGAAGTCATTGTTAGGTTAGGTAAACATCCCTACTTTAAGAATAGGCTAGTCCGACAGAAATCCAATCGATCTGTCTGTTGGACTATGTTACTTCGAAAGGAGGGTAGTTTACCTAACCTAATGATGACCTTACGGTTCAGCTAACAAGCAAGCTAACCAAAGATTACCTTTTACTACACACTCAATGGAATCCGCTGTAAAAGGGTTGCGTGAATTAACATTACACACACATAACTTTTACCTCCCTACTGTTTTTTTGGTTTCGGTATCGGTTTCGGTTTCGGTTTCGGTTCCGGTTTCGGTATCGGCTTATGGTGAACAAGTCTATTTGAGGCTTATGGTTTTCTCAAATATCGTATATATAATGTATATCAGTGAAACATCTATACAAATCTCATTAAAATCTTAGATTAGTTAAAAGTATACTCGATTTATGTTGCACTTATGTAAAAAATAGACATTGTAATTTCCCTTAGGAACTTCTTCCACCTGACGAGGGCCATAAGAGAGCAAATCTAACTATGAAGGTTCGTATTTTTTTTTTATATATTTTAGAGTGAAAGTCTTTCTTAAGATTCAATTTAGCAGCTATCCATGTGTTTGTATACTCGTAAAATTACCAAATAATGTCTCTATGAGATAAAAAATCTAGTAGGTTAACAAAACAGAATATCTATGAATATAACATATCTCCAGAAAAGAAGCATGGTTTTTGAAACAACTGTATTAACAAAGTGCAACCTTTTACGTCTATGGTAGTTAGGTGCGATCTTTAATACTTGTACATTATTGGCTCTTAAAATTGGTTTTGAATGTTACTAACCAGAATAGTAAAACAGAAACAGATCGATATGTTTTTAAGTTTATATCTTTAATAAAAGGTTATATATGTTACGCTACTTGTAACATTGAAGTAAAATAAACACGTGCATTATATATATATATATACTATAACTATGTTTAAATGCTTTGCGAAATGTTATACGTGTAATAATTAGTTAAACATTTTTGAATTTCAATAGTCAATGGATTACAACAAACCATACTGCAAATATTAATCAAGGAAACCGATTTTTACTGCCGTCCTTGTTAGGAGCATTCCAGATAAAAATTTGTTTAATATCTTGAAAACCGTGGCTTGAAATTCAAACTTTTATTAAAATTTGTAAAAACATTTATTTTATCACGACAACAATCCGATATTGTTCAGGAAGCGTCCAAATTCAGCCGTTTCCATCCGATTATCCCGTTCTCAATCCGATTTGCATCGTTCCCCATGGTTAAAAACGACCGAATCTATCCAGACATCGTTCCGATTCTGCCGAATGCGATCCCACAGACATCAGACAGTGACCAGACAGTAAACCGACGCTGACGGACGATATCCTTTAGAAAACCGTCGCCGTTTTTGGTATAATCAGGTACTGTGGGAACGGAAACCTATCAAAGTCTGCTGTACCGCATTGCAAAAGGCTTTTTCTTGACTCAGTCGTATCGTGTTCTGTAATTGTTGGAAATTAGACGAGGGTATTAATGCTGAATTTCGTATTAATAACGGGACTGTTCCGCAACGGTTTCGTCAAAGACGGTTCGCATTCGGGATGCAATATGGACTTAATCGGCCAAAAAAAAAAAAAATTGCAATGACACATTCTCCAGATAATGCCCCTTTCACAGGACACCGCCTAGAAAACACAGAACATAGTTACGATTTTGATTCGATACAGCAGAATCTATCACGACATAATCCCGATTGTAATCCGACTAGACAAAATCGGATGAGTTTTCTCGAGCGTTACGGGACGCACCTAAAGCTGGGGTTACACATTCACGGTTTTACTGCCGTCCTTATCAGGACCATTCCTGATTAAGATTTGTCAAAAGTCTGATCAAGATCCTGTAAAGCGTTGATAGAAATTCAAACTTTTATCAAAATTAAAAAAAAAAAATTCTAATCACGACAACAATCAGATATTGTTCAGGAAGCGAATTTGTCCCGTTAATCCTGGTCTCAATCCAATTTTAATCCGATTTGTATCTTTTGCATGGTGAAATTCGACCGAGTGTGTCAGGACTGCGTCCCGATTCTATTGAATGTGATCCGACATAGTTCAGATAGTGACCAGACAGTGAACCGACGCTGACTGAAGCTATTCGTTAGAAAACTGTCGGTAAAATCGGGACAATTAGGTACTGTCGGAACGTAATCCTATCATTGTCCGCTCTATCGCATTGCAATCGGCTTGGTGTGGTCTCAGTCGTATTGCTTTCTGTAATTGTAGGGACTCTGACGTGGGTATCATTGACGAATTTCGTATTAATAACGGGACTGTTCCGGAATTGTTTCGGCAAAGACGGTTCGCAATCGACAAGATCTTCATGCAATCTGGACTCAAACGGCAGAAAAACAGCAATTAAAAATGTCTCCAGATCGTTCCTGTTCCACAGAACACCGTCCAGAAAACACAGAACATTGTTAGGATTTTGATCCGATACAGCAGAATCTGTCACGACATAGTCACGGTTGTGATCCTAATAGACAAAATTGGTTGAGTTTACGGGACGCCCCTAACTATTGGGGTGCTTCGCCGAACTGTCAGGACCATTCCCGCCCCATAAGAATCTGTTACGAACTTAAACGACTGCGTTCAGACAATGATAGGACATTCCAGATAATTCAGGACAGTAATCCGACTTTTTTACTTTTTGTGTCTTAGCGCTGTCATCTCAAACGGGAGCAATAATCGGCACTGTGTGAACCTCGCATTATAGAATTTTTAATTTTAATCTAGCTAGATTTCCTCGTCAGTTTTAATCTAGCTAGATACATCTGTTGTAGAGTTGTCACTGACGCAGACGTACTTATAAATATAATTGTTTTCTGTGACTGTATATTACATTAATTTGTAGGATCCTTTACTATAGATAATTTAGCTGATCTGTAACAATAACATCTTCATGCCTTATATATCATGTACTGTAGTACGCCGCTAGATTAAAACTGACGAGGAAAGGTAACACACGGCCAGCGAAAGCTCTTTTTTTGAGAGCCCAGGTGGTCGTGTGGTCTAGCGGGACGGCTGCAGTGCAGGCGATTTGGTGTCACGATATCACAGTAGCATGGGTTCGAATCCCGGCGAGGGAAGAACCAAAAATTTGCGAAAGCAAATTTACAGATCTAACATTGTTGAGTTGATGTTTAAACAAGTTGTATATATACAAAAATTACATATATATATATATGTAATTTTTGTCTACAAGGTGGAAATATAACATGCTTAATTTAACATCAATAGACATGTTGGAGAATATTCTGTTTTTCTACTGTCGTACAATAAATATTTCTCTGCTGTGCTGCTTGATCTATTATGTTATGACTTCTTTGATTTGAATGAACTGGTTATATTTTCATGGATTTTGTTAAAATAAATTATTCTAAAATTGTTCGGAGTTTTGCCATTGCAATTAAATTGAAACAGATAAACAACAGAAAGGGCATTTATAAAAAAAAAATAACGAAAACTATCTTAATTTTTAGGAAGAAAATATACGAATTGTCCTTATTGGAAGGACAGGGTCAGGAAAAAGTTCAACAGGAAATACAATTATGCAGACAGGATATTTTAAATCTGATCTTTCGTGTTCGTCTGTCACAGAATCATGCGAAAAGGGAACTACAGAAATACTACAACGAGATAAAAAAATAACCGTTCATTTGGTTGATACACCAGGGTTTTTCGATACCGATTTGTCTAATGAAAAAGTAAAGCTAGAAATTTTAAAATGTTTCGCGATGTTAGAACCTGGTCCACATGCTATTTTATATGTTTTAGAACTGAAACGATTCTCAGATGAGGAAGTAGAGTCAATAGAACATTTTCTGGAGGTCTTTGGAGGGAATCCATATAAATACACGACGATAGTATTTACAGGCGGTGATGCATTAAAATTACACAACTTGAAACCTGAAGATTTTTTGAGGAAAATGCCAAATTCCTTCCACGAGTTTATGTCTAAATGTGACGAGCGTGTAGTCTTTTTAAATAATGTAGCCGAAGAAGACATTGCTTTGCAGCGAAAGAATCTATTTGTTGTTTTAGACAAAATGATAATGAAAAATGAATACTCTTTCTATTCAAACGAAATTCTTGAGGAGCTGAAGGGGGACATTTTAAAATCAATTCTTGCTAATTTAGATAATTATCAAACAGGTACAACATTGTTCGTATATATAAAGATAGCAGGTTATTGCATGTTATTTGTGGGTGCAGGATTTCTCTTGTATGACATTCGATTCATTGGTTCGCTTCTTTTGGGATTGGGGGGTATTTTGGCGAACACAAAAACAGAAACAGCCGAAACAAAGGCTGCAAAAGTGATGCAAAGGTTAAGGAAAAAAACCTCACCCTGCTGCATAATATGATTGCTAATTGTTGAAATCCTATTCGAAAGAAAAACAAAGTAAATATAAACATATACTCGTATCTATTTTGTTATTCCAATATGCATTATCACGTAGAATTAAATTGCACAATAGTTTATAGTTTATTTCATTCACTCAATACATAATATATGTATGTATATACTTGTACAATATGACTGTTTAAAAAATCTGTTTAAGTTTTACCGTTTACTGAATAACTTAGAAAGAACTTTGATAATCGAACGCAGTCTTCAAATGTTTTCGAAGGCTAAATATATGAAGAAATGTTTTGTATACGTAGTATCAAATTAAATTTCAGATCACGCAATGAAGGCAGTGTACTACGAAAACCTATTAGGGTCACAACTTTTGTTATGTATCTCGTAATTACGAGAAAACTATCGCGTAATTACGAGAAAACTATCGTGTAATTACGAGAAAACTATCACGTTATTACAACATAAGATTTTTATCTCGTAATTACGAGATAAGATATTTTTAGCTATCCTGGCCTAAAGGGCCAGGTGTATGGTGGCTTATTTCTGACATCGACATAATTTTGGTTGACATAGATTCATCTCGATAAGACATGATATTATCTCGATAAGCAATGATATTATCTCGATAAGCCATGATATTTTCTCGTTATGTCGACTTTCGTGTTATTTTTATCGTGACATGATATTCCATGATACATGTTGCAGAATGTCGACATATTTTTCTCGTTACCGTGACCTTTCCTTCGACCTTGCCTGCTCCTGTCATTTACATAAGGTCTTGACAACATACAGAGTTATTGCGATCTATCATGTTCATTATCATAACAAGTTGACATATCACACGCTCAATAATAGAACCGCTTAAAATATATCATATTCAAAACTCGCTGTGACACGTGCACAGTCTGCAGACGATCAACCACATTCTTTTCTGGTCGAGGAGTTCCGAAAATATAATTTAAATATAACATGTATAACTGTCACAACATTTCGTCGCCCGTTAACATTTAGAAAATTCTTCTCCTCTGATACCACTGGGTCAAATGAGACCAATCTTGACCTTAATCATACTTTGGCTATTTAGTTTAAAAAATGTACCCGATGACCCCCGCCAATCAACCAAGATGGCCGCCATGGCTAAAAATAGAACTAGGGGAATAAAATGCAGTTTTTTTTGGGGTACAGCTCTGTAACTAAAGCATTAAGAGCAAATCTGACATCGGGCAAAAATGTTTATCAGGGTCGGTTGAAAACAAAACTTTACGACAAAAGAGATGATTTCAGCTTTCCAATTGTGAACTTTCAATTTCCATAGCAACATTTCAGCAGCACCTGCATACGGGGTATATATCTCCCAATTGATACGATATTCCCGTTCTTGCATTTCCTATCATGATTTTCTTGATAGAGGGTTACTGCTCACAAGGAAGCTATTAAACAAAGAGTTCTAAATGGTGAAGTTGAAATCATCCCTTCGTAAATTTTACGGACGCCATCACGAGTTGGTTGACCGTTATTGAATTACCGTTTCACAAATGATATCGGATATGTTCCTTACGTCGTAACTACAATCCCCTTCCCTTTCATGAATGTGACCTACCGAATTAGACTATTTACCGGATTTGTAATCACATAAGCAACACGACGGGTGCCACATGTGGAGCAGGATCTGCTTACCCTTCCGGAGCACCTGAGATCACCCCTAGTTTTTGGTGGGGTTCGTGTTGTTTATTCTTTAGTTTTCTATGTTGTGTCATGTGTACTATTGTTATTCTGTTTGTCATTTTCATTTTTAGCCATGGTGTTGTCAGTTTGTTTTAGATTTATGAGTTTGACTGTCCCTTTGGTATCTTACGTCCCTCTTTTAAGATATATCTGCACTGAAATTTTCAGACGCATCAGACAACCCGTTGTTGGGTTGCTGTTCCTAAATTGGTAATTTTAAGGAAATATAGTTTTTGGTTATTATCTTGCATATTTTAATAGATAGAGATAAACTGTAAATAGCAAAATTGTTCATCAAGGTAATATCTATTTAAAGTCAAGTTTGCACACCTTTTCTTCATTTTTTGTGAGTTTTTACAAACATCTTCTCTAAAACTACTGGGCCAAATAACACCAGACTTGGCCTAAATTATTCTTAGGGTATCTAGCTTAAAAATGTATTCGATGACCTCGCCCATTAACCAAGATAGCTGCCATGGATAAACATAAAACGTACAATGTAAAATGCAGTTTTTGGCTTATATCTCTGAAACCAAAGCATTTCAAGCAAAACTGACACGGAATACATTTGTCCATCAGGTGAAGATCTATTTGCCCTGAAATGTTTAGACGCATCATGGGTTGCTGTCTCAGAATTAGTAATTTTATAGAAATTTTCCAATTCTTGATTATTTATTTATCTTGAATCTTATAATAGATAGAGATAAACTGTTACCAGCAAAATTATACAATAAAGTGAGATCTACAAAATATTCAAATGACCGACATAATCAATTGATCCCTTTAGAAGTTATCGTCCTTCATAGTCCTTTTTTACAATTTTTTTACAATTTTTGTAATTTTTTACAAAGTTCTTCTCCTAAAACTACTGAGACAAATTTAACCAAGTCAAAGAAACTAAACAGACTAAAAGATCATATAAACAAGATCAACAAAATAGAGATTTGTGTCATGGTCTATTATCTTCTACAGTGTTGGAGAGCGTCATTTGTTTGATATGCCCATAGACCAAGGTGAGCGACACAGGCTCTTGGGATAATTATTGCTTAAAAAGGACAACAAACTGTTAAGAGTAGGAAGTAAACGGAAATCGAGGTTCAACGATAAGTTTAGAATGAGGAATATATGACATTATGTGTAAAATCTATAAAAATGAAATCATGCAACTAGTTATTATATTGAACTAAAGAAATATTCCTCATTCATGCAAAGCTATGATTCTTTTCCTGGCTATAGCTACACTGTTAGTCCTTTTTGGTTTTTATACTCCCTTCTTTTAGATTGTCAAATTTTCTTGGTATTAAGCATTACTGAAGAGACATGTATCGACTGCTAACACAACAAATCATAATAATTAATGTAGGGATTAAAGTCCGGAATCAACTGTACGGCGGTTATACCACGTGATATAGAATTAATTAAACGTGTAACAATAAACTGTTTTCAACATTTCTACCGTGTAGAACGCCACATGCGGGGTGTCGGCTATGTTTGACACGGGGTGGCAATTTCGAAGCGAAAAAAAACTATAAAAGTCAGTTCAAGTATCAAAATTTCTGTTTTTAGATATGTTAGAACCATATAATGTATTGCAAGGAGGGAACTGAAACATAATTTAGATCCTGCAAGCAGAAGCAGTTGTTTTCAGTGCTCTGTTTCCTCAAACACCTCTCCCTATTTTTTCGTGTTGCAGATTTTGAGGCTTCATATGCAAATTTCTTGATAAAAAACTGCTTTAACTGATTTCCTTGTATTCTTACAACTGCGTATTTGCTTATTTGTAACAAGAACTTAGGACACTACGACGTTTATATCGATTTAAACTATACCGGTTCACTTTTGATCAGTTAAAGGGCTAATGTGAAAGCTTTGAATCGATCTTTAATTGATATAAACTTGAACACCAAAATAAGTAGTTCAGTTTGAATCGATCTTAAGTATACAGATATTACTTTAAATGTGAACACATAGATGGGTTTAAACTAGTTCGATTGAATCGAAAATATTGTACGAAAATGTATGTTAGCAAAACCATATATGCGGTACGTTGTTTAACCCATATTTCTCTGTTAACAGACCTTTTACAGAAACTAAAAATCTGGTGTCCTCGCCGTAGCATAGATTTGGGAAATCTGCGTCTCCTTTTCTTTAGTTGTTTTTCTTTTTCTTTTCAGAAACCGCAGTATTTCGTCACGTTATAACTTCGTTGTTACAATTTTTTTTAGAATTAAAGAAAACCGCTACAATAACATCCGTATCAAAATTTTAACTTGCAATTCAAAGAGAAACTATAACGTTATTCATTTTTTTCAAAATTGTGTAAAACAGTATACCAGCACATGAATTTTATAAATCAGATCTGGTTATGATCAATGTTTACAGTGTTACGGGTTAAAAGGGTCAGATTGATTATGTTTTTAATTGTAATGTGAAGAAGACCAATAGAGATCATTATGATCAAGAAAATGTGAAGGCCTACTGGTTTCATTTAGATCGATTCAAATTAGATCGATTAAAAAAGATGCTAGTGTGAACAGGGTCTTACAAAAACATGAATTAAGTGACTCGACTGTTACTCGGAATTTCTTTACTGTATTAGATGTATACACAACGGAACAGTAAATATCCATTATCTAATTACATTGTATCAAAGCGTCAATTTTATGTACACGATGAAAACGTGAAATGAAGATCGTTTTGTAAATGCTCTTTGTTTCCCATCCATAAGAGCTATTTTCCTAATGCTTATAGTTTAAAGTTGTGGTTGACTTGCGTACTTTGTTTGTTTAAATGATTACTCATGCAATCTTAATTCTAATGCTCAATCAAACAGATATACCAACAAAGCAAGCCTGCCAACCATACCGTTAAGCCATGAGCATGAGAAAAATAGCTCTAAGACATTTACTCTATTGGTATGCGATGTAGATCTAGACCGAAACAGAAACTTTGCTTTTTCGGTGACATGGATTGTCCTAACTGTACGAAATATATGTATTCAATTATTGCGTGTCATAGGAAGGTGTTACGGCCAGAAATCGCCTTTAAATTGTAGCCAACAAAAGACACAAATCAATTATAAAAATTAACAAGATTTATTATACAAATGTTTACAAAAAGTATTACACAAATATTACTGTCAACTTAACTGTCAAAATATGAGTCCAATCTTTTATCTTTATCTGTATCCGGATGTCTTTCGGAATCCAATCTGAATATTACATTCACTACTACGGTCACAATCCAGTATGATGTTGTTTGTAGAATTAAAAGTGTCAATCCAAATGCTGTGAATACTAATGTCTATCAATGTCTATGTCCAAGTTTAATTATGAGAGTTTAACTTTAGTGTCTGTATATATAGTGTTGTCATGGAAAATTCTGGAACACTCTATAATGGAACATTGTGGAAAATCCTGGAAAGTTACAACGGAAGTTTCTGGAATAACGTAGAAGTTTAAATTACGCATCTTTTATAAGGATCATTCTAGAAAGTACCAATCATTCTGTGATTGTTCCAGTGATTCCTAAACTGCACAATTATAAGATTATTTGGTAAACAACTATCAGGCCATACAACACAAATTAGGCCAACATAAATAAACATAATAATTACAATATCATAACACCTCCCCCCTTAAAAGAAGTTTTAGTGTAACAAAAACTTATCATGAATAATATGAACAAAAATACATTATATATACAAAGTGATTTAATAAGCTCTAGATAAAGCATCAGCTATTACATTATCTTTACCCTTAATATGTTTTACAATTACATCATATTCCTGTAACAATAAACTCCACCTAGTCAACCTCTGATTCTTGTTTCTCATTTTATGCATGAAGGTGAGAGGATTATGATCAGTATAAACAAGAATAGGATATACAGTGGGATTCAAATATACATCAAAATGTTGAAGTGCTGACAACATTGCAAAACACTCTTTTTCAATAGTTGAATAATTTTTCTGATGTTTATCTAATTTCTTAGAAAAATATGATATAGGTTTTTCAACATTATCATCTGTCTCTTGATATAAAACAGCTCCTATTCCTACATCGCTTGCATCAACGGCAAGTTTAAATTGTTTTTCAAAGTCTGGAGTAATCAGAACTGGACTATTAATTAAAAGTGATTTGCTATTTTCAAAAGCTTTTTGACAATTTTCACTCCAGATAAATTTAGAATCTTTTCGTAAAAGATGAGTCAATGGTTGAACAACAGTAGCAAAATTTGAACAGAATTTCCTGTAAAATCCTATCATGCCTAAATATCTCATAAGTTGTTTTCTATATCCCGGACGAGCCCCCAAGACAAGGAGAGCTCCATTCACTGTTACTCGGCTCAATAATATCATTGTCAAGCATATATTTAATTTCTTTTCTCATAACTTCAAGTTTGAGTGGATTGAGCCTGTAAGGATGTTGCTTAATTGGAGAAGCATCTCCTACATCAACATCATGACAAACAGCAGTGGTTTTGTTTGGCACATCTGGAAAAAGATTTTTAAAAGAAAATACCAAAGTTTTTATTTCTTCTCTACGATCAAAAGACAGATGTGCAAGTTTTGAGTCTAAATTTGACAAAATTTCTGAATTTTTCAATCTAACTGTCTCTTCGATAGTTTTAGAACTAAAAGGTGGTTCAATTACATCTGGTTTGTCATGATGGTTCTCAAATTTAACCATGCCTAAAGTGGCAACTGGTTTACTATCACATTCATTAGTACGCTCAAAATATGGTTTTAACATATTAATATGACACACTCTGTTTTGTTTACGCCGACCTGGAGTTTTTACAATATAATTCAAATCATTAATTTTACTCTCTATTGTATAAGGACCACAATATTTAGCCTGTAAAGGATGTCCAGGGACTGGCAAAAATACAAGTACCCTATCACCAGGCTCAAAAACTCTGTCCCTGGCATCTTTATCATACCATATTTTCATCTTGTTCTGTACATTTTTTAAGTTTTTCTGAGCAATTTGACAAGCAGTATACAATTTTTCTTTAAATCTAGATACATAGTCTAAAAGATTCAAGTCAGTATGTTCAGTTAGCCATTTTTCCTTAATCAATTTTAACGGTCCCCTTACAGTATGGCCAAATACCAACTCAAAGGGACTAAATCCAAGGGATTCTTGAACAGCCTCTCGAACTGCAAAAAGTAGAAAGTGAACTCCATCATCCCAGTCTCTGTCAAATTGAAGACAAAAAGTTCTAATCATGTTCTTCAATGTTTGATGAAAACGTTCTAAGGCACCTTGAGATTCTGGATGGTACGCACTTGATCTATACTGAGCAATCCCTAACTGGTACACGACTTGCTGAAATAGACCTGACATGAAATTTGATCCCTGGTCAGACTGTATAGACTTAGGAAGTCCTACCAACGTAAAAAATTTGATAAGAGCTTTGACAATAGTAGGTGTCTTGATATTTCTTAGCGGAATAGCCTCAGGAAAGCGTGTGGATGTACACATGATTGTCAATAAATACGCATTTCCAGTTTTGGTCTTTGATAAAGGTCCAACGCAGTCAATTAGAACTCTGCTGAAAGGTTCGTCAAAGGCTGGAATAGGCAGAAGTGGTGCTGGTGGTATTTTCTGGTTAGGTTTACCAACAACCTGGCATATATGACATGATTTGCAGTATTCTGCAACATCATTTCTAAGTTTAGGCCAGTAAAAATGCTGCAAGATCTTAAGGCAAGTCTTCCTTATACCTAAGTGTCCAGCCAAGGGGGTGTCATGGGCAAGACCAATAATTTCTTGTCTATAAACTTTAGGCACCACCACTTGGTATAGCACTCTCCATTCCTCCTCTGGGGTAGCATCAGGAGGCCTCCACTTCCTCATTAAAATACTGTCCTGATGGTAATAGCATTCGGCCACTTTGTCTGCTTCCTCCTGTGGTTGAGCCCTCTGGCTGAGCTGAAGAACCTCAGGATCTTTATGTTGTTCTTCGAGTAAATTATTTCGGTCTAATGAATGGCTGTTTACATCTGGCCATGGCATAATAACATTTTTGTTAACACTAGGTGGTTTTATAATAGCCTTTTCTGAGTTACCAGGATCTTCAATATCAGCTATAAAAGTGTCAGAAAGGT
The DNA here is from genome assembly GCF_965363235.1 of Mytilus galloprovincialis. Taxonomy (NCBI): domain Eukaryota; kingdom Metazoa; phylum Mollusca; class Bivalvia; order Mytilida; family Mytilidae; genus Mytilus; species Mytilus galloprovincialis. The sequence goes on from NC_134848.1 coordinate 65,248,878, forward strand.
CCATGTAATCAAACTTGTCTTCTTGCAAAATCTCATTTTGTTGTTTTCTAGCCATCGCCCTAGTAACAACACAAGCTGGATACAATTCAGCATCATCTTCAGGTGATTTAAATTCCACCACCGGTTCACTGGTAACAATTGGTTCAGCAACCACTTTGTTCCTAGCTAGATCATTTCCTAGCAATAATGTAACACCCTCAACAGGGAGATTAGGACGAACACCCACAACAACTGGTCCAGTTATCAAATCTGACTTCAGATAAATACGATGGAGAGGAACATCTATACAACCTAACTCTACACCTTGTAACAAAACGGAGGCACCAACAGAAGTATTCTCGGACAAAGGCAACACACCTTCTAACAATAAAGTCTGAGAAGCTCCAGTGTCCCGTAAAATCTTAATAGGCTGAAGAGTGGTATCATCAACAATAGAAACAAACCCATCAGACATAAAGGGTTTGTATTCCTCCATGTAATCACAAAAACTGGACTTAAAAGCCTGACGCGCAGGGCATTCCAATGTACTGGTAATATAAGGTGTCGTACAAGCACTGGTCTTCGGCTTATTATCTCGTTCATTCTTCTTCTGGAGTCTAAAACAATCAGCCATCAGGTGACCAATCTTCTTACAATAAGCACAAGTCAGTGACTTCTTCTCAAAAGTATCAAATTTTGGACTAGACATATTATAACTGGACTGACTCTTATTCTGTGGAACAGGCTTACTATCAGTACGCTCAGTGCTTTGGTTTTTGTAATTTCCACTTGGAGTATTAACATTTTGACCCTTGAAACTTCTTTTATGTGAAAGGGTATAATTATCTGAAATTACAGCTGCATCATGTATTGTCCCAACAGTTTTGTCGTCTAAATGTGTTTTTAAGTCTAAATGAACACATTGTTTGAACTCTTCTAATAACATCAATTGTCTTAGGTTATCAAAATTGTTATCTGTTTTCTTTGAAGTAAGCCATTTATCAAATAGATCTTCTTTTTCCCGAGCAAATTCCACATAGGTTTGCGAATCAAACTTTTTATAAGATCTAAATTTCTGTCTATATGCTTCTGGTACTAGCTCATAAGCTTTCAAAACTTCCTGTTTCACCGTGTCATAATCAGAACTTTTTTCTGATGGAAGTGCGGAGTATATTTCAGCGGCCTTGCCCTCCAAAACACTTTGTAGCATTGTAGTCCAATATGGCTTTGGCCAATTCAAATTATGAGCAATTTTCTCAAACTGTGGAAAATATTTATCGACTGTTTTTTCACAAAATCTGGGAACCAAACGTATATTTTTTGCTGCATCAAAATATTCTGATTTTGACTGGACTTTAGTGTTGCTTTCTTCTTTGACCATTTCAAGTTTTAGTTTCTCCATCTCTAGTCTTTCCCTCATTTCAAGTTCTGCCTGTTTTAACTTTAATTCATCTTGTTTTAATTTAAGTTCATCTTCTTTTAATTTAAGTTCATCTTCTTTTCTTATCTCAAGTTCTTTTAATTTGAGTTCATGTTCTAATTCAAGCTGTTTAAATTTAAAGGCGTCAATATTTTCGACCTTAAGTTCAAGAGCCTCTTCACCTAAAATTTCTGCGTCAACTAATTTGTCTATAACCAAATTTTTTATAATTTGTTTTCTCATAGATACTTTAAAATCTAATTTCAGATGTTTAGCAAGCAACACTAATTCCTCTTTCTTTGAATTATCAAACCCCTCCAGGTCAGGCGTTTTCAAAAATTTACCGGCATCAAATGCCATTTTGTAGAATTTTGTTGGCTAGTTATAATAAAAATTACTAAACAAATTTTGAATAATATAATTCAGTCTCCCGGACGAGCCCCCAATTTCTGTTACGGCCAGAAATCGCCTTTAAATTGTAGCCAACAAAAGACACAAATCAATTATAAAAATTAACAAGATTTATTATACAAATGTTTACAAAAAGTATTATACAAATATTACTGTCAACTTAACTGTCAAAATATGAGTCCAATCTTTTATCTTTATCTGTATCCGGATGTCTTTCGGAATCCAATCTGAATATTACATTCACTACTACGGTCACAATCCAGTATGATGTTGTTTGTAGAATTAAAAGTGTCAATCCAAATGCTGTGAATACTAATGTCTATCAATGTCTATGTCCAAGTTTAATTATGAGAGTTTAACTTTAGTGTCTGTATATATAGTGTTGTCATGGAAAATTCTGGAACACTCTATAATGGAACATTGTGGAAAATCCTGGAAAGTTACAACGGAAGTTTCTGGAATAACGTAGAAGTTTAAATTACGCATCTTTTATAAGGATCATTCTAGAAAGTACCAATCATTCTGTGATTGTTCCAGTGATTCCTAAACTGCACAATTATAAGATTATTTGGTAAACAACTATCAGGCCATACAACACAAATTAGGCCAACATAAATAAACATAATAATTACAATATCATAACAAAGGATTCAGTTTATCCTACATACAAATCTTGATATGAACAAAATTATTAGAGAACAACAAATGACTATATTAGCAATAAATGCCATTATAAGGAATTATTGACTTTTACTCACTAAGTATGCATAAATAATCAATCCTGCTAACTTCATAAATTTTGTTAGAGAGTCGGCATAATAAAAACTTTAGATTTTGCTTTCAAGCAATACATGAATCTTAAACTGACTTGGATTTACATTCATTTAAGATTTTGTTTTGACAAATGTTCAAACGAAAATTGTACAGTGGATGAATTATAGGATATTAATGAAAAAAGTGTTGTATTATAACGTAAAAACTATATACATTTGCACCATCTCGTCAATTTAGCCAGACTTATCCATAACGATTATAAATGATATCAGGGAGTCTGGAACTCAGAAAAATATACTCATCTGAACATGAATGAAACATTTGCCCCTGGACGTTTGGCTACAAACAAAATCATGCATTTTTCTTTGCCTTCTTCAAATTATATTAACAGTATACTATTCCAAGAAGAGAACTTCCCATACATGTACTTTTTATTTTAAAATAAAGTATATGAATCAGTCATGTGAGTGTTGGATGATGCTGTAAAATAGTTTTGTTTAAAAAAAACCAAAAACATTACAAACCTGAGACTACTATATACTACTATATAGTAGTCTCAGCACAAACTAACGGACTTAAAAATTTACTTTAGTTACGGTTCATTATTATGGATACAGAGAGGAAATAACGGCGCGCTAAATTTTTAGATACGGTATAAATACACCTTATCGCTATTTGTCTGCCATTACTGGATATCACACAGGTTCCCGTAAAAATTTGACGTCATAAAACAAAATATCTGACGCCACAATGGAAAAGTGATTGTTGTATGCTTCAAAAGTTCAAGAGGCCGGGTCAGCCAGGATTAGCAATAAGGTGTATTGTGTTACAAAGTTGGTGTCATTTGTATCTTACGATCCGTCCTGACATAGAAATATTATTGGTTTACAATGACTGAGGCCATATATATGATAAATGTAAATAAGTTCAGTTTTGGTTGATTTGGTTAAATAAGTTTGTTAAAACGACTCGGTCTGATACATGTATATCGAAACTACTGAAATTTGTTTACAATTCAATATTTTGAACAAAAAAAGGACTTGCCGAAAATTGCTAGTACTCTAAATTGATGTGGAAATTGTTTTGTAGCCAATTTGTTACAATATTGCTGTCATTTGAATTATACAATCCATCGTGATATGTAACTTTAAGTGATTTACTATGCGACTATATATATATATATATATATATATATATATATATATATATATATATATATATATATATATATATATATATATATATATATATATATATATATATATATATATATATATATATATATATATATATATATATATTAAGATTTACATTATAAAGTGTAAATATGGTCAGTTTTGGTTGATGCTGTCACAAATGGTCAGTTTTGGTTGATGCTGTCAAATATAAAAAAGAAGATGTGGTATGATTTCAATGACACAACTATCCACAAAAGACCAAAATGACACAGACATTAACAACTATAGGTCACCGTACGGCCTTCAACAATGAGCAAAGCCCATACCGCACAGTAAGCTATAAATATGGTCAGTTTTCATGTTTTTGGGTGATGCGGACAAATAATTTTGTTATATCCATGAGTCAGTCTGAGATATCAAAACTACTGAAATTAGTTTACGATTCAAAATTTTGATTAAAAAGAGGACATGCTGGCACTATAAACTGATGCGAGCATAATTTTGTTTTTCAATATTGCTTTCATTTATATTAAACAATCCATCCTGCTATAAAAAATATAAGCTCATGCAATATAAAATTCTACTCGGAACAATATTCCCCAATATTCATGCAATAACCCTATAATATAGATCATTTGTATTATCATGATTATACACTCCATCCTTACACAAAAATATTACAGATTTACTATGCGACTATAAGAGTTACATAAAAAGAGCAAATATGGTCAGTTTTGGTTGATGTGGTCAAATATAGTCAGTTTTTGGTTGATGCTGTCAAATATGGTCAGTTTTGATTGATGCAGACAAATAATTTTGTTACATGAGTCAGTCTGAGGTATGAAAACTACTGATATTTGTTTCTGATGCGATATTTTGAATAAAAATAGGAAATGCTGGCACCCTCAATTGATGCGAAAAAGAAATTTGTGGTCATTGATTTCCAATATTGCAGTTATTTATATACTACAGTCCCTCTTGACCTAAAATTATAACTGAATTGCTGTGCAGCTATATAGATTTACATAATAAAAAGCAAATAAGGTAAGTTTTGGTTGATGCAGTCAAAAGATTTTATTACACGACTCAGTCTGAAGTATAAAAACTACTAATATTTGTGTATGATTCAATATTTAGGATCAAGGGGAGGGGGTCCAGGGGTTGGAATCCCACTTTTGTTTTAACATCAATGCATTTGAATGGGAGCATATAGTTGGACCCCCCAGCCTTTTAAAAATGGCTGGATCTGCCCCTGCATGCTGGCACTATAAATAGATGCGAACAATTTTTTTTTCTCCAAAATTGCTGTAACTTGTATATTACATTCCCTCTAGACCTAAAATTAAAACTGAAGTACTGTGCAGCTATATAGATTTGCAGAAAGAAAAAAGCAAATAATGGCAGTGTAAATTGATGCGGTTTAAAGATTTTTGTTAAACAGGTCGTCCGAGGTATGAAAACTACTCGGAAACTGATATTAAATTGGTTAAAGAGGTCCGATAATTTTGTTATGTGATAACGAGCCAACCTGACTCCCGGAATAACAAATGTAAAACAATTCAAATAATAATGCCCACCCCCCCCCCCCCCTAATACTAACGGCCTAATTTATGTACAAAAATTGATAGAAAAACAAATAATTTATGTGACACATCAACAAAAGAAAATCACTGAATTACATGCTCTTGACTTGGACCAGGCACATACATGCAGAATATGGCGTGGTTAACAGGTTAAACATGTTCCCTTGCCGATTATAAATCTGAAATAAAACCGGCAAAATTACATGAATTAAATCGCTTTTTTACCCAAGCCTGTGTATATTAAGGCAAAGAGTTCTTAAAACTTATAAATCAACTCTAGCCGTAGAATTTATAAAAATCAATTCTAGCCGTAGAATTAGAAATCAATTCTAATCGTAGAACTGTTCTAAAACTGTTCTAGGATAGAACTGTCAGGATCAGTTCTAGGTAGAACTGTCCAAATCAGTTCTTGGTAGAACTGACCAAATCAGTTCTAGCTAGAACAGTTCTAACCTAGAACTGACTAAAAGGCGTCAGGCTGCCAGTTCTACGTACTGTTCTAGAACAATTCTCCTGACAGGTTTAATGAGAGGTTAGAAGTGATCTCCACTGTAAGCATGACCATCGAAGTTTAACGTCCCCATCTTGTTTTAGAGCCATACAAATATATTAAAAAAAAGACTTTTGAAGCTATGATATTTTTGTTATTTATATTTTTCTCCAAAAATTTATGTTAGTGTGTTATATGTAACAATAGAATAGTTACATACACAGCTATTAATATATAGTATTTTCAATATAAATTTTGTAAATTTAAAGAATCTAACCACAGTTACCAAATAGGCATAGTAACACGAAGAAAGGTGTTCCTTTGTTGTTTTGTTTATCAAATCGGTCTGTTACGTTATATACTTTATAAAGTATGGATTTCTAGTAAATACACATATATCTTAATACTAACTGTCATTATATATGTTCCATTGGAAAGGAAAACAATAACTCGCGTCTTGACTTTCTTGTGTCTTTCTGTTTGATCAATGATTGATACTTTATTGTCACAAAACACTGAAATATCTTCCGTGGAAACAATAAAAATCTACAAAGAATGAAACTAGTTTTAAAAAGTCTGTCAAACCATTATCTCTTTATTTTTTTCAAATTAATTATGTAGGTAATATCAGGATACGATTCTACACAACATGCATATTGCAACTAATTCCTAACCACGCTTGCATCTATTATATCATAGTTGGTGTGTAGTTGAAAGTTTTTACAAATCTATGACCCGGCTTCTGTTATGTAAATCAATTTTAAATCCGTCAAATGTCCATGAACCGAACTTAAGGGTGCATCTTAATTCATCCTCGACAGTTATCGACCTCGAGACGTATTGGTTGGCTATAGTAAACAACCCCTGATTGGTCAATTAATGCATTTGGTTCACATTTTGTCTTTGTGTCTGGACTGGGAAAATATTAAAAGTGTGAGTATATTATATGCTAGATTTGGTGATACTTGTAGGCACATTTTGTAAGATAGTCATATACAGTAAGTGGTAAAATAAAAGAGTGGCAGATATCAAAAGTAACTCTTAAGAGATCAATCCGTATAGTGAAAATTCTTAAAGAAGGAGGGTCTGCTTGATTTTTTTTTTCTTCAAATTAACTTATTGACCATTAAGCCTTTTTAATCCCAACATAAAATTGTTTATATAATAGAACTACAATGAACCTTTCTAAATAAACATAAACGAAATGTTAAAAAAGTACAACTTTCCATTAAAACAAAATAAATTGGATATTTTATTATCGATTATTTGTCTGTGTTTTTAATCGAGATCATTAAGAATAAATCAATGTAATGTATAGAGTCAAGTACATCTAAAATGTGTACCAGTAAGAGGAATCTGAAAAATTTCATTTAAAAAACAAAAATCTTATCTTACTTATTAAGTTGATTTCTATATGTGTAATGTACTCACTTGTCGTATAGAAAGATATCTGGTGTCCAAATTTATGATATTGGCAACCGAATATTAGTTGGAGTAGATTCCCAAAGAAATTGTGGATCACTCCATTCTGTACCTAACCATGCATCAATCGTCAATTTTGCACCATTTTATATATAATTATTTTCTGTGACTGTATATTACATTAATTTGTAGGATCCTTTACTATAGATAATTTAGCTGATCTGTAACAATAACATCTTCATGCCTTATATATCATGTACTGTAGTACGCCGCTAGATTAAAACTGACGAGGAAAGGTAACACACGGCCAGCGAAAGCTCTTTTTTTGAGAGCCCAGGTAGTCGTGTGGTCTAGCGGGACGGCTGCAGTGCAGGCGATTTGGTGTCACGATATCACAGTAGCATGGGTTCGAATCCCGGCGAGGGAAGAACCAAAAATTTGCGAAAGCAAATTTACAGATCTAACATTGTTGGGTTGATGTTTAGACGATTTGTATATATATATATATATATATAATAAAGTAAAAAATGTATACACAGATCTAATAACATATTTTCTGGTATTCAACTGAATTAACAATAAAGGTCATGCTGCTACAATTCGAGAAAAAAAAACCTCCTCAAGTAAAACAAAAACAAAAATTGAAAAACAATCAACATTTGTTTGAATATATATTACAAATTGTTTATTTGATAATCTTCATCATTTAACATCGATATTGAAAAATTTTATTCAGAAATATTTTCCTCGAAGAAGTACTCATTCATTATCTAAAGTGTTAACGTAGAATAAAGGTCAAAGAGTATCTTTCTTAGAAATTTTCTTCGTTTTAAAGTGTTTGTCAAAAGCAACTGTAACATTACTTTAGATGACAGATCTTAGATTTATTCTTAAAATTGTTTCCATAGCTTTTATAAACTCGAAATCAATACATATTTGACAACTTGTGTTGATATCAATTTGTATAATTGTACAATCTGTGTTGTCCCCTTCATGAATTTTTGTTTGTTTTATTTGCTGTTTGATACTTGTACCATAGCATATACACTAGAGCATTTCTTTCATTATCATTAAAATTTTACAAACGAGGTTAACACATCATGGCTATAATTGAACAAAATAATTAGATTAAAATTAATGCAGCAACTTTCCCTTTTCTGATTTTCAATAATTATTTCATTGACTTATTTTTCTCTATTTCATATTTTGGGCATTCATTTGTATATTTTGCCAAAAACTCTATCTGATCGATTTTAATGTCTTAATACACAGTAAATAATGTGAATATGCTTTGCTGACTTTAAGAGTTATTAAGAATCGAAAGAATTTGTAGTAATTTTTGAAACTGCAAATTACGAGGTTTCGTGTTATAGAAGAAAATGATAAAGCACATGAAACGAGTGGATAACAACTGTCATATTCTTGACTTAGTACAGGCATTTTCAAATGTAGAAAATGGTGGATTGAACTCATTATCCCTTTTGAAAGTTTTGAAACGTAGAGTTTTCTCGATTCACTACGTTTAAAAATTTTACCAATTATTTGATAGAAAATGGAGTAGTCTTTAAATGCCTTCATTTAATGGAAAACATGTTGTTAATGATAACTATAATAAAACAGGTGAATGGTATGATAATATATGACTTTGTAATTAAGTGATTACAAAATGTACTTCTTTAAACTTACAAATTCCACAATTCTAATAAGGATCATGTCGTGTTTGACCACAACAGTTTCGTTGTCTGTTGTTCCCGGATAGGCTAGTTTATTTTCATCCTGCAGTAAAGTTGGTATTAACCAATCTTCTATTAAAACACCTAATAATTACAACAATAAAATAATCAATATATGGTCGGCATTTTCTTTGAAGGATATTTACATATTAAATATGTCTGTCTGTCTGTCTGTCTGTCTGTCCTGTCTGTCGTCCGTCTATCTGTCCGTCCGTCCGCCCGTCTGTCTGTCTTATTTTTATATTACAATAACTTATGTAAGTTGGAACTGATGACATGAATTTTGATCCCATTTACGTCAGAAAAAATCAACAGAGTCGGCTGCGTATGGTAAGTTTCGACAAAACCAGTATAAAGACAATTCTTAAACAAACTGATTAAAACTACATTAAACGAGTATGGATACTGTGGAGTTTGTCATGGGTGCCATGATAATAAAAATCAAATAGATTTTTTTAAACTCTTTAATATGCAGAAGAAATACAGATCATATATAGTATTTTAGTTATTTAGTTGTAAACTTTTAATTATAGATAAAACTGGGGATGGGGATACGAAACGGAGTTGATTGATTTAATATTTATTTTTACTAATTCATATTTGACATTTCAAAAGATAGTGTCATCTTCCCCTGCTTGTGATTTTACTGAAGAAATCCTAAAGAATTATTTAGCTTACGAGCAGTATCTAATTGTGGGCTCATTTCTAATTGTACTTATAGCTACATTAACTCGATTAATTTTTAAATACGAAACATACTTACTTTTAAGGAAATTCAGACATAAATTCAAGTTTAATTGTATCAATTGTGTCGAGCAGTCGTCTACATTTGATATTTATATTCCATTCAGTGAAGACAAAAAAAAACATTAGTAAATGGGTGATAGGTGGTTTAACGACACATCTGGAAACACGTGGTTTCATAGTTTGTTTACCCCCTAGATATTTTGATTTGGGTGGAGTCCATGTCGATCAAATAATGACTCAGATCGCTACCTCGAAGTATTATGTAGTTGTGTTGGGTGATGATTACTTGAAAACTCAATACCAAGTTATTGAATGGGGACATATCTGGAACAACTACAAACGTAACATCAACAGCAAACTTTTAGTTATCAATTATGACATGCTACACAGTAAAAACATAAAAGAGCACAGATTAAAAGCTTTTCTAAGACTTCAATACTTTATTGACTTTAGTAACTTCGATAAGAAACTAATTGAAGAAAATAGAAAACGAACTTCGGTGAAAGAGATGAAATTTTGTTATATCTGTAACCTTTTTCAATAGACAGTTAGGGGTATTACTTAAACAAGTATTTTTTTTTAAGTTACTTATATAAGTAACTTTTGTTTTTGAAAATAAGAAAAATACTTAATTAAGTTATTTTAAATTTCAATAAAACATAGACTTAATGTAGTTTTGATGAGTTTTTACATAATTTCATGTCATAAAGTTAAGAATTTATTATAGTTGAGAGGTTTATAGAGATGAAGGGTTACTTTAAAAATTATGACAAAAATATTACTCGAATAAGTTATTTGATAAATTTTTAATAAAATTAGTATTAAAACTTATTTAAGGAACATGTGTACTTGGTTTGGGTTACAAATTATAAATAACTTCAAGTCTTAATCAATTCACAAGTATCTATCTATTTATATCAGTCTACCTTCAAGATTTTGGAGGAAAATGAGAATTTAATTGTCCCAAGATACCAATCTTTGACCAAGAAGCGTCGATATGAAAGATAAGTGCGTCAGAAAGTTAATTAGTGTTTCAGAAGGATTAGATTTCATATGTCAGGGGGAAAATAACCAGATGACTGTGAAAAGTTGTTAAACCTAGTAAAATCTGTATTATTGGACACCTATAAAAATAATATTCAGAAAAGTTACCTATCTAAGTAATATTTAAAATAGCCTCGTTTTCAACATTACTTGAATAGGTAATTTTAATTGTTACTTGTTTAAGTAATGCCCCTGACTGATAGATATGTACAATCTTGATTGTATGACTTTAGAATAGAAAGTGGTTTTATGTATACGGCAATGACAGAGCTATTTTTTTTCTACTTTTTCATTTTCAATTGTTTATTCTTTTTACATTTACAGTTTTTTTTTTTTTTTCATAATCGCTATGATTAATTTACTTGCATCATTGAAGGCCAAAGAGTGACATAAAGCTGTTTTGGGTCAACTGTATTTGTTACATAGCACATAGTTACCTCATTGGCAATTTCATCAGATTTTTAATAGACACATTATGGACTTTCTTATCTACCGAATGAGACGTTTCACTTAGTTTGTACTAACATCAGCAACACGACGTAATCCACATGTGGAACGGGTTATGCTTGCCCTTTCAGAGCACATTAGATTAAGCTTAATTTTTAAGAAAGGTTCATGTTGCTTAATCTTTGTTTTTTATGTAATGTTTTTGTACTGTTCTTTGTCTGCTTGCCGTTTTCTTCTTTAGCCTTAGAGGTGGCAGTTTGCTTTTGACTTTGGAGTTTGAAGGTCACTATAAAGATACCAGAGGGACAGTCAAACTTATAAATCGAAAATAAACTGACAACGCCATGGCTTAAAACGTAAAAAACAAACAAACAAACAAAAGTACACATGACGCAACATAGAAAACCAAAGAATAAATAAAACCAGAGGATTCCGAAAATCTGACAAAAATCCCTTAACATGACCAGCGAACTTCCTTAAAGTCTCGTGGGGTGTTGGCATTCATACTACATTTTTGTTTTCTTGTTAAAGTACTTTTCACATATAATTACTATATATGTATTTATACTTTTGATTTGCATTACAACTATTGTTCTTATCCTTCATTTCAAATGTCACCCTACCTTTGAAATGTAATACAGATTTCACCGTAATGAAGTCTGCAGACCTTAATTATAAGAATGATTGTGAGATAAAAATATAAAATAATATGCGAAGCCGAATGGTGCACAGGGTATTGAACTATAACAGCCGTTTAGTCGATAAGTGTGACAATTATAAAAATTGTGAAGTTATCTTCGATAAAATCTCTTTATGTTTGGAATTTTTAAAAGTATGGAAGAACCTCCGTAACAAAAGATTTAAAGGTTTGGGTTTTTTTTTCGCTTTAGCAGGCATGCATTGTTGCTCATATGGTATACATCTCTTCCTTTCCAATCAATCCGATCTGTCTTCGTAAAATCAAATCAAGATAGGTAGTGTGAAAGCAACTTCATTGGTAGGTTTCAACTTTATTGTTATAGCATTCAATATGAATATTCCAAGAGAAGTTACATGATCTAATTATCAGCAAATACGTCTAAGAGATAAAAATGTAACTGATTAATTTTTTATTTAAATAATCTATTTTTTATTCTTATAAAAAAATAGAAAGCGTAATTATCTTACATTGTCTAATTTTTGTGCTGTTTTTACACTTCTTGAGCGGTGTGAGCAAAATATTTCTCCTCACTATTGAAAAATCTGTTTTCGGCAAATGATTGGTAGAAATTTTATTTTGACGTTATATTTTCTTGGTTTATGATATTCCCTATTGTCACGAAAAAAGGCGACCATGCCTGATGATATCACATAAAAATTACACAGCTGTCTTCAAATCTTTAAAAAGGAAGGGTAAAAATCATTAGAGAAACAGATTCCACCACTATACCTCGTGTATTACAATATTTCTCCACTCTCAATAGTTAAATTTTAAATATTTAAAGAGCTCGGCAAGGACTCGCACTTTAAATATTAAAATTTAACTGTCTCAAGTGGAGAAATATCGTAACACACTTGCAGTTGTGGAATTTATATTTTAATTATTCCATGTGTTTGATACATGTTATTATTACTGTTAGTTAATTTTGTCTTTCGGTATCTTTTTATTTAAATATTTCCAAAAAAATATTTCTAATCTTCATTTATATACTGACTTGGTGTTGTTCTGTTAAGGATACTATTTGCCATCGGTGTTGTAACTTTATTTTTGAATACTGCATCAGTATTTGTAGGTGAAGTTTGTCCGGCGATATTTCCAGGCATTGTGGGTGGTGTCTGTCCAGCAGTACTTCCCGGTATTGTAGGTGGCGTAGGTCCAGCACGTACGCGTGTTGTTTGAGCATGCGTAGTTGGGGGTATGGTTTGAAGTTGTTGTTCGTTTTTTGGTCGTTGTCGGTTTTGGTGTAGTTGTGGGCTTTTGGGTTGTAGTCGGCTTCTGTGTAGTTGTAGGCTTTTTGGTCGTTGTCGGTTTTGATGTACTTGTTGGCTTTTGTGTTGTAGTCGGTTTTGGTGTAGTCATTCATTTCGTTGTATGCATTTTTACAGCTGACGTTGAAGCATGAGCACTGCTCGATGATTGTTTGTTTAAATTGTTACTATTATTAGCTGTATTTGAATTTTGGTTGGTACTTTGATTAGATGTGCTGTTCTTTGAAGCTGCATTTTGATTTGCAGTATTTGAATTAAAATTTGCGTTATGTGCGGTTTGTTTGTTGTTATTTGACATTTGATTTGCTGTATTGCTGGTATTTGTATTTGTTGCCGTAGAATTATATAAGAGTTTGCTGAATTCGCAGTATTTGTTTGTGTTTGTACTGTTTTTGCCAGAACTGCTGTTGTACTGGTTGCTAGAATTGGAGTTTGAATTTTTGGCTCCACTATTTTTCGTTCTTGATTGCGAAACATTGTTGCTACTATCGGAACTATTAGCATTAGTATGCGTTGTACTGTTGCTACTATTTGAATTATTTCTAGAAGAAGTCTGCTTTCCAGAGTTGTTTCCCTTGTTTCCATTGTTATTTAGACTGTTGTTAGTAGTACTGCTGTGTGTTTCAGTGTGTGTACTAGTATGTGAACTGGTATTGTTTCCTCCCTTTCCACCATGACCATTTGTGTCATTAGTATTTGAACTGCTGCTAGAAGAACGACTACTACTACTGCTTCTGCTTGAACTACTGCTAGCGCTACTTGAACTTGAAGAATTTTTACCTCCATGACCCCCTGCGCCACCAGTGTGTATTGCTATGTGTGTATTACTTGTATGAGTTTCCGTATGTGTGGTACATCCATTAGACCCATTGATATTTCCTTTAGTGCCATTATGACCATTGATGATATTGTTATTAGTAGTAGTACTAGTTTGACTATCATTTTGGTCGGTATTAGTTACAGTTTGTGTACTGTTGTTTCCATTACCCCCATTTCCACCCGTGTGTTTTTCATCGTTAGTATGGGTTTAAGTATGTGAACTGCTGGTATGTGTCTCAGTATGACTTGTTGTTCCATTGTTCCCATTACCATTCTTAGTACCGTAAGTTCCGCTATTATTCGTCGACGAGCTGGAGGAGCTATGACTCTCGGAATGCGAGCTGCTGGATTGAGAAGATGAATTCCCCTTACCACCAAGTCCGCCTGATCCAGTGTGAGACGATGAACTGTTGTTACTACTTGTGTTGGCCATGTTCGCTTTCGAGTTATTTTGGTTGTGTTTGCCTCCATTGTCATGTGTATTCATACCTTTTGTCGTGTGCTGTGTTTTTGTTGATGCTTGCATCGTCGTCGTCGGCATTGTTGTTGTTTCAGACGTCGTCGACATTGTTGTTGTCACGGTCGTCGTCGGCAGTGTTGTTGTCTCCGTCGGTACGGCTGTTGTTTCTGTCGTCGTTGGTAATTCTGTTGTCGGTGCACTTGTCATAGTTTGATCATTTTCTATACCTACAATTTTTTTAATAAATATGATATCAAAAACATATAATACTCTTTCAGGTGATATTAACATAACATTAACGATGTATAAAAGTCAATACTCAATTATTTATTCAGTTATCTACCCTTGTATATGTTGATTTCTTGTTCATTGAATTGTTCTCGATTTTACAAATGACTATCTTTTGGTCTATATTTATTGATCTTTTATTCGTTTTTGTCAATATTCAACTAATATTCGTTAAACAAAGAGTGCATTTCTTTTTAACCAGTTTCGTAAACGTTATGTGTCGTGTGTTATAGTTTGTTAAACGCTAATACAAAAGTAGAAAGAAATGCATCGTTTACTCATTTTTTACTGACTCTGTTTGAACTGTCACAAAATACATGCACGTATTGTTGTTATTTAAACTTATTATACGGAATAATGCATCTGTAGAAGATGTTATAGACACAGAGTACATCGCTCCTCTATGCACATTTAATTTTATTATCAGTTCATCGTCTTCGTCAGATGAATATATGAAGATACTGCATGATGACAAACCCTTTTTATTTAAAAATAACACAAATGAAAGAAAGGAGGGCAATACCTAAATTTGAGTAATTTTAGACATTGTTTTGAGTTATGATAATCGAAAACATACCTCTTTTTTGTTAGGAAAAGCATGTTTAGATAAATAAAGAACTTATAACGGATTCACCTTAAATAACTACATACCGCTTGATTCTTTACACTTTAACCAAAAATAAAGAAATCTTACACATTTAACGAAAATTCATTGAGTAAGTTCCCGCGTGAATTCTAGAGGGCCGCCCGAAAAATTTAAACCCTTGCTTTTTTGCATAGATTGTCAATTTTGTTATCAATTTAAATTGGGTAACACACTTATTGTTGATTATGAATTATAATGTAGTATACAAATACATATTCAACCCCGTCCTATCTACCTTGTTTATGGATGCTTACCCTTCCGGAGCACCAACATTTTTTTGTAATGTCACACCCGGTATTTAGTGAAGTTCGTGTTGTTTCTTATTTATTATTTGTAACTGTTGATGTACATTGGTTGTATGAGTCTTTGTTTGCTCCTTGGTTTTGATTGTTATTGTCTTGTGAAATCATTGGGAGTGGCTTATCACAGGATGTGTTACCGCCATAATAAAAACTTTTTTTTTTCATTTCCTGAGTATCTTCACTTCCGGAGTATTTTCAATTCCTTCATCGGTCACTGTATGTTATTGTGTATAACCATCTCTTCTATAATCTGTGTTCGTTTCTTTAAGCCTATCAAATATATTTTTCTGAGATATATTTATGTTCAGGTTATGCTTGTGTAGCCTACTGTTGAAAAAAGATTACAGAGACTTACAAAAATATTTAACACTGCTACACTTTTAAATGTTCCTGTAGTGTAACAATCCAAAAGCCTGTATTTCAGTGGTTTCCGTTATCACTCCGTACGCACGTCTGTCCGTCTGCACGTACGTTCCAAAATTGGTTTCCGTTCTTTAACTTTAGTTTAGCTCGACATAATATTATGAAACTTATACCCAATGCTTATTACCACTAAACACAAATCAAGTGGGAGTTTTTGTGGCGTCACGTTTACCGTTCTAGAGTTATGCTCCTTTACAAATAGAAAAAATGCTGAATTTTCGTTTCTGTTCTCTAAGTTTAGTTTGCCTCAACCAAATGTATTGAAACTGATACACAATGCTTATTAACACAAACCACAGACCAAGTATGCATTTTAGGGCGTCACCTTTGCCGTGGAACAGTACAAATGGAAAAGTTGCTGCATTTTCTTTTCAGTTCTCTGCTTCAACCAAATGTTATAAAACTATAACAGAATGCTAATTATCTCAAAAAACAAATTAAGTTTGAATTTAGGTTGCATCAGGTTTAGCTTTTTCCAGTAATGCGTCGTTACAAATGAAGAAATTGCGGAATTTTTCGTTTCTGTTCTCTTACTTAAATCTGACTCAATCAACTGTTATGAAACGTATATACAATGCTTATAACCACAAAAGTATGCATTTGGTATTATAACTTTTACAGTTCTTGAGTTGAGTTCCTTTTTAACATTATATGTAAACGCCAGTGTCCCATGGACACATTCCCTAACATGTAAAATTTTACGTCCTAAATTCTAATATCGGTGACTGAACCTGATAAAATAAAATCATTTCGTCTTATATTTAACTACAATAACTGAACCTCATATAAAATCATATCGTCCTACATTCTAATATCGGTGACTGCACGTACTAATATAAAATCATTCCGTCTTATATTCTTATACCGGTGACTGAACATGGTAACTTAAAGTCATTGCGTCCTACATTTTGATATCGGCGACTTAGACTGCTTAGATTAAATTGTTCTGTCCTACATAATGATACTGGTGACTGTACGTCGAAAAAGCTTTTATTCCAGAACGTCATAAACAGTGCCAACAGGACGATTGATTGATTGGTGTATAACACATCTTTCAGCATTATTGGGTATTTTGTGGCAATCAGTATTTTATGATGGAGGAAGCCTGAATGCCCGGATTTAAACTCGTTAATGACAGGCTAGTGATTTGGTAGTTTGACTTCTAATACCACTCGGCCAACTAGGCCACCTTACAGAAAGACATTTGAGCATAGCATAGAGCAAACTACACAAAAAGAAAAACTAAGAAAAGAAAATATGTTATATTAGCATTAGGGGCTAGAATGAAATTTGGAAAAGGCAGGACGAGCAATTGGACAAAAACGACAACTTATGTAAAAAAAAGTCCGGATGACTAAAAAGACTTGTAGGACTGAATAGAGTGAAAAATAATAAACGAACAGAGATTACAACTTAAAAAAAATGCAGGACAAAATTTTTCATCCTAGCCCACCTCCCCCTTTTCCCTCCTTAAAATCAAATGGTAGCTCCCTTAGGATAGTTGAAAAATTGTTGCTTAACGTCCAGTGGCAAATAGTTGTTGCATGTACAGAACGACAACTCGGATAAGAAAACATAAGCTTATCATATTCGCATATCGATCGAAATATTTACACTGATTCTAGTATCAAAGTAAATTGAGAAAAATCATTCGTTTATGTTGGCCAAGCGTTGTTATGAAAGTGTGATGGTAGCTTGGCTTACTCCTCAACAGCAAAGTATCATAAATTATTTGTGGAATGAAATACCATAAAAGCACGACACTTCCTCTCCAATTTCACTTAAAGAAAAGACCTATATGTATAATGCGAAAATACCAATATTCGGTAAGTGTGCTGCTTATTCATATCTTAAAAATTATGTGATATCTTTCGTTATTCACACAGTAAAATATAAACCACACAAAAAAAACTACCAGAAAACAAACAGTCTCCGGGACAAGTTTGCAATTCCGCTGAGTGCAAAAGTTGTCACCTTAATTTTTGGAGTTAAGTCAAAATAAAGTTGATAACTTGGTTGGTATTAGTTCCCTGATATTTGTCCTAAAATTTTTTGGATCTAGCACCACTGTTGAAAAAGTTATGCCCCTTTTTTCAACAATTTCCTCAGAGGAAAAGTACTTTTCCTCAAGGGAAATCAAATTTCCCTGAAGGAAAAAGATTTTTCCTCAAGGGAAATTGTTTTTTCCTCAAGGGAAAAAGATTTCCCTTAGGGAATTTGCTGCATAATTATTTCCTTTGAGGAAATTCTATTTCCTTAGAGGAAATTCTTTTTCCTTAAAGGAAATTCTTTTTCCTTTGAGGAAATTTGCAGCTTCAAATTTTCCTTGGAGGAAATACTTTTTCCTGTGAGGAAATTTGTAGCTTCAAATTTTCCTTGGAGGAAATACTTTTTCCTGTGAGGAAATTTTTGACAAACACTTTTCCTTGGAGGAAAATTCAAGACAACAAATTTCCTCTAAGGAAATCATTGATCTTCAAATTTCCTCTAGGGAAATTTCTGAACATCAAATTTCCCTTAAGGAAATGTTTTTCCTCTATGGAAATTTCATAACAGTACAAACAGTATTAATATATTTTCTCCTAGACTGAATTATTAATACAAAAGATAATTAAAACTTTAATACTGTAATACAAATTTTCATGGTGAGTATTAAACATACAAAAACAAAAGGCTGACTGTTTAGCATGTTTAAGACAATACAATAATAAGCCAAACGCTATCAATATCATACCACTTGTGATGTTATTAATATTGTGCTCATATTTGCATATTAAATCAAATAAACACTTTTCATGTCAAATTAACTTGTCTTCTGTTTCAGCTGCTGTGTATTCGACCCCCTACATAACAGTTCAGTGCATAAATAATTCAATCCACAAGACATCTTCCTTCAATTGGTTGAATAAATTTTGGCAACATATGTTCTTCAAACATCTTCTTTGTATATTTGATATGATGGAGCCATGTACATGAATGGATAAAGCAGGTGTTTATTTCGACAACAAACATGACAAAGATACTATTTTTTTTCTTAATTTCTCCATAATCCATCAGTTAATATGAATGTAGGTTGTTACATTTGACACAATTGTGTTCTTTGATAGTACTCCATTTTGTTTATAGCAATTTTGTAGGATTTTTTCTATTTCTTTTTCCAGAAAAACACACAGTTGAGTTCATTTCACATTAATAATCCAATTAGCACATTATGTAGAAAAGTATTAACAATTAAGTTTCCTCTTCAGTATAGACCTGCAGGACCTGTTGATGATCATAAAAACCAAGATATCTGACCTATAAATACACAAAATAAAAAAAAAATGTTATAAATGGAGAAAAAAACAGCAATATAAATAAGCTTATTTTATCAAGTTTTAATGAACATTTTGAGAAACTTTCATTTGATATTCTTACTTGTCATGCTTATGAGTTCTCTTATTTCAGTGCTTTGTGTCCAAGATTTAATATTCGTTGTTTAGTGCCTTGCAGTGATATTTAAAGTTGAGCCACTTGCAATAGTTGTTATAGAATGTTCATATGTTGTGTTAATATTTGAACCACTGTCCTATATTATGGTCAGGTTGAGTGCTCACAGACATGAGGCCTAAATTAATATATTGTTTTTTTCCCTAATCCCTATTCTGACAAGCCAGGTGTGGGTAGTTAGGTAGGTAAATAATTTTATTTTTCCCAAAAGCTTGAATATTATCGGATGATCCGGCAAGCCCGAAAATCAGAAATGAATAAAATAATATTTGGCTTAGTTTTGACAATAAAATTTTATGAGTAGGGCCATTTTTGCAGGGTCGGTCAGGATTGGAGAAACAAACAATATTTTATATTACGCATGATTTTTTTTTATTAATTGTTATTGACTTTGAACATGTTGAACTAAATTGGATTGTTTAAATCTTTATATGTTGAGATCTTTAATGGATGACCTATAAAGGAAGTGTTTTCTCATTATTGAAGGCAGGCCCATGATTGGCCTTTAATTTCTTGCATCCGCTTCATTGAACTCTGGTGGATAAGTCACTCATTTACCATACCACATTTTCTTATTTTTATATGAGTCATCATTCAAAGGCAATTTCTTTTATTACTGTAATTCAGAAATTATCGAAACTTTTTAGTAATGCGAATAATGTGACTGGGTGAGTATCGCAAAAACAGAAACATATATATATATATATATCATGTAACTATATAGATCTTTATGCAGATTTTTTTTGTAATTACAATAAGTTGTCCATTCCCTGAAAAATCTGAATTTACAGTATATAGAAGTGGTCTTACCATTTAGGCCTTGTTGTATTCTGTTTATCTTGTTTTGCGCTCATTTCTATTGTCAAGGGTAAAAACTATTATAAAACATCAGTTTGTGTTTTTCTTTATATTCAGTTATATTTAAAAAGAATGGAATATTTGTGCTATTTCATTTCACAAACTTTTTGCCAGTCATGACTTTCAAAGACTTTCACCCTGGTCAATAGTTTAAAAAACAAACATTCCCATACTTTTTCTTTGTGTTCGTACAATGTACTAATTTTTCATTTGACAACAAAGACATGATTCAACTATTCTTCTAAAATTTGTTTCGCTTGACTACGTTAAACTCTGAAATATTGTTAACAGTATAATCTGTATGTGTCTCACTTGTCAAAATTTCAAATTAATATATAAATAACCAATAAAAATGCTATGCATGGCTCAGCTTGATACAAACGTACAGGTTGAACCCAGAACAGTTGGGGCAAGTATGGACACAACATTCAAGCTCGATAAACTCTGAATTTTAAATTTGGATTGTGATTCAATAGTTGATGCAGCATAGGTTTCTGACACAGAATGAATGCGGTCCAAGTACTTAAAAATTTTAAATTGACAATTAACCTCTAAAATGGTCCAATATTCAAAATCTCAATACATGGTTAGATACAGCATATCAACATGATCAAAGAACCCCAATAATTCATTTTTTGGTGAAATAAAATATAAAAGTTAAATTTTGGACCTTTTAGAACTCAATGTGGACCAATTTGATAACGGGCCAAAATATCAAAAATCTTAATGAATGGTTAGATTCAGCATATCAAAGAGCCTCATATAATCAATTTTTGTTGAAATCAAACAAAGTAAAATTTTGGACCCCGATTTGGACCAACTTGAAATTTGGGCCCATAATAAAAAAATCTAAGTAAATATTCAGATTCAGCATATTAATCTGAACACCAAGAATTTAAATATTGTTAAAATCAAAATAAGTTTAATTTTGGACCCTTTGGACCTTAAGGTAGACCAATTTAAACAGGACCAAAAAACTAGGAATCTAAATACACAGTTAGATTTGGCATATCAAAGAACTCCAATAATTCAATTTTCTATAAAATCAAACAAAGTTTACTATTGGCCCCTATTGGCCCCTAATTCATGTAATTCCTAAACTCTGAACAAAAACTCTGGTCACAAACCTTGTGTTTGAATTTCATAGATTTCTATTACTTGTACTAAAGTAATTAAGCGAAAACTAAATGTCCTGGGACAACGACGACTACATGATAAAATTGAGAATGGAAAAAGGGAATGTGTCAAAGAGACAACAACCTGACCATAGATTCGAGGGTTGGAATCCTTTTCTTTTACCGAGCAATGCATTTTAATGGGAGATATATTTGGAACCCCTCTTTGCTCTTGGTTGGGACCCCCCTTTTAAAATGGCTGGATCCGCCCCTGAGAAGCATTATAGAAAAATCTATAAGCTTTAACTCAAAATAAGGATAATTTTATTTTTAAAGGGCAGGCACAGATCCAGAGAGGGGTTCAAGGGATTGGAACCCCCCTTTTTTCGGATTATCAATGCATTTGAATAGGGACATGTAATTGGACCCCCCCCCTCTTCCCCTTTTGTCCTGGGTTAGAATCCCACCCCCACCCCTTTTTAAAATGACTGGATCCGCCCCTTAAGGGTCTATAATTAAGTTTGACAACATCAGACATACTACTTTATCCAAAAAAAAATGCCATATTTCATCCAATTTAATTTCATCCCTTACTTGCTACATGTATTTCATCCATAATATTTAAAGAAATAAATTTCATGAATTTGGGAGGAGTATGATTTTAATTTGCAAGTTATTAACTATCCAAACTAGAGACCTAATAGAGTAGATATATATACTTGACTAATTTAAATCAAACTTGGGGTGACTGGGAACAAAGATTTAAGGGAATAGATGACAGTTTACCTACAATGACCTAGTTTCATAGCAATAGCATACATTAATAAAGACTACATGGTCATTCTTATGTTTAAACGTGGTTTAAACTTTGGGTGTTCATTTTTTAATGTTTAACATGTTTAAAGCTAACAGTTTCAACTACATACATGTATCAAGATTTGATCCTACATTATTTCAATATTGAAAAAAATAGCTTTTTAAATTTGGATCTATATATAATTGTGAATGTCACATGGATGTATTTTAATGTAAAGCATCTGAAAAATCATTAGCCGTCTCATATTTATTTCAGTTCTTCAAAAGGCAAATTTATATGAGCTTATGCTGAAAATAGAGATTTCTTATTAAGGAGAAATCCCTGCCCCCCTTTTTTGTGTGAAAAATTTTGTTGATTATATAGGGAATCACAGAAACATGACTGAGGCAAGCATCCCCCATCTGAACCCCCCCCCCCCCCCCCCCCCAATGAAAAGTTCTGGATCCCCCCGTCAACCTTTCACTCAGGTCATTGGTGAAGAGTTGTCACATGTTTGTTTAGCTTGTGTAGGTGTAAGTCAGTAAGGAGGCAACCATTTGATGTGTAGGCCGGGTGAAAAATGTGATTAATCTTGCTTTGTAAACTTGTGCTTTAAATAAAATTACCAATCCATTAAAAAATCTGTGAGCCCAATCTCATCCAGTGAAATAGATTATAGTCTGTTTTCGAAGTTATATGGAAGTAAGTTAGTAGTCCAGATAATTATGACGCATTGCAAGGCATTTTTTCTAAGGAGAAGTGTAGAATGGGGGAATGGAACCAATAAATTGATCGGATCCGAAATGTTCTTCCCAGTAAAGGAGCACCTATTATTTTGTAGGTAATTATTATTAGTGTCGGTGGTCTCACAAGTAAATCAGAGTGAATATTGCATGCACATTAAAATTAGCAGAGAAGAGACAATTATCAACTTGTTTATTATTCATTTTCTCGCAGTTATTTACGGTAAATCAGCTATATAGACATAGGAAGATGTGGTGTATGTATATATATCCCAAAACAGGTGTTCGGTTCTAGTACTATATAGTGGCTATAGTATATGACTTTTAAATAACAATTATCAATTATATCTGTATTCTGTGGCGGGTCGAAGGGGATGGAATCCGGGGTTGGCCTCCCCTAGCATTTTGTGAGCAAGCATTGCATAAATGATAATCTCGGGAATCCTCTCAAGTTCATATATACAAGGTGATAGGACGTTCCGTTGGAATAGGTTACCTGTGCATCAGGAAAAGTTTTAAGGCATAGCGTGAAAAGGTAACCTATTCCAACGGAACCGAACGTCCTATCACCTTGTATATAGGAACCTTAAAAAATATGTGAATAGGTCGGGGAAAACTCTCTTTTGACACTTAGGTATGCTTAGACACCCCTTATTTAATGGAGACATGTAGTTGGAACCCCCTTTATTATGGCTGGATCCGCCCATGATTTTACATGTAAATCAAGCCCCGGGTATTTGTTGGCATAACGGTAACCACGAAAGGGGGGGGGGGGGGGGGGGGGGCTAATTAAAAGCACGAGGAATTATCATGTCATATCAAATAAATTACAGCGCGGAAAGGTAACTTTAATTTAATATCAAAACTAAATTTTTGTTATATTTTTCAATAAATTTATAAATCTTAATTAGGCATGCGTTGCGTGAGTTCCATTTCATGAGACCTACACAGATTTCTATAAAACAAATCAAAAATTATAAATACAGTTTTTCAATTCTTTCCGGCATAGATAAAAAAAAATATGTATATAATCAAGGATTTGTATAGTAAGAAAATCCTTGATATAATCTATATACGATTTGGTTGAATTATTTCACTTCATTATAATGATAAATCCTTTAGTTCTTAAATTTTTAATTAAAATGAATTTATCATTTTGATATCTAACGATAAACTTTTTAAATTGAAGTGACATGGTCAGTAACCTAATTAGTTGCATGGCTGATTACCATCTTACAGGTGACCCAGTAATTTTCCATATGACAGTAGCGTGTACCCTCGGGGTTATATCGGGGTGTGTATAACTTATTTTCTGGGGAACATCCTGTCCACGTGTAGTACTTAGCATATATTGCAACAGATGACATTAAACAAATTTTCTTTGTAGCATCGGAGGCAATTTCATGTTCGACCACACAAAATATTTCACAAAAAAGATATGATAAAATCAAAAGAAAAAGATAAAGAAATATTAACAAATAAAGGTGGAATTGAGTAAACGGGGATTCGTGTTTTTATGAGCTTATTTTCAGTGGACAACAACAAATGGAAGTTTTTAACGACCTTGTGTGACCTATAGTTGTTAATGTTTGTGTCATTTTGGTCTTTTGTGGATAGTTGTCTCATTGGCAATCATACCACATCTTTTTGACTGGCTATATACATGATATAATATATATAGCACTTGCACGGTCGGTCCAGTGGACATATTTCATACTAGATAACTTATACAGTAATTCTTTTTATATATATGAAAATTATTGTCCGATCTGATACACGTACCTATAATGTACAGAATTTTGAACAGCTTCAAATATATGGGGTCCGTAGAAACACCGCAAAGGACCTCCTTAGTACACTAAGAACAAAAATGTGCACTAAGGACCTGATGGAATGATACAACTGTCACAAAGGATATGGCATATAGAAATAGACTTTGTAAAAGGAGAAGGTCCGGTAAGACACCTTTTTGGCCCCAAAATATAGCAGGTTTACAAAATTGTTAAAAGTAAACTTTTAGTTATTTTTTGGACAGTAGAATGCTTCTGCTACATAAATATGGGCTGTTTTTGACAATACATGGCACATATATCGGGTACAAGCACCATAAAGTCATGCTAAATTGCAAAAACCATCTGAAAAGTGACATTTTCCGGCATATTTGGTGGATTTTTCATATTTAATTGAGCTTTTAATGACAAAATCAGTGAAAATCTTCCACATACATTAATAGAATCAAATACAATAGACACTTAAGTGTTTCAAAAGTGGTCAAAATCTTTCGTCAGATGAACCTGAAATTTGAGGCCAAAATCGGTCCTTACCGGACCTACTCCTTTCATAATTTTAAATTATATTTTTTCTAATGTTTTCTCGACACGTGCCTCAAAAAGTTGATTGTCACCTTTAGTATAATCGATAGCAATTCATGTTCGCTCAACCTTGGCCCGTGATCTACTAGTATACTGATTAAACATGTATATGGTATTTCAAATTGTTCTCTATTTTTTTTTTCATTTGTTTGTTTTTGCCGTCTTTATTCTGTCTGCTATATTTTTTACTTCTAAATTAATAGCGTATTTTCAACTCTTTTCAGTTTGGGAATTTTTCATCCTTTTAATTTTAAAAAGACAAATAATTGTGAACACTTCACGGAAAAGTGAGGATTGATATTTGGTTGCTTAACGTCCAGTTGCCAATACTTCATTCATTTTTCTAATGTTAAGAACTATGCCATTTATCAATATTTCGATTTGAGCGTTACTGATGAGTCTTGTGTAGACGAAACGCGCGTCTGGCGTACTAAATTATAATCCTGGTACTTTTGATAACTATCACAGCAATGTTTTTAAACATGTTTAGGAAAGGAACATATTTCTGATTC
Source organism: Mytilus galloprovincialis (assembly GCF_965363235.1). Lineage (NCBI taxonomy): Eukaryota > Metazoa > Mollusca > Bivalvia > Mytilida > Mytilidae > Mytilus > Mytilus galloprovincialis. The sequence goes on from NC_134848.1 coordinate 65,274,897, forward strand.
GATGTTTATATACAAATGCATTACAAGTATAAATATGTATAGGTTGATGTTTAGTCCCTTCGATGTTTTAGACTGTAAATAAATTATGACCAATTTATTTCTGACATCTTCTTCATTTTTAACTTTTGTGGATAGGTGTTTCATTGACAGCCGTACCACATCTCCTTTCGCTTATTTTTGTTGTATATATTTTTTTAATTCACTTTCCTTGTCTTTTAAAATATATTTATTCCATTATTTTTATTTGATGCCGAAAATAAGAATACGAAGTTATTTGTTAAATGCTATAAATAAGCGAAGTAAAACAACCGTTAATAATTATGTATATGAGCAATGATTATATCTATTTATAAAATATTTTAAATACAAGCAGACATACCATTTGTGACACCAATTTCATTTATTTCCAAATCTTAAAATCATACATTTCCGTTCTTAAGCGTTTCTTAATAATGGCAGAACGGGCTTAAGAGTCATATGATTAAGTTAACTAAATAATTTAGTTCTCCCACATCATTAGCGGATTTAGGGGGTTAAAGCGAGCCCACCCCCGTTTGAAAATCTTAAAATATTTTTTGTATTAACCATTTCTTGTTTTAATGTTATCTTTACTATAATTTGAATATCTAGCACTGAATAGAGTGACACGTTGTCGCTACACTTCTTTAAATATACACAAGTCATAATAACATTGGCCAGAGGGTAACTTGATAATTAGAGGACCAAAGGATTTAATTAAGACAATCCAAGGCTGCTATCTCTATATTTTATTATATATATCTTTATTAGCCTCCCTTAGAGTGATACAACAATTGCAAAACGGGTAGATACGATCTGTAATCAAATAATTAAACTTATAAAATTAATACTTAAAATTTTATTTAGAGTAACCATATGCCGGATGAACAAAAAGTGTGCCATTTCTTGAAAAACATATGGTTTGGTATAACATGAAAACTTCTCTAGTGTTTTAAACATTTCTCACATAACCCCCCCCCCCCCCCCCAACCCCCACTTCAAGCTCTGGATCCGCGCCTGCCCATAGTGCTTATTACATTATAAAATAAAATGGTATTCATCTTCAATTGTTGAAATAAAGATGAATTGTTAAAAAAAAATCATTGACACCAGTTTAAAGTTATCGTTCATAGAAGACAGTTATGATTTATTCTATAATTCTCTTTTTAAAACGTAAAATAATTTTACCTCTTGGAGTTTTTCTATATATTACTTCTGTAATCGGATTTTGAAGAACCCCATGGACACCACATACTCTCAAATGTCTTTCAAGGAATAATGATAGTATGTAAACTCTTGTGTTGTTAGTAAGGAAACGAAATATCAAAAGCATTTGTTTCTCAATTTTAATCTCAAAATAGGGTTCTTTAAATAAAAAAAAAAGCTTGCATAGTTATTTCCTTAAAAACTAAATATATATAACAAAGGCAAAGTTTTAAAACACAAAATTTATTTTTTATTTTTCTTTCATAAACTTGAATTTATACCACGCTAAACCGTTAGGTTAACAACCATTGATTAATCAATAAGTAACGATCAAAAGACAATTGTTTATTGGATTAGGTTGATAGAACATGATGATTCGGGAATCTGCAATAAACCGTTGGTCACGTGGCGAGTGGCAGGCGTTGATTAAAAAGTCATTTAACTTCAAAATTACAAAATCTATTGATACCTTACTTTATAGATTTGAGGTATTTAATCATATCCTCTTATATTCATGTTCGCTGTGATCTTAAAACATCGTTTTAGTGTCCTTAAAGCAAAAACTTTCTTCTTAGTGCACTAAGAAGTCTTTTGCGGTATTTCTACACACCGAAATGAGGGGGGGGGGGGGCAAGGGGGGTCCCCATAACAGCAAAACAGTGAATTGATTTGGTGAAAAACAGATAACAAGGAATTGAAAAGGGATAATAACAGATAACAGTAAATGAAATATGAAAATAAATCTGTCCAGGACCAATCCAGTAGATGACTCGTAGATCTTAGTATATAACTTGTGGTATATGGATCTAGAAAATTGTAATTTGTGTAAACAAGACGTTTCGGCTTTGAGGCAGTTCTTTTCCCGTAACTTGTACAATAAGTTATAGTATGGATGTTGAATTTTTCTGAACGAAATTACTAGTTTCTGATAAAGGGATATTTTTAATCTAGGGCATTTGAGGAATCAATTTTTAATGATTTAGGTTGAAAATAGTGCAGCCAGTGACACTTTATTATCAATTTGATTTTTAGATTTTTTTTCTGAAAAGCAATATATATACTTTACAAGTAATAAAAAAAAAATTGATGCACAATATATTTTTTTTATTTAATGACCTCATGATAAAACTTACTTATAAAATACAAAAATACCCAGATCAGTGGAGACAGGACATGTAACTGAAACACGCATGCCAGTTATGGTTATTCTGATAATAGAAATTGACTCAAGTGACAATTCTGATAGTATAATAGAAATTGGACCTAGCAAGGTTTTGAATAGTAAGGTCTTACTATACAAATCCTTGGACCTAGTGAAAATTTGGATGGCACCAAGTGAAACACCAATCATGTATCTTGTGTGAAATTATAGAATATGGAAAATTTGGGTACAGCATTGGAGAAGCTGTAGAATTTTAAAAAGGGTATTTGTCGAAAAACTAAACTGAAGACACATCTGTATTTGCATCAATGGTTTCTGAGCTTCAATTTTCGCCATGTGAAGCAGTTAAAAAGCTTTTAAAAATATGGTGGTCAGGGTTCTCTTTCATGTAAATAAAAAGAGAGGGAGTAGCACTTATAATATAAATGCTAAAAGAAAAAGATGTTGTATAATTCCCAAAGCCATAATTCAAACCCACACCACTTAGTAATGTAAAACAATTCAAAGGAGAAAACTAACTGCCTAATTTATCCACAAAATAGTGAACGAGAAACTTAGTAACACAGTAACAAACTACAACCACTGAATCCAGGCTCCTGACTTGGAAATAGCTAGGCACATACAGAATGTGACTGCGTCAACTTTAGCATGCTAGTTGGTGTCCAATCCTCCCATAATCAGGGACAGTGGTGTAATAGTACAACATAAAGATTATTATGTGGTCATTGAATAAAAAAAATCTATAGGGTGTACCAATGCTTTTTTTATAACAAAATCCATACTATAAGTTATTGTACAAGTAATAAGTGAATTATAATTTGTACAAACTGCTACATGTTCAGACAATGGAATTTATTACAAAGGATAATAATTATATATACTGGAATGGTCCTGGGTCCAATTGATTTTATATGTTTATGTGATGTGTGTTACTGAAATTCTTCTGCAAATACAGGGCCACCCGATATTACCAGTAGAAAGACCCCAATAGATATACATTGTAAGAAGATGTGGTAAGCGTGCCAATGAGACAATTATCCATTCAAATCACAATTTTCAATTATCTTCAATTTCTACGGAAGATTGGCTGTCAAAATGCTAACATTCCAATTTTCAATAACAGTTAACAGCAAATAGATTCTCACAATAACAGATAACAAAAAAACTAAAAGCCCAATAACAGCTAACAAAGAATAAGACAATAACAGCTAACAGTAAATATATTTTCAGAATAACAGATAACAAAGAATTAAAATGCCCCATAACAGCATAACAGTTAAACCCCTTGCCCCCCCTCCGAAATATATGGCCTTATTATTGGTAATATACCATATTAGTGTCACTAATGGCTTAACGTGTTACCAAATTAAAAAGAAGAAATAGACTCAAAACCGCATTTTTAACTTTAGATTTTTTTTCAATCCCAAAATAGAGAAGAGGTCCGGTATACAGACTTATTAAAAAGTCCAGACGAGAAGTTTAACTTGCTTTTCTATTCCCGACACTTTTAACTGTTTCTTGACGCATGCAAAAAAAAAAAAAAAATGCAGTTCCTGGTTACAGTTGCGCATTGACAAATTATAATCTTTCGATTAAATGATCTTAAATCTATATGGTCTTAATTTTAAAAGTTATAAAATCTAAATGTGAAGTGATCTAAAATGTTCAATATTAATGAGTATTTTCGCTGTGAAATGAATCTAAGGTCGTCTAAAAGTATATACATGTGTATTTGATCCGACTACTGACTACATAGTAAACTATTCATTATGTACCTATAAGGGGGGTCTGAGCGGGACTCGGGATTGTCGAGGCGTATTTTTTGTAAACGTGACACATGAAAGTCAAATTATGAGGGAGGGTAGGAGGGGTACTGATCCCGAAATCTCGAGCTTAAAAACACGAAATCCCGAAATCCCGGGCTTAAAACACGAAATCCAGAGGTCCCGAAATTCGAAAAAAGAATTATCGTATCCCGAAAGGGTCAATCACGAAATCCAGAGCTTAAAAACACCCGATCCCGCAGTCCCGATAAAGGTCCTATCCTCCCTCAAATTATTGTGCCGTGAAAACGCGAAATGAAGTTTAGCGGGACATGGGAAATTACAAAAATAGCAGAATTGTTCACTTATATAGTGTAAGCGGGATGGCATCATGCGAGAATCTAAAAAAATAAGTAGTAACTAAGCGGGATCCGTGAACAAAACACCCAATGAGACCCCCATTAGTTGTGGCTTATTTTGGTCTTTTTAGTTAGTTTCTTTCCCCTACATTACTTGACCGTTTTTGTAAAACAACAGCACTCGAGGTCTGACAGTATTTTACCAAGAAATGCACAAAATATTCAAAAAGAAGGCCTAGAAAATTTAAATATTGGTATGCACACATACTCCCCTATCAGCACAGACAATTATATTTTTGTAAAGGCGCCAAACTCGTTTCTAATATTTATAATAGAACCGAAAAGAAAATGGAAATGGAAATGGGGAATGTATCAAAGAGATAACAACATGACCAAAGAGCAGATAACAGCCATAGGTCACCAATGGGTCTTCATTGCAACGAGAAAATCCCGGAACCTGAGACTGGGGTGGATCTAGCAGTGGCGGATCCAGGGGGGGGGGGGGGTTCCGGGGGTGCACACCCCCCCTTTATTTTTGCCGATCAATGCATTTGTATCGGGACATATGTTTTGCACCCCCTGCACCCCCCCTTTGCCCTGGGTTAGCACCCCCCCCTTTCGAAAATTCCTGCATCCGCCCCTGGATCTAGTCATATAAAGGAGGGGTTCCTCACCCAGGACAATTTTTTTTTGGGGGGGTGTCCAACTACATGTCCCCATTCAAATGCATTGATCGTCCAATAAAGAAAGGGGGTTCCAACATGTCCAACCCTCAGCCCCCCCCCCTGGATCCGTGCCTGTGAGTCATGCTTTAGCTTGCCATTAAACAAAAATGTATACTAGTTGAGTGATAATGGACGTCATACTAAACTCTTCAATATAAAAAAAAGAAACTAAAATAAAAATCATACAAAGGTCACAAAGGCCATAACTTCTGGCTCCTGGATTAGGAAAAGTGCAAAATGCAGTGAGGATAAAAGCCTTTACTGTAAATTCCTGAAATTACAATTATATAAATCATCTCACATCTTTGTGCATTTCTTGAAATTGGTCATATTAATAAATGCATGCAATATTTTCAGAAAATTTCAATATATAGGCTTTTAAAAGTCAATCTTGTGCATAATTATCAATGATTATACTCGCACAATTAACACATGTGGTTCTCAAAACTCAGAGGTGTCTATGCTATTTATGACAACATTTTAATCAAGTATAAATTTACAAAATTTGTTTAGAACTATATGATTTTTAGGTTTTTAAGCATAGATATAGTAGGTCAGGATCTGCGAACTCTCACTGACTGACTGAGCACATGAATTCAACACTAGTTTTTTGGTGATGTTGGTGTTGCTTAGTGTTTTGTTTTGTTTTTCTTTTCTGCATCTTATGTTTTGCCTTGGCATTGTCAGTTTCTCTTTCATTGCCTTTGTTTTTTTTTGTTATGTTAAATAACAAGTCACAAGAGAGAAAAAACAATAAAAATATGTGAAAAAATGGCTTAGTTCAGTATATATTAAGGAAAGAGATAACAAATAGCTAAATAAGAAAAAAGAAAATTCCTTTTCTACAGTCAATTGTCTGATAATCTAGAAGATAGCCTGATTTGGTCTAATTCTCCTGAATTCTAGCAGGTACTTTATTCCAACTTTTTTAATTCAAACAAACCATGTCTTAGATAGTCTTGGAATTAGAATACATTAATCATAAAATTTTCATAATACTTTGGTGAATTATCTATTGATATAATCATGATAATCATGATAATTAAGCTCCTTTTTAATTTTTAGGGATTTTAAATTTTTGATTTAAAGTTAGGGATTTTATTCATAAAAGGGGGGATTTTTCCAGTACATATATATATATACTATTAATAATGCTTTGAGCAATTTTCATGAAACTTTGTGAATTATTTTTGTATAACATAAACATGATAATTTTCCTTTTAATTTAAAAAAAAATCTGATTTATGTCATTGTACTATCATGACTTGGGATTAGGATAGTCTCAAGAATGCTTTCACAAATTTTTATGAAACTTTGGTGAATTGTTTTTATATCTTGAAAAACTCCCTTTTTAGCTCACCTGACCTGAAAGGTCAAGTGAGCTTTTCTCATCACTTGGCGTCCGTCGTCCGTAAACTTTTACAAAAATCTTCTCCTCTGAAACTACTGGGCCAAATTCTACCAAACTTGGCCATAATCATCCTTGGGATATCTAGATTAAAAAATGTGTGGCGTGACCCGTCAAACCAACCAAGATGGCCGCCACGGCTAAAAATAGAACATAGGGGTAAAATGCAGTTTTTGGCTTATAACTCAAAAACCAAAGCATTTAGAGCAAATCTGACATGGGGTAAAATTGTTTATCAGGTGAAGATCTATCTGCCCTGAAATTTTCAGACGAATCGGACAACCTGTTGTTGGGTTGCTGCCCCTGAAATGGTTATTTTAAGGAAATTTTGCAGTTTTTGGTTATTATTTTGAATACTATTATAGATAGAGATAAACTGTAAACAGCAATAATGTTCAGCAGAGTAAGACCTACAAATAAGTCAACAAGACCAAAATTGCCAGTCGACCCCTTAAGGAGTTATTGCCCTTTATAGTCAATTTTTTAACTTTTCTAAAAAATCTTCTTCTCTAAAACTACTTTGCCAAATTTAATCAAACTTGGCGACAAGTATCATTGTGGTTTAAAGTTTAAAAAATGTGTCCGATGACCCAGCCTACCAAACAAAATGGCCGACATGGCTAAAATTAGAACATAGTGGTAAAATGCAGTTTTTGCTTTATATCTTTGAAACCAAGACATTTAGGGCAAATCTTTCAAGATTTTAATGTCCATCAGGATAAGATATATCCCCTCACAAATTTTAGTTGAATCGGACAACCTGTTGTTGGGTTGCTGCCCTTAAATTGGTTATTTTAAGAAAATTTTGCAGTTTTTGGTTATTATCTTGAATACTATTATAGATAGAGATAAACTGTAAACAGCAATAATGTTCAACAAAGTAAGATCTACAAATAAGTCAGCATGATCAAAATTGTTAGAGGACCCCCTAATGAGTTATTGCCCTTTAGAGTCAATATTAAACAACTTTTCCTCATTTTTGTAACTTGTATAAAAATCTTTTCTAAAACTACTTGGCCAAATTTAACCAAACTTGGCCACAATCATAATACTAGGGTATCTATTTTTAAAAAGAGTGTCTAATGACCCCGCCTACCAACAAAGATGGCCGACATCAGTAAACACATTAACAGGTGAGCGACACAGGCTCTTGAGAGCCTCTAGTTATTATTATGACCCAAAGTGGAGGGGGCATAATGTTTAACACTTGTCAGATCGTTTGTCCGTCTGTCCCAAAGTTGTGTTTTGTTCTCTTACAGTACTTTAGTTTGCCTCAACCAAATTCAATTAAACTTTTACAAAAGCTTGTTATCACAATTCTCAGATCAAGTTTGAATTTTGGTGATGTCAGTGTTACTGTACTAGAGTATCAGAGTTATGCCCCTTTAGAAATGGGGAAAATATGCTGAATTTTTGGTTTCCTGTTCTCTAAAATTTAGTTTGTCTCAACCAAATGTTATGAAATCAATACACAATGCTTATCATCACAAAATACAGATTAAGTTTGAATTTTGGTAGTGTCTCTTTTACTAAATTCTATAGTTATGTTCTTTAAAAATGGAAAAAATTGTTTTGGCCTTCTAACTTAAGTTTTCCTCAACCAAATTTTATTAAACTTTAAAAAAATACTTTTTATCATAATTTTAATCAGATCAATTTCAAATTTTGGTAGTAAAACTTTTACCGTTCTTCAGTTATGTTCCTTTAAAACTTTGAATAATATGCAAGCTGGAGTATCATTCCCTATTTATCATGTATATTTTTTATAAGATGCAGAGTTAAGGAACTTTAGTTGTTGCAAAGTTATTTTAAAATTGTCCATTTTCAAAAACTTTGAAAGGTTTTTAGAAATTTATGTATTTGTTAAAAAAATCGCAGCCTTAAACTTATAGTCACTTGAGATATATATATAAATGGAGCCAAATTATATACATGTTTTATGTCAATAAATACCACTGTTTGTGCATGTTTTGTTTTTTTTGGAGGGCAGGGGTCTTATTTGCACAGTGCTCATAGTTTTTTAGTCGATCATTAAAATTCATTTAAAGCTTAAAGACCAGCTATAAGGGCAAGAAGCTTATCAAGCACTCACGGTTTAGATTTTTATTAAACACACATTACATGCATTAATATACATAATGTACATTAAACAGAAAAAAATATTGATGCAAGATGTCATTCAACTTTTACTCTTTTATGTATAGGACAAGAACTATAGAAGATACAGAGAAATTATATACAGCAGAAATGATAGGCAATGTAAAATTTGCAGAAGCCAACTAAACCTAAATGGTAAGGCACCTTTTAATATAAAAAAGTTATTGAACTTGAAAGATGATTACTAGTATCATGATTACTATAAAAATTAAAAGATGTGGTATATTAAATATGAAAACTATCATGGCTTTGAGAAAGCAATTGTAGGCCTGTTACGACCTTCAATAATGAGAAAATCCATACCCTATACTATAGTCAAAGTAGGCAGCTATAAAAGACCTAAAGATGAAACATTGAAACAATCCAAACTGTAAAACTAATCATGGTAATTGCCTAGTTTATAACAAAATAAATTACAAAAAATAAATATGAACGGTATGAAACAACAACAACAACAACCACTAAATTTTAGTGTCAGACTAAACTGACAAAAGCTACAGGCTCTGAACTTTGGACAGGCACAATAGGAATATGGCAAGGTTATATAAAAATAAGATGTGGTATGATTGCCAATAAGACAACTCTCCACCAGACAACCAATGATGTAAATTTCCTGCAAACACGGACTTGACTTCTGTAAATCAACTAATTTTTCGTGAATACTTTATTTGGCATTTTATACTTTCTAGTCTACATCGCAGTTATTTATTTTTCTCGAGTTCAAGTTTACTTAATGTATTTTAATAAGGAAAGATACACATGAAAAACATTTATTGCTGTTTCTCTCTCCATTTATAACATTTTATTTGTTTATTTTGTGTATTTATAGGTGATCAGACATCTTGGTTTTCATGATCAATAGGTCATTACTGAAGAGGAAACTTAAAGTTGAAATTTATTTACATAGTGCATAATTGGATTAATTTGAAATGGAATGTGTGCTTTCCTGCAAAAAAGAAATAGGAAATTTCAACATTATCACATGATAATGACCATAAACAAAATGGAGTTCTATCATAGATACACAAAAACACTATTGCATAAAAGCAACAACATATCTTAATCAAAAGAAAGGAGAATGCTGAACAAATACTATTTTGTTGTTGAAAAAAGGAACACCAGTTTTATCCACTCATTTACATCGCTCCCTCATATCAAATATACAGAAGAAGATCATTGAAGAACAATTTGCAAAAATGATTTCTCTTAGAATTGAAGGGAATTGTTTAGTGAATGGAATAATGTATTCACTGAATTCTTACGTAGTGGATTGAATAACTGTATACAAGCTGAAACAGAAGAAATTCTAATTTAAAATAACACGAAAAGTGTTTATTTTATTATTTAATCTGCAAATATATAAACAAATTCTTTAGAACACCACAAATGGTATGACATTCAAATTGGTTGCTTATTAATGTATTGCATTGAAACAATTACAAAGAAAATAGAAGCATTTGCTCCAAAAAAAAATATAAATCAAAGTTAAATTTATATAAAAAGTATAAACAATACCTAGATCTAAACAGTCAGACTGTATTATTTTCAATGTCATTAAAATGTTGAGTCAAACATTTATTAAAGTTTTAAATATCATTTGCATCAATTATACAGTCTTGTAATAATTATATTCATACTGTTTGTATACATGGTGTAGTGAAGAAATGTTTAACAAGTAAAAATAAGGGAAAACATTTCCTTAAGGGAAATTTGATGTTCAGAAATTTCCTTAGAGGAAATTTGAAGAACAATGATTTCCCTAGAGGAAATTTGTTGTCTTGAATTTTCCTCCAAGGAAAAGTGTTTGTCAAAAATTTCCTCACAGGAAAAAGTATTTCCTCCAAGGAAAATTTGAAGCTACAAATTTCCTCACAGGAAAAAGTATTTCCTCCAAGGAAAATTTGAAGCTGCAAATTTCCTCAAAGGAAAAAGAATTTCCTCTAAGGAAAAAGAATTTCCTCTAAGGAAATAGAATTTCCTCAAAGGAAATTATTATGCAGCAAATTCCCTAAGGGAAATCTTTTTCCCTTGAGGAAAAAACAATTTCCCTTGAGGAAAAATCTTTTTCCTTCAGGGAAATTTGATTTCCCTTGAGGAAAAGTACTTTTCCTCTGAGGAAATTGTTGAAAAAAGGGGCATAACTTTTTCAACAGTGGTGCTAGATCCAAAAAATTTTAGGACAAATATCAGAGAACCAATACCAACCAAGTTATCAACTTTGTTTTGACTTAACTCCCAAAATTAAGGTGACAACTTTTGCACTCAGCGGAATTGCAAACTTGTCCCGGAGACTGTTATTACAGTTAAAACAGTAATACAAACTACACCAAAGAACTACTTGAATTACTATTTGATGTGAAAGGGATTTTTTGATAAACTTTAAATCTTGCTATGTGACAAGTTCCCATGTTACTGACATCATAAAGATACTGGATAGTCACTATTGCCTAGCGGAGATGTGTTTCCTATAAATTCAAAAAAGTATTTTGATATCAAACAGATCTTTTCATATTTAGAATTAACGAATACGTAGTGAAATCTTACCACATTACATGAAATACATATAGCTTACATACAGCATCTAACATGTTGGCAATTTGCACATCATCTGCCCCTTCTATAGATAAGAACAACAACAGACAACAAAAGTCAAATTGGAACGTAGAAAAATACATACAAAAATTAACGAAGGCGGGCGTGGTGAGATCGTGCCACATTACCTGAAATACATGTAGCTTACATACATCATCAAACATATTACACATCCTGTACCCCCTCAGAAGATAAGAACAACAACAGACAACAAAAGTCAAATTGGAACGTAAAAAAATACATACAAAAATTAACGAAGGCGTAGTGAGATCGTGCCACAATACCTGAAATACATGTAGCTTACATACAACATCAAACTTATTGCACATCCTGTACCCCCTCAAAAGATAAGAACAACAACAGACAACAACGGTCAAATTGGAACGTGGAAAAATACATACAAATAAAACCCAAATTAGGCATTAAACAAGGTACTGCACATGAAATACAAAGAAAACTACTAGAATAAGTAACGATTTTTATATATTTAACAATCAGCATACGCCCTTTGGTCTTGTACTACGTATATATCTTTCTAATTACATCCGCTCCCAACTATTTCAATAGCTAAATTTATCTTTAGTGACCATGTAATTAAGTATAAGAATTTTAAGTGTTACTATAAAGTTTGAAGATTCTCTTAGGTTAAGGTTGTATTGTATTTCTACATCAACTGAACTACATTAGTAATAATATGGGAAATATCGTCAAACTAGTTTTCTTGGTGTATATTTTGACCGTCTATAACTGTGAAGCAGCTTGCTACTACAAGAGAGTTTCATGTGAGTAGAATTATGTATACTAAACTGAAAAGTTGTAAATTTTTTGCAAAGTATTTATTATTGCGAAAATTGAGACGAGAAAGATTTCGCAAAATTTTATATTGCAAATTTTGTTAATATATGAGCTAACTCGGGTATAAATAGACTTTATACTATTCATGTACACATGTAAAAACTCAGCATAGATATAAGGAATGAAATTTTGTATTTGCGCCAGACGCACGTTTCGAACACAAAATACTTATCAGTGACGCTCGAATAAAAAAAGAAGTTAAAAATCGGTATATTTATCAAGTTCTTTCATCTATAGTTGCTTGTTATCATATTATAGTTATATCCTGATAAAAGTCACGAATAATATTTACCCCTAGTATGATTTATTGCATGTGATGCATTGTATGACGGTGTGGATAGGGTTGACATCATAGTGAATAATGGGCCAAAAAAAAAAAAGAGAATCAGTAAGACAAATACAGAATATAGAATGAAAATAGGCTTGATCACAGTCATTTATAAATTTGATAAGCATGACCTATCTTAGAATATCTGTAGCGATGTAATGCCAAGGGAAATAATAAGAACTTTGAATAACCACTGATTTGCAAGTTGCAGTGGTCTCCCATTGGATACAGGGATGGAAATGGCTTTCTCTCTTTTATACTTTTGTGTTTAGTTGTGTGTGTAACTGTTCATTTTTTATAGGAATGTCGTGTTATTGACATTCATGACATTGTATGAGGAGGAAAAATACATGTAAAATATATATGAGAAACTTATAAAACAACCAAAGGCATTCAACACATCAGAAAGAAAGAATGAAGGACGGACATGAATACTTATCGAAAGATATTAGACCAAAAGGAATATTTTGTATATTTAAATAAGACATAAACCCACTGCAATTGATTCCACCTGTCCTAAGTCAGGAATCTGATGTTTACACGTGGTAGTTGTCATTTGTTGATGTGATTATAAGAGTTTCTCCTTTCTTGTTTTTATATCGATTAGACCGTTGGTTTTCCCATTTGAATGGGTTTACACTAGTAACTTCTTGGGGCCCTTTATAGCTTGATGTTCGATGTGATCCAAGGCTCCGTGTTGATGACTGTACTTTGACCTATTTATATGGTTTACTTTAATTTATAAATTATGACTTGGTCGGAGAGTTGTCTCATTGGTACTCATACTACATCTTCGTATATCTACTTTACGGCTAACTACAATTCAACAAAACAATGGAAAAAATCAGTTAATAGTCAAATACACAAAAAATCTAACACTAATAACAAAAGGTAAAATAAAAATTAAACGAAGCAAAATAAAACAAACAAACAATTCCCTACGCCAAACCTCCACAAACAAAACCAACAAAAAACAAAAACACATTAATAAGAAAACAAAACCAAAATACACAAACAAAACTAGAACAAAAATTGCAATTATTTTATGTTTGGCTTACATGGTAGAATGTCTATTATATATCAAAGCGCATTGAAAAAGAAATGTTAAAGTATATACTTTCAATGCTTAACCTTTTTTAAAGTGAAAGAACGAATGTTTGTCGGAGATCTTATGATATGGTAAAAAGTCATTGAGATTTATCAATACAACACTAATCCAGAGTATCTTCATACTTTTATTGATAAAACGCACATAATCTATATATCTTTTTAGCTAATCAAGGGTTAGGATGTTCAATAGGAAACCAGTCCATTGCACGTGGAGCCTCCGAACGTGTCGGATGTGACAATTGTAGATGTGTACTCCCCAGACTTGTACAGTGTTGTTCGTAAGTATATGTTTAGTATAGTTAAGGGGCGATTAAAATTAATCGTTTTAGCAGAGGCAGATTTAGGGGAGGGTGCGAGGATTCTCAAAATGTTTTTGCATAAGACTATGTTGGTTTTAACAATACAATTTACAAGATGATAAATTGATTTGAAACCACATCTTTGCTATGAAAAAGACTAATTGAACTAGTATATTGAGTTTGAACAGTCTCATTTATAAAAAAAATCTTTAGTTTTCAGTCTTGGGTGTTCCTCGTGTCTTTTGCACAGTATAATGTCGTTATTCATGAAGTTATTTATGTGTTTATTGTTGTTGTAGTTGTTTTTATTTGTATTTTTTGTGGAGGTATAGGGTCAGGGATTTTGATATGTTTCCCCTTTATTTCTCGTGAGTATTTGTATTGCATGCTATATGTACATACATTTTTGTCCTCTTAATGCGTTTCTCTTCCAAGCAAGTCTTTTATTGTATCCCCTTCTGAAGAATTTTAAAATGTTATTATTTTTGTATTACAGAATGATCCAGGAGCCTGCATGTAATTCAGTAGTTGTCGTTTATTGCCGTGTATCATATGTGTTTCCGTTCATTATTTTGTACATCAATCAGGTCGTTAGTTTTTTCGTTTGAATTGTTTTACTATGACATTTGTCATTTTTTTGGGAGCCTTTCATAACTGACTAAGTGGTATGAGTTTGTTGAAGGCCATACGGTGACATACAGTTTTTATTATTTCTGTGTCATTTGGTTTCTTCTGGAGAGTTGTCTCATTGGCAATCATACCAAGTCTTCTTTTTGTATATCAGGATAACAAATTCATCCAAGTGTAAAGAAGTAATTTTATAATGATGTATATCAATAGCTATAAGGTTAAAGTGATTATTTTGTATTACAGAACGGGTATGAGAATAACAAGACATCCAGATGATGTACAGAAATAGTTGTCAAGATCAACGACGAGTCGATACACTGTGTAGACGGTATATCTGGAGTCGGACGATGATGAAATTCGTGTCATATATACGTAGACATTCACCCGTGCACATTTGTAATAAAACTTAAAACTTTGAATTGTCATAGAATGAAATTCAAAACAGTGTGGTTGTGGCCATTGATTGACACATTAAATTCATCCATTGACTGGGACAATTTAGGTGAACGTTTGTATGTAACGACCATTGCTCACTGTGTACTTTTTAAAGACACTTAAACTATGGGGTCACCAAAGGTTCTCAACACCTTAATAAAGTAATTCGAAAAAATTAATCAGAAATAACACGATGTTTTGATTTATATCAATTATATAAATCAAAACATAAAGGTTATTTCTGATTAATTTTTCGAATCATTATATAATTAAAGGCGTTAAGAAACCTTTGTGACCCCACAGTTTAAATGTCTATCGTAGGTACGTCGTGAACAGTGGTCGTTACAGACAAACGTTCACGTAAATTGTCCCAGTCAATGAATGAATTTAATGTGTCAATCAATGGCCACAGCCACACTGTTTTGAATTTCATTCTATGTATACACGTACACATTCGGCTATGCACATAATGCAATAAAACATAAAACTTTAAGGGAACGACAATTTGATAATTGCACAGGTGTTGAGCCAGAGGCCAGCATGAAAAGGTGAAATTATGTTCAATGATACTGTATTTATTTGGCGAAATGAAAAACATGCAGACTTTAAGTCGTGTCTTATCATTTATATTGTCTTCTTGAATTTTCATTTTCTTTGATGTAATAGAATTGAGAATGGAAACAAAGAATAGACGAATTGTGCACATCCTGCTACAAGCATAAAATTTGACATAGACCTTGCTGAACTATTCCTCTTTTAATTCAGATTGGGAGGCATTTGAAAATAATGTCTCACTCCCGGTTAAATCCAAAATTTCGAGTATCATACTAAAACCAGCCAAATATCGAAGGCTAGTATATGAAAAGGTGTTATTATCATACTTCTATCATAATATTTGGTACAAACCTTTGTTGTGTACTAATTTTTAATATATATTATAAAAATTAGATTTCTCCAAAAACCTTACAACTTGTAAAATCCAATATGGCGGACAGTGTACTAAAATAAGCTTATTTTTTAGGGAGGGTAATTGAAATGAATTTTAACGTATTGCTAATATCATTATAATGTAGAGGAACCTTTCTTTTGAGCTTCTTATGGATACAATTTATAGGACATACATTTTTAAACCCCCTACTTCCGGTAAAATCTAATATGACGGATATAGATATATCAATTTTTTTTAATTTTAATATCATGTTAAACAAAAACGTTCTTTTGTGCTGGTCATTTAATTTTTGGCTTTAAATTATCCTCAAAACCACTTATTCTCTTTTATGTTTACAAAGTTAAAACTTCCAGTTAAAAACAATATGGCGAAAATTTCAAAGATGAGTTCTCAATCCATATCTTCGATGTAGAATTTTTTGAGTGATTGAAACAAATTAAAGTCGCTAAAGTACTTCCACAATGTACATGCTTCCACAATGTACAAGCTCTGACAAAATAATGAGGCCTCAGAATGTTTTTTTTTATTAAAAGGGGTTCCATGCATTCTCTTTGTTCCTTCGTCATCCTGTAGCACCTAGACTGGGTAGCATTAGAGTCAATTTCTGGCTCGTCTCCCTAAACATGGTATATTGCACGTTTTACATGCTGGAAAAGACTAGAGCAAGATGAGTGAATAACCTAAATTAGCCTTTCCTTTTGCGAAAAAAAGTAATTTTCTTGCTCCGTTCACCCTATCTGATATGTTTGTGCGATCGTACAGTAAACCCACGGTGATTTAGGCTGATCAATCATCATTCCTAATGTTAAAGTCACATCTTCAAATGCCTTCAATGTCTCCCACGCAGTCTTTTTTTTTACGGAGAACCGTATCACAACCAGTAAAGGCATGGATCACAGGAAGTGTGTGTGATCACTCATTTCCTTGTGCATTTGAAAGGTCATGGATAGATATCTATCCAAAGCTTTTTGCCCTCCCCAAAAAAACATGAAGAGGCTGACACTAGAATCATGATGCATGTGTTTAATGCAGTGAACACGGACTTAAACGAGTCATGATTCAAACAGTCGATACTGATGTTGCTGTTTCGCTATTCCGTGACATGGGGACAGACGAACTTTCGCTTGCGTTTGGAGTCGGAAAAGCTTTAGATATATATCTATCCATGACCTTTCAAATGCTGCAGGCATGAAACGATTACACGTTTGCTGGAAAAGGTAAAAAGACTGCGTTGGTGACATGTATGGCATTTGAAGATGTGACTTCAGCATCTTGAATGATGATTAATCAGCCAACATCACCAGATATGGATTTGATAATGTCCTTGATAGAACGATACGTGTTTTAACGAAGCAAGAAAACATATAATTGAGGCTATTCCCACGACCTGGTCTAATCTTTTCCAGCATGTAAAACCTGCAAAATGCATGGCGGGTGTAATTGAGTAACAAGCTTGGAATTGGTTCCTATACTAACTAGTTGAGACGCTTATGAATGGCGATGGGACAAATATGATACAAAGGAAACCTTTTGAACAACTCTCTTTGAGGCCTCTTCATCTTGTCAGGTGCGTGTACATTAGGATGCCACAGTCTTTGGAAAATCAGTTCTCCCGTGCACTGCGTAATGTGCTTGTGGTGGTGATTGTGAATACACATGTTTTTAGTGATTCTAAAGATGTTTTTGTACTTTAAGGACCTTATTTTGTTTAATCTATCTATTCAAAGCTCGACATCGAGGATACAGATTGAGGACTCATCTCTGAAATTTACGCCATATCGTAATTTTACCGGACAACTTTGTATTTACACATTTACAACATAATAGTGAACTAGTAGTTTGAAGATACCGGCATAAAAAAAACAACTTTTATACTTTTTGAAAAAAAGTTGAATATTGAAATTAAAAGTTGATATTTCTATAGCTAGGATATTACCAGAAGTAGGGGTTTTAAAGACATATGTCCTATAAGTTGTATCAATTACAAGCATCAAAGAAAAGGCCCTGCAGAATATAATGATAGTAGCAATACGTTAAAACAATTTCAATTACCCTCCCTAAAATACGTTTGTTTTAGTACAAAGTCCGCAATCTTGGATTTAAATGGAAGTAGGGTTTTCCAAGTCATATAATCTATAAAATATTTTCAAAAGTAACACATACCAAAGGAGTGTGCAGAGTAGTATAATAGTAGCATGATTATAACACATTTCTGCATATCAGACTTCGATATTTGGCGTATTTAAGTATAATGTCCGCCATATTGTATTTTACCGGAGGTAGTGAATTTTTTCAGATTGCCTCCTTATCTGCAATTAAAGAGTAATACTAGATGAAGTGCAAAGTTTCACGATTGTAGCAGGATGTGCCCAACTTTCCATGAAGCCGCCGTACTAATGCGTCAACGAATCAAAAATCGTATCAAAGAGCAGAAAACAGCACAAGACCACCAAAGGGTCTTCAACCCAGCGAAAAAATACTGCAACTGGAGGCGGGCTTTAGCTGGCTCCTTAACCACAATGCACTTGTTAAACGAAAATGGAAGTCACGCTTAACTCTTAAACATAAATAAAGCAAACATTAAAAAAGATACAAAACTAGCAAAGTTCAGCTATGCTTATATACGTTGTAATTAAAGAAAAACATATGTTGTATTTATATGCTGGAGATCCCATTTCTGCGTTTAGGACTTAAGGTGGCTCGGCCCTTTACCAATGCGCATATTTTAACGCATGTTTCTTACGACGAGTGCCTTGGAAACAGTCGCTTTAAGGGGTCTTCTCAAAAATAGCTTTGACGACCTTGGAACGCGGGCGTGTATGAAAGCACCCTTGACGATGTAAACAAGTGAGGCTAAACGTTCTTCAAAACAGGAAATACGAACGGTCAGAAATTCACAGTGCTTTCTTCATTTTTCGCATAAAAGTTTAAAAGGAGAAAAATATACATGATTTAAGCATAACATTAAAAAAAAGAATATATAAATACTGACAAAGTCACGTCATGTATGACGTCGCTTCGCTCCCAAAACGCATTCTCATCTTACACGGTCGCCTCTTCGGTCCGTTCGTACCATATTTTGAATTCACTTAAATACCAGTTGAATTAAATGATGTCGTGGATATTTATTTTTGAAAATGTTTTGCCAATGACGCAATGATTAACTGTAAACAAATGATAGCGATGTAAACAACTTCATGTCATCGTACAGCTTTCAAAAACAGGTAAACTTGTGACCCGTATCAGAGACATATATGTGTATATTATGTCTCTGCCCGTATAGTATGGTTTAAAACATCGGGGCGTGTTTGTCATCATGTTATAATCCGTTTGGCGTTTTATAACAGTTTGTTTCTGTCATAAATATATTTAAAACTTGAAATATCTTTATTTCCAAGTATTTTTAGGATTTTATTCCCGAGTATGCGATATATTTTTCCACTGCAAAATTTTGATAATTATAGTTATACCAAAACAAATTTGTAATTGCCAATTTTCTAACAGACTTTATACTTAACATTTTCATTTAAAGATATGTTTACCTGCACGTAAATCATCTGATAATTTTTCTCGTATCACAATTCCATGATTTCCGGAACACTAGACTTAGTCCTATAATCTAAGACATCGGGACCAATGTTTTCTATTTTTATGATACTTTTCTATTACTTATTTTATGAATTGTTATTTTGTTAATTTGCAATTTTCTGTTGTATCTATCAATATGTCAACCGAGTTCATATTAAAAAAAAAAAAGAAATATCAGCATTAAAACTAAAATAATTGAATCAGAGCACTGAATGTTATTAAAATAGACTAATAGATCCAGCAACGATCAATCGGGCGGATCCAGCCATTTTAAAAGGGGGTTCCCAACCCAGGACAAAAAGGGGGTGTTCCAACTATATTTCCCCATTCAAAGGCATTGATCGTCCAAAAAAGGGGGGAACCCGGAACCCTCCCCCTGGATCCATCACTGTCAAAAGTAACCGGGACTGGCCTAGTATTCCGACCTTATATATCGGTCTATGATAGAAGTCCTAAATACTGCATGCTTTGCGGAGAACCGCAAATTTTTTGGTTTCACCATGTCGGGATTTTGCTAGGGCATACACCCGCAGCGTGCCGGGCAGTCTCAAACACTACTAAAGACTTTATATATATAAAAAAAAAATCTATACTACTACTAGGTTCAGGAAAAGTTGGGATTGTAATTTAAAAGCTACGCCCTGAAGAACGCTATATTAGCCGGTGATGTTGGCAAACTTTAACTTTAATCTTAATTTTTGAAATGCTTTTTTAAAAGGTAAGCTAATAAGGAAAGTTTTTGATTAAAACAAATGATCACAAATATAGTTGAGTGATGTCAATGCGGCAAAAAAATGTGAATGACAATTTTGATTGTGAACACTGATTTGATCTTACCGTGGCAAAGAAATGCATAACTAATCATCGATCTATGCGTGATGATAAAAGGAGATAATTTTTTTTTTATTTATAATATTGAATTTTAAATATGAACTTTGGTGGATAGTTGTTTCATTGGCAATCATACCACATCTGCTTATTTTCATATCGTATGGTTAACATAGAAATATGACTAATCTGACAGATGACCCCTTGAATATACAGGGTGTTCAAACAGCTGGATGTATACATACGAAGCCTCGTAGGGTAAAAAGGGGGAATTTCGCACCAAGCGTAATTGTCCATTCATTTTTTTATGGCAGTCCATATATCTAGCTCCCGTCTTACTTTGCATAACTTTCATAATTGATACTTATCTGCATGTTCTCATCCGTATTATGCTTGAAATACTTGCCAGTGATCATTCAGTATGCACAACTTTAATTTTCATTATGTGCAGTCATATAAAAAAAAAACGTAATTTCTGGGACTTTTATTTGTTTGACTATGTGGTATATCAGTTTATAGTAATTGTTGAAGTCCGTACGGGGACATAATTGTTATCTTCTATGTAAATTTGTCTCTGGTGAAGAGTTGCCTCATAAATAATGACACCCCATCTTCCTATTTTTATACCCTACGCAAGGAAGTGGCGCAGGGTATAACATTTTTGACCCGTCCGTCCGTCCATCAGCCAGTCTATCAGTCCTGTTTCTTGTCATCACAACTCCTCTCAAACCGCCCAACAAAATTTCAGGAAACCTTTTTAGATAATAAGGACATACTATGCAGATGTGCATATCGACAGGAAATTATGATTCAAACTTTTTCTAGGAGTTATGCCCCTTTGAACTTATTTGCTTCAATATACTACTGCAAGTTTGTCATCGCATCTCCTCTCAAACCGCACAATAGAATTTTATGAAACCTTTTTAGATAAGGACATACTATTTAGATATACATATTTTTTTCTAGGAGTTATGCCCCTTTGAACCTATTTGCTTCAATATACTACTGCAACAGTTTGTCACTGCATCTCCTCTCAAACCGCACAACAGAATTTCATAAAACCTTTTTAGATAATAAGGACATACCATGTAGATGTGCATATCGACAGGAAATTACGAATTATTTTTCTAGGAGTTATGCCCCTTTGAACTTATTTGCTGCAGTATACTTCTGCAAACAGCTTGTCATCGAAACTCCTCTGAAACCACACAACAGAATTTCATGAAACTTTGTAGATAATAAGGACATACTATGTAGATGTGCATATCGACAGGAAATTATCGTGATTTAATTTTTTTTTCTTAGTTATTTTATTTCTCTAGTGGCAATGTGGGGACTGACTGCCAAAGCGGGGCTGGCTTCAGTTATTTGCAATATAATCCACCAATGAGCCCCCACCCTATGTCGGACTCTGTAACAATCATTCCATCAACCAAATATTTTGAAACATATTTAGAATTTAAGAAACAGACAAGTCCATGAAAATGAGGTTAATTTCAGATAAATCCTGCAAGACAGACATATTTGTTATTCATTTATTATTTTGTACATAAATCACCCATTAGTTTTCTCATTTTAAATGTTTTAAATTGTTCATTTGTCATTTCGAGACCTTTAAAACCAACTATGCAGAATATATTTTACTCATTGTTGAAGTCCATATGGTGACCTACAGGTATAGTTATTTCTGTGTTATTTGGTCTCTTGTGTCTCATTTACAATCATATCACATCCTCTTATTTGATATTTTAATTTGCGATAAGACATTTAATAATCATTTTATACACCAAATATACATGAAGATGACCTATTGATTACACAATATTGACTACTACATGTACCTATTAGTATTTATTATTTTTGAGTATATGTCCGACATGCTGACGACGGACAGTCAATGGTATACCATAATATGTCATGAAAACTGGTGTTAAAAAAAAAGGCTCAACTAAATCAAATTTTTGAAACGTGATTGATTTTATTCCTCTAATATCTATGAGATCAAATTCATAAAACATCTATTAATATAATTAATTTCAATGTACTAGTATACATGTAAGAATTGTTGCCATTTATACATCATGTACATGTACAATCATTAGCTGATCAGCTCTATATTTTCTTTATTTTTATTCTCCTTCACTGTTTTATTTATAAGAGTAGACTCATATATATGATCTGTATTCATCATTGGGACAGGTAGCTATATATATATATAGGTGAAGTAGGTCCTTTTGATTTGATTTTTTTAAAGGATTTTGACAGCACTAAAGCATATACATGTAGTTCCAATTTATAGTTGATCTTAGCTCCTCAAGTGGATTGTGGCAACATATATTGCATATATACATGTAGAATGTTGTTCTTAAGTTTCAGCACTTTACGCATAGTTTCCGGTTGCAAGACTAGAATATGATACTGGCTTCTCATGAAATTCTGTCAGTACTTTGCTAATAGTTTCCAAGTAAAGTTGAACATTCCAAGCTCACTCCTTCCATTTGCAATGTACATGTACAAATGTACTTGCAGCCTGAAATTAAATATCAGAGTAATTCTGTCAGAAAATCAACAATTATTGACATTCAAAAGCATATAGATGTAGACTAGTTCATAATGGTAATGTGTCCATGGGACACAGATGAGCAGCCGCTTGCATATAAAGGATGAAAAGGGTGACACCACCCAAATTTGTACTTGATCTGAGTGTTGTTGTAGTAAGCATTGCATATAAGTTTCAGAACATTTGGATGAAGCAAACTTGTGTTAAAGAAAGGAACAAAATTTCAGCATTTTTTTTATTTGTAAAGGGGCATAACTCTAGAAAAGTAAAAGCGACCCCACCAAAAATTCAAACTTCATGTGTGTTTGTTGGTACAATGTAGTAAGCATATATATATGCATTAATTGTGTATTAGTTTCATAACATTGGTAGAGGCAAACTGAAGTTGGAGAACAGAAACCAAATTTGGGAGGTACATGCAAGTTTGATAAGACTGACAATGCAAGGGTAACCTTAAAAGAACTAAAATGGTCTAAATTAATATGTGTTTATTTGATAATAGGTTTGTTTTCATTTATTTTGTTTTCCCTTGAGAAAACATAAAATATTTTTTTATAATTTAATTTGGTTGAATATACATGTATATCGAATTTCTGAACAGAAAATAATGAAAATGAGACACAAAAAAAATATAACCAAAAAATAAACCTGTGATAATACTGCTTCTATTGGTACCAGGATGCTTAAAATCAATCCAAAATATTTTTTTTTGAAAAAACACCTATAGTTGTTAATGTCTGTCATTTTGGTCTTTTGTGGATAGTTGTCTCATTGGCAATCGTACCACATCTTCTTTTTTATATTATATACAATATATATGAACAGCTAAAAATCTCAAGTGACAAATACTTATGGCCGCATTCTGTACATGTTTAACCCTGATACTTCTATTACTAGACCTTAAGACATTTTTGTATACCTAACAGAATTAGGGGGGGGGGGGTTAATGGTAAACAAATTGTGATTGATAAAGATGAATCCTTCGTTTGCCTCCTACTGTAGGGTTTATCATTTACAAATTAGGCCAATTATATCATATTCTCAAGAAAATAAAGAAGTCAATCAAACCCCAGACCTTAATAGAGGGGTGGACAGGGGTAAGGAGACAGGGGAATGAGGGATCAGGGAAAAGGGGGTATCTTTGAAATATATTTTGTCTTGGGGCAAGGAGATGGAAGAATTGAAGTAAAAAGGGGGGATTTTTAGAGTAAAATGGGAAGGGAAATATAGTTGGGGTCAAGGAGTAGAAACTGTCCCGATGGAAGTTATGGGGTACCCCACATACATATGACCCTAGTCCGAGATTTCTCTGACGTCCAACGGCTGTTTTGCCAGACAAGCTGGGGCTAATCTCGGACTAATATGAACCTAACTTGGCTACGAAATAAGTTATTAAAAATGACGATTAAAAAAGACTAATTCATTGACACTAATCATTGCTAACGGTAGCGTAAAAATTACAGTAGATGTCATCCCTTCCTCTTCGGCCGTTTGCACACGGATATTTTGCAAAACTGGCCAGACATGTTTACAACTTGTCTGTAAAAGGTAAAATAAACACATAAATAAGATATCAGCTATAACGATCTATAATATTAAACATGGAACAGAAATTGAGCCCGTGCAAGGTTTCAGCCGCAGTGATTTTCAACAGTAGGCTAGCGAGTATTTTGAGACAACCCCCAAGTTTGTATTTTTCGTTATAAAGATAACATTTGGCTGCCTAATATATCGAAATCTATGTTTTCTTGAGTAATAACTCTACCTTCATCGTTGTATATTCGCCACAATGTCTGTTATGCATGTACATGGTCGTATTCATCAATATAGTATGCTGCTCGGCAATGGCGACCTTGAAATTCCTCTGGTCCGATAATGGCGCCAAATTAGAGGGAAGCAACTCGCGCCAGACAAAATTACCGTATTTCACCAAAATAATCAAAATTTCACTTTTTGATAACAAACAGTAATACGATAACCACATTTATATTCAGCAATCGTTTATTGATATAATTACAAACATTATTTTATCAAAGCCATCAATAAAGAATTCACAATGAAGTAATTAATGGAGTGCAATGAAATTAGACCTTATGGGGTAGAGGGGTTAAACAAAAGCTCGTAACTTTTTTAAAAGCCTGGTGACCCCCATTTTATTTTACCTTAAAATGTTCGAAAAGTTCGTAGCTTTGACATATCTGTTTTTAAAAAAAATCTACCGGGGAAATTTTACGAAAAATCGATTAAACCAATATTTTTTGCCTTAAACTAAACTAGAAAATGCAAAATTTAGACATTAATCTGAAAATAAAAGGACTTTTAAGTCAAAAACAACCAAGGGAAAGGTTTACATTTCAAATTCTAATGTTTTTTCACATAAAAATCATACTGACTTGGTTTTAAAAGTCTTTGAATTTGATGTAACGGTTATTGTTGGAAGGGTGGGCATGTTTGGAAATAGGGTCAAAATCGCACTTTTCGCTTCAATTTGAGGAGAAAACGAGCCTGGTGACCCCCTTTTTTCTTTGCATTTTTGGATTCAGCATAAAAAAATCTACAGAATATGTGAAAATAAAAAAATTCTACCGGGGGTCACTATTGGGGTGAGCCACCTTAAACCGCCGCAATTACTTTTAATGAAACATCATTGTACTGCTTTTCCTGCCGTACATCAATTTACTATACGAATAACTACTTGTTTAGTTTTTATACAACCGCAATATATTCAACGTGATATTCAATAGTCTGTTTTATTGCAAACACTTTCAAATTAAAAATTAAACCGATTTAAGACTTTACGCTCGAACATGTTCACACTATACTTCCCAAATAAACAGGGATGCGCTCCTTACACTACACTGCTACAACTCAGTAATGAAGAAGAATTAATAAAATCGACACAACATACGTTTTACTGTCACCATCACGATTTGGTTGATCGATTGTATCATGCATTCGATGTGTCGGCGATCATTGTACTATGATATCGGTATGTTTTCGCGGTCTAGGATCGTCATATATACATAAACATTTAGTCTTTAGCCTTATGATCTCAAATTTTACTGATAGTGGGCTACATTGTACTAAAGTTTGACAAGAGTCAATACAATATCTTATTAAAGAAGTCAATATACATTAATCACAAACTTAAAAAAACAAAC
The DNA here is from genome assembly GCF_965363235.1 of Mytilus galloprovincialis. Lineage (NCBI taxonomy): Eukaryota > Metazoa > Mollusca > Bivalvia > Mytilida > Mytilidae > Mytilus > Mytilus galloprovincialis. The sequence goes on from NC_134848.1 coordinate 65,301,030, forward strand.
TTTCAATTTTCAATTTACCTTTCACGTATGTGTATATAAATTTACATTATTTTGGTTTCATTTTCATGATATCGAACATAAATAATCGGTTATTGCTTTGGGAATATATAAGGTTTTAAACACTTTTATTAATGACGCACAAATCCTTTTTGCATGATCGAATAAAACGTTTTGAAGATCTGACGTAGAAGAGTCCTTCTCAGCAATTTTCCTTTTAATCAGTGCACGCGATTCATTTTTTACTGCTACTTGTGGTTATCCCGTATTTGCCGCCACCAGTATTCTCTTTTCTAGGGTTTCCTCTATTGCTTGAAATAATCCATTGCTGTAATATGAACCATCATTCTGGTTTTGAATTTTTTCAATAAAAGTATTTATATGATTCCATTGATCATCGATTTCATGAGGCTGCGTTTAACGATTATTTACAAACAAAACGTTTCCTTGGCATCGACTTATCAATCTTCCTAGATGACCAGTACACTCTTGCAAAAATTCATTTTCGGTCACTCCATCAAAATTTAAATCATCTTTCCTAGTAAAGCATATGACCATATGGCGGTAGGGATTTTCTTTCAAAAGATCCATGACTTGATTAGTAGTCTTTATTTTTTCTTCTGTCTACCTTTGTGTTTTAAGTACATATAAAATGACATGTGGTCCAGGAAACAACATACCAAAACACCTGATTAATTTTAATTTCAGTCCATCTTCTGTCATTTTAGTGTCAAATAATCCGGGAGTATCTACGATTGTAAATACTTTTCCTTTCTATCTCATTTTCCCCATTGTTGTTTTGGATGTAACTGAATTTGATGATTATTTTGAAGAAAACCATCTCCGCCCTAAAATAGTATTTCCTGTTGCACTTTTACCGGTTCCTGTTTTGCCAACCAGTGAAATCCGAATTTCATGAAGATTGACATACGTGCTGACCTAAAGCATGTAAACAAAAATCGTGAAATAAAAGGGTAAATAATGAAATAAAATGAGATATATTTCCCCATTTGGCGAAAATTTTTGATCACGCTGAATTGCGATGGTGATATTTGCTATCTTATTAATAGTTACGTCGAAGTGCGATGGCAGAGTAACGCTGAAGTGAGATGGTCTACACAAACAACATTTTAAACAATGTTCCTGTCGATGCAGAAGTCAATGTGTACTATGTTAGAAGTGCAGTTTTCCGGGATTTTAATTCAATAAAGGGCTTATAACATTTTAATACTACGAGAAACGGGGAGCATTGATAGATAAGGATAAACTAGGAACTCACGAAAGAAACAACGAACAGATAAAATGTTAACGTAGAATTTTGTCTACATAAGAAAATCATAGAGGACGATCTCTCAATTAGTATGTAACTGCAGTGTAAAACAGACATAGCCAATAATGAATGTAAAGGAGTAGGTCCAGTAAGGACCGATTTTGGCCTCAAATTTCATGTTCATCTAACGAAAGAGTTTGGACACTTTTGAAACACTTAAGTGTCTATTTCCATTGATTTGATTAGTTAATGTGAAAGATTTTAACTGATGTAGTCATTAAAATCGCTCCGATTCAAGCTTAAATAAGAAAAATCTATCAAATATGCAAAAAACGTCACTTTTCAGATGTTTTTTGTCCGTGTTCATCCTCAACCTTTATATATGGTATGTATTATCATCAAATACAACTTCTATTTCAATATTATGAATGAACACGAATGCAACCACATTCATTTAAGAGGAAACTATCTAAAATTGAACTAAATTGCTAAAATTGTGAAGATTTCAGTTAATTTAACATGACAAAATGATGCTAGTTCCCGATATATGTGCATTGTATTGTCGAAAACAGTCCATATTTATGTAGCAGAAGCATGATACTTTCCAAAAAATAGCTAAAAAATTACGTTCTCACAATTTTGTAAAACTGCTATATTTTGGGGCCAAAAAGGGGTCTTACTGAACCTACTCCTTTACTAAAATATAATCACTCCGTCCAACATTCTGATATCGGTGACTGAATATGCAAATACAAAATGAGTGTTATTCGTTCTAATATCGATTGCGTCTTATATTCTTATACCGATGAATGAATCTGGTAATATAAACTCATTGCGTCCTACATTCTTATACCGATGAATGAATCTGGTTATATAAAATCATTACGTCATACATTATAATACCGATGAATGAATCTGGTAATATAATATCATTGCGTCATTCTAATACCGATGAATGAATCTGGTAATATAATATCATTGCGTCATACATTCTAATACTGATGAATGAATCTGGTAATATAATATCATTGCGTCATACATTCTTATACCGATGAATGAATCTGGTAATATAATATCATTGCGTCATTCTAATACCGATGAATGAATCTGGTAATATAATATCATTTCGTCATACATTCTAATACTGATGAATGAATCTGGTAATATAATATCATTGCGTCATACATTCTTATACCGATGAATCAATCTGGTAATATAATAGCATTGCGTCATACATTCTTATACCGATGAATGAATCTGGTAATATAAAATCATTGCGTCATACATTCTAATACCGATGAATGAATCTGGTAATATAAAATCATTGCGTCATACATTCTAATATCGATAAATGAATCTGGTAATATAAAATCATTGCGTCATACATTCTTATTCCGATGAATGAATCTGGTAATATAAAATCATTGCGTCATACATTATAATACCGATGAATGAATCTGGTAATATAAAATCATTACGGCATACATTATAATACCGATGAATGAATCTGGTAATATAAAATCATTGCGTCCTACATTCTAATTCCGATGAATGAATCTGGTAATATAAAATCATTGCGTCATACATTATAATACCGATGAATGAATCTGGTAATATAAAATCATTGCGTCCTACATTCTAATACCGATGACTTAGACTACTTATATAATGATTCGGTCGTTTGATTCTGATTTGATTTCATTAGGGGTTAGGGTTTGGATCAAGTTTAAAGAAAAAGGCAGGACAGGAGATTTGAAAAGGGCAGGATGAGCAACTTGGCAAAACAAAAAGCAGGATGATTAATGTAAAAGAATGGTCAGTATAAACTAATAAAAAAATATTTACATTGCTTCTAGTATCACGATCAATTGAGGAAAAACAACTTTCGTCTATATTGGCGTTGTTATTAAAGTGTTATGGTAGCCTGGCGTAATCATCAGCAGCAAAATATTATAAATTATTTGTGTCATAAAATTCTATAAAAGCACGACGCCTTCTCTCCCATTTTCACTTGAAAGGAACTTATTGCGAAAACACCAATGATCGGTATTTTTGGTGCTTGTTCATATCGTAAAAATTACGTGATATCTTTCTGAATTCACACAGTAACATATAAACCACAAAAAAAACCCCACAGTAAATAGTTAAAACAGTAATACAAACTACACCAAAGAACTACTTCAATTATACTATTTGATGTGAAAGAGATCTTTCGATAAACTTCATATCTTGCTATGTGAAAGGTTCCCATGTAACTGACGTCAAATATATACTGGATATTCACTATTACTTAGCGGAGATGTGTTTTCTATTAATTCAAAAGAGTATATTTGATATACAACATATCTTTTTATTTTTAGAATTAACAAAGGCGTGGTAAAATCGTGCCACATTACCTAAAATACATGTAGCTTACATAATGCATCTAACATACACATTATCTGTCCATCTAAAGAGACAACAAAATTCAGATTGGAACGCAGAAAAATACATACAAAAATTAACGAAGGTGTGGTGAGATCGTGCCACATTACCTGAAATGCATGTAGCTGGCATACAGCATCTAACATGTTGCATATCATCTGTGCCCTCTTAAGATAAAAACAACAACAGTCACCAAAGGTCAAATTTGAACGGGGAAAATACATACAAATAAAACCCAAATTAGGCACAAAACCAGGTACTACAAGTAAAATACATAGAAAAACTACTAAAATAAGTAACGATTTCTATATATTTACAATCAACATACGCCCTTTGTTCTTGTAGTACGTATTCATGTGTCTAATTACATCCGTTTTAAACTGTAACGTTTCAAAAGCTAATTTTATCTTAGTGACCATACAATTAAGTATTAGAATTTTAAGTGTTTTCATAAGTTTGAAAATACTTTTAGGTTTAGGTCATATTGAAAGGTTTAAACAACTTTTAATTTTTATAGCTGTAGTAGAGAAGTATCAGTATGGGGAATATGATCAAACTAGTTTTCTTGATGTATATTTTAACCATCTATAACTGCGAAGCGGCTTGCTTTTACAAGAGAGTTTCATGTAAGTAGAATTGTATATACTATACTGAAAAATCGCAAATTTTTTGCGATGTTTTTAATATTTCGAAAATTTTGACGGGATTGGTTTATCGTTATCTATAATTGCAAATTTTATTAATATATGAGCTAAGTCGGATAGAAATTGCAAATATACATGTACATGTACAATATAGTTGATTTTCTAACATTTAAATACGAAATAGATTATGAACTTTGGTCTTTTTTGTAGGTTTTCAAATAGTTACAGACTTTGTAAAGAAAATATGGTACAATGTATCAGCTGTAATTACATTCATTTGCATAAGGTCAATTTCTATACGACGTAGCCCATATACTTATACAACAACATATATGTACACATGTATAAGGATCTGGATTGGGGATCTTTCATTTTGGAATTCTTTAAAATTCTCGCTCGTTATTCCCTATTTTTATAAGAAATAGCCATTATACAATAGACCACTTTCGAGTCCATCTGTCACCGGAAAAAAACCTCGTCAATTATACGCGCCTTTATGACGTCATTTACCAGATAGCGGGGGTCGCCTGTATCCCTGCACTATTTACGTTCATCAAGCGCCTTAGTGATCGTCCACTCGCTCAACATTGTAATGGAAGTGACGACGCCTCTAAACGCACAAATGACGTTCACTAAAACCAGAGTTTTTGACGGACATGCATTGAACTCGAAAGTTCCCTATTACTTGATAACTGTATTCTGGGCATTGTTCTTTTCTGTAATCGGTATATTTTGATCTAATCCCTTCATCTATAGTTGTCTGATATTAGCCTATAGTAAGGCATATACTGTAAACCTACTTATTTTCGCAAGCGATTAACTTTCGCCACTTTCGCGAGTAAAAAATAACGCGAATACGAATTGTGCCGATTATGTTAAAATTTAATCTTTCCTTTTATTACTACATGAACCAATTTGACAATCGCGAACTTAAATCGTCTCGAAAAGGCTGGTAAGGACTAAACGCTTAATAAAGTACATGTATTTCCGAAAATAAGTTGGTTTACAGTATCCTTTATAAAAGTCACGAACGATAATTACCCCAAGTGTGATGCATGCTATGATGGTTTGAATTGGATTTACATGGTAGAGAATAATGGGCAACAACAACAAAAAACAGAGAAAATCAGCATGAGAAATAAACAGTATAGAATAATGGGTGCTAAAATATTAAAAATACATGTAACTAGTATGTCAGTTTTTTTTAATTGCATTGAAATGTCTAAGAATAAATGTTGCGGTTATACCACGGGAGATAATAAGAACTTTGAACAAAAACTGAATTGCAAGTTGCAGTTGTCTCCCATTTGATACACACATGTAAATCGCTTTCTCCCTTTCAAATATTTGTGTTTAGTTGTATGTGTAACTGTTCATTTTTTTAAAGGATTGTTTTGTTATTGACATTGTATAAGAAGGAAAAGTACATGTAAAATCTATGAGAAACTTATAAAACAACACGTCAGAAAGAAAGAAAGAAGGACGGACAGGAATACTTATCGAAAGATATTAGATTAAAAGGAAAATTTTGTAAATAAGACATTTACCCACTGCAATTGATTCCACAAGTCCAAGTTTAGGAATCTGATGTTTACACGTAGTAGTTGTCGTTTGTGGATTTGATTTATAAGTGTTTCTTGTTTCTTGTTTTTTATATAGATTACACCGTTGGTTTTCCAATTTAAATGGTGTTACACTATAGTATTTTTTTTGGGGGGGCCCCGTATAGCTTTTTTTGTTGGGTGTGAGACAAGGCCCCGTGTTAAAGACCGTACTTTGACCTATAAAGGTTAAATTTTATAAATTGTGACTTGGGTGGAGAGTTGTCTCATTGGCGCTCATACCACGTCTTTTTATATCTACATAACGGCTAACTACAATTCAACAACACAATTGAAAAATTCGATCAATTGAACACAAAAATTGACGTTCAACAAAAGGTAAAATAAAAACAGAACAAAACAAAACAAAACAAAACAAAATAAAACAAATAATCCCTTATCCCAAACCTCCACAAAACACAAAACAAAATCACATTAACAAGAAAAACAAAACAAACAAAAATACAGAAACAAAACTAGAACAAAAAGTACAATTAATATATGTTTGGCTTACATGCTTGTATGTCAATTATCCAAAACATAACAAGCCAGCTTCCTAAGTTGAACGACGACTTTTTTTTGAAGTCTTTATGACGTTTTATTAACTCATTGATACAAAGCTTACCTAGAGTATCTTCAAATATTAATTTATAGGTACACTTAATTCTATATATTTTGTAGCTGGTGAAGGGTTAGGATGTTCTATAGGAAATCAGTCAATTGCACGTGGAGCCTCCGAACGTGTCGTATGTGACAATTGTAGATGTGTACTCCCCAGACTTTTACAGTGCTGTTCGTAAGTGTATGTTTAGTATAGATCAGAGGCGATTAAAACTAAATCGTTTCAGCAGAGGCAGATTTAGGGAAGGTGCGAGGGGTCCTAAAATGCTTTTACATAAGACTATGAATAAAACTGATCTAGATGAGGATACTTTGATTTGAAAGCTCGTTTGCCTGTTCTCCCAATTGAAAAGACTCATTGAACTATTATGACGGGACTGTAACTTCTCATTTGTTATACAAGATCTAGTTTAAAGTCTTGGATGAGTGTTCCTTATGTCTTTTGCATAGTATAACAACGTTTTTTATGTGTTTTTGTTGTTATTTTATGTGTTTTTTTTTTGTAGAGGTGTGGGGTAATGATACGATTTTCACTTTTTTGTCTCGGGAGGATTTGTTCTGCATGCTACGTGTAGTTACCATGTTATTCTCTTACTGCGGTACTCTTCCAATCCAGGGTTTTTTATCCCCTTTTTCGACTTATTTATATAAAAAAAAACTTTTGTATTACAGAATGATCCAAGATCCGGTAATTCAGTGGTTGTCGTTTATTACCGTATATCATATTTGTTTCCGTTCATTATTTTGTACATCAATCAGGTCGTTAGTTTTTTCGTTTGAATTGTTTTACTGTGACATTTGTCGTTTTTTGGGCCTTTCATAACTGACTGTGTGGTATGGGTTTTACTGATTGTTGAGGGCCGTACGGTAATCTACAGTTGTTAATACTTCTGTGTCATTTGGTCTCGTCTGGAGAGTTGTCTCATTGGGCATTTATACCATCTGCTTTTTTATATGAAGATTCCAAATCATACAACTGTAAGGACGTAATTGAATAAAGATGTATATAAATAGCTACTAGGTTAAAGTGATAATTTTGTATTACAGAACGGGTATGAGAATAACAAGCCATCCAGATGATTGTAAAGTAATAGTACAGGGATGTATAGAAGTAGTTGTCAAGATCAACGACGAGTCGATTCACTGTGTAGACGGTATATCTGGAGTCGGACGTTGATGGAATTCGTGTCACATACATATACACATTCGCGAATGCACATATGTAATAAAACTTAAAACTTTTAATTTGAATTTTCAAGTGTATACACGTACACATTCACCCATGTACATATGTATAAGAACTTTTAATTGTCATATATACACGTACACATTCGTCCATGCACATATGTAATAAAGCGTAAAACTTTGAATTGTCATATACACGTACACTTTCGCCCATGCACATATGTATTAAAACTTAAAACTTTGAATGCTCATTTGTATACACATTCGCCTATGTACAAATATAATAAAACATAAAACGTAATTTTCTATGGACCATGAGGTGAGGAAACGCCAATGTGATTATTGCACATGTGTTGAGCCAGAGATCAACATGAAAAGGTGAAATTGTGTTCAAAAATGCTGTATTTATTTGGCCAAATGCACAATATGCAGACTCTAAGTCTTGACTTATCATTTTATTGTTTTCCTGAATTTTTGTTTTCTTTGTTGAAATATAAATGAAAATGGAAACGAGGAATGTGTCAACGAATCAAAAACCTTAACAAAGAGTAGAAAACAGCACAAGCCACCAATGGGTCTTCAACACAGCTAGATAATACTGCAACCGGAGTTTGGATTTAGCTAGTCCCTTAACAATAATGCACTTGTTAAGCGAAATTGGACGTCAAGCATAACTCTTAAACATAAATGAATCAAACATAAAAATATACAAAACTAGCAAAGGCCAGCTGTGCTCATACATTGTAACTAGAGATAACCTGTTTTGTATTTTTATGCTGGAGATCCCATTTCCGAGTTAAGAACTTAAACAGCCGCAATTATCTTTAATGAAACATCGCTGTACTGCTTCTTCTGCCGTACACCAAACCGCCTTACGAATAACTAATTGTTTAGTTTTGTATTTACCTCGAATTTTATACAACTGCAAGATTTTGGCGTGATATTCAATACATTCTTTTTCAATACAAACACTTTTTATTCAAAATTAAACCGATTTAAGACTTTACCCTGTACATATTCACACTATACTCCCCCCTCCCCCCCCCCAAAAAAAAACAAACAAAAAAAGCCCACAGATGTGCTCCTAACATACCACTGCTACAACACAATAATTATGAAGAATTACTAAAATTGACACAACATTAGTTTTACGGTCACTATCACGATTTGGTTAGTCGATTGTATCGATCGATGTATCGTTGTACTAGCGATATGTTTTCGCGGTATAGGATCGTTGCATGTATATGCACTAAACATTAAAGCCTCAGTATTTCAAATTTTGCTGATTGTGTCCTGCTCAGATTTGACAATAGTCAATAAAATATCCTAGCAAAGAAGTAAAAAAACATGTATCACAAACTAAAAAACAAACTTTTAATTTTCAATTTTCTGTGAAAAATTGCAAAAATTTACCTTTCACGTCTGTATATATTACGATAACTACCCTACATTATTTCTTGTTTCAATTTCATGATATCGAACATAAATACTCGGATATTGCTTTGGGAATATATTCGGGTATAAAAACTTTTATGAATGACGCACAAATCCATTTTGCAAGATCAATTAAAACGTTTTGAAGATCTGACGTTGAAGGGTCATTCTCAGAAATTTTCCATTGTAGTAGTGCACGCGATTCATTTACTACTGCTTCTTGTGCCGCCACCAGTATTCTCTTTTCTAGGGTTTCCTCTATTGCTTGAAATAAACCATTATTGTAATAAGAACCACTATTCTGCATGGTTTTGATTTTTTTCAATACAAACATTTATATGTTTCCATTGATCATCGATTTCATCCGGCTGAGTTAAACGATTATTTACAAACAGTACATTTCCTTTGCAACGACTTATCAATCTTCCTAGATGACCAGTACACTCTTGCAAACATTAGTTTTCGTTTACACCATCAAATTTCAAATCTTTCCTAGTAAAGCATATGACCATATGGCATTCGTCTCAACTCGGCCAATTCCGTACTCTCAAGAAGAGTAGCGGATTCTACCGAGGATTGCCGAAGGGACCATATGACTATAGGGATTTTCTTTCAAAAAATCCATGACTTGATTTGTAGTCTTTATTTCTTTGTCAGTATACCTTTGTGGTTTTAGTACATACAAAATGACATGCGGTCCAGATGACAACATACTAAAACACCTGACTAATTCTTATTTCAGTCTATCTTCTGTCACTTAAGTGTCAAATAATCCGGGAGTATCTACTGTAAATCCTTTCCATCTCATTTTCCCCATTGTTGCTTCGGATGTAACTTAATTTGATGACGATTTTGAAGAAAATCATTTCCGCCCTAAAAACAGTATTGCCTGTTGCACTTTTCCCGATTTCTGTTTTGCCAACCAGTAAAATCCTTTTTTCATGAAGATTGGCATACGTGCTGACCTAAAGAATGTAAAAAAAAATCGTTAAATAAAAAAGGTAAATAATTAATCAAAATGTGATATATTTCCCATTAAGCTGTGGTTAAACATTCACGATTTTTACTGCTGTCCTTGACAGGACCATTCCCGATTAAAATTTGTCAAATTCTGAAAAAAGATCATGTGAAACGTGGATGGAAATTCAAACTTTAATTAAAATTTGTAAAACAAATAATTTAATCACGACAACAATCAGATATTGTTCAGGAAGCGTCGATATTCAACCGTTTCCAAGCGAATTTATCCCGATAATCCCGTTCTCAATCCGCTTCTATTCCAAGGTGTATCTTTCGCCAGGTAAAATTCGACCGAGTCTGTTACGACTGCTTCCCGATTCTACTGAATGTAATCCGACAGAGATCAGACAGTGACCAGACAGTGAACCGACGCTGACGGAAGTTATCTGTTCGAAAATGTCGGCATAATCGGGATCAACAGGTACTGTCTGAACGTACACCGATCACGGTCCGCTCTATCGCATTGCAAACGGCTTTGTCTGGTCTCAGTCGTATTGAATTTTGTAATCGTCGGGACTCTGACGTGGGTATTATTGACGAATTTTGTATTAATAACGGGACTGTTACGGAACGGTTTCGATAAAAACAGTTCGCAATCGAAAAGATCTGGATGCAATCTGGACTGAATCGGCAGAAAACAGCAATGAAAAATTTCTCCAGATCATTCACCTTCCACAGGACAACGTCCATAATACACAGAACATTGTTAGGATTTTGATCCGATACCTCAGAATCTGTCACGACATATATATAGGCACGATTGTAATCCGACTAGACTAAATTGGCTAAGTTTCCCCGAATGTTACGGGACGCACCTAACTGTCGCGGTGCATCGCCGAACTATTTGGACGCTTCCCGACCCATATGAATATGTTACGAACTTAAACGACTGCGTTCAGACAATGTTAGGACGGTATACACAAACAGATGTAGAGGTCAATGTGTATGTTAGAAGCAGTTTTATGGGTTTTTAAGTTAATAAGGGGCTTATAACCTTTAAAACTACGAGAAACGGGGAGCATTGATAGGTAGGGACAAACAACAGATAAGAACCCTGGACAGATAATATGTTAACGTAGCATTATGTTTACATCCAGAACCATCTCTCAATTAGTATGCAACTGAAATTAAAAACAGACAGAGCCAATAATGAATATAGTTTATATACTGCCTGCTAAATGAATCTAAATCTAATAGTAGTTGCACATCTGAAGATTTTAAACTAGCCATCGCTATTTGGCAAAGTCAATCGAGCTTCAGCGTGACCATCCCACTTCAGGTTGACAATCGTACCTCCGAGTGTTACACATACACAACATTGTCGGTAACCGATATTCTACGTGTGAAGTTTGAAAAGAATGGAGCAGATAAACACACAGCATGATTTTTGTTGATTTCTATTCTATGCTTGATTTTAAGTTTAACAAAAGTCTTCCATCTGGGAGTATAACTAAAAAAAATCGTTAAAAATCAAACTTAACTTTTGTTAACTGGCCCCTAACAATATTTTGAATTTGGAATGATTTATTGGCGTATCATTGTTCACTAAGACGATATTCTGTACGTTTTATTAAGGAGTATTGGATGTCGCTGAAAACTGCTATATCTGTCTTTAATGGTATAAACAATATAGAATTCAAGACATACTTTCAAATTTGATGTTTTTCTCAACTTTTTTAACATTTCACAGCATACTTTAATAATTCATCCTTTATTTTTTATTAACTCTGTACTTACATTGGATCACAGATCAAATTAATTCGTTCATTGTGTGTAAATTTGTGTCACTTCGTTTTTTGATTGAGTGAAGTCATTCCAATTGATATTTTATAGTGTGTCTTTCTATGTTGTGATGCTTTACTGCTGTTTCAGAAAAGGGAGAAGGCTTGGTATAGTTAAAACGTTTAATCTCACTGCAAATGTTTGCACCTATCCTAAATCAGGAACCTGATGTTCAGTGGTTGTCGTTTGTTTGTGTAGTTTATAAGTGTTTCTCGTTTTATTTACGCATGGGAAAAAGTATTGTAACACTTCTGTTGAAAACAATGTTAAATGACCTAATCATAGAATGTGTATCTTTTGGGTTTTATCAAAAACTTTATGGTTACAAACTAAAATTGAAGGAAATACATCAAATATGAGAGGAGAACTACGTCAAAACAGAAACCCAACACTAACACATACAAAAACGAACTATAATATAAAAATGGTCATATTCCTGACTTGGTACAGGACATTTTAAGAAAAAAAAGGTAGGTTGAACCTGGCGAAAACAATTTCTCTGAAGTGGACAAGATATTGATTTCTTAAATTTGTGAATGTTTTATAACTCTATTATAAAAAATCAACGCTGTAGAGACAGTGTCTGGTAAACTGTTTTAAAAGAACTGAAACCATTGTGATCCGAGCAGCTCTAAAATGACTCAACACTTGTTTTTGTTAAGTTTCTAGTCTCTTTGTTTATTTAAATGCTTATCCACTGCTATAAATTAAGCATCGTTTAGGCAATTAGCTAACAGTTTATTAAGATTTGCTAATTGTTCAGTAGTTGCTATTCACATGTACAAAATGAGAACACACTGAGTTGTCTCAAATGGTCCTGAACAGTGCTGGATTTAAGACATGCGAAGCGTCTGGACAACACCAAATTTACTGCAAAAATATCACGTTTGCTTCAAATCAAATCGAATAAGAGAAGAACTACGACCAAACTACAGATAAAAATGATGCTGATTTTAAACGCAAACTAGAGGCTCTAAAGAACCTGTGTCGCTCACCTTGGTCTATATGAATAGTAAACAAAGGAAGCAGATGGTATCATGACAAAATTGTGTTTTGGTGATGGTGATATGTTTGTACATTTACTTACCTTACTAAACAGTCTTGCTGCTTACAATTATCTATAATGAACTTGGCCCAGTAGTTTCAGTGGAAAATGTTAGTAAAAATTTACAAATTTTATGTAAATTGATAAAAATTTACTATAAAGGCCAATAACTCCTTAGGGGTCAATTGACCATTTTAGTGATGTTGTCTTATTTTTAGGTCTTACTTTGCTGTACATTATTGCTGTTTACAGTTTATCTCTATCTATAGGGCAATAACTCCTTAGGGGTCAATTGACCATTTTAGTCATGTTGACTTATTTTTAGGTCTTACTTTACTGCACATTATTGCTGTTTACAGTTTATCTCTATCTATAATAATATTCAAGATAATAACAAAAACGGCAAAATTTCCTTAAAATTATCAACTCAGGGACAGCAACCTAACAATGGGTTGTTCGATCCATCTGAAAATTTCAGGGCAGATTGATCATGACCTGATTAACATTTTAACCCCATCAGATTTGCTCTAAATGCTTTGGTTTCAGAGTTATAAGCCACTAGAGGCTCTCAAGAGCCTGTGTCGCTCACGTTGGTCTATGTGCATTTTAACAATAAACACAGATAAATTCATGACAAAATTGAGTTTTGGTGATGGTGATGTGTTTGTTGATCTTTCTTTACTGAATATTCTTGTTGCTACAATTATCTCTATCTATAATGAACTTGGCCAAGTAATTACAGTGGGAAATATTTCCTAAAAATTTACTCAAATTAAATTTTTTTTTATGAAAATTGTTTAAAATTGACTATATAGAGCAATAACTCCTTAAGGCGGTCAATTGACAATTTTGGTCTGTTCACTTATTTGTAGATATTATTTTGCTGAACATTATTGCTGTTTACAGTTTATCTCTATCTATAATAATATTCAAGATAATAACCAAAATCTGCGAAATGTCCTTCAAATTACTTATTTCGGGGCAGCAACCCAACAACCCGTTGTCCGATTCATTTGCAAGTTTCAGGGCAGATAGATTTTCACTTGATGAACGATTTTACTCCATGTCAGATTTGCTCTAAATGCTTTGGTTTCAGAGATATAAGTCAAAATCTACATTTCACCCCTATGTTCTATTTTTAGCCATGGCAGCCATCTTGGTTGGCTGGCCGGGTCACGTCACACATTTTTTAAACTAGATACCCGAAAGATGATTGCGGCTAAGTTTGGATTAATTTGGCCCAGTAGTTTCAGAGGAGAAGATTTTTGTAATAGATTACTAAGATTTACGAAAAATGGTTAAAAATTGACTATAAAGGGCAATAACTCCTAAAGGGGTCAACTGACCATTTCGGTCATGTTGACTTATTTGTAAATCTTACTTTTTTTAACATTATTGCTGTTGACAGTTAATCTCTATCTGTAATAATATTCAAGATAATAACCAAAAACAGCAAAATTTCCTTAAAATTACCAATTCAGTGGAAGCAACCCAACAACCGGTTGTCCGATTCATCTGAAAATTTCAGGGCAGAGAGGTCTTGACTTGATAAACAATTTTACCCCCATGTCAGATTTGCTCTAAATGCTTTGGTTTTTGAGTTATAAGCCAAAAACTGCATTTTACCCCTATGTTCTATTTTTAGCCATGGCAGCCATCTTGGTTGGTTGGCGGGGTCACGCCACACATTTTTTTAAACTAGATACCCCAAAATTGATTGTGGCCAAGTTTGGTTTAATTTGGCCCAGTAGTTTCAGAGGGGAAGAATTTTGTAAAAGATTACAAAAATTTACGAAAAGTTGGTCAAAATTGACTATAAAGGACGATAACTCCTAAAGGGGTCAACTGACCATTTTAGTCATATTAACTTATTTGTAGATCTTACTTTGCTGAACATTATTGCTGATTACATTTTATCTCTTATAGTAATTTCAGACAAAATTTTTGTAAAAGTTAACGGCGACGGACGACGACTCCGGACGCCGTACGCAAAGTGATGAGAAAAGCTCATTTGGCCCTTTGGGCCAGGTGAGCTAAAAATGTACTTTCAGTAAGACTAGTCTTTGATTGTCAATGATAAATCGTTACGATTTTTTAACGCGCTTACACTTAAATAAATGTAAGATTTAAACTTTTTGAGTTAAGTCGCGGCGTATCTTTCGATTTATGATTATTGCTTAAATTTTTACACACTTAGTTATATTAATCAAAGAACTGTATACTTTTTGGTGATGATTCAAAATTTCATCTTTTAGTTATTGAGTTTTTTCACTCTATGATAGTACACACACATATATATATCTTAAAAGAACAAAATGATATATTTATATAACAGAGAAGTTTGAAATGAGTATACTATCGTAACACTTAAGGAAATGATAACATATATAAACTAACAAATTGATTGCTCAACACTATGCAATACATATGACCATGCAGCATTCTACCCGTAGAGAACTTTTTCGTTGTCTCAAGTATGTCAATACAAGTTTAATACATTTGTTGTACTTTACTGTTTACATTGAGGAGTCGGTGAATATACGTTTTTTTTAGTTGTTTTTTTTAGAGATTTTAGATAAGGATAAATTGATCATTAATGTTTAGCGTTCACTATCTGCATATATTATAAGTTACATAGTGTGCTAGTGACCTAATACGGTATATATGGGGTAGGTAAATTCCGTATGGGATGAGAGCGAAGCTCGAACCCCCATATGGAATTTACTGACCCCATATATACCGTATTACGTCATTGGCACACTATGTAACGAATTTATCATACCGACTATTTCAACGTCTGAAATTTAGACTAGTGACTTATCAAAATGAGCAAGTCTTCCATATTGTTAACATTAAGATACTACTTCCATGAATCTTACAAAATTAGAAGCCAACAATAAAAACTTGTTAGGTCTAAATGTGTTTTATGAATTTATTTCCATCTTAATCACCAAGTTCTTCGTCTGTTGAAACCTATACGATTTTTTCTCAGTACCGTCTTGTTTTTATAAAGGGAAGTAACACTACTTCCACTAGATCCATATATGTTCAGTGAAATTCATGTTTGGTTCGTGAAGTCCCATTTACTAATTGTATTTCATTGTTTTTTGTACAAATAGCTTAAGTGTGTGGAAGATTCATTATATGATCCACTTGTTCCTTCCATGCAAGAAAAGAGTACAAGTACAACTCATTGGGCATTTTATGAACACTATATAGATTCGTAGGAGGTCAGTAGCAAATCATATATAAATTTTAATATTGATGAGGCGCAATGATTTTATAATAATACATAAATCCACAAAATTTAATATTTAGCAATATTTGCAATAAGATGGGCTAACTATTTGTTAATGTTTTTCATTATTAAAATTTTACTATTTCTAATAAATTTGTACCCTTACCTAAAAGTCTTAAACATGAGAACAGACACGAAACATCACTTGTCTATATTCAAAATGCTATTGTCAAAGACAACTTCACTATTTGATATGCCATAGCATAATTAGCTATCAAAGCTATCAGGATTATAATTTAGTACGCCAGACGCCCGTTTTGTCTACACAAGACTCACCAGTGACGCTCACATCAAAATATTTATAAAGCAAAACAAGTGCAAAGTTGAAGAGCATAGAGAATACAAAATTCCAAAGAGTTATGCCAAATAGGGCTAAGGTAATCTATGTCTGGGATAAAAAAACTATAGTTTTTTTTTTTTAAATATTCAACGTTTTTTTACAGGAAATTTCTAAAACATACCACATTATTTATATTCATGTCAACACCGACGTGTTGAATACTGGGCTGGTGATACTCTCGTGGACGAAACTTTAACCAGCAGTGGAATCGACCCAGTGGTGTAAATCGTTATCAAAGCTATCAGGATTATAATTTAGTACGCCAGACGCGTGTTTCGTCTACATCACACTCATCAGTGACACTCCCATTAAAATATTTATAAAGCAAAACATGTACATTGTTGAAGAGCATTGAGAATACAAAATTCTAAAAAGTTGTGCCAAATACGACTATGGTAATCTATGCCTGGGATAAGAAAATCCTTATTTTTTTCGAAAAATTCAAAGTTTTATTAACAAGAAATTCATATAAATGACCACATTACTATAATTGACATTCATGTCAAAACCGAAGTGTTGACTATTGGGCTGGTGATACCCTCAGGGACGAAACGTCAACCAGCAGTGGCATCGACCCAGTGGTGTAAATAGTTATCAAAGCTATCAGCATAAAATAGATGCTCCTTGTGACATCCGATTTATATTGGTCAATACATAAGAGGCAAACTTAAAAGATCAATTATTTGTTTTATAAAATTGAGAAGATAGCTAAATGTTCAATCATTTTTATATCTGGCTTATTCAATACATACACCAATAAGATGGAACAATCATAGATAGACATGTAAGTTATGTTGCCTCTCGTAACGACATTAACCCGACGAAACTGTGCATCAACAAATTAAACAATTTGTTTTTTGATAAATTAGGCGTTATTTTTCTCGTTTTAATTGTTTTACATTGTCATTTCGAAACCTTTCATATCTTACTATGCAGCATGGGCTTTGCTCAATGTTGAAGGCCGTTCGATGACCTATTAGATGTTAATTTCTGTGTTATTTTGTGAAGAGTTGTCTCGTAGGAAATCATACTACATTAATATTATTTTCTTTTTTTTTTATTATTTTCACCAAGATTTCCTCTAAATTAGATTATATTTTTTAAGAGAAAGGCAAAGTCTTTTATCTGAATGTTCAAGTGAAACTTTCTAAATGATGATATCATCTCAGTTTTTAAGTGATATGCTATAAGTTTGAAGCCAAGAACCACTTATGTTTGTCACAGTAAAACCACATTCCAGGCTTAGATTACCTTAGACGAATGTTGGACATTTTTTTGGAATTTTGGATCCTCAATGCTCTTCAACTTTGTAATTGTTTGGCTTTATAATGATTTTGATCTACGCGTCAATTGGGTACTAAATTATAAGTCTGGCGGCCAAAACTATAAGCCTGGTACCTTTGATTACTATTTACACCACTGGGTCGATGCCCTTGCTGGAGAACATTTCGTCCCCGAGTGTATCATCAGCCCAGTAGTCTGTACTTCGGTGTTGACATGAATATCAACGTTATGGTCAATTTTATAATCCTGTTTAAAAAAGTATGAGTTTTTCTAAGATTTTTTTTTTTCAGGCATAGATTACCTTAGCTGTATCTGGCACAACATTTTGGAATTTTGGGTCCTCAATGATCTTCAACTTTTTACTTTTTTGAGCATCACTGATGAGTCTGATGTAGACGAAACGCGCGTCTGGCGTACTAAATGGTATTTAATAGACGTGGGGGTTGATAACCTCTTTATGAACTAATTATTTTAATTTCAAAACCAAGGAGTCACAAAAAACGACTGTTTGTGAGATTTTTGTTTGATAATTTATACCTTTATAATTAAGCCAACGTGTATTTAGTCTCATAAAAGTCATTTTGTTTCAAATACTTTGTAGTAAAAACCATACGCATACACCAACATTGAAAATAAAAAAAAATATATTCACTTGTTTATGATTTACGCATATTTATACATGTTATATTAAAAATTCGTGTTATCAGTACGAGAAATGTGTAATATAAAATTAAAATTTTCTATATTATGGTGGTGTAAAGAAATACACAATGTATATATTCAATAATAGTACGGAAGTAAATGTATTTGTTTTGGTAAAACACGTGCGTTTGTTTACATCACCACGTGTTTTGAGAATACCTGTGATGTTTACGATGTATTTCATTGCACAATATTTGTCGCATTGCGTATTCTAGGTATCGTGTGATTTTGGCTCGTGTTTCGCGTGCATATTGTTTGATATAAATTAAATGTAATGTATAATGGTATTATTCGAAGTTCTGCCTACCCAGGTAGCACAAAAACATTTTATTGATATTTTTAAAATATATTGCAAAATATCACCAAAATATCATTCAAAAACATGTTTTTGACGTGATATGTCTGGCTGTACTCATGTGAATAGCATATTTTCTGGAAATATTTGTTCTGAATGTTTACGGAGCATTATTTTTAAATATCTTGATTTTATATTGAAATAACATAATTTTGATATAATTCAGTTTCAATTGAAAATATCCAGACAACATCTTTCAAACATCTGGACAAAATATTCTTCTAATGTCTAGGATATGTTTTATTGATGTCAACCTTATTCTCATTTTAATAAAAAGTTGAGGCATTGAATTGAATGATTATAAATCAATTCATAAATTCTACTGGTTGATATTATAATATATATATTCAGTAAGTAAGTAAGTAAGTAAGTAATTTTTATTGGTTTAAAATCCAAAATTACAGGATTGATACCAAGACAATACAAATTTGTTATACACAAACATGCAAACATATATATATCATACCAATTTAATAAACATTATATGAGGAGGTGGTACCACAAAGTTATTTAGTGCTTAATAAAGCATTTCTAGAAATGTACATGTCGCTTATAAATTTAACAATAATTCTAATTATATCAGTCTCAACACACGTATACAAAAATTTAAATCTTGCTTCATTAGTTATATTTAAAAAAGAAAGATATTCAGTAGATTAACAACTATCGATTGGAGAGTAAGAAAATCCACTCGTGTCAATAATGTGTTGATATACAAGAAAATGAAAAAAATGAAAGTATATTCAAATTGTATTTGTTGTTTTGGGCTGGTTTTAAATATTTTTTGTTTGTGCATAAAATTATTCAATCATTTAGGTAAATACATTTAAATGACTACACAGATTTGAAAATGTTAGATAAAGAGAAGGAAGAGCACATTTTTTGTTAGAACATTGGAATAATATAATTTTCAAGTATGTGGTATAAAGGGGGGAGATAAGTACCTAATACGTTGGCATATTGTTGGCACAATGTTGGCTTATATTTCTTTATTGGCATGAAATATCAATGATATTTTTTATAAACACTGTTTAAAAAACTTTGAATTAGGCAAAATACGAAGAATTTTCTAGTTCTAGACACAGATTATCGTAGTCCTATTTGGTATGACTTTATCATTTTGATTTTTTACTAGGTCCTCAATGCTCTTAGAACACACTCGTTATTCGCTAGATAATTTTTCTTTTGACTTGATTTGAATTTTCATCTAAGTTAGATTAGAATTGTTAAGACTTTTCTATCAAAAATGAGGAGACATTCATGTTAATCTGATTAAAAAATTATAAAAAAAGTATTTTCTTTTTCATATCAAACATCATGGACTTTACACAAATATCACTAACAAACATAAGAAAAACATTTGTCGTACATCTTACAAATATCAATTAAAAATATTATGTAAAAATGTTTATAAAATATTTTTTTTTTCATATCAAACATGTGCTTCACTCAAATATCACTGACAAACATTTGTAGAACATTTCTAGCATATATCTTACAAATATCTATTAAATATATTATCTTAAAACTATTATGAAACAGTCTTTAACTAATATTTTCTAAATAAAATCGAAAAAAGATATTGTTATGATGTTATTGAAATATTCATTAGATATTACCATTTTTGTAATTTTGATTAGGACAAGAAAAGTATATTGATGTTACATCAAAAAGATTTTGTATTATACATCAAACCTATGCTTTACATAGATGTAAATCAAAAATGTTTTATAAATATTTCTTTTACACATCTAAAAAATATATATATTAAATGTTATATAAAAATGTCCATCAGATATTGATTGAATATTGCAAAGAAATATCTCCTCGACATACAATTGTTCTCATTTATAAAACTGTCTATTTAACGTTTTAAAAACATCAGCAAAGAATATTTATTATTCATTATAAAAAAATATCTACAAAAAATGTGTTTAAATTAGCAATCAAACATTGGGACGAAATATTATTGTTAAAATATCATTAATGCATAATTTCTGATGTAAAAAAATGTCTTTAAAATTATTTTTTGGTAAATATTTTTGAAAAACATATATATAACCAGTCAATAATATCATGAAAATATTATGTGTTAGCTGGGTAACGCTGGTTAGCATAAGCCGTACTTCTGCCTTGCCTGTATTACCCCCACCACCTACACCCCACTATCACCAAGACAATCTGTTGTTTTCATGTTGAAAGTAATGATTTATTAATAATGATTTATTCAACTTATATTTATTGTTTTGTAGATCGGTGTATATTTGTATTTATTGTTAGACAGTGATCGAGCCAGTATGACTGTTTTAGTGTGACAGTCTCAGTAATCATGGTAATGAGAAGAAGCCGTACTGTGCTTGAATGAACTTTGAAACGAACTGTTTGATTTGGATTTATTATACAATGGTTAATAAAAAGTATGCTACCATCACAAGGAGAGCTCATTTCTGATACATGTGTTGAGTTTTATTGTATACATAATTTATTTTCGTTTAAGTCTGGCGAATTAGAACATAACAATATTTATGTCTTCATACATTTGAATGGTATGCTGCTGTTTCCATTTCTAAGTGATCAATAATGGAGATGGTAATTTATTTCATAGAAGAACAAAAACAACTAATCAACATTATGATTGTGAACATGTGTAATAATAGCTCTTACAGACAAAAATTGATGTGTGATTATGTAATTTTCTAAAACTGACACACTTATGCATGCTATTATTTGCATAAATGCAATTGTTGCTGAGTTACTTTTGAACCAATATAAGTCTAAAGTTTTTTAGAGTTAATGCTCTACACAATATTCATATTTAATTATTATTATAATGTAACGGCAATGTCAATGGGTTCATACGTATTTTTATAAAAACAAATAAAGCACACATACAGCTTCCCTGACACGATGAGGTAATTTTGATGTTTACCATTACAGTCAAAAGACTTGAGTGTAATATCGATTTTATAGTTCAGGAAGCAAGCAATTTTACCGAAATATTACCTTTACCTACACGCTCAACTCATTTTGCTGTAATATGGATGATATATTAGAGAAATTGAGACACATTATGGTAGCTATTTTTGTTTCTTTTATTTTGCGGTATAAATAGAATTTGACACATATGTATCAAAAACGGAAATTTGAAAATTCAAAAATGATTTATTCATATTTATGTGTTTATAAGGTTTGATCAGATGATTAAATTTGTATCAAGTTTTGAACCTTGAAATCTGATCATTATGTCAGTTTTCTCCCCGAAGATATCACCAATCAAATATGACCATTTCTTCGGAAATGACATAAATTATTAAATAAACCGAATCTGTTGATCCAATGATCCAATGAAAGTGTCATAATTGCGTGTTTAGAGTAAAACGAAGGCATCAACAATGCCAAATTGATTGGCAAAATATCAACACGTAGACGTATCAGAGTAGATGGTTGTCATTCAAAAGATAACTTAAGATTACAATAGAGTTTAGTTTTATTAATAGTAAATACGAAGCCAGTGAAATGATATGAAATATAAATCTAAAACACGTATACATGTATCTGTTTATGATCATACTTTTTAACCCAACCACTTAATGTCAAACGTTCACAAGGAAATGTGAGGTGTATGTACATGTGTCAAAAAAAAAATAACACAGACACACAACTATTTGTGTATGTTGAACTCATATCATATTGTCCCCAAATCGGATTCTGAATGTCGGTAAGTAACAGTAAACAAAACTTTGATTTTTTTTAAAACTTAGGCTTTTCTACATCAGGATTAGATTACCTTAGACACTACGCGCGTCTGGAGTAAATATAAAATTTCGGTCCTGGCACTATATCTATAATGAGTTTATCATAAAGCTTGATTCAATAAAATTAACGGTACCAATTTTCTTGCACCAGATGCACATGTCGACAATACATGTCTCTTCAGTGATGCTCGTGGCCAAAATATTTAAAATCCAAAACTTCTATTGTATCCGGATTATTTTGTCAACATTAAATTAGTGTTTTCTTTAAACGAACACTCATTTTAATTTGACGACCTATATATCGTCAACCAGTTTAATCACAGTACATTAACTTTCAATTGAAAAGGTATATTAAACTATCAAAATGGGATTGTTCTCAAATAGACGTCAAGATCAACAACAAGTCAATACACTGTGCAGAGGGGATAGCTGGAGTAGGAATGTGATTACGAACCCAAAACATATGCTTAAGAGAAGACTAATAATTTTCTATAAATGTTTACTCTATATTTTCTCTGAACAGTCCCTAGCCAAAACAATTTTAATTATATTTCCCTTTTATATCTTTTTTCAAAAGAAATATCAAAAACGTTTTTTTTTTGTTGATGCCATATTTGTTCATTTATAAGTGATTAAATTTATAATACAATGTTGACGGCTGTATACCAATGATTAACATTTCTTTTCTTATTTGCTTGTTAATTTTGCATTTACATCTTAGTGTAAAAAATATTCTATGCCACTTACGTATAAGTGAAAATTTAAAATCTATCAAAAAAAAATTAAATACATCATGTACTGCACACAGAAATATGAAAGTTGTTTTTCATTTACATGATTTTTTTTTATGAGTTTGAGAGTTTGAATTTGCTATCAGATAATGGAATTTCTGCTTTGAATCATTAATTACGTATTCGAAAGGCACCAGGCTCACGAAACTAGATATCTGATACCAGGCAAAATGACGCACTTGCAGACCAAGGAATTCTTAGCGATCATTGTTGAGTTAAATACGGTTCTCTTGAATCACAGTGTAATTCTTTTTCTTCCCCCCCCCTTTTTCATGATTTCTCTGTTTCCTATCGTGTAAATGAAACATACGTGCTACGATCGATTTTAGAACGTGTTTTACAATCGATTTTGGGAGGTTTTATCCTAACTGAATTGATGTTATTATTTCTTGTTCTTTGATGCTTCTGTTTGATATCTTAATAAGGTTTTTCAAGATGTATGTTTTGAAGTGATATACGCAGTGAAATTTTAAATTAAAACCAGTGATTTTTATTGTTTTCATATGCTAATAGTCATGTATGTCAAATATAAGGTAATATTATCAATAGTGTCATGTGTTAATTTTATATATTTAGAGTAGAATTACCTATTTGAAATATTTCCAAGACGCAAATTAAATGTAAAACATTTCTTTTTGAACAGCCATGAGCTTGTTAAAACATTTTAAAGTCCTTGTATAATTGGTCATTATTAATTAAACTATCATAGTTTCCCAGCAACTATACACCATTTGTTTACAACGACTTTAAAAGTTTTCGGTTTTTAAACTGACATCCATAGCAAATAACTGGGAGGGTAAAAGAGCAGATTGTTACCCCGAGAAAACATGTTAACCGAGGAGAAATTTATTTTACTGAATGTCCTATCATAAGTATCTTTTACAGATGAATTTTATTTTGAATATTTTCTACGCCGTCGCGAACATAAGAAGGTAAAGGTTATAAGAAAAACAGAAGCAATATGTTTTATTTTTTATTTTGACAGTCATGAGTCAAATAATAAAATCTGACCCAAAACGTAAAACTTAAGCATTTTTTTAAATAACTTGATGTAAAGTAAATTCATTGTCCTTTATTTTATCAATATTTCATTGGTCTAGACTAGAGGGTAGTATAAAAAATCAATTGTCACCCGCTCATCAATGTTATAGAGTAAATTATCGTACTTCTATATAGCCAAACAAAATATGGCATTTTAATGTGAAGTATAATGAAGAGTGGTTGAATTGGTTGTGTAAGCCTACTTAGTACATTGTACTAAATAAGAAGTTCAAATGAATTCGAACCTGAATGTAATAAGCCTTCGCTTTTAAATACATGTAACATGCAATTTTTATTCGAAAAAAACCCCATTGGAATCTGCACCATTTATCCTGATATGAAAAGTTGGTATATAGTCATATACCGTCATATAGTAAAAACATTTCGTAAAAGTCATATAGTACAAACATAATACATTAATTTACGTTTGAATTTAAATAAAAGTGTTAAATAATCAATGCAATATCAATATTTTTCAAATAGGAACGTTTTGATGACGAATTGTACTTTGTAAAATTTGCCCATACTTATGACTATTGATAGCTACTGGTACATCAGATAAGATAATCTATATTGATCTGGTGGTCGTTTCTACAGCACAATAACACGTTTGTCAAAGTTTACCTAAAAGCTTTTAAATAAATGAGATCAGTTCTTTTACGTTCTTCAACGTTTGGTTTAATTGGATTTATTAAAAAAAAAGGAAAGTTAGAATGACCATCACAATACTTGTATTTAGATGAATAAGGATTGAGATGCAGTAAATTGAACAATCTTTAGATTTTCAAGAAGCTGAACACTTGAATTAAAAAAGTAAATCAGACAAATAAAAACTGGCAAAGCATAACCAAAAAAAGGAAGTTAAACAGATTCGCGATAAAAAAGGAAGTTAAACAGATTCGCGGTAAGGCTATATCATAACGATTCTGGACGGAGTTGAAAATGAAGTCTGCTCTTTGGTCGAATGGTTGTCTTCTTGACACATTTCCCATTTCCATTTTCTATTTTAAAGATATAAAAAAAGCACTAAGATATATTTAAATACTTTTTAGTATAGATTTCTTGAGCGCACAAGCGTTGTGTAGAACATATTTTCTTTTCGGTTCTGACATATAAGCAGTACGCGATCTTTGGTCGTTACAACTATATGGAACTGAAAAAAATAAGCATACTAGTATTAAAGGAACAACTTTTACACAACAGAAAATATTGAATTTTATACACATTTTGGTAACGATAAAAAAAAAACGTGTTCGGAGTACATATATTTTTTGTTTTAAAATGTATCATTTATAGTACTATCCCTTTCACTTGAAACTGGCTATGTTTTAGTCGTCTTTCACTCATTACTTTCTGATAAGGTTATTTGGTTTAACCTATTGTAAGATTTTCATTTCGTTTGGTATTTGATATAATATTTCGGTAATTCTTATGTATTTCACTCAATGATGGACTGTTTTGTAGTTAACATTTACAAATAATCTGAGATTACATTTAGCTAACATGATACAGTTAAAAACCTTCCGTAATAGACCACTGTCGAGTCCATCCGTCACAGGAAAACTCTCGTCAATTATGCGCGCTTTTATGAAGTCATTTACCAGACAGAGGGGATCGCCTGTACTGTTAACGTTCATCAAGCGTCTTAGTGATCGTCATTGTGCAGGATGAACAAGAAATAATATTTGCTTTGTAAGTACGTAATTACTATTCCCTAAAATAAAGACAGCAGAGCTGATTGTCAATAATGAGAATTTGATTTGCCGATTAATTCGTGCAAAGTAGTATTATCGTTTTCCAACCACTCGCTCAACATTGAAACAGAAGTGACGATGCCCCTAAACGCACGAATGATGTTCACTTAAACCAGAGTTTTTGACGGAAATGCATCGAACTCGAAAGTTGAAACTTGGACTTCAAGATCTGAAAATAGCTTCAACAGTTTTAACTTATGTATAACTTTTGTATGGTACGGATAAATAAACTGATATGTTAAAGAAAACATTACAATTTTATCTTGATCGTAGTAATCGAAGGCGAGATTTAAGGTTTCGCACACTATTTGCTATTTTATTTTAATAATGGTTATGTTTTGTACTTGTTTTATGCGTATTTCAACTGCAGGTATGACATAAACAGAACGATTTTTTTTACTTAAGTTATATATCTATCAGATAATTGACGTCCTTCCATGATATATATACAAAAACGTCTAACTTATGCCCAGAAAATACTACTTTATTTTGTTTATGAAGTCCACATTCATGAGTCAGTTTTAAATCAACGGTTATAATTTTATTTCGTTACAACAATCGCAAAATTGTTCCTAAAATTAACATCAACGGAATTTCCCTTATATGAAATTATTTGCAACACATTTCAATGAACTATTATTCGGATGATATAACCAAAATTCAGGCAAAAATATTTGTTTTACTATGAAACTGACATTTTGTATTACCCATATTAACTATCATAGTGATTTCAATTTTAGAGTTTCTTGACCCAATAAACAGCATAAGGACAAGGGCCTAGCATCTGAAACTCAATATATTCATTATTTTCTCTTTATATGTTTAGACATAACAACAAAATAGATATAGACAAATTTGTTATTGTAAACACGGTACTTGCATTTACGTAAGAGATTATTGTCAATATATTTTATCAAAGTTTGTCAATATAAACAGCGTTATCAAGTATTTATAGTTTGTCACGCCGTGGTGACGTTGTTTGTCATGATAACAATTCATGATTCAAATATATGCGTTTTATAAAGTTCGGTTAAATGTTATATTTTCAAAATAGAAAAATACATTGTTCGGATATCTTTATTCGAATAAAAAAACAAGTAGTTTTTATAAAATACAAATTTAAACACCAACGTAACCATGGTAACTAGAAAAAATTAAAATGTTCAATGAAAATCAATATGAACAAATTAATGGTTATGTTAATTTACTGTAAATTGTAGAAATGCTTATCTGCAGTGGTGCAGTACAATTTGTACTATTCATGCATGCTAATTAACAAAATACTGAATGATCATAAATGTAAAAAAAAAAAATACACATAGGTTAGTTTACTTAAATGTCTTCCTATAATTTATAAAATACTGAAGTAGTATTCATAAAATTAATTACTGCAGTTTTTGAGCTAGCATACTGTAAGAGCTATTTGCAAACTGGATTGAATAATCTTCCAAAAAGTAATAAATTCTGATTCAAGAGACTTTGAAGATTTATTATGAAAACACTGGTTTCTGAAGTCAGGGCTAATATCATGGAAAAATTGAAATGTTTTCTTTTGTAGAATGTACTCTCATTCAGCTTTAGAATACGTTTAAAATACAAAAAAATATATGTTGTTTGAGGATAGATAAAATCTATTCGGTCATAATGTAACGGTTGACTTGTTTCACGCTATCATAACCATTTTAGATCAACATTGAACACAATAAAAAGTCAAAATTTAAAATACATTGACTTTTAACCGGAACCAATATTATCAAGTTCTGGTTCAAGGATCTCAGCTGCCGAAAATGTGCGATTTACAATTTCTGACGAATTATACAGTTAGCGATGATAATAGTTGTCAAAGGTACAAGGATTATAATTTAGTACGCCAGACGCGCGTTTCGTCTTCATACAACTCATCAGTGACGCTTATATCAAAATATTTATAAAGCCAAACAAGTACGAAGTTGAAGAGCATTGAGGATCCAAAATTCCAAAAAGTTGTGCCAAATACGGCTAAGGTAATAAAGATATTTATATATGCCTGGGATAAGAAAATCCTCAATTTTTGTGAAAAATACGAAGTTTTGTAAACAGGAAATTTATAGAAATAACCACATTATTGATATTCATGTCAAACCGAAGTAAATACCATAACTGTGGCGATGGATTAAGGTCAATGTAATAATGATCTTCAAGTAGTTGAAGTTGAATCCGTACTCTGAAAAGGTTAAAATGAAGAAGCTTGTCGTCTAGCTGCCAATATTACACGCATTATAAGATCAATATTTACTGCACCAACATAATTAGTACTGACATTTACCTGGTCTCAGCTACTGTAGATATCACATTATCCATCACACGTTAAGCAACAACAGTATCAATCGTGTTATTAATATTTCTCGGCCGTATCGTACTTATAAATGTCTTAAATTAGAATCTATATCAGTGGCACATTTCTCGCTTGAACTGATATGGCACTATAATAGGTTACAATTTCAAGATTCATCACACGAGTCATTAGAACGAAAAGCAAAGGTGTAATTTGTATCAGAATTTAATCCTGAACTGTTTATTTGATCTGATTGTCATTCGTGTCAATATTTCAAAATTTTACTTAATTGTGTAGGGCTAATTCAAACCATGGAAAGTTTTTGATACGGATGTTCAAAGTGAAAATATATACCACAACTTTATTATAAAGATAATAATCTTTATGTAAATAGGAACTGGTAGGTATGACGTCGCGTATGGTGTTGGTGATAATACGGGTTTTGCTTCCGAGTACGGCTTTATTGCATTTGTTCGAAGTTTCGGAATTCACAACTATATAAATGTATGTATCAAAATGTGCGTAATTAAAATCAGAAATGGAATATGCCTTAAAATCGATACTTTTATTCATTTTGTTACTCGAATGATCCCTAATAACACCGATTTTGAGCGTGTAGACAAGTGACACCGCGACATATAATCAGCGTTGCTTTGAAGTTATTCTTGTCATTTTTTAAACTTATTTAAAAAAAAATTGTACTCCTAGCAAGGACAGTCTTTTGTGTTAATGGTGTATGTTTTATTGATGACGTCATCGTTAACTGGACGCGTTAACTGAAAAAAGTAAAAAATATGGTTAGGGGAGAAGTGAAGAATGATTTTAAAAAGTAATTCAAATAGATTATTCCGAAAATGATATATCATTTTATTCCGTATATGACAAGCAAAAAAAATTGAAGTTTTTTTTTACAATATTTCAAAAGATCGTGGCAGAATTAATGATTTTTTGAAATTTGTATTTCTGCCACAAAACCTAAATCTCGCATATTTTAAAGAGCTCTTCAAAATTCGAACGAATGCTGCAGACCCAGAATAACAATTGACATATCCACTCTTTCTGTGTCAAAATTATACAACAAATATATAACTTTGTATGTCTTCAATTAGTAAGTATTGTTAAAATTATGTCCTAAATTGTTCATTTTATTAAATCCGTTGAAATGTCACACTCGCCGTTTTCTGACGTTTTGGCGTATTTGCTAAGTGTCTTATGAAAAGCAATAGGCATTTGCAGTCTTTTCTACGATCCCAAATTGAATTCTAACATGGAAATGTCTTTTTGAAGAGTATGAAAAAAAAATTGTGTCAAAGTTTCAAGAGAAAATATTAAAAAAAAAATTAAACGCGACCTTTTTGTTTTTGTCTAGTCAAAATGTCACAAAACGTCTTTTTACATTTTTGTTGCAAGTATGATACGGCACATCATACAGTTTTGGAGTGGTGACAGTTTGAAATTATAATAGCATAAAAATACCATATAACATTAAAACCTACTTTTCAGGGATTTATTTGAACCCACATGTAACATGAAATTTTTATTCGAAAAAAAACCATTGAAATATGCAACAGTTATCCTTATATGAAAAGTTGTTATATAGACAGTTGTCAAATGTGTAAGATGCAGTAATATTCAATATGTTTTGTTAACGTCATATAGTACATACGTTTTGTAAAAGTCATATAGTACAAACATAATACATTAAGATACGTTTGAATTTTAAAATAAAAATGGTAAATAATCAATGCAATATCAATATTTTTAAAATTGAATAGTTTTGGTGACGAATTGCACTTTGTAAAATGTGCTCATAATATCAATCAAAAACATTGACATAACCATTGATAGCTATAAATACATCAGATAACGTAATCTATATTGATCTGGTTATCGTTTCTGCAGCGCAATAACACTTCTTTCAAAGTTTACCTAAAAGCTTTTAAATAATCTAGTTCAGTTCTTTTACGTTCTTCAACGTTTGGTGTAATTGGATTTATTTAACAAAAAAAAGGGTAAGCTAGAATGACAATCACAATACTTGTTTTTGGATAAACAAGAATTGAGATGCAGTAAATTAAAAACTCTTTAGATTTCCAAGTAAATAAACACTTGAACTAAAAAAGAAAATCGGACAAATAAAAACTAGCAAAGCATCACCAAAAAAGGACGTTAAACAGATTCGCGGTAAGGCTATATCATAACGATTCTTGACGAAGTTGAAGATGAAGTCTGCTCTTTGGTCGAGTGGTTGTCTTCTTGACACGTTTCCCATTTCCATTTTCTATTTTAAAGATATAACCAAAGCACTAAGATATATCTAAATGATTTTTAGTATAGTTGTATTGAGCGTACAAGCGTTGTCTAGAACATATTTCCCTTTCCGGTTCTGACATATAAGCAGTACGCGATCTTTGGTCGTTACAACTATATTGAACTGAAAAAAGAAGCATATTAGTATTAAAGGAACAATTTCTACACAAAAGAAAATATTGAACTATATACACATTTTGGTAACGATAAAAAAAAAAAACGTGTTCGGAGTACACATATTTTTTGTTTTAAAATGTATCATTTATAGTACTATCCCTTTCACTTGAAACTGGCTATGTGTTAGTCGTCTTTCACCTATTACTTTCTGATAAGGTTATTTTGTTTAACCTATTGTAAGATATTCATTTCGTTTGGTATTTGATATAATATTTCGGTAATTGTTATGTATTTCACTCATTGATGAACTGTTTTGTAGTTAACATTTACAAATAATCTAAGATTACATTTAGCTAACATGATACAGTTAAATACCTTCCGTAATAGACCACTTTCGAGTTCATCCGTCACCGGAAAACTCTCGTCAATTATGCGCGCCTTTTTGAAGTCATTTACCAGACAGAAGGGATCGCCTGTATCACTGCACTGTAAACGTTCATCAAGCGTCTTAGTGATCGTCATTGTGCAGGATCAACTAAAAATAATGTTTGCTTTGTAACTACGTAATTACAATTCCCTAAAGACAGCAGTGCTGATTGTCAATAATGAGATTTTGATTTGCCGAATTATTCGTGCAATTTAGCATTATCGTATTCCAACCACTCGCTCAACATTACAACGGAAGTGACGATGCCCCTAAACGCACGAATGATGTTCACTAAAACCAGAGTTTTTGACGGAAATGCATCGAACTCGAAAGTTGAAACTTGGACAAATGCTTATCTTCAAGTTCTGAAAATAGCATCAACAGTTTTAACTTATGTATAACTTTTGTATTGTACGGATAAATGACCTGATATGTTAAAGAAAACATTACAATTTTACCTTGATCGTAGTAATCGAAGGCGAAATTTAGGGTTTCGCACACTATTTGCTATTTTATTTTAATGATGGTTATGTTTTGTACTTGTTTTATGCGTATTTCAGGTATGACATAAACACAATGATTTTTTTTTACTTAAGTTATATATTTATCAGACAATTGACGTCCTTCAATGATATATGTACAAAAACGTCTAACTTATGCCCAGAAAATACTACTTTATTTTGTTTATGAAGTCCACAGTCATGAGTCAGTTTCAATTCAACGATTATAATTTCATTTCGTTATAACAATCGCAACATTCTTCCAAAAAATAACATCAACGGTATTTCCCTTGTTTAAAATTATTTCCAACGCATTTCAATGAACTATTAATCGGATGAAATAACCAAAATTCATGCAAAAATATTTGTTTTACTATGAAACTGACATTTTAAATTACTCATATTTAACTATCATAGCGATTTCAATTTTAAAGTTTCTTGTGAACAACCAATAACCTGCATTAGGACAAGAGCCTAGCATCTGAAATTCAATATATTCATTATTTTCTCTTTATATGTTTAGACATAACGACAAAATGGATATAGAAAAATTTGTTATTGTAAACACGGTACTTGCATTTACGTAAGAGATTATTGTCAATATATTTTATCAAAGTTTGTCAATATACACTGGTGGTAAGCGGATGGTCGTAACTAAAAGTTACGACCATCCGGAGATGGGAGACAACTCTAGGGCTAAGTTTTTCTTTTCCGATTTTCGTGCAGTAAAAGGTTCATTTGAGCCAAACCGCTTGTCTCACCTACACTTATCGTGAGTGCGTTGATAATGAAACCAAATTTAATAAACAAAATCATTCCAATTTTCGTAAAATAGTCATTCAAAAGTTCGAGCATGATGGTCGTAACTTTAAATGTGTGATGGTCGTAAATCCAACTATAATATTGTTGATGATGGTCGTAACTTTGAAAGATGACCGTAACTCGAGTATTTAGACAATTTTTATTAATGTATTTTAAAAGTAAATATATGTCATATATGATTTGTTACAAACAATAGTATTTGTTACTATGATAATGGTATGCAAAAATTTGAGTTAGAAAATTATTAAACACACACAGTTCTGATGTATTCCAAACGCTCATCATTTAGGAGTAACAGTGAAAACTTATTAACTTGCATTAAGCCTAAAAGTATGTTAGGGTTGAGTATTAATATTTTTTTTACTGTACGTTAAGGCATAAAATTATTAAATGCACGTGTATTCCCTCATATTTTTTTTTTATTTTCGACTTTTTTTTAATCTGCAATCATGTCGGCAGGTGAAATTATTAAACGTACAATTCTGAACAATCATTTTTAACTTTTAATCAGCTATTGCAGTTCTTATATATAAACTATAGGCCTTCAAATATTCGGCTTTTGGTGGTTCATGCGGAAATTAAATCCACAAATACACTTCGGAGTCCTGGGTTGAGATCAATATCGTAGCTGCTACGTAGATTTTGACTATTGAACGTGTAGCTATAGACTAGTTGCTACAAAGATATTGATAGCAGCTACGTAGCCGCTACGATATTGAACTCAACTCAGGATTTTTTTAACGTGCTGTCTTTATTCTTTATCGATTACATTACAATTATATATTGCGGTATGTCATTGATATTAGTTCTAAGTATTGGTACGGAATGAAAACTGAATCCATACTGTCGCAATGAAAATTGTATTAACCTCGAAAGTAGGAATATTGTTGATATATATTTTACACTGCTACACGCGCTGAGTTTAAGAGTAAAATAAAATACTAGTTTGTAGCCAGACTTAAGCTTGTAACCAGGATAATATGTCAGAGACTTAGGTAGAACTAAAGGTACTGCGGCAACTATCACATACTAACCCCACGGTATGCAGGTTGAACATTATGTGTATGTTATATGTTTATATTGTATGAATGGCTACACGCTACTCATGGACTTCGTAATGAACATAACTTTCCACCTTATTATCAGGTTGATTTCACCCAATAACAATATGACTTCTAAAAATCCAGGCTAAAAATATGTTCTTTAACTCAGATACGGACCTGCGAATTCACGGGAATAGTCTAGTCTAGATAACGACCTTCATAACCTTATAATTACATTAGATGTATGTTTCATTATAATGTTTTATTCTGATTGGCTAACTGCACATCACGTGTTATTCCGTAAGCAGTTGCATTGCTCAATAAAACTTTTCATTCATTATAACACGTGCTCCAACAATAAAGTCCACAGGTGAATTAAATAATAAAATATATAAAATTTGTGTTTTCATGATCATAGCTAAAAAAATGTAATTATAAGTATTGAATGCTTCTTTTTGTAACTTTATAGGGTTGTAAAAGCGTTGACCGTGCGTACATTTTTAGAATGAAGCGCTTCCGCGCTTCATACAAAATGTACTTCGGTCAACGCTTTTACACCCCAATAAATTTACAAAAAGAAGCATTCAATTCTTAATCAATATTAACTTTTAGATTATTTTGATTCCTTATTAATGCTCTTTCGACTTGATGTATCAATCTTAAATTGTAGATTTCAAAAAATCAGCTAGTAGGTACATCCTCAAAAAGTATTTACAATGTTTATCTTTTCAAAAGATGCAAAATCTAAAGAAGAAAAAAAACATGTATTTCATGTGATGTCCAATTTATTAAAAATGCCTTTCCTTAAAATCATTTATTTTGTGATTAAAAATGATTTGATACATTTCGTGCTTTTTATTTTCAACTAAGAATTATCATAACCAAGGCTGTGTTTCTTGTTTTAAAATGAATTCTCTACTTTTGAGAAATTTACATTGTTAATGAATTTAATCGCTTACATTAATTCAACTATTTGCCTCTGGTTAGTTTTATACATTATATTTTCTGTATATATGACTGTCATTTCATTTTGTATTGTTTTGTTCGATTCGTTCCAATTTTCTTCCGTTTCGCACTTTACAGGTACCCCTCTCTTCACCCCTTTTAGTTTTTATCATTGGTGAAAACAACGTACTTCACAATTATATAATATAATATATTCATATAATAAAAGACACGTTTAAAACTCTTGACTTGCCTTGTTCGGTCCAAAACATTTTACCAATTTGAAACTTTAATCAAAATTCCCCAAAACTAATATCTGAAAACTTTTTTAAAATTTTGAATTGATAAGTGTTACACGGATTGAAATTGCTTTATTTTACGTTGTATGTAAAAAAAAAAAAATTCTTCAGAAATACCTCATATAATATATGCATACAATAAAAGACACATTTAAAACTCTTGACTTGCCTTATACGGTCTTATTTAAAACAGAGTTACGACCATCACAAATTTTAGTTACGACCATCCTCAACATTTTTGTTTTTTTAATTACGACCATCATGCTCGAATTTTTGAATGACTATTTTACGAAAATTGGAATGTTTTTATGCATCAAATTTGGTTTCAATATCGTCGAACCACCGAATAGTACGTATGAGACAAGCGGTTTGACTCAAATGAACATTTTACTGCACGAAAATCGGAAAAGAAAAGTGTATCCCTAGAGTTGTCTCCCATCTCCGGATGGTCGTAACTTTTAGTTACGACCATCCACTTACCACCAGTGAATATAGACAGCGTTGTCAAGTATTTATAGTTTGTCATGCCGTGGTCACGTTGTTTGTCATGATAACAATTCATGATTCAAATATATGGGTTTTATAAAGTCCGGTTAAATGTTATATTTTCAAAATAGAAAAATACATTGGTCTGATATCTTTATTTGAATAAAAAAATAAGTAGTTTTTATCAAATACCAATTTAAACACCAACGTCACTAGGAAAAAATAAAATGTTCCATGAAAATCAAACAATTTAATGGTTGTGTTAATAAACCGTAAATTGTAGAAATGCTTATCTGCAGTGGTGCAGTACAATTTGTACTATTCACGCATGCTCATTAACAAAATACTGAATGAGCATAAATGTTTAAAAAAAAATACACCTAGATTAGTTTACTTAAATGTCTTCCTATAATTTATAAAATAATGAAGTAGTATTCATAAAATTCATTACTGCAGTTTTTGAGCTAGCATACTGTAAGAGCTATTGCAAACTGGATTGAATAATCTTCCAAATTCGAAGTTTTGTGAAGAAGAAATTTATAGAAATGACCATATAATTGATATTTATGTCAAACCGAAGTAAATACCATAACTGTGGCGATGGATTAAGGTCAATGTTATAATGATCTTCAAGTAGTTGAAGTTGAATCCGTACTCTGAAAGGGTTAAAATGAAGAAGCTTGTCGTCTAGCTGCAAATGTTCCACGCATTATAAGATCAATATTTACTGCACCAACATAATTAGTACTGACATTTACCTGGTCTCAGCTACTTTAGATATCACATAATCCTGCAAACGTTAAGCAACAGCAGTATCAATCGTTTTATTAATATTTCTCGGCCGTATCGTACTTATAAATGCCTTAAATAAGAATATTTATGAGTTGCACATCCCTCGCTTAAATTGATATGGCACTATAATAGGTTACAAGTTCAAGATTTATCACACGAGTCATGAGAACGAGACATCTTTTTTATCAAATTTTTGATCAATTAAAAAAACAAGGGGGTAATTTGTATCAGAATCTAGTCCTGAGCTGTTTATTCTATCTGGTAGTCATTCGTGTCAATATTTCAAAATTATACTAAATAGTTTAGGTCTAATTCAAACCAATGAAAAGATTTTGATATGGATGTTCAAAGTGTTAAATATATACCACAATTTGATTATAAAGATAATAATCTTAATGTAAGTAGGAACTGATAGATATACGATTGCCTTCATTGAATTAATTGTGACAGTTCTTTTGGTCAATTGCCTTCTATGTACCAATAGCATATATCTTATACAAAACTTGCTTGTTTGTGTTCCTCTTATGAGCTTTACATGTGATTTAAGGTTTTGATTTACATTGATAACAAACAGTTTGTTTTGATTCATCAAATTATTTCAGATATGGCCAGCAGTAATATACCATATGATGACAAAGGAGACAAATATGAGAGAAATGATGGTAAGAATTTCTTTCCAATAGAATTGTATTGTACTGCTCGCTGTGAAATTACTATGTTCCATTTGGTTTAACTGATGATAGGCGCTTTGAGCAAAACATGAAATATTTAAATAACATAAGAACAGTTGCACCATATATTTGAACTAAGAATTATCAACAATTTTGTGATGAAATAAATGTTTTCTTAAAAACAAATGTTTGAATTATTATGTTGAATTTATACCCAATCTTTGTAATCCCTTGATAATTTAAAATTTGACTGACTATTCGTGCAGTTGTCTTTTATTTGAGACTGAATGTGTATCAGTCGATGTCTTAATACTTTTGTCGTGAAGTGTTTCCTCTGTAAATGATATTTATCTCATAATGATTATCAATGATAGTTCTTCAACTGCTCACAGAACAAACAGTATTTCATCATCCATACAAAATAAAAGATTACAAAGTATCAATAAAATTTACCATAATCATAAAAAAAATATACCGTTAAGGGCTATTATGCATGCTGATATGAAATCTTGAACTGCACATTTTTTCTTTAACTTAAGGAGACTCGAGGGTATAAAAATTTCAGAAAAAAATCAAACATTTGTTTTTCATTACAAATTTTATTTATTTCCTTTTGTAGTTGTTACTTTATCATATGGTACAAAAATCATTCAAAACAATCAATTCGTGTTGGCCCCAGATGACTTTCAAAATGTATACATCATTGAAAAAGTTCCAAATTATCTCCCTTTGGTGGAAAAATGCCATTTTTTGGCTCTAAAATTGAAATATCTTTTTCAGCTCATCGGTGACCTATCTTTTTTTTTTTTTTTTTTTTTTTTTTTTTTTTATAAAATAATATCTTTATTGCACTTTTCTTTGCTGTTATGACAAATTACTCGACCTACAGCAGTTGGCCGAGTATCCCTGTGAATCAGTCACTGGATAACCAGGGAATTTATGCAGTGAATTCATATTTATAGATAGTTTGTTAGTTTTACAGTTCATGGTTATTACAAACATTTTACAAACTATTGTTTCATGATTACGGAAAGTGTACAGTTTTGTCCGGTTTTGTATCTAAAGATTAAAACTTTTGATCATTGACCTTTAACCTTATTGATGAAAACCGTTGAAGCTGTTTGATCAATTGTGCGGATTAATTTATACGTTTTATTGATACTCACGAACAACTTAAACTTAAGTTAAAAATTATATGTGGTAAGTTTCGACATTGTAAATGGAAATTCATTTGATTAAGTGATAAAGTGTGTAATAAATGCGTTTTGAGACAAAATTCTGTACATTTTCACGAAGCATGCTGTTTTGGTTTATTACCACGTGTTCAGAAATATTGTCAACTTTTGCTACACAAATTTTATACATGAAAATATATTAAATCTAGCTATTCATGATCATATGTATCTTTTTACATCATTTAAAAATTTGCTGTTTTTAGCAATAATATATTTGTTAATTTCGTACGTGTTTAAAAATTCATTTCTAAAAACTGCATAAGCGTCTATGCATTTTTGTTTATAATTTGATATATGAGTACTTTTATGAACTGAATATATTAAGACAGTTAGGAAGAGATTTATATCATTATACATAGGACCATGTATTTTATAGCCCTGTACTAAAGTTTTAAAATTAAAAATATGTGACCCAATTTTGATTTTCCTTACAAGTACACATATTTTTTTCCAAAATTCATGAAAGAATTGACATTTGAGAAAAATGTGTTCGTAATCTTCAGTCAAGTTACACAAGTCACACATACTTGTTTCTTGTATATGCCATTGTAGTAATAATTGTTTACATGGGAGGATGTAATGGAGTAATTTCCATCTTAACATTTTATATTTGTTATTTATTAAATAGGTAAAAGTAAATTGAAGCACATTATTTATTTGAGTGATTGATTCTAGATTGAAGATGTTTTTCCATTTGGAAAATCCTAGTGGTCTCTCATCATTTTTGTTATTTAAATGGTTATATATATCTTTGGATGACATATTTTCAATTAATTTTGATTTTTTGTTAACAGTCAAGGACAAGTTTAATTTTGTTTTTATAGAAGTTTTTAAAGATTTGTCAGTTTTTAATGTACTAACCCATTCTTTTGGAATACAATTTTTCAATTTTAAAAGTTCGGAGATCCAATAAGTTTTTGAGGTTAGTTTCTCCAATATAACTTTTTGTGATATGTGACCTTTTTGATCAATTATATCGTTAATGAAAATAATACCATCTTTTATCCAATTTAGGTAAACTAAACATTTTCCTTTAAATTTTATGTTTTTATTACCCCACAACATTTGCTGCCTAATATTTCTAAAAATTATGATGGGTGTATTACTTGATAGTGTATTATTTGCTTCGTACCAGCTCTTTAACATGTTCAAGTAAAATGAGGGTAGTATATTACTTAAATTAGGTAATGATTTTATGTTGTCAGGCATCATATGAAATATAAGGTTGTTTTTACCAAATTTATTGAAATAATAAGTTGGAATGACTTTCCAATTAGCAAATTCTTTTGCGGTTAATCGTTTAACCCATGAAATTTGTAATGCATTCAAAAAGTAATCAATGTCTGTCATTTTTAGACCTCCATTTGTGTAATATTTGGTAAGTGTTGAACGTTTTACCTTTTCTTGTTTATTATTCCATATAAAATTGTATATGAGTTTTTTTAAATCTTTTATGTACATTTGGGGTATTGAAACAACCGAAGCTAAAAAAGTAAGATTAGGTAAAATAAGCGACTTAACAACTGTTATTCGACCTATCATTTTTAAATTTCTTTTTTCCCAATCAAGTATTAATTTTTTTGACTGTTTCATTGTTTTTTCAATATTTAATTTGTCACATTCACTTTTATTTAATCCAAAGTAAACACCTAAACTTTTAATGGGTTCCTTGCTCCAGTGTATATTTTCAATTTTTTCTTTACAATGTTTAAGTCTACCCAACCATATACCTTCTGTTTTAAATTTATTCAGTTTTAAACCAGAAAGCGTTCCAAATATTTCTATTAGGTTCAATGCTTGGTGAATATCATTTTTAGAATTGAGAAAGAGGGTTGTATCATCAGCTAATTTGGAAATTTTTAGACTATGTGTTTTTTCATCTAGTTTAATTTGAAATCCTTTATTGTTAGAATCTTGTCTTACTCTACAGGCCAAGATTTCAACTGCTATTACAAAAATAAGAGAACTTAACGGACATCCTTCTTTTATACCACGGTGAAGTCTATAGGTTTCTGAGATCCAGCCGTTATTAGATAGGCATCCTTTAGTATCATTATATAAAGTTTTTACCCATTTTATGAAGGAAGGTGGTACTCCAAATTTTAAAAGGGATTCATACATGAAGGGCCATTCTAAAGAATCAAAGGCTTTTTTAATATAATTTCCATATAAGCTGTACTTAAACTAAATTATTGTAAAATTTTAGCGATTTCTGTAATAAATTTCTTTTTTTTATTTCGATATTACATTTATTTCTCCTATTACTTCAACAGAAAAAAACCACCTTTACAAAAATGTATGCTTCTTTCGAAGGCAGATTGTGAGCGCAAATGAACGGTGACCCCACTTTTTTATTTTATTTTTCTATTAACTATAAGATAAAGTTCATTTATAGAAAAATATAGAGAAATCCTATATAAATGATTTTGACCCGCGAATCCCCTTAAATAAAAATGCTGAAAATTCGTAACAAGCAAACAATGATTTTCATTGAATATACAACAATGATTATTAAAACTGCATTAACATATCAAACTAAGAATAATTAAAAGGATTTTTTAAATACATTTTTTACTCCTA
Organism: Mytilus galloprovincialis; assembly: GCF_965363235.1. NCBI lineage: Eukaryota > Metazoa > Mollusca > Bivalvia > Mytilida > Mytilidae > Mytilus > Mytilus galloprovincialis. The sequence goes on from NC_134848.1 coordinate 65,341,914, forward strand.
TCCAACATAACCAGAAAACAACACATATATAAGAATGATCCTTTTTCTTCCAACCCTATTTCAAATTTGAGTTTAATTAAAATGAACAAAAGTCTCTCAACATGTACTAGAATATCCGTTTAGCTGTAACCGACTTTAACACTTGAATAATGCATGTTTAGCACAAAAGCTGTGAGCTGGGAAACTACAGTCTATATGTAACAGGAATTCCCAGAAAAACATCTCGCGTTTAAAAAGGAGTAGTTCAATTTTCTATAAAACTATACAAACCCTGTGTAACATTTTAATTTCCTACCTCCACTTTCATGCATCCTGAATCACCTTTTGTGTTTAAATAAGTGCTTGGTATCTATTTTTTGCAATAAGGCTGCACTTAAACATGCGATGACATTTTGAAGGAGCTTTATATCAGCAAAGCATATTGACAAGTATAATATTAAAAAAAAAAAAAAAAAATGAACTCAATGGAAAATTCAATACGAAAGGTTCCTTATCAAATGTCAAAATCAAAAGCTCATAAACATTAAGCTAATCGAAAAATTATTTCCAACACATTTCATTAAACTATTATTCGGATCGATATTACCAAAATTCATTGTTTTTACTATGAAACTGACATTTTGAGTTACTCATATTTAACTATCATAACGATTTCAATTTTATAGTTTATTGGTTACAACCAATAAACTGCATTAGGATAAGGGCGTAGTATCTGAGTTTTAATATATTCAGTATTTTCTCTATATATTTTTAGACATAATGACAAAATAAACATAGACAAATTTGTTATTGTAAAAACGGTATTTGCATTTACGTAAGAGATTATGTTCAATAAAAAATATCAAAGTTTGTCAATATAGACAGCGTTATCAAGTATTTATAGTTTGTCTACACTGGTTTCTGACATCCAAGAAATATGAGCGTCAGGGCTAATATCTCGGAAAAAGTTTAAATGTTTTTTTTGTAGAATGTACACTCATACAGCTTAAGAATAATTTAAAATAGAACATTAGCTGTTTGAGGATAGATAAAATCTATTCGGTCATAATGTAACGGTTGACTTGTTCTCACGCTATCATAACCATTTCAGAACAACATTGAACACAATAAAATGTCAAAATTTAAAATACATTGACTTTTAACCGGAACCAATATTATCAAGTTCTGGTTCAAGGATCTCAGCTGCCAAAAATTTGCGATTCACAATTTCTGACAAATTATATAGTTACGTACGGACAAGGGTAACAATTAATGCCCACTCCGAAACTGCGGGGAATACAATTTCCGGACGTTTTTATACTCAAATTGTGCATACCCGACCAATTCCCGATTATCCCTACGACCCATATACGATCAGGTCGATCTGGTCTGGTCGATATCAGGCTGAGATCGTGAATATTTAATTTGGTCTAGCTAGTCGAGTAAGGATCGTGTAAGGATCGTGAATTGATCGGAATTATCGAAAAAGTATTCATTTTGTTGTCGGGATGGAGTCGTGATGGAGTCATTAAGGAGTCGTAAATGATCGAGTTAAGGATGGCGGTCGGGTAGAAGTCGTTAACAGGCCCGATCATGAATTTGATTGAGCTTGGTCGTGGAATTTTGGACAATTGGGATCATCGAGTTGATCTTATCGGCAGTGTGACCCTAGCTTAACAATCGTTGTTAATTCGTGGTGGGGCCAGGTCGTAGTAGAAGTGAGAGCGCAGTAAGGTTGTGGTAAGATCGAAAAGTTCGCTGTACCATCGTAGCTTGAGCGTAGCGAAAACGTGATTCTAGTCTGAGAGACTGCGCTACGATCTCATAACGACGTTACTACGACCTTCCTACGACCAGCGCATTCTCGCTATGACGCAACCACGCTTCCACTACGACTAAACCATATTTATTCCACGCTTTTCAAGACCATAGTACGATTCTAGCACGCCAATGCCGTCCTCATCACGCTCTTCTAACGACCTGACTACGTGCATACTACGACCATCATGCTCATTGTCGTTGTTACATACATTATATAAAAGCTCTCCATTTTTTGGTTGTCTGTATGTAATTTTGAACTCATGTCCTTTTTCTCGAACGTCTTAACCATGCTTGACAAATCTGTGTCATCCCTACTTTCGTTGACTTAAATATCGTCATTTGATCTTCATGTACCAGCAATAAATTGTGATTGAGTTTGGATTGGTCGGTCCGACATCTCTACTGGATCAAGATTGTTTTACTATCAGCGCTACCTCTTCCTCTTCCACCACGCCCACGAGTTCTGTACATTATGGTTGCCCGACTGTGTTGTTTCCGAGAAATCTATGTATTGATGAGAAATAGAAGGATTGGAAGTATTTATATGGAACAAGATGTTGACGTTATTGCTGAGAGCGGTATGAATGTAGTATAATCGTGGCAAGAGCGTGCTATAATCGCAATAGGAGCGTAATAAGATCCTGTTGCAATCGGATAAATCGTGGTATGGTCGTAGTGAGAACGTGATGAGCGTATACAGATCATAATAATCGTAGTGAGGTCGCAAGAAAAGCGTGGTGAAAACGTGGTATAATCCTAGCGGGATCGTTGTAAAAGCGTAATGAGGACATAGTAGCATCGTGAAACAATGAAATTTTACATTTTCATGCCGCTCATACCGAGACCTCTCCACGATTTGAATTTATTTTAGATGGCGGTGAGCGTGGTGCTATCGTGGTCTAGTGTGACTTGGGCTTTACTAGCTCCAGTAAATTCACGTCAAACAAATACAAAATTCAGGTTGTTTTAATCTTCAATATGAAATGTTAGAAATGTTAAATAGTTTTAGTACTTTCAAATGATTGCTTACAAAAATTATAATATGGGTATTTCAATAGAAAAAGCTAAATTGAATTATGTTCTCGAATTTTAAATAACAAACAGTTTTGAACTATGACATTAACACGCAACAAACGTTTCGATAAAAAGATGACGAATGGTAGACAACGCCGGAATCAACCATACGTTGGTTATACCCGTGTATATTCAAGTAAGGATCTACGACTACATGAAGCTTTCATTTCAAATTGTAAATATCGTCAATATTAAAGTCATTAAAAAACTATTTCCGGCAGTTGTTGCATGTCAAATTATCATATAAAACGGCAATGAAAATTCATTGCATCTCTAAGTTAAAATGAATTGCGGTCATTTATCAATATTATGGATACAGCTGCTTAAGTTACACTTTTTTATAACTTTAACTTTAATCCCTTTATTATACATTAAAAAAAATATATTCTAATGAAATTCTGTTTAAACACACTTTTTTCAATTTTATTTTAAATCAGTTATTTTGTATTTTCAAAAAAAAAATAAACGCAGTTTTCCACATCATCCTTTACACTTCAATGTTCATACGCGCATACGACAGTGAAAATGAACTAAATTGATTTGCGCTTGATAAACGCTGATTGTGATCTCTATCAACACTTGTAGTCAATAGTTTTCTTCTTTTAATTATATTTTGTGTCGCATACTATGACAGCCACTGGATATGAGACATTTGTTTTATGAAGCATGCTACCAATAATAGACGGATTTAGGAGGGGAAGGGGCCCGTCCACCCTTTACGTAACTTCATTTAGATAAATGAATAGTTTTTACAAGTAAGACTCCAAACATTGACTGCTAATACCCTGCCTCCCCTTTGAAAATCTTCCAGATCAACACTTGCTTAGTTGCCATCTTGATATTCTTATTTTACTTGTGTCGTTTGATTGCTGTCCTATTGACGTGTAACCCACATCCTAACAATGTGATTCCCGTTTGATTACTTAAATTATATTTAGTATGACAAATCATAACTTAAAGGGCTAATGAGTATATTTTACTTGCACTCTTTCCCTCAAGTCATGAACAAACTCAGAGGCGGAGATGTTCCTAAATTTATAGTATATAGACCAAAAAAAAGTTTCTTTTTTTGTTCTTTAACTTCTCTTCTCACCCAACATTTTTTGAACTGTATAAATTTTAAAGACAAGTCATATCAACTGGAAGTCTCGTTGATTTGCCACTTATATTCTTTTCTTGTCTCTGCGTATACTTAAATATGAGCCTCTTTAATTCAATTTCAAAATAGTCGCTTAAATGGAATGAATATTAAAAAAGTCCAACTATTCCAAATCCGATTTCAATTATTTGGTGATTGTAAAATACGCAGAAATCTGTTGATCTTGTTTGAGTTTGACATGTTTGAAACGCTGTTTTAGAATTCACACTATAATAAAATATAATAGAATGTTCACAGCGTAAGCTATGACTCCAAAATGCACTTTTTTTTACAAAGGTGCGACGAGTTCAATGAGGTAAATTATTCACTTGCGAGTGAATAATTCATAATCAATGTTTTCGGCTTATTTTAACGAAATCGAACCATACTGGCTGCTTAAACCGAATTATTATTTCACAATTAGAATTTCATTAATGATTGAGCAAATAAAATAACATATTAGTTTTTTTTTATATATTTGAATTTCTTAGCTATTGACCCTTTAAGAGAACTAAACCCAGCTATGAACAATTAAATATAGGAAGAAAAATTCTTAGAAATAAATATCGTCTAGAGATCCTTTTAAAAAAAAATAACATTCACATGGTGAATGCTATTTAAACTGATAGCAATTGAAGGTCAGATATTTATAATCAGGTTCACCCATTAATCTAATTACTACAATTCAATTCAAACATTTCCTTGGAGAACGAATATCTCGGTTAAACTCTGTTATGTAATCTATAAAACATTCCCAATGAAAGTGATATTTGTATTGATAGAATAACAAGGTCAAACTTTTCGTCTATATTTATGAATTTATAAAACAAAATAAAATTGCAACGTCAAGTATTACTTTCATTAGTATGAATGTACAAACACACAAAACAAACACCACTTAGTCAAAGACTAAGACATGTATTTACAACATACATGTATCAAAAAAAGGAATTGGAAAATATCCTCACAAAAATATTCGACTGATAAATTTTATAAAAATGTGATAGTTAAGATACATATTGAGAAATAAAAATTAAAGCAATTAATAGAAACTTCACAAAAAAAAGGCGGTGTCATTACTGTATTGTTTTCTTCATTTGATATGTTTATAGACTTTATGCACAATGCATATATTCATGCATCTTTTGAAAAGGTACTTGCATATTTTCACCAGTTTCGCGGCCTCATATGAAACAGTTTATGTTTTGTTGACATTGATTTAATATTGAATATAGATCAACATTGTTATATTTTATCGTCTTGTTTATGTGCATTTAGTGTTAAAATCTATAAATCATTACCGATACATTTCCTGCGTTATTTGTTGGGTGATTTTGTTTTGCTGTGTTCTTGTCTTTCACACCACTTGTATATGAAAAGAGAATACTTAAAACTTGTAAGAAAATACATACATTACTTTTTAAATATTTTGTTTTATTAACTTGTAGTCAAGAGAAGTTCTACATATCGACGGTTGCCAAGTAACAGTTCTAGTGAAAGGCAAGACAGTATGTATATTTTACTTAATATAAAAGAAAAGTAGATTAATTAATCCGTAGGTTTTCACATTGTTATTGTTATATGTCTATATAAATGGTATAATGTTACTTGAACCAATAAAAGAATCATCATTTTATCATTTGGGCTTTTACGTTAATGCACCATTTTGACGTATTGTCATTCAAACCTTATCTACAGGTTCTATATTGAGCGTGTTGTTTGTTTATAAGAAGGGTTTCAAATAAGAAAGTCACTAAATAAAAGTTGAAAACTATGATATAGTTTACTAATTAAGAGAATTAAACCCAGCTATGAACAATTAAATATAGAATGAAAAATTCTCTCATATAAATATCGGCTAGAGGATTTTTGTATAAGAATTTAATTTGACATTCACATGGTTAGTGCTATTCAAATTGATACAAATTGAAGGTCAGACATTTATAATTAGGTTTATCTATTTATAAAATTATACAAATCAATTCAAACATTTCCTTGGAGATCGAACATCTCGGTTAATCTCTGTTCTGTTATCTATAAAACATTCCCAATGAAAGTGATATTTGTATTGATAAAATAACAAGGTCAAACTTTTCGTCTATATTTTATAAATTTATAAAACAAAATAACATTGCAACGTCAAGTATTACTTTGATTAGTATGAATGTACAAACACATACAAAACAAACACCACTTAGTCAAAGACTAAGACATGTATTTACAACATACATGTATCAAAAAAAGGAATTGGAAAATATCCTCACAAAAATATTCGACTGATAAATTTTATAAAAATAATAGTAATGATAGTTAAGATACATATTGAGAAATCAAAATTAAAGCAATTAATAGAAACTTCACTAAAGCGGTGTCATTACAGTATTGTTTTTTTTTTTTATTTGATATGTTTTTGTCATAGATTTTATGAATAATGCATGTTTGGGCCACACAGTAAATCAAACAAAGTCAAGTATGCGTATCAAATCAGTTCTTTAATTTCGTTGTATACGATACGATTCTCTGCAAATACATAAATTATAAATCATAAATAACAGTGACACTAAATTCCGTTAATCATAAAATAATATACAGTGCATTTATTACTTCTCAATCATAATAAAATATAAAGAAACATGTTTTCTGATAAAAGAACAAAGTTTGCACAAATGATTAAATCAATATTTTTCATTTACGGAACGTTGTTACAATTCTTGCTAAAGAAATGAATGATAATATCGGATTAGATATTTTCTTACCGATTATGCTCTCTTATAAAAATCATCTTGTGTGTCCAAAATAAAATCCAAATAATAAACTGCCGTAAACAAATTGAAATAACATTCATAGGAAAACATAACGTCATAAAGACGGACGGCAAATACAGCATATATATTTAGCGCCGTAAACGTCAATAATTACATATAAAAAATAGCTTTTACAAAAAGCTTACCTATAGATTAAATAGTGACGATGTATACACTATTAGTGCTTATATATAAATGTATCTTCTACCAAATATTCAAAATAAGAATATTAAAAAATATAATTCTTACAATGCATATATACATGCATCCTTTGAAAAGGTACTTGAATATTTTCATGTTTTTTCAGTGTATTGATAAAAAGAGTGATATATATAAGATGGACTATTAGATTATTTAGAATTAAAAGTACTGTTAAAGTCAAGAGGTTAATGCATAGCAGACACATAAAATATGTACCGTTTAAAATCTATAACGAAACAGCAATGATATAAGTCATACAATGCACTTCTCACTTGTCAAACAAGTTTGATCTGAAACGGATAAAAGGTCCTATAAAAAGGAACAATAAAGTGATGCTTCTCACTTAGTATTTAAGTGTATTTCATACTTGTTCAGAACTGTTCAGACAATTCGTTTGCATTTAACCAAGCCATGTATATATGGGAAATTTGCACAAATTGTTTGGAGAAGTACCACAACATGACGATTCCTTTCTTGAAAGCATATACTAAGCATAAAACAGAAGATGTAGTAAATCTTTCCGCAAGGGTGAAGGTTTTGATGTCATTCATACGAATAAGAAAGAACTTAATTGAATGAGTCTATGATTATTCATTGCCTAGATGGATGTTCTTATTAAGTTTCAAAATAATTTAGCTATAAAAGGAGTTGGTTAATTATTTCCTTTCAACGCTGAAATATTTTGAAACCTAGTTAAGAGCATGTATCTAGGCAACATCTGACAGCATATAACTTGCGTTAAATGATACTTTAGTAAAGTTCTAACATTCTGTTTTAAATGCATTTGGCATGGGGGTGGGGAGGGACTATCAAAAGTAATAATAGCACTACAAAAAAAATGTGTTGATCGGTAAATAACGACTCTTGTTCCAAAAGAAAATTAAAACTAAACTTCAACTTTGACCTCGATCTCAATTTTCATTTTAAAGCTCACAGGAATCACACCAAGAGACTCTATAAATTATGACATATTAGTAACAACATCATATCAAATTATTTTCAAACACGAAAAGGGAAATAACACGTATTACAAATTAACCGACCGTTGCAATCACAATTTCTCATTCTGAAAAAATAACAAATATTTTGAAGAACCAAAGCAATAACTTTATCCGATAAGACGTGATTACGAACTAATCTGAATCTAAAATTATAAAACTGCCTTTATCTATTTGTAAACCTTGCTTTTTACAAAGGAAGTAATAAAATTGGTCGTCTTTAAAAAAATAAATAATTATTTTTGGAAATTGGGAGGAGGTTACATTTTTATGATTAAACTTAATTTAGACTTTCAATCTTGATTAATGATGACTGTTTGGTATGTGTTTCGCTTATTGTTGAAGGTTATATGGTGGCTTTTATTCGCATAAATCCGCTAATTACATTCATGTAACTGTATATATTTGAACTATTGGCAATCACATTTTATTGATTATACTGTAACAATAATTACATTAGATAAAAAAGCTACTGAATAAAGTGGAAAATTATAATTAAGTTGACAAATTAAGAAAATTCCAACCTGCTATCAACAATTTAATTTATAAATAAATCTCTAAATAAAACTCGTCTAGTGTCTGTTTCTTTTTTCTGAAAATTAGCATGCACCTTCTTCGTGCTACTCAAACTGATAAAAAATAAAGGTCAGACATTTACAACCAGATTCACCTATTTATACAATTTTCCTAGTCAAAACACAAATTTCCTTTGAGAATTCAGTTCAAGTTTGTTTTGTTATCAGTAAAACATTCATATTCCAAGTGATATTTATATTGATTATATAACAAAGTCAAGTAGTTTCGTTTCTTATCTATAAATCCATAAAGAACTTTGCAATTTAAATATTCCTTTCTCAAGTATATATGTACAATGCATACATTACCTATCACCACTCAAGTTATATACTTCATGCATATGAATTAACTACAAGCCGTAATGTAAACACCTTTGTACAGATCTGCAGAATTATTGGGGAAACTATTTCAAATGCATTTGGTTAAGAAAGACAAAACGATTGTTTTATGATTAAAGAAATCGAAAAATAAAAATGGTTTAAAAATATTTGTATAACTCTATTATTGCGTTTTTTTGTTATATGACTACATATTTGTTGTAGAACGCATATGTACATTTACACTGTATTGTATACATAATAAAATGATTTCATGGAATTATCCTAAATTAAATATGAGGAAAAATACAAAAGACTTATCAGTGATATTCGAATAAAACACAATAAAAAAAAATATAAAATAAAGAAAGATGTTGAAGAGCATCGAGGGCTACTCAAACATTATCCATATCATACTGATAAAACTATGCATGTGAAAATAAGTATATCCATAGTTGTTTTATTTGGTTGTCAAGTTCTTGATAGCAAGAAGACACGAACAGCAACTTATGTACTTACAGACAAGAAGTGTACGCAACACAAAACAAAATACAAATAGAACAGGTGACATATATTTTAAAGTGTTTTTTTCACTTCAATTCATTGGACTCTTTCTCAAATGTTAACCATAAAATAGCACTATGCATATCTCGTTTTTCTTTCGTTATCTAGATCATGTTTGGGGGTACATTAACAAAAGCACGGGCTTCTCCGTTGCTTAACTAGGTGCACATATTTTGTATTCGTAACTTCTTCTTAAACCCGTATTACAATTAATTGCTTTATTTCTCAATCTTACCTGCAATACGCCATGTTGCACATCTATACTTTTGGTTTTGTTTTTTTTATCAGACTCATGTTTTTAGTTTCTTTTATCAAATTATGTTCACGATAAAGTTCTAAACTTAAAATCAAAATGTGAGGAAATGTTCTGAGAAATTTCAACACATGTTTTGTGTCACTCTCTTCAATCTTAACGTTTAAGTTATGTTTTTTTTTAAATATACAAGACAATTTTATTCTTTAAAACCACTATATACACATTGGTTCAAAGAATGAAATGATAATACATAGTATACAAAATAGATTGTGCACATGATAAGATAGGAATGTTACAATTACTATTTATATAAATATATATATATATACAAGAAGTTATTATGATAGAAACACAAATAGACAAAGGCTAACCAGGGAATTGCTACTGAATTTATAACCTTTATAAATTTGCATATTTTTTAAAACTTATTTCTATGTGTTATTTGTAATAATTTACAACATTTAATTATATTTACTCTGTTACAATAACAGTCATCCAAAAACAGTCGTCTAGGGATATACAATTCAAAAGAAAGTGAAGTTCATCTCCTTATTCTTGACATTGACATAAATTACAATATCTCATTGCTCTATCTAAACCTATCCATCTTTCAGTTTCAATTGGTAATTTATTATTACCAGTTCTGAATCTACAAATTGTAACCCTATCTCTATCTGGTAATATATCTAAATACTTTCCGAATTCAAACTTATCCTTATATAATCTATATGATAAACCTTTTGACGAATTACATATATCTGAACGCCAGTTCTGTTGAAATTGATCAAATAGCTTCTGTTTTAAACTATTACTCAGCCATTAAGTGTTAAAGACATTTTGTGCTAACCAGATATTACTATAACCACATGTATCAAGAATATGTTTTTATAAATAATACCCATTCAGACTTACAATTATTCTGTGAGTTTTTTAAAAACATAAAGTTATACAAAATGTGTGACAACTTATTTTCTTTGCCGTGGACAATTCTACACCAATAATTTACCAAACGTAGTGTAACATAGACTACCATGGGATACACACCAAGTTCACAATATACCATTAAGTTTGGAGTTGACTTTTTCAAGTTCAGTAGTAGCTTGCAAAATTTCAAATGTACTCTCTCTATAATATCCATATTACTGAACCCCCAAATTTCACACCCATAAAGTAAAATCGGCTTCACTATCTTATCGAACAAATCATACTGACATATCACCGAAAGGTTATGAACTCTCCACTTCTTAAGTACATCGTACATGGCACGGTACAGGTGGAAATCTGGTTGAAATAGAACAGAAGAATCGAAGCTCTTTGTTAGAGTGTTGATGTACTTATATCTTACAATATTATAAATTTGGTAAACGGATTAAATATTATCTCTACTGTTTTTATTTTGATGTCCATAATTGACAATAATTTTGGTAACATTGATTCTTCTAGAAATATTTACTGTTTTGTGTTTCTTAATTTTGAAGTCCTTTACGAATATATTGTTATAATTGGTGCTTTTCGACAGAGCAACTTCAAGCTAAAGGTAGGCGATTACATTCAAATGAATAATCCAAGGAATCTGTTTAAAAAGATATAATTTTTTCAAGTAGTAATTTCAGGTAATATTTTTCGTAAATAAATAAAAAATAAATTGTAATTGATATTTGTTTTTAATGAAAACTTTGTGTTTTAGTTGATTTTAGTCTCTGATGCATGATTTTTTATTATTGTAATGTGATCGAGGGGAGGTCAACACCGACACAGACGGACGGACATAGCCATCTATGGCACGACAATATATCCTGTGGTAAATTCCCAGTAACTAAATAATACGGTATTTATATATACAAGTTTATTAACAAAATGTACATTACTTCAGACACATTGACAAAGTAAGCTACAAAGTTTAAACATATAAACTTTAAATACAAGTCCTCCAGAATCCAACTGATTCAAGACTTCAAGGAATACACATCCTTACAGTATTACAGCTGATACACAATCTGCCAGTCTCTTGACCAACTGACCTTTATCATGAGTTTAATTACTTTATCTCTAGACAAACAAAATAGGCATAACTAATTTTATTACCATACACCAAAGACATCAGTACTTGTCTTAATTACATCTGACAGTTTAACTTTAACTGCAGATAATAAATCTAGCCACTTGTCAAATTAGCCTTGCGTCATTAATTTTCTCTGTACACAAATAAACAGTTATAAAGCCAAACTTACTAGAGGTCAATATTTACAAAACATAAAAATATTACATTATTAATTTTTTTTGGCTTTTAACTAGTGTCAGTAACTGCGAATACTCTCAAATCGTATTTTCATGTTAATTCCACCTGTTGATACTGTTTATAATACTTTTTTGTTATTTTATATGTATATGGATCTTGTCTATATACCAGCTTTGATTATTTGGAATATCTTCAAATTTTTCACTTCTTCTTACTACACTTGTATAAACTTTCACCTGTATTATTAAAGCCGTTTTTTTTTCCAAAGTGAATATTTTCGAAGGGTTAAATATTTTGCAGGGGTGTCTTGCCATGGCTTTTTTGGACTTGTTTGTTTGCTTTTTGGCCTTGAATGTTTTATTTTATTTTATTAACTGTGCATTTGCATTCAGATATCACCGATCAAATTTATTCGTTCATAGTGTATTAATTTACATTTTTTGATTGAGTTAAGCCTGCCAATTGATATTTTATCGTGTGGTTTTCTATGTTTTGATGTTATGCTATTGTTTCAGAAAAAGGGAGAAGCTTTGGATCCATTAAAACGTTTAATCCCGCTGCAAATTTTTGCACCTGTCCTTATTCAGGAATCTGATGTACAGTAGTTGTCCTTTGTTTTTATTTTATATAGATTAGACCGTTGGTTTTCCCGTTTGAATGGTTTTACACTAGTAATTTTGGGTCCCTTTATAGCTTGTTGTTCGATGTGAGCCAAGGCTCCGTGTTGAAGGCCGTGCATTGACCTATAATGGTTTACTTTTTTAAATTGTTGTTTGGATGGAGAGTTGTCTCATTGGCACTCACATCACATCTTCCTATATCTACTTTATAATTGTGGTCTTTCGAAGATCTAAAATATGTCTGTTAATTGAGTTAAGCCGTGTCAAGTGATTTTTTACTGTGTGTCTATTTATGTTCTGATGTTACACTATTGTTTCAGATAAGGGTGGTGGAGGTTGGTACCTATGAAAACGTTTAACGCGCTGCATTTGTTTTCACCTGTCCTAAGTCATGAATCTAATGCTCAGTAGTTGTCGTTGGTTGATGTTGTTAATTAGCGTTTCTCGTTTGTCGTTTTTTAATTAGATTAGACCGTTGGATTTGACCGTTTGAATGGTTTGACACTGGTCATTGTTGGTGCTCGTTTTAGCTTGATGTTCGGTGTGAGCCAAGACTCAGTATTGAAAACAGTTCTTTGGCCTAAAATGGTTTACTTATACAAATTGTGACTTGGATAAAGAGATGAATTATTGGCACTCATACCACATCTTCTTATATCTTTCCGGTCTTTACTTCATGCATGAGATGCTTAAATCCAAATTTTGTATGTATAAACAATTTAAGACATAACCAGAACAGCCTAAAACCATTATATGAATTAAAGTAATTCTAAGTGAAAACAAATCGAAAATTTGGCAGATGATAAAAGGTTGTTACCTCCAAAAAAGATTATCGCATTAATCGAACTCATTTACAAATCAATAAAAATATCGGTAAATTGATAAATTAGATATAATTATACAATTTTTGCACACACCGGTAAGATCATATTGATAGTCTAACACCATTATGACAATTTGAGCTGGGTTTTTTATCTGGTTGGTTGATCATGAACTAGGGAATCTAGCATTTCCCGCGATTTTACATTGTAGCTTCTTTCTATGAATACTTACTTTCGGTCTATGTAATACCTTCTTTTACATGTCCCACATATCGGACACTTGTTTGTTCTAACCCTGCAGCTGTTGAATAAAATACACGGTGTTCCAATGATTTATTCCAAACAGCAATCAAACGTAAAGAGCGATATGTGATTAAATAAATTAAATAGTAAAATTTATTTTAACTTATTTATGTTAATGGAAATCTCTTTATTATAACTTTTTTAACTTTTTTTTTAAATTTGTTATTCGAGCGGCACAGATGAGTCTTTTTTTTTTACCAAACGTGCGTCTGGCGCAAATACATATTTTTAATGCTGGTCTCTATAATGAGTCTATTATTCACATTTGAAATTTCAGCGTCATTTGAATTTTCTAAAATTACTTTTTATTGATCAACTTTTTTTTATTTAAGAGATTTTGTGAAAGTGACATATATTTTATATTTTATTTTGTTATGTCAACATTGAATTTATTATCAAAATTTTAACTTATTCTATAGGACTATTTGTGTACAAAAGAAACACTATAGGACCATTGTTCTACGTCAGATGACAAACATCTCCATTCTTAAAGAGGATAAAAGTTTATTAGATTGATTTCCTAACGTCAGTTATGATAAAAAAAATATACCTCGACCATATAACTAACAAAATAATTAAACTATTATTAACTTAATCTTACGTCACCTATTTTGTCTCAAAACTTTAGCAATGCACTATAAAATTAAATTTTATTTATTTACTAGTTTACAAGATTGATCGTTTATATAAATATGCAGTGTTAATTTCCATTGTTTAACGCAAGCGTACATTTTAGATAAATAAATTGAATGAAAACTACGGTTCCTTATTTATGCATTGTGATTAAAAATTTGTATGTATCATTACTTTCATTTGTTTACATCTCTGTGTTGTATTGTTTTGGTCGTACTATTGCAAATATAAAATTTCATGACTGTATCATGTGTTTCCATCAGTTTACCATAGAACTATCACATGGTTAGGTTTGAAATTAATGATAAACCCTAGTTTTTAGTGCTTACCGTTTAAATTTATTGACATAACTGCACGACTCGATTCTCAATTGATAGTGGTAAGATAATCGTTGCAAAGAATCCTGTTAAACTTTTGTGAATGACAGTTTTAATTTTGCAGTGTTGCGAGAGTTTATGTTATATTTTGAAGGAAATTGTAGTGACCTGCATACAAGTACCGTTCCATTGAGTTTTGTTATATGTCTTGTCTTTCTGTCTCTGACCTAGGTTTTCTGTATTTGGCAGGTGTAGTGCGTCATGACAGAAGACATTGCTACGTGTACCATTATGAACTTTCGTGCATACCTGCTGTGTATTTTGTTGACATGGAACTATTGACCAGAATATGACTTTTTGACTCTTGACCTATGCACGTTGGGTGTGTCATCGGGATACAGTGTATATATGACCTTGACCTCAAAATATAATTTTCAATTGACCTTGCTTCTGTATATGTGGCATGCAAATGTATTGTCATAAGTTGGTGAGTCTAGTGGCAATAGAAACTTCATGTGAGCTTGACCTTTGGCCTCAATGTACAACTTGTATATTTTGTTTGAATTAAATAAGGAATTGTCTGATTGGCACTCATACAACATCTTATTATATCTATTTTAGATATAAAGATATATTTGTTAGTTTTGTGTAGCACGATTACCTTTTCCTCAAAATCTGCTTTGTGTTTTTTTATAAGGAACTGTTGACCAGACTATGACTTTTTGACTCTTGACTTCTGCATATTGGGTGTGTCTCTTTGTATGATTACCTTGACGACAAGTCAGGAGTCTCTGTTTATTCTGGCCTTCGACTGCTTTCTGCTCTTTTGTCATGTTGCTGTTTCTTTTACTCATTTCACATTTTCATTCTCATTTTTTAGAATGTTTGGTTCAAATGAAAACTAAATCCTTTAATTTCCGTGAAAAATTTGAGTGGGTCTCATTGGGGTCTAAGCGTGACGCAGGATTGCTGACTTTTTGTAAGCGTTACACGTGAAAGTCAAATTATTGTGCCGTGAAAACGGGAATTGAAGTCTAGCGGGACACTGGAATTTAAAAGAAAAATGAATTGCTTACGTGCATAATGTAAGTGGGATCCGGGATCAGAACCCCCAACGAGACCCCCATTAGAGAGAACATTTACTGCTTTAGTACAGTTGTGATAGATAATGCAAAATGTTTTAATCTTTTTACCTTAGATTTTATTTCATTTCATGGACATGCAGATATGGATAGTCTGTTTTTACATCTTAAAAATTCACACAGAAGGTATAAGCATATCAATAAACTGAACTCAATGCAAAGAACCTTTAAAGTACACATAGACAGAGAGTTAAATCTAGTGAAATACTATGTTATGCTGGTCACATGTAACTTGAAATATCGTTGTTTGTTACCAAACTGCACCGAGATCCTGACAAACATATACAAGTTAATTCTAGAAGTAGAATTCAATGAAAGCAAATTAGCTGTTTACTTAAATAAATGTAAAATATGTCAATGGGCCACAGATGCCCCTGCTTGTGAAAAAACATCAGTAAACTTCCACATATAGATGCAGGATTCACGTTATTTTGACCGTTTTGTGACCATAAGCATTATGTATAAGATTCAAAATATTTGGTTAAGGCAAACTGAAGTTGAAGAACGGTAACAACAGATTTAACATTTTCTTATCTTAAGGCTCCGTGTTGACATTTGTATCATTGGTATAAGAATGTACTCGTACCACATCTTCTTACATATAATGACTCATGAACAGTAAAAGTGACGCCACTCAATATCGAACTTCATAGATCTGTGTTATGGGGTAATAAGCATTGCGTATAAGGTTTATAACGTTTGATTGAGTAAAACTTATTTAAGAGAACGGAAACGAAAAATTCAGCATTTTCTATGTTTTTATAGGGACACGAATTCTCATAAACGGTAAAAGTGACGCTACCAAATTTCAAATTTTATTGTGTGTTGTGTGGTAATAAGCATTGTCTTAGGTTATGGGGAGGTGGGGATCCCGCCTTATTCGGTATGTATGTGCCTCTCGCATGTCAGGAACCTGTTATTCAGTGTTTGTCGTTTGTTTATGTGTTACATATTTTTTTTTCGTTTATTTTTTGTTCATAAATTTGTCCGTTTCTATTCTCGTTGGAATTGTTTTACATTGTCATTTCGGTGCTTTTTAAAGGTGATTATAAGGTATGACCATTGCTCATTATTGAAGACCGTATTGTGACCTATAGTTGTTAATTCCTGTGCCATCTGATCTCTTGTGGAGAGTTCTCATTGGTACTCAAGCCATATAAGGTAAAGGGTGGGGATCCGTTAACAAATTTAACCCCGACTTATTCTGTATATATGTGCCTGTCCCAAGTCAGGAGCCTGTAATTCAGTGATTGACGTTTGTGTACGTGTTACATATTTGTTTTTTGTACATAAATTTGGCCGTTAGTTCTCTCGTTTGAATTCTTTTGCATTGTAATTTCGTAGCCTTTTGTAGCTGACTATTGTGTATGGACTTTGCTCATTGTTGAAAGCCGTATGGTGACCTATAGTTGTTAATTTCTGAGTCATTTGGTCTCTTGTGGAGAGTTCTCATTGACACTCATGCCACATTTTCTTTTTTATAATGTGTATAAGTTTTGTAGTATTTCCCAATATTGGTTGAGGCAAACTAAAGTTAGGAGAACGGGACTCATTTTTTGGGATGTTCGGGAAGGACGGACTAGGGTAACACCTTATGCCTCTCCACTATGGCACCAACACAGAAGTTCTGACTATTGTGCTAGTAATACTCATCCCACTAGTACTGTCATTAACACACATACACACAATTTTATTATAAAAATATTTAATCTTAATTTTGATTTCTTATTTTTTGCGGGCCGAATAATTATATGCACCCCCTTCACAAGGAGTCTCAAATTTGACAAATTTATTGTACATATACATTTTTGTAATTTTTAATAGCTTATTTTTCAACTGATTTTAAAGCTTACAAACTTAAATTGATCATCTCTTTCTTTTTATATGTCTTTTAACATTTTATTTTGAACAAAACGATTTGTTACATATACTTCACATGTATTTCTATCAAATCAGGCATTATTACAAAGCCAATTAAATAAAATTCAGTCGAACTTGACAATAAATATGCAATCATTCAAATGTATATGCAAGTCGTTAACTGGTCAAGTGGGTAGATGCACATATCGTCGGCCAATCGAACGACATGTGGTTTAAAACTTCTAGAAATATTAACGGAAATAAGGGATGAGTAAAGAAAAATAAATGAAAACAGAACGACTGAATTAAATAAAGGATGTTCGATATACCGTATATTTCGGTTTATTTATAAAATCTATACGATGCTTTATTTTTATCTAGTTTCCTAATGAAAATAATTAAAAGAGAAGATAAATACCTTACAGCTTCCTTAATCGCCGATGCTGCAATGTTTAATGTTATAACACAATTTTAGCGTCTTTGACCTACTTTATCTTTTTATTCGGATACTTGCGGTTATCTTCTCCAAGTTCAACGGGAACATTAGAATGATCTAGAATATAACCCAGATGGAACCAAGAAGTTGTGTTGCTATAACCAAATAACCCGGATGTTGAACCAGTTACCATGGTTTCGACCCAAAGAACCAAGGTTCAGAACCAAAAAACCCAGATGGAACCCAGGTTTAGAACCAGAGTGCCCGGATAGAACCTAATTGCATTCAGAAATCTCTTGACTTTTTATACCTATTTTCCAAATCATTTATTTATTTAGTATATTTATATATAATTTATCTAACTTTCGTTTCCGGAATGCAACTTTTCATTATTATACAAAAAAAAAATGTTTTAATCGAGTTTAAATACAATTCAGTCATCCCTTTTGTCCAATGTGACATACCAATAAGACATTGTAGCAAGATCTGCTTACCCATCCGGAACACCTGAGATCAACCCCGATGTTTGGCAGTATTCGTTGTACTTAGTATTTTCATCGATACTTTGATATATTATTTGTAAAACGCATCTGCTATTTCGACTTAAGAGTTAGAGTACTCGAGATAAAACTGTTGGCATAATTATACTAGATCAAAACAGTGGTACACTCAACTTGTTTTTGTTGTACTTATCTCTACAGATAGGTGCTATCCTAACCTGTACAGCTCGTTAACTTAATGACCGGATTTGATGACGGTTGAGGCTTTGTTTCAACATGGTTTATGACTGCTTCAACCTGTCATAAAACATAATTCTAGTTAACGTTAATAGCAGACTTCTTCCTAGACCTGCTTTAATGGCTGTCTGAAAAGTTAATTTATGACAGGTTGAATATTGAAGTTTATTCTGGACAATATTTACTTTTCTACAACACGTCCTACACAAAATTGAACTTGAAAGCAGGTCTGCTTTTCAGCGAAGTCACTGATCTTACCGATAACAAAGTTATTTTGGTATTAACTTCTGCAAGAAGAAATCAATATGAAATCATAGTCAACCATTAAACAGGCCCACTATGATTATATGATTATAAAGTTGCATTTGAGTATCATTAGATAAGTGTAGCAACAAGTTTATAATGGTTTATTCATAGCACCGATTAAAAAGCAGACTGCCTCATGACTGAAATAACATATCTTTAAGAGAAGTAGACATGTCTGCAGGACAGGTCAACATCAGACATGTTCATAGGTCTTGTTCACTCGAGCTGTCAAGTTGATCTGTCCTGGTGGGCAGTAGAAAACTAGATCTTGTATGAAATGTATGAAAAGAGTAAGTTAACTTAAAAAAAGCATTTTCCAAGTTAACTTTTGTACAGATTAGTACTGACCCAAATTTAAATTTTCAGTATGTCTGAATCAATATAAATTGCCTTATACTTTTTCTTGGGATATTTGCAGTTATGTGTGTGCTGTGTCCTTGTCTGTTGTTCATCACTTTTCCTCACAAGGAAACACACACATAAATATGTTTAAACCTAATTATTTATGTTTATAATAGATCTTTCATTTACTTGCAGTGATGACAACTTATATGAATAGACCGGTTCCGAAAAGCAGCCGTAGTGACAGTATTAACGGTAAGTAAATTTTATTATAATCAAGAATATAATAGGTAGATATTCAGATTGTTGTTTTTGTAAGTCTATTTGAAGGATTTTATACAAATGTTAACAATTCAACATCGGCGTTTAAAATTTTATTTACATTTCAAGGGAATGCTTTTACAAAGTTAACTTTCATTGATATAATGCTAAATCAATGTTGACTGCAATAACATTTTTGAGTAATAGTATTTGATTAGTCAATGTTATCAACCGACTATAATACAATCCATCCTGACATCAAAATATTTCTTACTATGCGGCTATATAGAGACAATTTCGTGTATAAAAGAGGACAACTGTCAATCTAATTTGATGAGAACAAAATCTTGTAGTTACTTGGTCTAATTTAGCAGTGATTTGTATCATAATATCTTTCCTCGTGAATACCTTACAGCTTCCTTAATCGCCGATGCTGCAATGTTTAATGTTATAAAACAATTTTAGCGTCTTTGACCTACTTTATCTTTTTGTTCGGATACTTGCGGTTATCTTCTCTAAGTTCAACAGGAACATTAGAATGATCTGGAATATAACCCAGATGGAACCAAGAAGTTGTGTTGCTATAACTAAACAACCCGGATGTTGAACCAGTTACCATGGTTTCGAACCACAGAACCAAGGTTCAGAACCAAAAAACCCAGATGGAACCCAGGTTTAGAACCAGAGTGCCCGGATAGAACCTATTTGCATTCAAAATTCTCTTGACTTTTTATACCTTCAACGTATTTTTCAAATCATTTATTTATTTAGTATATTTATATATAATTTATCTAACTTTCGTTTCCGGAATGCAATTTTTCATTATTATACAAAAAATAAATTGTTTTAATCGAGTTTAAATACAATTCAGTCATCCCTTTTGTCCAATGTGACATACCAATAAGACATTGTAGCAAGATCTGCTTACCCATCCGACACACCTGAGATCAACCCCGATTTTTTGTAGTATTCGTTGTACTCAGTATTTTCATCGATACTTTGATATATTATTTGTAAAACGCATCTGCTATTTCGACTTAAGAGTTAGAGTACTCGAGATAAAACTGTTGGCATACTTATACTAGATCAAAACAGTGGTACACTCAACTTGTTTTTGTTGTACTTATCTCTACAGATAGGTGCTATCCTAACCTGTACAGCTCGTTAACTTAATGACCGGTTTTGATGACGGTTAAAAGCTTTGTTTGAACATGGTTTATGACTGCTTCAACCTGTCATAAAACATAATTCTAGTTAACGTAAATAGCAGACTTCTTCCTAGACCTGCTTTAATGGCTGTCTGAAAAGTTAATTTATGACAGGTTGAATATTGAAGTTTATTCTGGACAATATTTACTTTTCTACAACACGTCCTACACAAAATTGAACTTGAAAGCAGGTCTGCTTTTCAGCGAAGTCACTGATCTTACCGATGAAAAAGTTATTTTGGTATTAACTTCTGCAAGAAGAAATCAATATGATTCTAAGTCAACCATTAAACAGGCCCACTATGATTATATGATTATAAAGTTGCATTTGAGTATCATTAGATAAGTGTAGCAACAAGTTTATAATGGTTTATTCATAGCACCGATTAAAAAGCAGACTGCCTCACGACTGAAATAACATATCTTTAAGAGAAGTAGACATGTCTGAAGGAGTGGTCAACACCAGACATGTTCATAGGTCTTGTTCACTCGAGCTGTCAAGTTGATCTGTCCTGGTGGGCAGTAGAAAACTAGATCTTGTATGAAATGTATGAAAAGAGGAAGTTAACTTAAAAAAAGCATTTTCCAAGTTAACTTTTGTACAGATTAGTACTGACCCAAATTAAATTTTCAGTATGTCTGAATCAATATAAATTGCCCTATACTTTTTCTTCGGATATTTTCAGTTATGTGTGTGCTGTGTCCTTGTCTGTTGTTCATCACTTTTCCTCACAAGGAAACACACACATAAATATGTTTAAACCTTATTATTTATGTTTGTAATAGATCTTTCATTTTCTTGTAGTGATGACAACTTATATGAATAGACCGGTTCCGAAAAGCAGTCGTAGTGACAGAATTAACGGTAAGTAAATTTTATTATAATCAAGAATATAATAGGTAGATATTCAGATTGTTGTTTTTGTAAGTCTATTTGAAGGATTTTATACAAATGTTAACATTCAACATCGGCGTTTAAAATTTTATTTACATTTCAAGGGAATGCTTTTACAAAGTTAACTTTCATTGATATAATGCTAAATCAATGTTGACTGCAATAACATTTTTGAGTAATAGTATTTGATTAGTCAATGTTATCAACCGACTATAATACCATCCATCCTGACATCAAAATATTTCTTACTATGCGGCTATATAGAGACAATTTCGTGTATAAAAGAGGACAACTGTCAATCTAATTTGATGAGAACAAAATCTTGTAGTTACTTGGTCTAATTTAGCAGTGATTTGTATCATAATATCTTTCCTCGTGAATACCTTACAGCTTCCTTAATCGCCGATGCTGCAATGTTTAATGTTATAAAACAATTTTAGAGTCTTTGACCTACTTTATCTTTTTATTCGGATACTTGCGGTTATCTTCTCTAAGTTCAACGGGAACATTAGAATGATCTGGAATATAACCCAGATGGAACCAAGAAGTTGTGTTGCTATAACTAAACAACCCGGATGTTGAACCAGTTACCATGGTTTCGAACCAAAGAACCAAGATTCAGAACCAAAAAACCCAGATGGAACCCAGGTTTAGAACCAGAGTGCCCGGATAGAACCTAATTGCATTCAGAATTCTCTTGACTTTTTATACCTTCAACGTATTTTTCAAATCATTTATTTATTTAGTATATTTATATATAATTTATCTAACTTTCGTTTCCGGAATGCAATTTTTCATTATTATACAAAAAAAATGTTTTAATCGAGTTTGAATACAATTCAGTCATCCCTTTTGTCCAATGTGACATACCAATAAGACATTGTAGCAAGATCTGCTTACCCATCCGACACACCTGAGATCAACCCCGATTTTTTGCAGTATTCGTTGTACTCAGTATTTTCATCGATACTTTGATATATTATTTGTAAAACGCATCTGCTATTTCGACTTAAGAGTTAGAGTACTCGAGATAAAACTGTTGGCATAATTATACTAGATCAAAACAGTGGTACACTCAACTTGTTTTTGTTGTACTTATCTCTACAGATAGGTGCTATCCTAACCTGTACAGCTCGTTTACTTAATGACCGGATTTGATGACGGTTGAAAGCTTTGTTTCAACATGGTTTATGACTGCTTCAACCTGTCATAAAACATAATTCTAGTTAACGTAAATAGCAGACTTCCTCCTAGACCTACTTTAATGGCTGTCTGAAAAGTTAATTTATGACAGGTTGAATATTGAAGTTTATTCTGGACAATATTTACTTTTCCACAACACGTCCTACACAAAATTGAACTTGAAAGCAGGTCTGCTTTTAAGCGAAGTCACTAATCTTACCGATAACAAAGTTATTTTGGTATTAACCTCTGCAAGAAGAAATCAATATGATTCTAAGTCAACCATTAAACAGGCCCACTATGATTATATGATTATAAAGTTGCATTTGAGTATCATTAGATAAGTGTAGCAACAAGTTTATAATGGTTTATTCATAGCACCGATTAAAAAGCAGACTGCCTCATGACTGAAATAACATATCTTTAAGAGAAGTAGACATGTCTGCAGGACTGGTCAACATCAGACATGTTCATAGGTCTTGTTCACTCGAGCTGTCAAGTTGATCTGTCCTGGTGGGCAGTAGAAAACTAGATCTTGTATGAAATGTATGAAAAGAGGAAGTTAACTTAAAAAAAGCATTTTCCAAGTTAACTTTTGTACAGATGAGTACTGACCCAAGTTAAATTTTCAGTATGTCTGAATCAATATAAATTGCCGTATACTTTTTCTTCGGATATTTTCAGTTATGTGTGTGCTTTGTCCTTGTCTATTGTTCATCACTTTTCCTCACAAAGAAACACACACATAAGTATGTTTAAACCTAATTATTTATGTTTATAATAGATCTTTCATTTCCTTGTAGTGATGACAAGTTATATGAATAGACCGGTTCCGAAAAGCAGCCGTAGTGACAGTATTGACGGTAAGTAAATTTTATTATAATCAAGAATATAATAGGTAGATATTCAGATTGTTGTTTTTGTAAGTCTATTTAAAGGATTTTATACAAATGTTAACAATTCAACATCGGCGTTTAACATTTTATTTACATTTCAAGGAAATGCTTTTACAAAGTTAACTTTCATTGATATAATGCTAAATCAATGTTGACTGCAATAACATTTTTGAGTAATAGTATTTGATTAGTCAATGTTATCAACCGACTATAATACAATCCATCCTGACATCAAAATATTTCTTACTATGCAGCTATATAGAGACAATTTCGTGTATAAAAGAGGACAACTGTCAATCTAATTTGATGAGAACAAATCTTGTAGTTACTTGGTCTAATTTAGCAGTGATTTGTATCATAATATCTTTCCTCGTGAATACCTTACAGCTTCCTTAATCGCCGATGCTGCAATGTTTAATGTTATAAAACAATTTTAGCGTCTTTGACCTACTTTATCTTTTTATTCGGATACTTGCGGTTATCTTCTCCAAGTTCAACGGGAACATTAGAATGATCTAGAATATAACCCAGATGGAACCAAGAAGTTGTGTTGCTATAACCAAACAACCCGGATGTTGAACCAGTTACCATGGTTTCGAACCAAAGAACAAAGGTTCAGAACCAAAAAACCCAGATGGAACCCAGGTTTAGAACCAGAGTGCTCGGATAGAACCTAATTGCATTCAGAATTCTCTTGACTTTTTATACCTTCAACGTATTTTTCAAATCATTTATTTATTTAGTATATTTATATATAAGTTATCTAACTTTCGTTTCCGGAATGCAATTTTCCATTATTATACAAAAACAAATGTTTTAATCGAGTTTAAATACAATTCAGTCATCCCTTTTGTCCAATGTGAAATACCAATAAGACATTGTAGCAAGATCTGCTAACCCATCCGGAACACATGAGATCAACCCCGATTTTTGGCAGTATTCGTTGTACTCAGTATTTTCATCGATACTTTGATATATTATTTGTAAAACGCATCTGCTATTTCGACTTAAGAGTTAGAGTACTCGAGATAAAACTGTTGGCATACTTATACTAGATCAAAACAGTGGTACACTCAACTTGTTTTTGTTGTACTTATCTCTACAGATAGGTGCTATCCTAACTTGTACAGCTCGTTAACTTAATGACCGGATTTGATGACGGTTGAAAGTTTTGTTTGAACATGGTTTATGACTGCTTCAACCTGTCATAAAACATAATTCTAGTTAACGTTAATAGCAGACTTCTTCCTAGACCTGCTTTAATGGCTGTCTGAAAAGTTAATTTATGACAGGTTGAATATTGAAGTTTATTCTGGACAATATTTACTTTTCTACAACACGTCCTACATAAAATTGAACTTGAAAGCAGGTCTGCTTTTAAGCGAAGTCACTGATCTTACCGATAACAAAGTTATTTTAGTATTAACCTCTGCAAGAAGAAATCAATATGATTCTAAGTCAACCATTAAACAGGCCCACTATGATTATATGATTATAAAGTTGCATTTGAGTATCATTAGATAAGTGTAGCAACAAGTTTATAATGGTTTATTCATAGCACCGATTAAAAAGCAGACTGCCTCATGACTGAAATAACATATCTTTAAGAGAAGTAGACATGTCTGCTGGACTGGTCAACATCAGACATGTTCATAGGTCTTGTTCACCCGAGCTGTCAAGTTGATCTGTCCTGGTGGGCAGTAGAAAACTAGATCTTGTATGAAATGTATGAAAAGAGGAAGTTAATTTAAAAAAAGCATTTTCCAAGTTAACTTTTGTACAGATTAGTACTGACCCAAATTAAATTTTCAGTATGTCTGAATCAATATAAATTGCCCTATACTTTTTCTTCGGATATTTTCAGTTATGTGTGTGCTGTGTCCTTGTCTATTGTTCATCACTTTTCCTCACAAGGAAACACACACATAAGTATGTTTAAACCTAATTATTTATGTTTATAATAGATCTTTCATTTACTTGTAGTGATGACAAGTGATATGAATAGACCGGTTCCGAAAAGCAGCCGTAGTGACAGTATTGACGGTAAGTAAATTTTATTATAATCAAGAATATAATAGGTAGATATTCAGATTGTTGTTTTTGTAAGTCTATTTAAAGGATTTTATACAAATGTTAACATTTCAACATCGGCGTTTAAAATTGTATTTACATTTCAAGAAAATGCTTTTACAAAGTTAACTTTCATTGATATAATGCTAAATCAATGTTGACTGCAATAACATTTTTGAGTAATGGTATTTGATTAGTCAATGTTATCAACCGACTATAATACAATCCATCCTGACATCAAAATATTTCTTACTATGCAGCTATATAGAGACAATTTCGTGTATAAAAGAGGACAACTGTCAATCTAATTTGATGAGAACAAAATCTTGTAGTTACTTGGTCTAATTTAGCAGTGATTTGTATCATAATATCTTTCCTCGTGAATACCTTACAGCTTCCTTAATCGCCGATGCTGCAATGTTTAATGTTATAACACAATTTTAGCGTCTTTGACATACTTTATCTTTTTATTCGGATACTTGCGGTTATCTTCTCCAAGTTCAACGGGAACATTAGAATGATCTAGAATATAACCCAGATGGAACCAAGAAGTTGTGTTGCTATAACCAAACAACCCGGATGTTGAACCAGTTACCATGGTTTCGAACCAAAGAACCAAGGTTCAGAACCAAAAAACCCAGATGGAACCCAGGTTTAGAACCAGAGTGCCCGGATAGAACCTAATTGCATTCAGAATTCTCTTGACTTTTTATACCTTCAACGTATTTTTCAAATCATTTATTTATTTAGTATATTTATATATAATTTATCTAACTTTCGTTTCCGGAATGCAATTTTTCATTATTATACAAAAAAAAAATGTTTTAATCGAGTTTAAATACACAGTGTAGATACTATTCTGTACGCTATCCGGAAGTCGCGATTTTCGAAGCGAGAACTTTTCGGATCACATTTTAAATTTGATGGGTATACTGAATTAAACGGTAAGTTGATCATCTGTACATTGCTTAATGATTAATTCAGCCGACATCGATATTCTCAAATGGTTTAGAATTAAATTCCGCACATTCATTATTCGTATCGTTGCCTTAATCAAGAAATTTTCAAGTGCATCACTAAGAAAAATCAGTCGGCGAACCTAAAAACAATCTTGTTACCCTCTTAGTGTACATATTAAAGTAAAAACCTGACTTAATTAACTAAATGAAGTATATTTCAAGTGGTGGTAAAAGTTTCAACCAGATCTTTGAAGACAGAAATAAGAAAATTACACTTGTTAGAATTTCTCACTGTACGATCAGTCTCGCTTGTATATTTTAAAACTGTATGATCAGTCTATATGTCACTGTATTCTAGTGGTGATTTCAAAGTTATTTACGATACATTAGAAGGTGGCATTTTTCTAAATAACACAAATATATTTCAATACATTCACATCCTGAAAACTTATGAAACATGTTTTAGTTTGATAGGGTGCACTCGACTTACTACATTAAGAATAAGGATGTTTAAATGTTGCTAAAATAAGAGGGAGGTTTGATGTATACTAGTATATAAGTTTCAGAAATGTCCTCCGTTATACTTAAAATTGTACAAACACACAGATTTAGTTGTTATATAAAAATGCATGTATTTACACACATTCGAGGCCGTACCGTAGCCTATAATTGATCACAGTTCCTTCACTTTGATTAAGATGTAGAGCTATCTCTTTGACACTCAATTGTACACCACTTTGTCAAGCGGGGGTTATAGTGATAAAGAAGTCCGTCTTTCCGTTCGTCCGTTGGACCGGTACAGTATGTTTCGCTGGTTTTGTAAGCGCATCTCCTCATTAACCACTTAATATACATTGGGGGTTCCGGACATTTTTAAATGGAGAGGGGGTCCAATCCAGGAGAAAAGGGGATTCCAAATATATGTTCCCATACAAATGCATTGATAGTTAAAAAAGGTTTCCAACTGCCGGATCCCCTTTTTTTGAATCCGTCACTGATATAACTATTAATTAATCTTATTTGGTTTCCTTATCATAAATGATAACGACTGTATTGAGCACCGTCCATTTCGAATTTTAGTAAAAATCTTTTATGGGGTTACTTTAAATAAGATACGGACTTGAACATTGCATTATATGGGGCACCCATCAGGTATTTCCAACACCTCCTAAACCAATTATTAAAGTTTTCTGAAATTGTTCCATTTTTACTCGATTAATGAATTATATATAAACCTTCTATTTTTGTAAACTTACCAAAATTATATCACATGAATTATCCCCCTACGCAAAGCTGTCTTTATCCATTTTTTGTTATATGAAAAGAGACAGGCTTGATTTATGTTATCATCAATTGGTCAACGGCGGACGGTATAAATAATCTTTAAAAATGTAATAGCTAAACAGATAACTGTAACGATACACTATTACAAAGTCCACAAGCGAATCATGTATTACTTTTTAGGCATTTGATTTTAAATAAGACTGATGGCACAAAAATGCAATTATTTTGCCGTCTAAAAAATTCATCAGAAATATATTTAAATTGTCTGATGAAAGTAATTACACTTATAGTTCCCTGGATAGTTCATAATATCAAATATACACATATATACCTTCAAATTGCTGTTGTTTTTTCTTCAAAATCACAACTGGTCATACAGTCAAAAAATCTGAAATCGCTTCTAGAATACAGTCAGTTCTAGACTGATCGTACAGTAATTTATTTTAGGATCCTCAAGGAAAACATATTTTTTATGGGAAATACGGATATTCTACTTAAATACAAAAAGAATATTGAAACAGTTTATATTTAACTGTAAACTGATGCACATACTTGCAATAAAAGATTATTTGCTTTGTACTTCGAGAGCAAAATTGTCCATCGATTTCATTTTTTTCTACCAAGTTGATGTGATGCACACGTATATTTTATATTCTTATGCATGTTTTTGTTACAGTTACTCATATTTATGATGCTATATATACCTCGAAGATGTTCAAAGCACTTTGTAGATATAGCAGTAAACAAATGATGAGAAAAGTTACCGTAGGCAAAACCGTCCTGTTAGCCAGTTAGAAATCATCGCTTCGTAAATCGCGACTTCCGGATAGCATACATAATAGTATCTACACTGTGAAATACAATTCAGTCATCCCTTTTGTCCAATGTGAAATACCAATAAGACATTGTAGCAAGATCTGCTTACCCATCCGGAACACATGAGATCAACCCCGATTTTTGGCAGTATTCGTTGTACTCAGTATTTTCATCGATACTTTGATATATTATTTGTAAAACGCATCTGCTATTTCGACTTAAGAGTTAGAGTACTCGAGATAAAACTGTTGGCATAATTATACTAGATCAAAACAGTGGTACACTCAACTTGTTTTTGTTGTACTTATCTCTACAGATAGGTGCTATCCTAACTTGTACAGTTCGTTAACTTAATGACCGGATTTGATGACGGTTGAAAGTTTTGTTTGAACATGGTTTATGACTGCTTCAACCTGTCATAAAACATAATTCTAGTTAACGTAAATAGCAGACTTCTTCCTAGACCTGCTTTAATGGCTGTCTGAAAAGTTAATTTATGACAGGTTGAATATTGAGGTCTATTCTGGACAATATTTACTTTTCTACAACACGTCCTACACAAAATTGAACTTGAAAGCAGGTCTGCTTTTAAGCGAAGTCACTGATCTTACCGATAACAAAGTTATTGTGGTATTAACTTCTGCAAGAATAAATCAATATGATTCTAAGTCAACCATTAAACAGGCCCACTATGATTATATGATTATAAAGTTGCATTTGAGTATCATTAGATAAGTGTAGCAACAAGTTTATAATGGTTTATTCATAGCACCGATTAAAAAGCAAACTGCCTCATGACTGAAATAACATATCTTTAAGGGAAGTAGACATGTCTGCAGGACTGGTCAACATCAGACATGTTCATAGGTCTTGTTTACTCGAGCTGTCAAGTTGATCTGTCATGGTGGGCAGTAGAAAACTAGATCTTGTATGAAATGTATGAAAAGAGGAAGTTAATTTAAAAAAAGCATTTTCCAAGTTAACTTTTGTACAGATTAGTACTGATCCAAATTAAATTTTCAGTATGTCTGAATCAATATAAATTGCCCTATACTTTTTCTTCGGATATTTTCAGTTATGTGTGTGCTGTGTCCTTGTCTGTTGTTCATCACTTTTCCTCACAAGGAAACATACACATAAGTATGTTTAAACCTAATTATTTATGTTTATAATAGATCTTTCATTTAATTGTAGGGATGACAAGTTATATGAATGTCAGCCATAGTGACAGTATTGACGGTAAGTAAATTTTATTATAATCAAGAATATAATAGGTAGATATTCAGATTGTTGTTTTTGTAAGTCTATTTAAAGAATTTTATACAAATGTTAACAATTCAACATCGGCGTTTAAAATTTTATTTACATTTCAAGGGAATGCTTTTACAAAGTTAACTTTCATTGATATAATGCTAAATCAATGTTGACTGCAATAACATTTTTGAGTAATAGTATTTGATTAGTCAATGTTATCAACCGACTATAATACAATCCATCCTGACATTAAAATATTTCTTACTATGCGGCTATATAGAGACAATTTCGTGTATAAAAGAGGACAACTGTCAATCTAATTTGATGAGAACAAAATCTTGTAGTTACTTGGTCTAATTTAGCAGTGATTTGTATCATAATATCTTTCCTCGTGAATGTTTTACAAGTGAAAGTTTTAACTAGCTATAAAACCATGTTTTATGAGGCTGTCATCCAAGTGACAGGTTTAGCTATTTCTGATATTTTTATGCGGCTATATAAATAAGCATAATAAAGTGCAAATATGGTCAGTTTTGGTTGATGCGGTGAAGTAATTTTGTTGTTCGAGTCAGCCTGACTAATCCAAACTACAAAAATTTTGTTGTGAATCAATATTGTTAACATAAAAACGACATGCTGACACTCTTACTTGATGTGGACAATATTTTGTAGACATTGTGTTCCAATATTGCTAGCGTTTGTATTATACAATTCATCCTTCCATACAAAATATTACTGAATTCGTCTGCGGATATATAGATTTACATAATAAAGTGCAAATATGGTCAGTTTTGGTTGATGCTGTAAAACAATTTTGTTGTATGAGTCAGCCTGATGTATCAAAATTACTGAAATTTTGAAACGTAAATTGATATTTCAGGAATAAAAATTATGGCTTGAATTATCTCATCATAGTTCTCAATTCCATTACAAAAGAAATATTATATTTAAAGGATCATTCAACCCTGATTCTTAACTATTCAATTTTGACTACTCTAACTAATACCAACTGACCCAAATGGTATGACATGTTAAAATTTAAATGTAAAATTACATGCGAACTCCAGAAAATATGGCGAAATTATAAGGAACACAATATTTGTGTAACATGTGTAAGTTAGGCAGCCAGTTTCAATAAATTTTAAACACAAACACATTTTACAGTAGCACTGGACCATTTTATGTTTCACATGTTTTGTTCGAATATCGTTGTGAGGTCGTCGTTATTCAACCATCTCTTCAGTAAGTTGAGTAGCAGTTATATTTCAATTGTAAATGACAGGTATATGCCAGGTTTTGTAAATTTTTCTTTGATATTATAAACACTTTGTTATCAACATTTCACGAACTTTTATCCATTTTCAATGTTAACACGTGAGTGAATATTTTGCTTTGCGAGAAAGTGTCCCCATCTTTAATTTCGATAATAAATGCTATCACGTTGACGTAAATATTTCAAAATGTATTTTGATCGATTCGGACGTATGTTTAATTATCTGTACATTTTTTGAAGACGTGTTAGTTTTATCTTTACGTAACGTTCTTATTTTGCAGGTGGAACACAACACCGAATACCGTTCGACATAGATGTAAGTTTCTAAAATATAAATTAGACAAATCTTGTAAAACAGTTCTACTATTTATATTTACGGTTTACATTACAAAGAGTTTGTTGTAATTTGCAATTAACGCTGTAGGCAAAACATATGATTATCCATTTTATAAGTAATATAGTGTGGAAGTGACCCTTTACGATATATATGGGGTCAGTCTATTTCATATGAGGTGAGAGCGAAGCAATATATATCTTATTAGGTCACTAGAACACTATGTAAATAATGTATCTTACCTACGACATTTGCATATGGTATTTAAACTTGTGGCCATTCAAAGTGATCAAGTCTTTAATGCCGTTAGAATTATGATTCTACTTCCATTGGTCATCAATGTCTTCGTTTGTTGAAACCTTTCAGGTTTTTTCCCCGTGTTGTTTTTATAAAGGGACGTAACACCACTTATAACCGTGTATTAATAAGCCCCGACTACTAAACTAGTATGGTTGCTTTTAACCAATCATATTCCTAGAAATGTATAGTAGGTACGATAATGTTAGATATATACCGACATACGATATCAGCCAATTGTGATAGAACCAAGAAGTTGTAGACATAAACAAATAATTTTAATGCAATTATTTTGTAACAATTGTTCTGATTGGATGACAGCAAGCGTAAACTTCTCTATCTCCTTGTCTGTAACTAAGGAAGCCGACATTTTGAATTTCGGAATGTGTTGACATGTTATTTCTACAATAATAAACAAAAAACTCACTTGTTGCGCCTAAAAAAAATTTCTTTTTATCAAAACTTATTACATTTTGAAGCGGCAGAAAAGCCAGAAAACGCCCGGTGTTTATGTTTGACGCCGGAAGCATACATATGACGTCACCTAGTGTAGGGACCAAAGAAGATAACAACTTTTCGCGGAATTTTCTTTATTGAAGATTTTACACTGAAATAATGATTGAAATTTAATTATGAACTTGTTTTGCATTAGAATAGAGATAACTGTATTGTATTTGAAGCTTTGCGGACGTCCATCGGTAGTTTTACTGTCGCAAATACCAGTTTACCTTTCTCCGCTCCGCGTCGCCAGGTAAACTAAATTTGCGACAGTAAAACTACCGATGGACGTCCTTAAAGCTTCAAATACAATACAGTTATCTCTTAATTGCTGGAACATAAGTCGAGTATTACCAAAATAGAAGCCAATAAGGTCCGTGTATATCTGTGTAACACACAAGAAGTAAACGTATCAATCAGTTTATTATTTACATTGGTAATTGAATATGTACAACAAATAACAGTTCAGAATGTTAGTAAATGTTCAACTTAACTCATCTGGTTCAGTAACAACTAATCGTCCTTTTTTGAATCTGCCACACTCTTTCGTCCTGACGACAATCTCCAACTTCCGGTCTGACTAATCACCGATCTAGTCTGATAACGTAACAAACACAATAACGTACCATATAACATTGTCCTCCTCTATGTTAGACACGTCCTCGTGTCTATATGAATAAAACAATTTCTTGACACAACAAAAATATATACACATGTTCAAAATATTTCAATTGTCATAACATATAACTGTCCTTAAGTTAATCAATTCCATCGCCAAGCACAAAGTCTTCAAAGTATTTTGATTTTTTGCCGATTCCTTGATGAACGTCGCAAAGCAGTTCCGGTTGTCTCTTCTGTATCATCCATATGAGTTTCTTCAACGATTGGTGTTGTTTCGTTTGCTAAATTCCCATTGTCTGTAACGGCGTCTTCCCTCTCCTCTTCGGATAAATCCTCAACCTGCTTTTCTCTTAAACTATTGTTTGTTTCATCCTCATCTTCATTTGAAACATCTTCATTCAATCTTTCCTCCCTGTTGTTGGTAATCGGAGATGCTGGGGGAGTAGGTTGAAAGTTTATATCTAATCCTCTAAACGGCTGACGGTTTGCAGGTTGTTCTTCTTCGTCAACATCCGTACAGATATCATCTCCTGTTGTGTTTATCTCATGTTGGTTATTTCTCTTCTGTATTACACACTTTTTCAGTTTGTTAAAATGAACAACTTTTCTCATGCTAGTGTTGTCTAACTGTATTCTATACGCTAGGTCTGAAATCTTCTTTTTTTATTGTATATGGACCTTTCCACGGACGATTTGACTTGGGCGATCGTCCCTTCTTAACTCGAGGATCATAGTACCAAACTTTGTCACCCACATCAAACGCTTCACCGAATGCCTTCCTGTCATAGTGATCTTTCATTGTTTTTTGTGACAGTCCTAGATTTTCCCTTACTACTTCGTATGCCTGTAAAAACCTCTCCTTAGTCCTTGCTACATATTCACTGGCATTTTTTGCAGTGCTGCCATCAGGCAACTGATACTGAACATCCAGTGGAAGTCTTAGTTCCCTTCCAAAAAGAACATAAGCCGGGGAAAACTTTGTAGATTCATGTTCACTAGTTCTATACCCCATCATCACTTTTTGTAGGTGAACATCCCAGTCTCTTTGATTTTCTTTGACGTACTTGCTGAGCATAGAGAGCAGTGTTCTATTGAATCTCTCAACTTGACCGTCTGATTGAGGGTGGTAAGTAGTCGTCCTCGTTTTATCAATTCCTAGTACCTTACATAGTTCGGATATCAGTCGAGACTCAAATTCAGGCCCCTGGTCACTATGCAACTGGAATGGTGCACCAAATCTACTTATAAACTGATCAATGAGGATTTCGGCGATCACAGGAGCTGTGTGATTCTTTAAAGGGAAAGCCTCTGCCCACTTAGAGAAATAATCTCCAATTACCACAATAAATCTGTTCCCTTGATCCGACATAGGCACTTCCAATATGTCTATTGCTATTTTCTCAAATGGAGCTCCAGAATAATGTGGTTGTAACGGCGCTTTAGCTGTTCTACTCGGATTCTTCCTTGTTACACATTCAACGCAGTTAGCGACATAATTTTCAACGTCACGCCTCATTCCAAACCAATAAAATCTTTCAGAAACTTTTTCAAATGTTTTTGACACTCCCAAATGTCCCCCTAGTGGGCTAGTATGAAGGTTGTATAGGATTTCATTTACTAATTTACGTGGTACAACCATCTTCAATTTATATTCTTCTTTCCTTGCATTTTCCCATCTTATATATAACATTTCATTGTGTAATACCAATTGGTCAAACTTGCTCCACAAGTCCTTAACCACGGGACTTTTCCCTTCAACGTCACGGAATTCTGGTCGTCTATTTCCAATGTCCCAAGACAAAACCATATAAATGTCTTTGTCTTGTTCCTGTTGCGTTTTCTGGAAACTATCATTTGATGACTGCTCTCTTAACGTGGATGACGTATCAGTGATTCTAGAGCTGCAACATGCTGTTCCAGAACCAGCTGATGTATCATTCTTAATCACTAATTCTTGTTGTCTCCTCGACGTATCATTCTGTACATAACAAAATTGCCTATTTACAGCAGAGTTAATATTCTCATCATTACCACACTGGTGGCAAGGTATTCTAGACATTCCGTCCGCATTTCTATGACGTTTACCTTCTCTGTGTTCTATAGAAAATTCATACTCTGATAACTGTGTGATCCACCGAGCAGTCTGACCTTCCGGTTCTTTCATTGAGAAAAGCCATTTCAGTGCTCTGTGATCTGTTCTTGCACGAAATTTCTTGCCATACAGATAATGACGATATTTAATGAAAAACACTAATGCTAGAAGCTCTTTTCTCGTAGTACAGTAGTTCCTTTCAGACTGCTCAATGTTCGACTCGAATAAGCTATAACGACTTCCTTTTTCATTCTGGATCTGTGAGAGGACAGCGCCTATACCAAAATCACTTGCATCAGTATCAACTATGAACTCACAGTCACTGCGCGGAAAAGCTAAAATAGGTGCCGTCGTTAGTCTCCTCTTCAACTCCAAGAATGCATCTTGGCATCGATCATTCCAAATAAATAGTGTATTTTGTTGAGTCAATTTATATAATGGTGATGCAATATCTGAAAACTTTGCAACAAATCGTCTATAATACGAGGCGAATCCTAAAAATTGCTGAACCTCTGTGGCAGATTTTGGAGGAGTCCAGTCCTTAACAGCTTTGATTTTTGCTTCATCGGGTTCAATACCTTTTTCTGAAATTACATGACCTAAACAATTAATTCTTGATTTCAAAAGGTGACATTTGGAAGGTTTTAACTTCAAGTTCGCTCCTCGAATTCTTTCGATTACCTCCTTGAGTCTGACTAAATGTTCATCGAAAGTGTGACTAAAGATGATGATGTCATCAAGGTAAACTAAACACAGGTCCCACTGTAATCCCGCCAGAACTGTTTCCATCAGTCTCTGAAAAGTGCTAGGTGCCCCACAGAGTCCAAAAGGCATGACATTAAACTCGTAAAGTCCCCAGTTGGTTGTAAACGCACTCTTCTCTCTGCTTTGAGCATCTAATTCTATCTGCCAGTAACCACTAACTAAATCAAGAGAAGAGAATAATTTTGCCCCTGCAAGAGCATCCAACGTCTGGTCTATCCGTGGTAAGGGGTATGCATCCTTTTTAGTGATTGAATTTATCCGGCGATAATCAATACAAAACCTGGTACTACCATCCTTTTTAGGCACTAAAATCACAGGAGCTGCCCAAGGGCTACATGATGGCTGAATAATCCCATCCTGTAACATGTTGTCGACGTGATCTTTGATTTCTTTCTGCTTGTGTATAGGCACACGTCTTACCCCTTGTCGCAGGGGACAACTACTCCCTGTCTCAATGTGGTGTTTCACCAACGAGGTTCGACCAAGATCAGCTGGTCCTTTTGAAAAAATGCTGCTATATTCCTCTAACAGGGAATTGAGTCTTCCTTTTTGTTCAAGATTTAATGAACAATCAACATGCATATTATCAACTGTGTTCCTGATGCAAGTACAAACCGTAGAACTGTTTACCGCACCACAAACACCCTTGTCTTTATCAAAGTCCTCATCAATCGTAGAGAAAATCCCTAGAGTAGTGTGTTTGTAGATTGTCACATCTTCACTTGAAAAATTCGCTACCTTTAATGGTACAGTCAAGTTTTGGGACGTTACAAGGCTTCGCGCTAACAGTACAGGTTTCTCATTTGTTTGCCTTTATTTTGATTCAATTATACCGACATAATTTGTCGTCATAATCTCTCCTCTGCCCTTAGCAACAAGTGTTCCGTCAATAATCTTTTCATGTCCAGCAGGAATTATTTCTGTTTTTGCAGATTTTATGTTACACGCAAGGTTAGCGTTTCCTTTTTTTAAATAAATATTTGTTGTTTTAGTTTTCAATGCCATGGTATCAAAATCAATTATCAATTTATGGGCCCTCATAAAATCAACCCCAAGGATGCACTCCTGTGCCAGGTCCCTAGCTCCTAAAACTAACTGTATTCCCACTTCCTGTCTTATACAAATACTTAGTTGTGTTTTCCCTAGTATGTCAATAGGTTCACCATTTGCTGATACGACCTTGTGCTGTTCCCTTACTAACTCAAGTGTACTAGGTACATTAGTGCTACTACCTGCTGCACACCTGTACCTATCACTCGTGCACAAGTTACTGCGTAAGGTCTCCCACAAAGCTTCGCTTATCAGTGTATAAACTGAGTCGGTATCGACTAACATATCCACAAGTCTTCCTTCAATCTTCCCACTACAAACAATTGACAGTCCCGTGCTAAAACAGTCAGTTTCTACCTTGTCTTCATCCAAAGGATAATTTCTATCAGGGTCCAATATTTTGGCTGATGTGTGACCCTTCACATCAGCCTGTTTTAGTTTCCCGGATTCTGGTTGCAATCTATGCTCATGTGCCCAGGTCTCCCACATGTCCAGCATACACCAGGTTTCCCGCGCTGTCCCGTCTGTCTATTCTTATGGCATTCTCTGCTTGTATGGCCAAAATCATAACAAGTCCAACATTGCAAGTCCTTTTGATTTCCTCCTCGCTGCCCTCGACCATAGCCTCCTCTTCCACGTGGCTGATATCTAGAAGAAACTGTTGTTCTTTCTTTATCCTCTTTCATCAGTTTCATCATTTCTGTCATCAGACCAATAAGCTCGTCTGTTTTAGACGGGTTGATACTTGCACATGCACCTGTTTCTTCTGTCATCGTGGCCAAAATTTTCTGTTCTGGTGCAGTATTTGTATCCTTAACGTCTTTCTCCACTGCTTCCCACTCTAACGTCATTCTTATAGCTTCATCAAGCGTTTTCGGATTGGCATGTCTTACTTTCAAAGCTAATTCTGTCTTATCTAGGCCCCTTAAAAACTGATCCTTGGCCAATTCGTCTCGGACATTATTTGACAAAGATGGATATGCCTTACGTGCCAGAGTTCTAATTGAATTACCCATTTCCAAATATGTTTCCGAAGGTTTCTTCCTCCTTTCCATAAACTCTGATTTATAAAGATCTGGCCTTGTAGTTGTGTCAAACCTTGCAGTTAGTTCTGCTTTTAATTTAGTCCAATCTTTCTTAGTGTCATCATCCAGATCGCTTAAAACCTTACCTGCCGTTCCTTTCAATCTAACTATAATGAATTTACATTTTAAGCCATCATTCCAGTCGTTCAATGATGAGCAGCTTTCAAACTGAAATAGCCAATCTGTCCATTCTTCTTCACCAGTAAAGACATCTGGCATAACAATTGGTCGTTTTGTTTTTGCGCCCTGCTGTACTTCGTCTCCATTCTCCGCCATTATTATAATTCTTCAAAAAATATCTAGGTTAAGTTTGTCTTTGGAACAATATAAAATAACAAATTATGGTTCAGATATATTTATAATGAAATTCTTTTTTATATAAATATATATGTATAATCACAAGGTTCTATTCAACAAAACTTGACTACAATGCATGAGCTACCACCTGCTGCTCAACATGTATCAAGAAAACAAACAATAATTCTTAACACCTTAACTGAACATAAAAACTTATTACCAAAAGGATACAAAATAGCATTTATAGTTTTACATTAATTGTCCTCTCTTAAAATCCCAGGAGTCTTCCCTGTCACTATCCTCTGACTGTGAATGTTCTACAACCGAACTGCCAGCTATTATGTCATCTGACGATTGTGCAGCCTCCGCTTTTGTATAACCAATTTCAGCTCTGATAGCTAATATTAACTGTGAAAACCACTTTTGTTTAATAGCCGAAGTACCATGTATTCCGTCATACAATTCTCGAAAATCGTTTTTATATACTTTTTGATACTTTTTACCTCGTTTTACTTTTCCAAGCCTGCAAACTGATCTGTGACAAGAAATTGTGCGACAGCCTTTTAAATGTCCTGACTGTTTTTCACAATTTCCAAAAATTATTTTTTCATTTAACAGTTCAACTTCCTTTTCTAAATCCTTTTGAAACTTCAGCAGATCATCGTCCGATATCTCTGAAACTGTCAACTTCTTATTCTCAAAACAGTGTTTCTTATATTTCTTAAAACTTATTGGTGGCACAGTTATAAAACCAACTAGAGCATTTGGTATTTTCTCTTTAACAGCTGCTTTAAATTCTAATATCTTCTCGTATATTTCAAGACCTTTAGCACCTGAATATACTAGCTCACGTTCCCTGTTTTTATTTTTAATAAATTTTGTGAAGTCGTTTATCCCAATTGCAACTTTTACGATTATTGGGAGACATCTATTTGTGTCCACACTATTTAGTCTTTGTAAGAAAACGTCCTTTAATTCATTTACTGTGGCTCCACGGACAATACAATATTCTTTTTTAAAGTCAGGTGGCTGTTCAAATATTCTGTTACTGTCAAAATTGTTACCACGTGAATCAGTCACAATAAACGCTAGTGGCCCGATTGGCGCTCCATCCACACCGCTGTCACCACTGTAACACACAAGAAGTAAACGTATCAATCAGTGTATTATTTACATTGGTAATTGAATATGTACAACAAATAACAGTTCAGAATGTTAGTAAATGTTCAACTTAACTCATCTGGTTCAGTAACAACTAATCGTTCTTTTTTGAATCTGCCACACTCTTTCGTCCTGACGACAATCTCCAACTTCCGGTCTGATTAATCACCGATCTAGTCTGATAACGTAACAAACACAATAACGTACCATATAACATCTGCGTCCAATCGTTTTTCGTTTTGAAATATCAAAAACAAAAAAACAAAAAACGAAAGTGTTTTCGTTTTTCGTTTTTGATTTCTCAAAAACTAAAATCGAAAAATGAAAGTGTTTTCATTTTTCATTTTTCACTTCACAAAAACAAAAAAACGAAAAACGATTGTATTAAATTTATCTTTCCCCATCACTGTTTAATTGTCATTCAAAAAATGACAATGTTGTCATTTGTCATTCATTTAAAGGTCGTTAAAGTATACATGCACAGCGGTTGTCAGATTAATACTACTTTAATCGAAGATAATGTCGACGGATGCAAAAATCTTTAGCAATCGGAACAATAAGGGTGCGTGAACTTTAATTTTAAGTTTGGAGAGGTTAATCTAAAATGATAATACAGAAGCGTAACTAGCCTCTTTTACAAATAAAGCAAACTGTATATTGTTGGCGAGGGAAGGCCTCAAGAACCCCAGAAGAACTGGAAAAAATGATACAAAATCTTTCAGACCCTTTTTTTATCTAAAGCGCAAGTTTTGTTTTATCTATTTTATTATGTTTGGTCTCGGAGCAAAATATATAGATACAGTGTAAGACTTTTAGTATTTACATGTATGAACAATATCAAAAGACATATGTAGGATGAAGAAAAAAATAATGTTATCCACAAAGTCAAGTGTGTGGCTATTGTTAGTTTAAACATATTTATTAATAGTGGATTGGAAACTTTCTCCCCGGAATGGGGATCGAACCAGGAACTTATGTTTTGTAGTCCGATGCACTAGTCTATGTTACTTTTGTATAATGAGGATCAATGGTCTAGTTCCTCGTTGAAGACCCTCCAGCTCCTTTCAAGATGAAGAACAGGAATAAAAGCCCTGTTCATTAATAATTTGTATTTTTTCTATATATTGTGTGCGATTTTGTCCCGTGTACATTTACTTCACATCTCTTTATTTTCTATTTAGGACCTAGACACGGCTCAATGCTAGTTTAGCCTTCCAATGTTAAAGGTCATATGTTTTTTTTTTAAATTATTTGATGCCGTGGGATTTGGATTTTTAGCTTTAATGTAAACCCTGTCCGGTTTTTAACTTGTATTTACATCAAAGATAGCCAGTTTTGTGTTCTGTAATATACTGTTACAGTTTAATTTTACATGTCCGGTAGCATCGTTACTTCTCAAAACATCTCCCGAACAATATCTGGACATCGGTGTCGTGGGCATGTACAATTGCCAAACCACACATGAACGTTCTTTAGTCCTCGTACATCTATTCCAACTTAAAGTCT
This sequence comes from Mytilus galloprovincialis, assembly GCF_965363235.1. Lineage (NCBI taxonomy): Eukaryota > Metazoa > Mollusca > Bivalvia > Mytilida > Mytilidae > Mytilus > Mytilus galloprovincialis. The sequence goes on from NC_134848.1 coordinate 65,383,202, forward strand.
TTTTGAGTCTACGACAAGCAGAACATGATATTTTATACCATTGAATATTGAAGCCATAGTCATGAAGATCGATTACTTCATTGGTGTTCCGTTAACGTAGCCGCAGAACAAAAACACGAGAGCTACTTTTGATTATTTCTACAATTTTAAGTAGTTTTCCACTCACAAACACAATAATATTTTCAACATTTATTAAAAAAAATGTGTTTACACTTTTTTACTTTTACGTTGTTTTAAAATATGAATTTGACTTGAATTTGGGACCCCGCTAACATGTTTAACCCCGCCACATTCAAAATGTATGTGCCTGTCCCAAGTCAGAAGCCTGTAATTCAGTGGTTGTCGTTTGTTTATGTGTTACATTTTTGTTTTTCGTTCAATTTTTGTGCATAAATAAGGCCGTTAGTTTTCTTGTTTGAATTGTTTTACATTGTCATGTCGGGGCCTTTTATAACTGACTATGCGGTATGGGCTTTGTTTATTGTTGAAGGCCGTACGATGACCTATAATAGTTGATATTTTCTGTGTTATTTTGGTCTCTTGTGGAGAGTTGTCTCATTGAAAATCATACCACATCTTCTTTTTTTATATTTATATGAGTATATTAAATAAACATGTACAAAAATGTATATACCAAGCTAAGTCAGTTTATATTTTGTTTTTCGTCTGACTATACAAAAGGCGAGAAGAGCTACTTTGGTTGATCAAGTTGACTGATAAGCTGTCTATATAAAGTAATGGGACAATGCATGGCATGAAGACATCACCAAATCACCGTATGCAATACTCAAAAAGACATCCAAAGCTTACCATATAGTCATCAACTACCCACCAACAGGCCGTGAGCTTTGGTAGGCTCTTACCTCAAATCCAAGAGCACAGCAAAATGTCAAAATATTCTATTCAAATTGGGTGACCTGGGAGAAAAACATTGAAATTTTCCAAAGAAATACACACATCCCTCAACTTTTAATAAGGAGATTTGGTATTAATGCAAATGAGTCAACTATCCCACAAAGTTCAAATGTAGTGGATGTGAGCAATTATATATAGGCAACCATATAATCTTCAACAATGAGAAAAAACATACGGTATTGTCGGCTACAATAGTCCATGAATTGAAAAATATGAAACAGTTCAATTGAGAAAAATAACGGCCTATTTTAAAACAACATGAATTACAAAAAACACATATAAAAGACATCAACAAACGACAACCACTGAACTACATGCTCCTGAGTTGGAGCAGGCACATGCAATATATTGTGGCGTTTAACATGCTTGTAAACAGCTGGGACAGTGTTGTTACAGCACAGCATAAGAACAAACTATAAAAATCAGTGGAAAAGGGCTTAACGCATGAGATCGATACAGAACAGAAGAGAAAAAAAGGTCTAACAAAAACACATACCGAATGTGGCAGGGTATTTTTACCTCGTTTTCAAACAATCAAAGTACTGAAGTACTGAACATCGAATGACTGCAAGTTCTTTTGGATTGTCACAAGCACTTGTCTCTGAAAAAATCACATCTCTATACCTGAAAGTGAAATTAATGTACAAATATGATTTTTTTGGCCAAATATAGAGTTCTGACCCTCAATTCCACGGTCCACTAGACATGGAAAAATGATAGTGCGAGTGGGGCATTTATGTACTATGGACACATTCTTATTCAAATCCTTTATTAAAGAAGTCAGTAAATTTACTACAGATAATACTACATTTGTAAATTAGAAGAACTAATCTAATTAAAAGGTATATCTCTGATTTCGGTATACTTATGAGTATGAGAAAGTTAATAAGATTGTTGAACAAACGCGTTCAATTTTAGGATTTTATTCTTGTCAATTTTTCCGAGCAGAGCGAGTCGAAAACAATTAAATAGACGTCTTTCAAGCCAAAGATAATATGTTTGCTATACACACATATGTTTTATTAAACTTGGTAATCAATTATTAATCAAAAATACAGTCCTAGATAATAAACAATCATGAAATATTTGGTCTAGTAATAAAAAATCACACAAAAAAACAGTAGTTGTCGTTTGTTGGTGTCGTTCTCGCTTCTCGTTTTTTAGCTCACCTGGCCCGAAGGGTCAAGTGAGCTTTTCTCATATTTTGGCGTCCGTCGTCCGTCGTCGTCCGTCGTCTTAACTTTTACAAAAATCTTCTCCTCTGAAACTACTGATCCAAATTCAACCAAACTTGGCCACCATCATCATTGGGGTATTTAGTATAAAAATTGTGTCCGGTTACCTGGCCAACTTACCAAGATGGTCGCCATGGCTAAAAATAGAACATAGGGGTAAATGTAGATTTTGGCTTATATCTCAGAAACCAAAGCATTAAGAGCAAATCTGACATGGGGTAAAATTGTTTATTAGGTCATTATCTATCTGCCCTGAAATTTTCAGATGAATCAGACAACCTGTTGTTAGGTTGCTGTCCCTGAATTGGTAATTTTAAGAAAATTTTGCAGCTTTTGGTTATTATCTTGAATATTATAATAGATAGAGATAAACTGTAAACAACAATAATGTACAGCATTTTTTTTGGTACTTTTTGTATTGTATTGTATATTTGATATGTTTTTCTGGAATTTTTTTCTACTTAGTTATATAATGTTCAACTACGTTAAGTGTATCACATATGAAATTAATAAGACTGTAAAGCCAAAACTAGATAATGGTTAATTATTGTATCAATTTAACTTCTCTTAATGTAAATGGCTTTGGAAACGATTTTAAACGCAAATCCATGTTTCTTTGGTTGATAAAATTTCAAAGCGACATCATTTTCTTGCAAGAAACACACAGTATTGAATCATATGAAACTATATGGAAAAGGGAATGGGGTGGAGATATTTATTTTTCGCACGGGGAAACGAACTCTAAAGGTGTTGCTATTTTGTTTAACAGCTCAACAGATTATATATTAAAAGAAAAAAATGCAGATGAAAACGGAAGGTATCTGATTCTAACTGTTGAAATTGATAACACAGATTTTGTTTTTGTAAATTATTATGCGCCGACCAAAAATTTTGAAAATGATCAAATTGAATATATTGGAAAATTAAAGATTTTATTAAATGAAAAGTTAGATCAAAATCTTGTTTTGGGTGGAGATTTTAATACGATACTGAACCCATCTTTAGACAAAATGGGTGGTTCAAAATATAACACACTTGTCAAATATACGAGTAAATTAGAAGAGTTTATAGAAGAATTTGAGTTATGTGATATTTGGAGGACAAAAAATGTTGATTCTAGATTATATACTTGGCGTCAAAGAACCCCGCTTATACCATGTATACAATGTCGCTTAGATTTTTGGTTGATATCGATTTTTTTGTCAAGCAGTGTTACCAAAACATCCATTCTCCCGTCTATAAAATCTGATCATAGTCTTATCAAATTGACACTGTCAGTCGAAAACTTTAGTGAGAGAGGTCCCGGTTTCTGAAAATTCAACTCGGGTTTATTGACAGACAAGGATTATGTAGATATAGTCAAAAATACTTTATCAGATTGTGATAAAAAAATATCACAACTTAGAAAATAAAAATTTGAAATGGGATACCATGAAAAGTGAAATAAGAGGCGCAACCGTCAAATATTCCAAATATAAAAACATGAAATTGCGGGAAAGAGAGTCCAATTTAAAAAAACGACAAGACGAAATTCATAAAAATCTCTCTCGTACATATTTAGATAAAGATATAAATACACTTTTGATCGAATTAGATATTGTTAAAGACGATTTAGAGCAAATAGTAAACAATCAAACAAGGGGGGCTATTATACGATCACACGCCGAGCACTGCGAAGGTAATGAAAGAAATTCAAAATATTTCTTATCATTAGAAAAACGCAATTATAAAAATAAATGTATTAACGACATTGAAATTTTGTCACAAGAAAAAATTCTATACAAAGAGAGAAATTTCTACGAAAAGCTGTACTTACATGTATCAAAAGAAGACCCTGATAAATATTAAGGTGATTCTAACTTTTTCGATTTAAATTTTATTCCTAAGCTTACAGATCTGGAAAAGGATATATGCGATGCAGATATTTCAGAATCTGAGTGCGTTAAAGTTTTAAAAACATTTAAAAATAATAAAAGCCCTGGTACAGACGGGCTTACTGCTGAGTTTTACAAATTTTTCTGGATTGATATAAAAAAAATATGTTTTAGAAAGCTTTGAATATTCCTTCGAGACCGGAACCCTCTCAAAAGACCAAAGACGGGGTATACTGACACTTATTCCAAAGAAAGATAAAGATAGAACACTCTTGTCGAACTGGCGTCCTCTTTCTCTCTTGAATTTTGATTACAAATTATTAGCCAAAGTTATTGCGGAAAGAATGAAATTATTTCTTCCGAAACTTATAGATCCGGACCAGACGGGATATGTGGCTGGTAGATACATTGGTGAAAATCTACGACTCATTGCTGATATTATATATTGTTTACTGCTTTAAAGAATTATCCAGGGCTTATATTACTAGTCGATTTCGAAAAGGCGTTTGATACGCTAGAATGGAAATTTATTCAAAAGGCATTGGTTTGTTTTAATTTTGGTAGCAAGTTCCAGAAATGGGTCTCAACTTTATACTCAAATATATCTAGTCTTGTCGTAAATAATGGATTTAGTTCTAGTCCATTCAAAATTGAGAGAAGTGTTCGACAAGGGTGTCTTTGTCTCCTTTTTTATTTATTTTGGCCGTTGAACTGCTGGCAATAAGTATTCGTAAAAACAATCAGATATCTGGTATTAAGATTGGGGATACTGAAAAAAAAATTTCACAGTTGGCTGATGATACCACTTGTTTTTTGAAAGATGTATTTTCTGCGCAAATTTTATTAGATTCGTTTAATGATTTTGAGAAGTGTTCAGGGTTAAAAGTCAATTTTTCTAAAACCGAAGCAACATGGATTGGAAGAAATAAATTTAACAAAGAAGGTTCCCTTCCTATTAAATGGACAGATGGTTTTAAAACTTTAGGTTTAAAATTTAACGCTAGTATAGAAAGCAAACTACAAGCTTTCCAATATAAATTGTTACACAGAATAGCCTCACATAATTATCTTCTTGAAAAATATAAACTTTCATTAACTAATGAATGTGCCAGTTGTAAAGAAATAGAAACTATAGAGCATAAATTTTTTGAATGTACAGAAATAAAACGATTTTGGAGAGAATTTTCTAATTGGTGGTATTTAGTATTTGGAGTAAAAATATTTTTAAATAAAGACAGTGTAATTTTCGGTGTATTAAATTCTGATAACATAGTTTTAAATTATTGTATTCTACAGGCAAAGTATTCCATCAACTGTGCTAAGAAAACACAATTAGACAGACTGTTAATATATGTGCAAGCGTTTCTTAAATTTTTGAAAAGAAGGCTGGAGATATTAGAATATTTATATCTTTCTAAAGACAAATACGAGTCATTTGTCGACAGATGGGGAGGATTTATGGAATTTATTTAATTAAATTTATTTTTGATATGATCATATATATTTAATGTATTCCAAAGTATCCTTAAGAGGTATCATATACTGAGTATTCACATCATTTACTTGTAATTTTTTTACTATGTCTTATTCGTAAAATATCAATAGTATAACAATGCCATAAAAATATCATGTCATTCACTTATGTATTGTAAAAATGTATGTTTGCACTGTAGTTTGAACACCAAAAAGATCAATAAAAAATAAAAAAAAATAATGTACAGCAAAGTAAGACCTACAAATAAGTCAATATGACCAAAATGGTCAATTGACCCCTTAAGAATGTATTGCCCTTTATAGTCAATTTTTAACAATTTTCATAAATTTGTACATTTTTACAAAATATATTCCAATGAAACTACTAGGCTAAGTTCATTATAGATAGAGATAATTGTAAGCATAAGAAAATGTTTAGTAAAGTAAGATTTACGAACACATCACCATCACCAAAACACATAAACCAAGGTGAGCGACACAGGCTCTTTAGAGCCTCTAGTTATATATAGTTTAGACCTTTGGTTTTCCCGTTTGAATGGTTTTACACTAGTCATTTTGGGGGATCCTTATAACTTGCTATTCGGTGTGAGCCAAGGATTTGTGTTGAATAGGGTACTTTAACCTATAATAGTTTCCTTCTACACACTGTGACTTGAATTGAGAGTTGTCTCATTGGCACTCATACCACATCTTCTTATATCTATGTATCATTTCGATATGTTTAATTGGGGTCTGGAGCTGGCATGTCAGTTACTGTTAGTAGTTCTTTGTTACTTTATGAATCATATTCATTTTGTGTAGTTTCTTTTGTTTACTATTTTGTCCTCGGACTCGGATTTCTTTTAAACTGAGTTTTCTGTGCATATTGTTGTGTGTTTGTTTATTCTACATGAGCTAGATATAGTTGTATAGCGGTAGGGTTGAGATCTCACAAAGCATGTTTAGCCCGTCGTATTTTTGCGCCTGTCCCAAGACAGGAGACTCTGATCTTTGTTAGTTTTTTATGCGTTTTTTTTTTTATCTAAGTTAAGTGTGACGTCCATTTTCACATAACTAGTATATATTTTTATTTTGAGACCAGCTGAAGCCCGCCTCTGATTGCGGGATTTTGTCGTTGTTTTTGAAGACTCATTGGTGGACTTCGGCTGTGCTCTTTTGTTAGGCTGTTGTTTCTTTGGCACATTTTTTATTTCCATTCTCAATTTTATTGATTGATCAATTGATTGATTGATTGATTGATTGATTGATTGATCATTTTACTACACGCAAAAGTCATGATCATTTGAGAATCCTTTATTTGTATTGTAGTGTTAATTTCACCAATGAAACTCTACATTAATTTTTGTCTTAATGTTAAATTTCTTTGTAAACTCTAAAATTACCGTCTGATTATAATAAGACATGCAAGAATAAAAAAAATATTTGGCCTTCAATGTCTCAACCTTTTTTAATGTGAGTAACTTCATTGTTCAGTTAGATTTCGATTTTGATATTGTTCTTGCAAGTTTTCATAATAGATTTGCGGTAATTGTTCTGCATAAAACCCTATGGAAAGCACATTGACTTAATTTTCCAAACGTTTATTGGAACCCAATGATTTGGCAAGGTGTTGCAACCTGTAATGTAAAGAAGTTACAGCCGATTGCATTGGGTGTATAGGCAAAAGTAGCATATCCTTGGTTAGCTTGCTTGTATTATTATGTTAGGTAAGCTACCCTCCTTTAAGAGTAGACTAGTTCGACAGATAACCAATCAATCTGTCTGTAGGACTAGGCTTTTACAGGAGGGTCGTATACCTCACCTTGTTACTTCATAGTTCAGCTAACAAACAAGCGATCCAAAGATATTACCTTTGTCTACACACTCAATGTAATCGGCTGTAATTAAAATGCGGAGTTTGTGAGACCAGGCTCAAGCAGCCAGTCGGTAGCAGCCCGTTTTCATATATATTAACACAAATATTTCATAAGACTCAAACGTACTTCAAATGCTTTTATTAATATATAACCACTATATCATCAGTTTTTAATATATAATTAAGCAGTAAAAGACACTATTCAATGAATTTTAAAATTTCATTTCTGGTTCATTTAAGAATTGAATGCTTTTTTTGTTACTTAATTAAGGTGTAAAGCGTTGACCGAAATACATTTTGTATTAAACGCGGAAGCGCTTCATTCTGAAAATGTGCGCATGGTCAACGCTTTTACAACCCCATGAAGTTACAGAAAGAAGCATTCAATATTTATAATTACATATTTTTAGCTAGGATCATGAAAACACGAGTTTTATAAAGTTTTTATTAAATTCACCTTTGCACTTTATTGTGGGACCTCGTGTCATCATGAATGACGAATGTCATTGTGTAATGCAATTACGTAAGGAATTACATGAGATGTGCAGATAGCCAATCAGAATAATAAATTATAACTAGATTTGCCATTGCAAGCAATAGCGGATGGCACCCTTCCCCAATTGCCAATTATATTTTTTCACCATTTTTTCGTTTCCATGGTGATGGCAGCCATTTTTTTAATTCCAATACCGGAAAGAAACAGGAAAGTCAGGGTTCCTTGTTATAGTGCACTATCATTCAGATTGGTTCCTTTGGCTCTGAGAAAACTGCCGGACAAAATTAGGTGGAAGAAAAATAATAATAATAATAATAATAATAATAATAATAATAATAATAATAATAATAATAATTAAAAACCAATTGTTCAGAGAACAATTGAAAGTCTTTCCACAACAAAGAAATTTGGATCAGAAGGTAGTTTCTTCATACTGATGATATAAATAATGGTTTAATTATCTTTTTGAGTGATGTAAGGGAGATAATATGCTACTTCCGGTCTCATATGATAGCTTCTTTCACACTGATTCCAAAAATATATAGTTTCTATATACTTTTGCATGTAGAATGGGAGATAATTGGTTACTTCCGGTTTGTTGGAAGTCATTTTTATTCTTCAGTAATCAGTTTATGTATCTATATGACAAAATATATGGATTCTGAGTACTTGTATGTGAAAAAACTGCAAAAAAAGCTACTTCCGGTTTTCTCAAGGTCACTTCCGGTAGCCATTTTTCAAGGTCATTTGTCACTTAACCTTTTGTATATGGTCAAATGTCTTTGTAATGAACTTACTTGAAGATATAATCAAATAACCTCATATCAAGACATTTCAGGGGCAACAACTCCTATAAGATGCCATTTATTTGTATAAGACTAAATGTAGCATATCTTCATTACAATTAAGCAGACATTTTGCACTTGTTCTTTTTTATGTATCTTTCAAAGTGAGGGAGAAAATGCAAAAACAAGCAAAAGTCACAATTAAGAATTTGACCTTGACCTTTGACCTTGACCTCATTTTCTAAGTTAAGACCTAAGAGACTCAAATAAAAACATTCCAGGGTTATACGGTTAACGGTTTATGAGTTAAAAAAACATACCGACAAATTTATTCTGTAAAGGTAGATAACTCCTATAAAATTTCATCGAATCGCTTCGATCCAAATTAGCCAAAAATTCCTGAGGTTTTGACGAACAATGTGTAAAAAGAATTTTGTCGATATCTTTTTTTGTTACGAAGGAGATGCACACAGATGATAAACAGTGAATAGGGAGATAACTCTCATAAAGAAAATGGTTCGGCTTAGCAGGGTGAAATTTAAAAGCGCATAAACTATACAATACAATATGACAAATATCTAAGCGACATATTGCGAAACAAACATTTATCGCAAGAACAAAATTTGGCGGAAAAAAAAAATAATAATCAGAAGAAAAACAATAAGTCTTTCCACAGAAAAGTGGAAAGACTTAATAATAATAGGGAAAAAGAAACAGAGGAAAAACAATATGTCACCCGACTTTGTCGATCGGGTGACATAATAATAAGAAAAAAAAAGAAACGTAGAATAACAATACGTCACCCCAACTCCGTTGAGGGTGCCATAATAAGACAAAAAGAAACGAACAATAACAATATGTCACCCCAACTCCGTTGAGGGTGCCATAAAAAAAGAAACGTACAATAACAATACGTCACCCCAACTCCGTTGAGGGTGCCATAATGAAACAAACATCTTATGTAATTATTAGCTAAGGCAAAATCAATCGCTTTCGATATATTACACAGCGTACTGCCCGCTTTACATTTTGAATAGTCAACACTTTGAGTGTTTATAGAATCGTAAATAATTATGATTTTTTTTTAATGATGGCAAAATTGCACTATTGGGTGAAATAGCTTTCCTTATTATCGTCATCCTGTCAAATAGTTCATGAAAAGTAATAATAATTCTGCATTAACCGAAAAGAAAGTTGCACTCGTGCTTTAACCTTTTTTTGCCACACAAAACTGTTTTTACAAAACATTCTACCTCTGAACTAGTGGATTACGCTTAAATATGACTGGACAAAAGGTTTATTTTTTTGTATTCAAAGTATGGTGGGCAAGTAAATTATTTATTAGCTTAAACAAGATAGATCCGTGCTATAAATTAACTTGTAATTTTGATCAAGTAGGCCCTAGATCTTTAGTTTAAGTTCTCACCTAGTGCAGATAAAAGAAATGCTGCAGAATTTTTGTATTAACTGTCCGGTAAGGGTTAACGTTGGGTAGGATATACGACCTCAACTTTAGATCTACTTTACAAAAAAAAACTAAGCAGAACAACACCCTCGATTTTTCTACTGTAGACCCCAGCTACCCAGCTTCCCTTTGCACCTAGTGAGGACAATTTTTATTACATTTTCGGTAAGGGTGGGGTGTTCGACCCCAACTTTGGACCTATCTTTGAAAAAATATAAGCTAAACAGCAACCTTGATTTTTTTCTCCTGCAGCCATCAGCTACCCAGCTCCCCTTTACACATTGAGCGGACAGAAGTATTTCCGTAGACATTTGTTTATTAACTTTTATGTAATGATGGGGTAGGGTGGGTAACTGAGGTCCACTTGAAAAAAAATTACAGGGACTCCAATGTGGTGTGGTCTATGCAGAACAATTACCGGAAATCTATGGTAGTTTGCAAAATAATAGTCTTTTTCCGACGTAGTCGGTATAGTTTCTGTTTGTGCCCTTTGAACTAAAGGACGCTTAACTATGGCAACAGAATACGCATGCTCGAAAATCCTTTCTGTGATTGGACAAAATGCTGTCATGGTGGGTGATTTGGTTGTGTTTGAAAAAACGTCTCGTTAATTATATCGTGATGGAAAGCAAGTAAAAAACTATAAATATTTGAACTAGATCTTACAAAGATTTATATTTTTATTAAAATAATTGTTTCTCAAATAGCTCTTTGCATCCGTGACAGCTGTTTGTTCGGGACAATTATATAATTTTGAATGTAAACTTTGTTGTACGAACGTACATGACTTTTAGAATGCACCTACGCATGTGAGATTTCCGCGGAGTTTTGGTGAATGTAAACAGAAAGATACGAGGACCGAGAATACTGAACACAAACAGAGAAAACGTCATTTTTATTTAAATTAAAAATGGTATCTTTGTGCTTCTGAAGGTTATCGAAATGATAGTTTTAAACATATACTCAAATGTAAATACGTCGAATATCTTTTTTAAAGATAGTTCTTGATTATAATGTGATATGGAAAATGTTGGCAAATAATGAAAGCACGCTACTCAATTAATAAACATGGAAATAAAGAGAAACCGTATGATAACCAATAACAATCTCCCAGAGACAAACTAACGTTCATTAAGGCAACTAGTATGATGGTCTGGATTCGGGGTTCTTAATTTCTGTATTCTTTGATATTTTAGGCCATATTTCTCTATTCTTTTTACTTATTGACAATTATTCTCATTTCATTACATTTTAACACCATTATTCTAGCTATTTTATTTATTTCTTGGTCCATTGTCTCTATTATTTATATTTTGTGTTTACTATTCTCAATTCCATAACCCCCTATCAACGGCCTCTAGTTAATGTCACCTTATAGTCTTCACAAATAAGCAAAATTAACACCTTATAGGCTCTAATGGCAAACCAATTGAAGGCTTTAATATCCCAGTTTGAATTGTGAAATTGCGGAAATTTTTAAAATTTGATCAAGCAAAATACCGTCCTTGTAACCTTGATTACGTAATGTTCATACAGAACATTCAGTAAGAAATACCTTTTCTTCACTTATAGTCTTATATGTTTGCTGATATATTTGTCTCTTTGTCATTTGTTATATTGAAATTGTTATGTGTTTTATAGTGATTAAGATTATTTCTAAATGTTGACTGCTGTAACCTAATTTTGACATTTTTACCTACTACATGTATACCTGGTTTTTTTTCACATGTTGTTTTAAGTATAATTGAAATTCTGTTTGACTGTCGTCGTATCAGGATTAAATGGCTAGAACGCATTATTTTCTACATTAGGAAAATCAGGAATTAGACAGTTGTTTTTCATTCGTTTGATTTATTTGAGCTTTCGCTTATGGTATTTTATAATGAACTTACCGTATTGAATTTCTCTTGAAGTTCAATTATTTTATTAATTTACCTTTAAGTCTGTTAAAAAAATTATCTCATTTTCACCCTCCAAATCGTCAATGACTTAAAACATTGTCAATGGAAACGTCGAAATATGGGGACTTAATGCGCAACAATTTTTGCGGATCTGTTCCTGTATTGTTAAAACGTACGACTGAAATCAACAACATCTGATACATCAATTTAACAACAACCTTTAGATATTTGGATGATATACAATGGTTCTCACCAGTGTCTACACTAAAGAGATTTATCCCGATGAACTGTCTTTAAATATAAATATTTTTAAGTATGGACACTGCACTTCTTTTCCCTTGAACTTGCTATCTTTATCTTCAACGGGAAGCTTAATACCAAAATTTATAATAAAAGAGATGAGCTTGAATTCCCTAATGGCATGTTGATGTTTCCTTGTAACTATCTTATGATATTCATATATCTCAACTTGTTTGATTTTGTGTATCTATAGAGCTATATATAACAACGTTGATTTTAGCGAAAGTAATCTCTGTATTACTGAACATTTATTACATCAGGTTTTTTGTTATCTTAAACTATTTAAAACATTTACTTAGTCTTATCAAGAACAGCGTTTGTAAATATAGATTCACATGCAGACATCTTAAAAGTTCAGTTATCCAATCTTTTATGGTAAGATTATTTACATAGAAGATCACACATGTCGGCATTCACTTTAAAAAAACCAAACCATTTAACAGACTTATTCAAAGGGGATATATTTACCACACAGTTGTCAGGAAATTAAAGATGGCATATTTTGGTATTGATATTCATCATGTTCATTCATTCATCATGTATTCTAAAACCAGTATATTGTAAAATTGTATAATAATAAGCTCCTAACTTCAGGGATTGTGCTTGATTTTCATATGAGGAAATTGTTATATATCAATCAATTTAATTGGGGTTTGGAGCTAGCATGTCAAGAACTGCTAGTAGTCCTTTCTTATTTTACGTTATGTAATTTTGCTCTTTTTGTTTGTTTCATTTCTGACAACGGAATCGGATTTTTTTTACTCTGCGTATTGCTGTGAGTTTTTGTATTCTATTAGAGGTATAGAGGAGGGGTAAGATCCCACAAAACAGGATAGCCCCTACCTTAATTTTGCGCTTATCCCAAGTCATTATTCTATAGTCTTCTTTTTATTCTGGTATGTTTTTTTTTTATATTTTAGTTAATTTATATGTGTAGGAGTTTCTTGTGACATACATTCTCACACATTTTGCTTAAGGGCCAGCTGAAGTCTGCTTCCGGGTGCAGGATTTTCTTGCTGTATAGAAAAACCATTGATGGCCTACGGTTATTTTTGTTATATCAGTGGTCGAATTGTTGTCTTATTGACACATTCACAATTCCCATTTTCTATTTCATAAGGTTAGGGTTAGAGTTAGGGTTATAATTAGGGTTAGAATTAGGGTTAGAATTAGGGTTAGAATTAGGGTTAGGGTTCATGTAAGGGTTTATGGTTGTATTGCCAGCTAGTCTTTGTCAAAGTGCACTATAGCTACATTTTTGTACGTAAGTAGTGTCAATTGGCAATCTTGCTCCAGAGGCTGTGATAAACATCAATCTAACGTTGTAGGCTGTGTCATATAGCAATATGGCGCCGTAGGCTGTGTCGAAGAGCAATCTAAGTTAGGATTAGGGTAAGCGTGAAAGTTAGATTGAGGGTTAGGGTTAGGGTTGAAATTAGATTTAGGTTTAGGGTTAATATTAGGGTTGAGGGTTATCTTGTCCAATAGTCTTTGTCAAAGTGCATTAGGACTACGTATATAGGTAATACCAATTTAACAGAAAAAAATAAGATGTTATAGTTCTTCAAAATTCTTAATTACTGTATTTAATACAATTAATTTAAAATGTCAATGTGTCGATATGTCTTTGAGTCAATATGTCAATGTGTCTGTCATTATAGATTATGTTATCAGGCATCTATATATTATCTTTGATAAAGTCTCATTCATAACATTGCTGATGTATGAATATGTAGTTGGGTTAGGAACATACTTAATGGCCGTCTGGAAAGGGCGGTTTCTTTCCTCACAGGAAAGGGTACGGCGGGAATCGGCAAAAAACTCATACAGTATATTAACAGAACTAGAACTCAAAACTTCAAAGATGTCTTTGTCCTCTTGGTCTATTATAAAAATACTGCAATTATCTTGATCATTACTAGACCATACTCACTTTTAAAGTTTCCGTTTTATTAAAATTATCTTCAATACAGTAAAAAACGAGAGCAAATGCGTAATGATTTAATTATCATTGCATTAGAATGCAACACAAATTGTAATTAGTTTTTTACCAAACTTATCCGAGATTTTGTCATTAAGGATAGAAAACTCAAAGTTTGGTTTTACTCGAGAAAGATAAAAAAATTGGTTTCTTGAGAAAAATAAAATATGGCGTAAACTAATATTATCATGCATCTAGCTTTGCGTTGAAGTGCTAATATATACAGTAGCTCTTTAAATGAATACAACCTTTAACTGGTAAACAATGTAAAACAAAAGATGACACAGTAATAAAAAAATATTGAAATAGGGAAACATTGTAATATATACACTGAAAAGTAGAAAATATCTGAAGATGTTGGTGTTGATTTACGCATGAGGATACAAATATAATTTAACCAACAACAAAAAATGGTGTAGGTCTTGACGTAGGTCTTGACTAATTAGAGAAATACCATAATTCAAAATGGAGGGGGGGGGGGGTATCAATCATTTTCTTCAGATCCACTTTCGCCTCGTCGTAAATATGCGTGATATATTTGCCGCTGGAGCACGGGAGCAATCAATTCATCAGTTTCATATAGTGATGCATAATCATTAGTTCTCAACTGCTAATTGTCTCAAACAGTTTTACAGTTTTGGTATTTTATTTTTATTTTATATTTTATTTCTAAACTAAATTTTAGAATTTCTTTCCGCATCTTTCTCTTTGAATTCATTTGTTTGAATAATCAATAATAATATAAAATAGTCTACATCAGTGGTTACATTGTATGCAGCCAAACTATCTAGAGGGCAGTAGAACAGAAAACAATCTCCATTGTGTATATATGCAATAACGCATATATTGAAGCGTAAAACCACGGCAGTCAGGCTCGTTTAGCTGGAAAAATTACTGTGTCAATTTCATATACTTATTATATTGTAAATATGTCATAAAAGCAAAAACACACGAAAAAAATGGCCACAATTTATAATAACATTCAACTCTTTTCGGCCGTTTCGTTTATTCTCAAGTTAATGTCTTACTGATCTGTTTTGTAAATCAAAGTTTTTTATTTCATCTTCAACTGCAAAAGGCACAACATACAAATGTATGTGTTAAAATTAGCCATGCGACTTATTTGAAGATTCATGTGACCTTTGTTGTTGTTTAGAGATTTTATTGGAAGTTCGTATATCCCTTCAACCATTTATTTAGATGGTGTTTTAACGTATAGATAGTGCGAAACTCTCCTTACTCTATGCATCGGATATACAACATTTTTATTTCAACTAAACGAGGCTGCAAATCTATACATCCGAGCAGCTAAACGGCTGCACCCAATTTTAGCAAAGATATACACGTAACTGTCGGACGGGAGCAGTCCAGAGATGTCACTATTTTATACCCAATCAATCCTTTTTTTATGACATTTTTTTTAAAGGTATACATTAATAGGACAGCAACCCAACGACACATATAATTCAAAACACTAAGAGTGAACATACAGATTTTTGTTATAGCTAGAATTAAGCCTGTAAAGAAAAAAACCAAAACTGCAACATGAATATATAATACGGAGTCGGTGAGATTTTAGACAAGTGTTTGGTTGCAAAATTTTATGTGCTCTTTATTGATTTCGATATGTGAAATTATAGACAGTGTAATATAAATCAGTGTAAGAAAACAATTCTTTGTAAAGTAACGGTAAAATAAATAATGATTATGGATGACGGGTGTCAAGTGGCATATAAAATGAATAATCCGAACAAAAACATCAAATGTAAATACAATATGAAAATTAACCCTGCTTTGTACTATAGACCGACACACAGAAACGGATTTCTAACGTGTAATACGTTTGTTTTAAAAGAGGGATGAAATATACCAGAGCCGGGGACTATTTTAATAGTTTGTAATTCCATGGTTTGCATGTTTCACACCTGGGTTTCACAATTTTGACGAACACAATAGTAAAGCTAACTGAATTATTATCTCGTACAGATACTGGTTCATTATAAACAAGTGAAATTGCGAGCTACTGCTCACTGATGATATCCCCGCCGCAAGTGGATAATATTAATACTGTAAAAATATGTAAGTGTTCGGTAAACACGAAGTTGTTGAGTGATGAATCTGAAAACGCATCACACGGTATAGCTGACTTATATAAATACTGAAACCAAATTTCAGAAATCCTTGTATTGTAGTTCCTGAGAAAAATGTGACGAAAATTTCAACTTGGCTGTCTTGGTAAAATCATACAAGTGTTCGGTAAACAGGAAGTTGTCGAGTGATCAATCTGAAAACGCATCACACGGAATAGCTGACTTAGATAAACCCTGAAACCAGAAATCCTTGTATTGTAGTTCCTGAGAAAAATGCGACGAAAAATATTCATGGGACGGACGGACTGACTGACGGACTGACGGAAGGATGGACTGACGGACTGACGGAAGGACATACAGAGGTAAAACAGTATACCCCCTTTTTTTAAAGCGGGGGTATAATAAGAAGATGCGATATGAGTGCTATCGAGACAACTATCCAACAAAGTCACAGTGTAAAAATACATTTGTCTTCCACACCGTCGCACTGCCTTTGAAAAATTAGCGCGGAAATATAACGTTACGTCCCGAAACGTCTTAATTTTTTGCGCAATTTGTGAGGCTTACGGAAGGGATTGAGTAAACAATATTATAATACTCGATTTTTCTCAAAAACAAGTATGGTGACAAATATTTTTCAAAACGTTATGACATTCCATTTTTATCAACGAATAACATATCTTACTTTGGTCAAATCGACACCGTTAGAAATATTTAAAAAAAATCTTAAATGTGCATTTCAAATGTTCATTTCTTGCCGTTTTTGGGGGCAACCATAATGTTTTGGGCTTTATTTGAGTAAGAACTAATTCTTTAAATGGTAAAGTTAGATTTTTCTAACCATCTTGAATTATTTTGCTTCAATTTGAGCCCCATTATATAAGTATATGTTGATTAAAAAATCATATTTTTTTTTTTTTAAATAAAACACGTTTGTTTCTTCAAAATTGCAAAAATGTTCAATTTCCAGCAGTATTTTTTGCAAAAACGAAATCGACGACAAATATTTTTTTTTGGCAAAATTTGATTCTCTGTCAATTGAAGAATGAAATATCTTTAAGGGAAAAAATTCTCACTGTCAAAAATAAACTGTTGGATATGCCCTTAAAAACATTATTTTACTATTTGTTACAAAATGTTTTTAAGGTAAGGTAAATTTTCTTTTAAATAAACAATTGTATTCTGTGCTTTTATTATACAATTACTAATAATGTTACGTAAAATAATTATATGTATTTAGCTTGGTTGTTTTTATATAAGGTTATTTAAGAGGGACGAAAGATACCAGAGGGATAGTCAAACTCAAAATCGAAAAAACAAACTGACAACGCCATGGCTTAATATGAAAAAGACAAACAGACACACAATAGAACACATGACACAACATAGAAAACTAAAGAATAAACAACACGAACCCCACCAAAAACTAAGGGTGATCCCAGGTGCTCCGGAAGGGTAAGCAGAGCACCTGAGATTACCCCTTGCTCCACACATGGCAACCGTCGTGTTGCTTGAGTGATAACAAGTCCGGTAAATAGTCTAATTCGGTAGATCACATTCATGAAAAGGAAGGGGATTATAGTTACGACGTAAGGAACATATCCGATATCATTTGTGAAACGGTTATTCCATAACGGTAAAAAAAACTCGTGATGGCGTCAGTAAAATTAACAAAGGGATGATTTCAACTTCACAATTTGGAACTCCTGGTTTAATAGCTTCAGTTCAAAAGAAGTCCAAGTACGATGTCAGAATAAACAAAATGTCAATGATACATACATTGATAGGGGCTACTAGCAGTTACTGACATGCCAGCTCCAGACCTCCATTAAACGGATTGAATTATTATGTTTTCATTATATAAATATAGAGTACACTCCTTCCCGTTAGGGGTTTAATATTATACCATCATAAAATATATAAGAAGAACATAACCCGTATTATGCCAACAACTTGTTTTAGAATAAATGTGTTCATTTCCGATGCAAAGACCCTATAAGAGAATCAATATTACAGCCAAAATATGCAATCTTTAATGAACTGACAACAGTATCGTAACTATATCCCTTCTACATGTTCTAGTAGTCTTTTCCTTAATTTGTGTTACACAACATATTCCTTAAGATCTGAGATGTTGTTTTTCTTATTATTGGTTGACATATCAACAAACGCCCTACTAATGTATTCATTAATGTTTGAATTTATAATACTTCTATTTTAGAAGGACAAAATAAATCAAAAAAAGGAAATAAGGATTATTATAGTTGGAAAAACGGGGGTTGGCAAAAGTGCCACTGGAAACACCATACTAGGAAAACCTGAGTTCAAATCGGAGATCGGTGGAAGTTCTGTTACCCAGAAAGGACGAATTAGATTAATGAAATGGAATAACATGATCATACATGTTATTGATACACCAGGGTTTTTTGATACTGAGAAAGATGAAGACAAAGTTCAAATGGAAATCATTAAAAATTGTGGAATGGTTTCTCCTGGACCTCACATTATTCTGTATGTTATATCAGCAAGGACAAGGTTTACACAGGAAGACGAAAAAGCTGTTGAGGAATGCATTAATCTTTTTGCGGTTAATTGCTACAAACATATGATCATATGTTTTACAGATAAAGATTTATTAGATCGTAATGGTAAGGCCACGGATGTGTATTTGCAAGATGTACCAAAACCGTTGAAAAATGTTCTTACAAAATGTGGAAATAGAACTGTTTTTTTCAACAATATTTCCATGGACACAGAAAGTCAATGGAGTCAACTTTACTCTGTGATAGACATTTTGCTAAAACAAAACAATGAATCGTTCTATTCTAATGAAATTCTTAGGGAAGTTGAAAAAGCCCTTGACCGAAAAATGAAAGAACAGAACGATACTTCAGATGCACAGAAATGGCTTTACAGAAAAAAAAGAGAGATGGAGAACGATGGAAGCATTCTTTCTTATGTCTTAAAAACCGTTAAAGGGTCAGTAGCTGGTGGAACTTTAGCGGGATTGACAGCAGTTGTGGTGTGCTTAATCGAAGGTCAGACAGCAGCTGTGGCGTTTGCAACAGCAAGATCCGCGATAGCCGTTGGATGGATGGCTGGTGGAGCTTTTGCAATTAGTGGACATAAATATATTTGCAACATTTCATAGAATTTGGGAAATTGTACAACACTACGCAATAGTTGGGAAATCAGAATCCTGCATATGTGTATACTTTTTAACATTATAATTTAAAATCATGATGAGGAATAATTTATGAAGAATTGTCATACACAATGTCAAACGTTAAGTTTACGTTCTTTCTTTCAATTAATCATGCAGTGAATATTTTCAATCTTTTAATTGGATGTTCTTTTGTTATGTTTCATGTATAAAGAAATGTTTAAATATGTTTAAATAGATTATGTGTATCTTTTATCTATGTACGTGTGTTCTAGAACAATACAGTGTACGTATTACCAAAGACATGAATATTTATCAGCCGTAGTAAAGCTAACAAATGTCTTTCATTGTGCAAAACTGGCCACGCTGCCTAGGCACATGATTAAACTACCCGTTTTGACAAGATTCAATACAGCCCGGTAGTACTTCGGTGTTGACATGAGTATCAATTATATGGTAATTTTTATAAATTTCCTGTTAACAAAAGCATGAGTTTTTCAAAATACTTAGGATTTTCTCATTCCAGGCATAGATAACCTTAGTCGTATTTTGTATAACATTTTAGAATGTAGGGTCCTCAATGCTTTTCAGCTTTGTACTTGTTTGGCTTTATAACTATTTTGATCTCAGCGTAACTGACGAGTCTTATGTAGACGAAACGCGCGTCTGGCGTATTTAATCATAAGCTTGGTACCTTTAACTATTTTGTTGTCTGCATAGTATTAGGTAACATTGTTATATTTCGTCTTTCTTCTCTTTTAAATTTTACCTGCTTTTCCTGATTTACATATACAGTTTTGACATTCCTTACAAGTATATATTTACTGCTTTTCTGTTGACAAAGGGTACATACATGAAATTTGCTACGAATTAAGACTTTGTATGACGACTAGAAACAATCAATTATTACTGGTTATCTCTTGCTATTTATCTCTAAACAAATATTTTTTGATTATGTCCTTGGTGGCCAGGTATAAAATAGTTTTGACGAAAGGTTTATGCAGAAGAGCAAAGTATGTTTAATGTATTCTTTCATATAAATAGTACGTCTAAATATTTTCAGTGAAGACTATACGTGAAATATTTTTATACCAATATATATGTTGAAGTTTACGACATAAAATATTTCATTTCCCCACTTTTCATTTTCCGTTGTAGGAGAATGTTGATTCTTCACTTGTCTAACGGTAAATATATACCAGCGCTGCTGCCATGATTCATTTTGTAATAACTTCTTTTATTTGAATGAAATTAATCTATGTATAAATTGCTCAATACTTTTTCAGCATATTTTTTATAATGAACTTTTATAAACCTATACTCATTTGTGTCATATATGCAGATTTTTATTAAACAAATATGTACCTTCCCAAAATGAATCAACACGTAACATCACTCATTGAAAAATACATGACAAAAACAATCTTTTTTTACAGGAAGATATGAAAATACGAATGGTCATTATTGGAAGGACGGGATCAGGAAAGAGTTCAACAGGGAACACAATTATGCAGACAGAATATTTTAAATCTGATGTTTCAAGTTCGTCTATAACTAAATCATGCAAAGAGGGTATACTAGAAAGAAAAGAACGAAATAACAAAAAGGCTATTCATTTGGTTGATACACCAGGATTATTTGATACTGAACTGTCGAATGAAAAAGTAAAACTAGAAATATTAAAATGTTTTGCTATATTAGCACCTGGTCCACACGTTATTATATATGTATTAAGAACAGCACGATACACAGAAGAAGAAATGAAGTCAGTAGATCATTTCCTTCATGTCTTTGGAGGTAATCCATATAAGTACACGACGATAGTATTTACTGGCAGCGATGCATTGAAATTACAAAACATGACATCCGAAGAATATTTGAAAAAAATGCCAAATTCATTCCACAGTCTGTTGGAGAAATGTGGTAAGCGTGTAGTCTTTCTCAATAACGTATCTGAAGTAAAAAAAGATATCCAAAGACAACATGAGAATTTGTTCGTTGTAATTGACAAAATGCTAGAGAAAAATACAAACTCTTTTTATTCGAATGAAATTCTCGAAGAGCTGAAGGGTGATATATTAAAAGCAATTCTTGACAATATGGATAATTATCAACCAGGTAGAATGCTATTTAAATTTATGAAGATAGCAGGTTATTGCATGATTTTTGTGGGTACAGGATTTCTAATTTATGGCTTTCAGTTAATTTCCTTGCTTCTCTTTGGACTAGGAGGTGTTTTAGTGATTACAAAAACAGAAACAATTGCAGAAACTAAGGTTTCAGAAATGGTGAAGAGATTGAGAAAACAAACATCCCCATGCTGTATTCTATGAATTCTGAATAAGGAAACAATGTAAATCTACATAACATTAATAAGTAAATATACACATATATCTTTTCCTTCATACCAAGATGTGTTTGCGTGGAATTAAATGAAACAACTGTATGTAGATTATTTTGTTTTGTTATGCCCCACCTACAATATTAAAAGGCATTTGGTTTTCTGGTCTGTAGGTCCATTCGTCCGTTCGTTCGTTTGTCTGTCCTCCTTTAGGTTAAAGTTTTTAGGCCAGGTATTTTTTCATGAAGTTAAAGTCCTATCAACTTGAAACTTAGTAAACATGTTACCTATAATATGATCGTTCTCTTTTCAATTCAAAATTGGATTTTTGACCCTGATTTTACGATCTGATGAACAAAGAAAATGATAGTGCGAGTTTCAGGTTAAAGATTTTGGTCAAGGTAGTTTTTGATGAAGTTGAAGTCTAATCAAATTAAAATTGTACACGTGCTTTTATACAAAATTAGAGTTTTGAACCAATTTCACAGTCCACTGAACATAGAAAATGATAGTACGAGTGGGGCATCTGTGTAATATGGACACATATCTGTGTATATATATTGAATATGCTATATGCATATACAACATGGCTGTAAAAGTGGGACGAAAGAAACCAGAGGGACAGACAAACATACCAAAAATAGTACACATGACACAACATAGAAAACTAAAGAATAAGCAACACGAACCCCACAATAAACTAGGGGTGATCTCAGGTGCTCCGAAAGGGTAAGCAGATTCTGCTTCACATGTGGCACCAGTCGTGTGGCTCATGTCATAACAACTCCGGTAGTCTTATTCGGTAAGTCACGTTCATGAAAGGAAAGGGGATTGTAGTTACGACGTTAGGAAGATATCCGATATCATTTGTGAAACGATTATTCCATAACGGTCAACCAACTCGTAATGGCGTCCGTAAAGTTAATGAAAAGATGATTTCAACTTCACCGTTTGGAACTCTTGGTTTAATAGCTTCCTTGGGAGCAGCAATCCTCTGTCAAGAAAATCATGATAGGAAATGCAAGCACGGGAATATCGTATCAATTTTGAGATTAATACCCCGTATGCAGGAGCTGCTGGAATGTTGCAACTCATATATGGAAAGTTCACAATTGGATAGCTGAAATCATCTCTTTTTCCGTAAAGTTTTGTTTTCAACCGACCCTCATTGTCAACTTCTAGATGTAATTCGAGATATGAGGCCGACTGAACTGTATCTGTTGTATCCTTTATCTCTAGTTCGATGGGAAAGATGCGTTCAACATAGTCACTAAAATTTGAATTATTTAGTGAAAGAACATCATCTTTAAAGCGGAAAGTAGAGTTAAAGGATATAGCTAACTTCTTATCTTTCTTCG
This sequence comes from Mytilus galloprovincialis, assembly GCF_965363235.1. Taxonomy (NCBI): domain Eukaryota; kingdom Metazoa; phylum Mollusca; class Bivalvia; order Mytilida; family Mytilidae; genus Mytilus; species Mytilus galloprovincialis. Next base: position 65,406,455 of record NC_134848.1, read on the forward strand.
TAAGAAGTTCCTGTATAAAGTCATAATGATAATAAAAAACAAGTTGGCAAAAAGAGGTGCATACTTGGTTCCCATTGGAATGCTGACAGTCTGCTGAAATACACGTTCTCCAAACGTAACAAGTATATTGCCAATAAAGAAATCAGGCATCTTGATAATGTTAGTTTCAAAAAAATTTTGTTTGAATCAGAATGATCCTTTACAAAGTAGGATTGATCCCTCCCTAAGACAAGATACTTGTATATTCGTTGGCTATTCGTTTTTTTTGAAACAAAGTAATATTAACTCTTTCAATTTGTCTTTTAGTTTGGAATGTGGAATACTTGTGTAAAGTGTAGAAAAGTCGAATGTTTTATTACTATTGCAAGATGAAAGAGAGTTATATTGTATGTACTCTAAAAGATCTTTGGAAATATTTAGTATCCACATCTGATTCACGCCAGCTCTAGAAAAGGCAGTTTCAAAATAATTTTGAAGCCCTGCTTTGATTGCTGATAAAATATATGTTAATAATTTAGAAAGAGATTTCGTCGTGCACTTGGTAGACCCAACAATAATTTTTAAGAACACTTATGTAGTTAAGGTATCTAATTCATTGATGGAAGATCCAGTTCTTCATCTTTGGTTGAAATTCCAGTTTTACACACAAAAACGATGTTGTTTGGGGCTTTATCATGGAGGTATAATAAGTGTATTACAACATTTGGGTCTTTACAGATTGATATAGCATGGGCCCATTCAGTTTCATAATTATGATTTGTAACAACGACCTCACCACCTAATCCATTCGGAAAGAGTGTCTACGTCTACCTCCTCGCGCTTAGCCCATTGCCTGGCATAATCCTCGACTGAATCCATCAAAATTGTGAATTTGTATTTCCAATTGATGGATTTAGGCTCACGATATTTCGGACCTATCGACAACTCATTGCTTAGGGAAGTGTTATTGAAAATGTTAATTTCACCGGTAACAACGTGGCCAGCTGGATTATATGTGAATTGGGAACTAGCACAAGTGCAATCAGGAGGTTTAGACTTGAAGTCGTCAATATCAAGATCCTGCGAGACGTATTTGTAATTCAAAATTTTAGTTGCAATAGGTCTGGTATAGGTATAAGAAATGAATGGTACAGACAGATCTTTGAAATAAGGAGGTATTTTTGATTGAACTAATTCATGATGAAGAATATAACCTAAGTAGACGCCATCGGGACCGTTGTTGACAAAGGAAAGATTAAGAAAAGATATTTTCTCTTTTTCACCTTTTCCAATGCGGACTAGTTTGAAAAATCTGTGACTTGAAATATCCGAAATTATAGCTGTAAGTTTTTATTGATTTGAATGAGGGTTTGTAACAGTGGTTTCCAGACATAAATTGAACAGAGAATGAATTTTTGAAAGAGGTAAAAAATAAAGTTTCATGCGAATGTGATAAGTACCTAACGGATTTTGTATGAATGGCAGTAAGTTATGAATAGAGACATTATGCAGAGTAGGTGTGTATAATGACGATGCCCATGACTGCGTCAACATCAAGGAGTAGAGTTGACAATATTTATCCAATTCACCGAGCTACATGAAGAACTAGATAGACTACCTTTACCATCAATTTTGTCATTGCAACCATATGATGTCGCAGTTCCAAATTGTCTAGTACAGTAGTCCTCTTTTTGTGTATGGGGCGGCGTTGTAAGATGAGGATTGTTAGTGCTGTGGTAAATTTTTTCGGTATAAATGCGACCTGTCACATAAACGATGGAATGATCGGGCTGATTAAAATCCTGGTAAAGAAAGTCGTGTGCATTGATGTTAATGACTGATTTATGACCGCACATACGTTTGTTTAGCCTTCCTTTCGTGTCACCGACGTAAACCAATCTGCAAAGGTTACACTCTAATCCGTAGACGACATTTATCGATTTACAATTCAGATCATCGTAACTTCTGGTAAAATATGACTTCTTAGTTTAATTGCTAGTGAATTCAGCATCTGTTACTCAAATTTTATTCTCTCACATATTGGGCAATCCCGTAAGGTCGCACGTAACATTCAGAATATTAAAAATCCATTCAATATTTGTTGTTTGTTGAAGTGGTTTATATCTATTTCTCGTTACTCTTTTTTTTTATAGATTAGACGAGTTTTCCCTGTTTTTATGTTTTAACACTAGTAATTTTGGTCCCATTATAGCTTACTTCTCGGTGTATGCCAAGACTCCGTGTTGAAGACCGTACTTTGACTTATAATGGATTAATTTTACAAATTTTGACTTTAATGGAGAGTTGTCTCATTGGCTTTCAAATCATATATTCTTATACCTATGTTTTGCTTTGTCATATCGAAATTCAAAGCTCTTATCGTATTAAAACAGATCCAATTAACGTTGTTCTTTTGGATGTTGTTACTTAATAATTGCGTCAACGAGTTTGAGTATATATATTCGCACTTTCATAATTTAAATGCCCATGTTAGTAGATGTGTAGATTATTTTTTAAGATTATGCGACAAAATAGTAAACAGGGTAGTAAATCTATTGATCTAAAATAAAACAATAAATATTAATTCCAGTGATAATGCACTACAATGAATTAATGAGCTGATGACAGCAGAAAGGACTTTCCTAAAACACTTATAACACAAAAAGTGATAATGGTATTGAGAAAAAAATCAATCATGACTGATAGTCCATCAGCTGGTAGGGTAAAATTTCAGTTCTGTGTTACACCCCCAGGGTACCCAAAAAAGAAGAATCTGGCATGCACTTGACAGCTATAGACGTTTAAAACAAATGGGATATTATGCTGGATAACATTAAAGTTAGATGACGAAACTTGTTACATAGATAACAGTCTGTATATGTAATGTAAAAACTTTTTAATACTTCACAAAATAATTTTAATAGAGAACTTTTTTGAAGCGTCTCAAAATCAAAACAAAAGTAATAACAATGGCGACCTGCATGACCAGAGAAAATGAACACAGTTCTGACCATTTGTTAACGAATGCACAATCACAATCTAATATTAGTTCACCTTCTCTGAATATCATCAAAAGGTATAATCCTGATAGGTCAGATAACCTCCCTCCAACCTAAAATCAAAAGACACAACAAATTAGGCGTCGCAACTCGCAAGTTGACCTTCGAGATATTGAAAAAAAAAGACACCAGCGACACGTAAAAACATTACAGATAAGGTCCTTGAAGCACTCACTAGTCCAGATGTTATTAATACTATCATTCCAGTATTGGCTGAAAAAAAAAGTGAAACATTAACTCCTCTAATTGAAGAAAAGGTGAAAAAAAATGTATCGCAGCACACGTTGAACCTATTCAAAAGTCTATAGATGAACACGTTTTTATCATAAGGGACCACACAATAAAAATATGCAAGCTAAGCATACGAATGGAATAAATAGATAAACAGTTGAAAAAAGATAATAAAAATGTTGGACGTTTGTGATTCTGAACTGGATGCACTTCACAAAACTAGAGGCTCTAAAGAGCCTGTGTCGCTCACCTTGGTCTATGTGAATATTAAACAATGGACACAGATGGATTAATGACAAAATTGTGTTATGGTGATGGTGATGTGTTTGTAGATCTTACTTTACTAAACATTCTTGCTGCTTACAATTATCTCTATTTATAACAGTGCTTTCTGTGGAAAATGTTATTGAAATCTTCAAATTTTAAGAAAATTGTTAAAAATTGACTTTGAAGGGCAATTACTCCTTAAGCTGGGGTCACACATTTACGATTTTTACTGCCGTCCTTGACAGGACCATTCCTGATTAAAATTTATCAAAAGTCTGATCAAGATCCTATGAATCGTGGATGTAAATTCAAACTTTAAAAGTTTAACCACGACAACAATCAGATATTATTCAGGAAACGTCGATATTCAACCGTTTCCAAGCGAATTTATCCCGATAATCCCGTTCTAAATCCGCTTATAATCCGATTTTTATCTTACGCCAGGTAAAATTCGACCGAGTCTGTCACGACTGCGTCCCGATTCTACCAAATGTAATCTGACAGAGATCAGATAGTGACAAGACAGTGAACCGACGCTGACGGAAGTTTATCGTTCGAACAAATTTCTCCAGATCATTCCCGTTCCACAGGACACCGCCCCGAATACACAGAACATTGTTAGAAATTCGATCCGATACAGCAGAATCTGTCACGACATAAGCACGATTGTAATACGACTAGACAAAATCGGCTGAGTTTCCCCGAATGTTACGGGACGCACCTAACTGTCGGGGTGCTTTGCCGAACTATTCGGACCCTTCCCGACCAGTAGGAATCTGTTACGAACTAAAACGACTGCGTTCAGACAATAAAAGGACATTCCAGATAATTGAGGATACTAATCCGACTTTTTCACTTTTCGTGTCGTATCGCTGTCTGATCTCAAACGGGAGTAATAATCGGCAATGTGTGAACCCCGCATTAGGGGGGGCAATTGACTATTTTGGTCTTACTGACTTATTTTTAGTTCTTACTTTGCTGTACATTATTGCTGTTTACAGTTTATCTCTATCTATAATAATATTCAAGATAATAACAATAAAACAGCAAAATTTCCTCAAAATTACCAATTCAGGGGCACCAACCTAACAACCGATTATCGTGACCTGATCAACAATTTTACTTCCTGTCAGATGATTTGCTCTTGATGCTTTGGTTTTTGAGTTATAAGCCAAAAACTGCATTTTACCCCCATGTTCTATTTTTAGCCATGGTGGCCATCTTGGTTTGTTGGCCGAGTTACCGGACACAATTTTTAACTAGATACCCCAATGATGATTATGGCTAAGTTTGGTTAAATTTGGCCCAGTAGTTTCAGAGGAGAAGATTTTTCTAAAAGATTACTAAGATTTACGAAAAATGGTTAAAAATTGACTATAAAGGGCAATAACTCCTAAAGTAGTCAACTGACCATTTTGGTCATTTGACTTATTTGTAGATCTTACTTTGCTGAACATTATTGCTTGTCGTATCTTAATCCCGAAGAAGCAACAGTACCCGAGGACAAGCCAGATAACTGCTCAGATGTTTCAAATGGGTTTTCCACCTTTACAGTTTCTGAACCAATTTTAATAGTCCGTTTCTTCTCGTTTCATTTGCATTTTCCAAGTTCTTTTAGTGCGGATGTTTCAGGGTTAACAATTCCTGCCAAATCTCGACATTTTGATGATATTGAAGCTCTTTCATATGCATTTAACAACCAAATTTAACAAAACTTTTATTTTAACTGAAACCGACAATGCCACCTCTTGTTTTGTATAATTGTTCAATATTTGCTCGATTGTTTGGTCAACTTGAGATCTAGAAAATCCATGAGAGCTTCTCTGAACACAAAAACAACCAGATGAAAGATATTCATGCGCATCAGCATATTTTGCATATGAAGCAATTAGACTGACATGTATCGGGAATAGTTTTGATGGTCATATGCAAAAACCTGAATGCAAACAAAGTAACAAAATCATTGTACAATATGTACAAAATTTATAAAACAATAGTGAAGCAATATGTCCAAGTAAGAAGGAAAGAAAAATGATAAAAAACACTATCAAATGAGGAATTATGTATACATTACGAAAAGCAAATAAATAGTAACCAGATGGTATGTTAAATCGACATAATTTTGTTTTTTTTCAGTTGCAAATTGATAAGCTTAAAGTTGTTATGTGTGCACTCAGGTATAAATCATCAAAGATACCAGGACTTAAGTTCTAATTCGCCACGCTTAACCGAACATAAATTATTTAGTCAATAAAACTCAACACATGTATACTATAGGAATGAGCTCTCTTTGTGAGTAGCACACTTTTATACTTTATTTTTTCTTCGAACATCAAAACCATTTCATATATTCATATTTCAGTATTCATTTAAACGTCCATCTGCATCTAGTAACTCATCCAAGAAAATCACACACGTTTCCTCAATACAACCAACACCGTATTGGGACTCCATCCCACTACAAAACACAATAAATACATTATTATTACAATTTATCTTGTCACATCATTAAACTGTCTAACTAAAATCTATCAAAATGGGTAAGGTAGGTTTGTGATATGTGTATAACGAAACGGAAGGTATGCTACTCGGTAAAGGCAGAACGTCGAATAACTGGTTATAAAAATATATTTTATTTATAATAAGATTCTGCACGAGAATCACGATCCTACCCTCGTACAAACGGGTGGGATACCTGCATTGCGACATACAATAGCCAATCAAATCATACAATAACAAACCAGGTATGCAACCATGTGCTCATCAACACGTTTTGAACATAAACAAACACACAAATGTGCTTCCGATACTATTAATAAATATATTTATGTTCTAATTCGCCAAGCTTAACCGAACATAAATTATTTAGTCAATAAAACTCAACACATGTATACTATAGGAATGAGCTCTCCTTGTGAATAGCACATATTCGAAATGACAAAGTAGATAAGAAAAAAAAAACGGGTATGAAAATTACAAGCCAAGATTCTTAGTAACGAGTAGTTTTTCAGAAATGTTTTCATGCACATATCCGTCTTTTCCTATATATGAGCATCTACTGTGTTTCTTAAATATTCGATCTTGAATACAAGCAGCAGACGCAGCTGTTGCTCCACCTGCTCTTTAACTATGCAAATCAAATTTTGATTTGTCTAATCCCAAAGATTCTAAAGCCTCTAACAGTACTTCTCTGGCTCTTGGATAAGACAAAGGCGTATGACCCCTTTGCACGTACGTGTTAGTCTTTTTACGATATACAACTAATCTAAATGTGAATTCTATAGAATTGCGTTTAATGTTCGCTTGGTTCAAGTATGTCTCTAACATTTGAACTGGACAGGTTACCGAATATGTTTTGGAAATAAAAACACGAGTTCCTGCTCTTTGTTGGTCCGTTTTGCTTTTTTCGATGAATACAGACATATATAATGAATGAAATGAAACATCTGACCTTTTTAAATTAACTATTTCTGAAAATCTTAAAAATCTTCTATGGTTTAAAGTACTATTTGTATTGCCATATTTCAAAACCAGTTGATTAAAAATATGAGGAGTTATTGGTTCCTTCTTGTTTACAATGTGAAGACCGATTGACCTTTGTGTACCTTCATTTAGGGAAGTACAAAGAAAAGAATCACAAGGACTTACATATCCAACTAATTTGTGTGTCCATTGAATGGCATAATATGCTTCATCTATCTTTGCAACAGAATTATAATTTTTTCGTAAGTGAATCAAATATAATGAGACATTATAATCTGATGCCGGTAAAGGCTTTATATTAAATAAATTACACCATTTACCAAAGCTATTAAATGCATACCTGTATTTCTTTCTAATATTATTTGCTCTAGAATTTAAACAATAATCTGAAAGACATTTTGCAAGGTTGCTAAGAGCTTCATTATGTGGTATATTATCTTTTGACCAACGACCAGTACTTAAAACATCTCCAAAACGTATAAATAAAATAAACAAATAATAACATTCAGGGGCGTAGCTGCCGTTAGGCACTTTAGGCACGTGCCTACACATAATTTTTTCACAAATATTTTTTTTGATAAAAAAAATTAATAAACAACGTTATATGTAGATGGACTCCAGTGAAGTTGTTACAACTCTAATTATTGAAAGTCAGGTGTACACTAGTCTCGCGTCCTTAGTGAATGGAAATTAGGATAGAATTGAATGTTTTTTTTATGTGTGTACCTTATATAGAAACTATAAACTAGAACTTTGGTTCAGATCATTTCAATTCTATCAACAAAAACTTGAATGAACCTCAACTTAGACACATGAATATTCAATAAGTTTTAGTTTTCAACTAGCTTGCTTCCCACTTTGTCTTCACCCGACTTGCCAATGTGGTCGTCCGTTTGGCTGTGAAGGAAGTATTAATACGTAGTCACGTCTGGTCAGAATGGGGACATTTAATCTTATGTCTAGTTGTAGAGAGAATACCACTCTTTGAGGAGTTCGTAGTTGGTCTACTGAAAGGCAAAGTGTCTGCTCCTATCCGCAATTTTCCAATGCTTGGCCGATTTTCAAATTTCCAGACCTTCGTCCTGTACAACACTTATTACAGGACTAAGCTCCCTGTTGTGTTTATTGTAAATAATCAATGTTTTGTTTTGTTCTAAACTTGCATAAATATTTTACACTAGATGTTTAAAATTCAATCTATCAACTTGCTTCCAGTAGTTTTGAGTACTCTCAGATCTACGTGTAATGACCACAATTATTCAAATTCCTAAGCAGGTAGGGATTTTACAGTAGAGCGGGATATAAAGAAATACGAATTTCATGAATTTTGTTACGTTAGTATGAACAGAACATAACTTATGCATTAGACATCGACTATGTGTGTATATGTTTGTGTGGCTATGGTGAAGGTTTAAGAATCAAAAGATTGATGGTTGATATCTTTCTAGCCAAAAGGATAGTGTTATTATATATAACGTGACGGTACCCAAATTGCACTTATTTTGACAGTCATTTCACCTACGTTTTTTTATGATAAAGACAAAAATTTCCATTCTGTGTTTATTTTGTAGCCGTATCCTTCTTTATTATATAGGTACACCAATTTGATTTTAAATCCATATGGAATTATAGAAAAATGGGTCTAAACTGACCTCCAAACCATCAATGATTTTGAAATGAGGAGTACCCAAATTGCATCCATGCTTAAATTCGCACTGTCAAAATTCTAATAACAGAGCTTTTGTTTAATTTCTTCAAATATTTTGAACAATTGGATATTAGTCCATGCTTACTCTTTAATTTTCTTTTAAATGGATACTTGTAACATATTGTTTTTGATCATTTTAAAAGATGACGTTTTGATGACGTCGCATGGCGACGTTTCAGTACATTTTGCTTTTTCAGTAAACACTTCACCTGTTGATAAATACTGTGAACGTTTTGTGCATATCTAAATAGCTTTACCTATGTTGAAAGATGTGCATAGTATTAAATCATAAAAATACAAATTGTCCATGGTCTCTAGGAAATCTTGTAAGGTTATTTTTTCTATTTGGCTTAATAGGTGCAATTTGGGTACTGTTACGTTATATCAGTGTTTACGTGCACGTGCCTATTTTTTTTAATGAAGGATCGTCAATATGTACTATCAATTACCTTAAACGTATATATCGATCATAACGGAATAGATTTGAAAATACCAAACAGGGTGTACTGCTTAATTAAAGGGATATGCGGATCTATGCTGGGCAGTACTTATTGTAAATATTTTTTTTATATTTGATTTTCCAATTATACTGCGTTATTCAATTCACCATTCAGATGTTATGGTAAATTATTCATAATTCTTCGAACTTTTCATCATGTATATTATAATTATCATGATTAAATAACCAGAAAATTTAATATTTTTGTGCATAAAATTTTGCAGCCAAAACGCTGAAATCCGTTTTCCATCAGGGGGGCTTCGCCCCCTGAACCCCCTACCAGGGCTCTGCCCTGGACCTGCTGGGGGACTTAAGCGGCCCCAAACCCCCCGCCGATTTGTGCCTACAGTTGAATGAATACCTAGCTACGCCCCTGACATTATAATTTTTTTTTTATATACATGTATATATAATTTAGTATCTCTTGTACATCGTACTAGTCACTAGACCTTGCTATATCAACATACATAGCCGTGTCAGAACCAAATTTGCATTACAATGCACATTTTACATATTGTAAACATTAAACAATATGTACAAATAAATTCGAACATCATTAAGTCGATTTCATCTTAATTGCCAGTATATCAGACATAAAATGCTTAGTACCAAAAATGTAGTTTTTATTCTGTCCTTGAATAAATATATTTTGACCTGATGAAAAATCAACAACTTCTATAACGTAAGGTTGAAATTCCAATCTTCTATTAAAAATCAAAGACCAAAATGCCGATGATGGACATTTTGGAACGATCAAATGTTCCCTCAGCTCTACAGAGAATGAGGTGTTAAATGCTTTTAGACACTAAACTTATTGGAGGAACCGTCCAATTATTTTCCATTGTTAAATTTTGAGCGAAAGCGTCAGTAGCAGTGCTTCCTGAATTCCAAAATGTTGAGTTGAACCTTTTCAATTTTGTATTATGAAAATTAGCAAATCAATCTATTGTGTAAGGATCCCAAATTTCATTCATGAAAGTAAAAAACTGAAACGAGGTTTGCCAGTCATGAATATCAACCATTTAAGATATGAAATCAGATTTGAAACTTTCACACCGAGGTATCCAAGTAGGACACAACGTGATACCCGACCTTGTACATATTCTAAAAATATCATAAGCTAAATGTTGTAAATGTAACTTTGTGCTGCCCGTATTGATTATATTTACACAATTTTGGTTGTCTGTATGCCAATTAACTATTTTACATTTCAGATCGGGTGCAAACGAATTCAACGATAACCGAATAGCCCTGAGTTCACGCCAAGTGAAACTCTTTTTTTTTTCATTTTCATTCAACATTCAATGAAAAATCTTTTCATTCGATTCAACAGTATATGCACCTAAGGCTTTATTACTTGCATCTGAATATACCATAATTCTCGGTAAAGAATCATTCAATAAACGCTTCTCATTAAGAGCAAACAAATTTTCCTGCCAAAATTTCAATTCAGCTAATACACATTTTTCATATACTTAATATAGTTTTGAATCCGACGTTTTTCTGTTTTCTATCGCGAAATATATATGCATCGTCATTAATTTTGTGACGTTACCCATAACTGGTGACATTGATATAATTCTTCCGGCAAATTGAGCCAGCATACGTGCGTTCAAATTTGAAAATGATTTTAGTATAATATCAAGAGAATCTTTAGTGTCATTAATTCTTCGCTCTGGCACCTTTAAAGTAAAATCTTTTGAATCCCAAATCAACCCTAATCATTCTAATCACTGAACTGGTTAAAAAATTGAGTTTTCTTCATTGACAATAAATCCAGCCAGTTTAAGTGATGACTTTACAAATTCAGAAGTATCTTTACAATTTTGATAACCTTCATCCATGCCTAATCCATCGTCCGGATAAAGAACAATATTAACACCATTTTCTCGCCAATACTTTACCATTGGTCTCAAACATTTAGTGAATATATAGGGGGCGCTACTTCAACCAAAAGCTAGTACAGAAAAGCAGTAGAACTTGTTATTCCAGAAAAACCTAAATATGTTTGTTGTTCTTTACAGATGTCCAAATGAAAATATCCTGATTTTAAATCAAACTTAATTAGAAAATTATCTTTTTGGAAGAATTCCATTGCAATTTTCCAATCTTCAAATTTTACCTTATTTTTCAAAACATAGAAATTCAATTCACTTAAATTTAAAATCAAACGCTTTTTACCAGTCTTTTGTGTAGCAACACTGAGAGGATTAACCACGAATGGTTGAAATGGTACTTCTAGAATACAGCCATTGCTAATTAGCTCGGTTACCGCTTCATTTACAAACAAACTATTTTCTAAGGCAGATTTATTATTCCGAAATTTCATAGGAGGGGGTTGTTTCATAAATGGAATTATATAACCCTTTTCAATGGTGTCCAACACAAATTTGTTGGCCCCAATGTGTTTCCAGAACTCTATATGTTTAAATAAGCTTGATTTTACTCCTTTAGCGATTTTTGAAAAATCTATATTATCAAAAGAAAGAGAACATTAATATGACCAAATAACATTAAATTGTCAACAAAAGTAATATACTCATCTTGTAGTATCTTTTTACTTTGACAAGGTTCCAAAGGTTGGTTTGTTTGTAGCTTTTGGGCAGTTCCTCTTGAAGTGGCCAGTTTGATGACACTCGTAACAGGTGTCGTATGGGGTCGCCTCGCGGCGACGGAACCTCGAACAATGGCTGCTGGGTAGCGTTGTAAGGCTGATAATAACTGTTACTAGTATCAATAGAGTTGGCAGGTCTAGAAACGGTGGCGGACGGCTTTGAATACGGGTTTCCACGGGTTTTCTTTTCTTTGATTGTCTTGAGGACCCTGCTTTCTGCTTGCCGCAAACGTTTTTCATCTTCTGAGTCTGATGCCAGGTAATCACTTTCGTATTCTCGGACTGTGGACCAGCCTGCTGGCGACTTGTCGGCAATCCGAATCAATTTATTCCTCCTGTTGATTTTTAGAAAAAGGCCCGATATCAAATTGGTGCTTACGGAACTTCCGCGAATGTACGTTTCTGAAGTTTCTGCAATTCGGAAACAATATCTGAGTTGAAGGAATATTGAATCTGATTCCCCTCACCCTTAAGCTTAACGGACACTTCCTTCTTGAGCTTCTTAGCTAGGGAGTCGTTCCCGGATACTAACTCGTTCTTCAGGGAAGAAATCTTACTATCAAAATAAGAAGTAAAAAGTTCGAAAGTTTGATCATTTATCTGTGTTACAGAACTAGACTTGGCACCTGAACGTACTGGAGGCTCGTGCAAAAGCAAAGTATCCTCGTCGTCTGAGTGTTTTTTTTATCATTATATGTATAACGAAACGGAGGTATGCTACTCTGAAAGGCAGAACGTCGAATAACTAGTTATAAAAATATCTATTATTTATAATGAGATTCTGCACGAGAATCACGATCCTACCCTCGTACAAACGGGTAGGATACCTGCATTGCGACATACAATAACCAATCAAATCATACAATAACAACCAGGTATGCTACCATGTGCTCATCAACACGTGTTGAACGTAAACAAACACTGACATATGCTTCCGATACTATTAATAAATATATGTATACTAGCTTATCATCATACTGTTTACCTTACCAATTACTAGTATTGTTATTTTTGAATTTTCAAATATTTGAATTTGAAGTTGAATTGAATTTGTTATTAGTTCATTATGAAATGCGATGTGTTTGTGTCAACTCAAAATAACTAGAAACACAATAAGTTTATCTTGTCTCATGCATGGGTTTGGGGGTTCGCAATATGTTAATGTATGTTAGATTCATATGATGTTGTCTCCAATTCGGATTCCGTAGGTCGGTATAAGAAATTTTGATTTACAATGATCATTTAAGTATAATCCCATCTAATCGATCCATCAAATTATAGTTATATAGCTTTATTTTATCAGGATTCTTTGTAATTACGTCGTATTTGTAACAACTTAAAATGTATTTTAATAAAACGAACACTTATTTCAATTTGACGACCTATATATCTTCAATCAGTTTAATCACGATAGGATTTACTTTGCGTCTTTTAAATACAATGTTGTCTTTTTTCATTCAATTCTCTTCCCCTCAACATTTTTTTAACCATCTGTGATTTCTTGTCTAGTAGTTTCCCACCTGAATAGTGTTAAAATGAACTTTTCTATCACAGAATGTGTAAGCGAAAAACAAGCTTTTCAGATGATTGTAAAGTAATAGTATTGATATGTACAGCCATAGTTGTCGAAAGTAATGAGGAGTCGATTCACTGTTAAGACGGCGTAGCTGGAGTCGGACGATGATTTCGATATCCTCAAACACTCACAAACACATACACTTATAATTCTCACCTTTAAAATATGTCTGTAGATGTTTGCTACATATATGGTCTTTAAGTAAGAAGACAATCCATCTACACACCTCTAACGTTTTCAGAATCTTCATGAAGGGTTTTAAGCACAATATTATGATGATCTAATGCATTTTATTTTATATGTACATGCCATTAGTGTGTTTAATCTAAATATTCCAAATATATGTGAATTGGTGATAACTTGTAAATTTTAATAATAAGGATGATTGTTTGTGGGTATTAAGTCTTTAACTAGAAGATTTCAAGAGCCAGGTCAATACAGTGGAGATCACTTCTAACCTCTCATTAGAACTGTCAGAATATTCTGTCATACAACTGTTCTAACCTGTCCTAGAATAGTTCTACCTAGAACAGTTCTACCCTAGAACTATGTAGAACTGTCAGGATCAGTTCTAGGGTAGAACTGTCCAAATCACTTTTAACCTTAGAACTGTCAGAAGAACTGACTAAATCGATCAGGACTGTATACAGTTCTAAATGACGTCACTGCAGTAAGGGCACTTTAGAATTTAGTAGAAATAAATTACTTCCAATTACTTTGCTATATAATAGCAGATTTTCTATATTTTTTACTGATCAAACGTTACATGTACAAATATCGAAGTGAATAGAAGGTTATCCAACTCATCGGAGAAATATATTTATAAGACTGCATACGGAAACATCATTGTGTACGTTTCTACGTTCCCCGTTTTTAACAGTTTCTTCCTAAATATAACTCTGCATTTAATTCATGGAATTTTAATCGTAATCTACCTTGTTTGCCTTGGATTTACATTCATTTAAGATTCTGTTTTGACAAATGTTCAAACGAAAATTGTACAGTGGATTAATTATGGGATATTCATGAAAAAAGTGTTGTATAACGTAAATAAAACTATATACATTTGCACCATCTCGTCAATTTAATAGCCAGACTTATCCATAACGATTTTTATAATATCTGGGAATCTGGAACTCAGACAAATATACTCGATCTGAACATGAATTAAACATTTGTCCCTGGACGTTCGGCTACAAAAAAAATCATGCCTTTTTCAAATTATATTAACAGACTGAGTATACTATTCCAAGAAGAGAACTTCCCATACATGTACTTTTTATTTTGAAATAAAGTATATGAATCAGTCATGTGAGTGTTGGATGATGCCGTTACATAGTTTGTTTAAACAAAAAAAACATCACAAACTACTGACTTAAAAAGTCACTTTATAGTGACACAGGTTCCCGTAAATTTTTGCCGTCATAAAACAAAACATCTGACGCCACAATGGAAAAGTGATTGTTGTATTTTTCAAAAGTTCAAGAGACCAGGTCAGCCAGGATAAGCGATAAGGTGTATTGTGTTCCAAAGTTGGTGTCATTTTTATCATACTATCCGTCCTCACATAGAAATATTATAGGTTTACAATGAGGCCATATATATATTTACATGATAAAGTGTAAATAAGTTCAGTTTTGGTTGATGCGGTAATCTAGTTTTGTTAAAACGACTCAGTCTGATAGATCGAAACTACTGAATTTTGTTTACAATTCAATATTTTGAATAAAAAGAGGACTTGCTGATACTCTAAATTGATGTGGAAATTCTTTTGTAGCCAATGTGTTTCAATATTCATTGATATTGCTGTCATTTGAATTATACAATCCCAGTGGCGGATCCAGAAATTTTCATAAGTTGGGGGCCCACTGACTGCCTATTCTACTATTTAGTGACCGCCTTCAACAAATTGAAGATTATGTCACAAGAGGAAACTTACAACAATACATAAATTGAAAAATGTACAATTTTTAAAATACGAAAAAGTTTAAAAAATAGCATGTTTTGTATAATTAAGTAAGATGCTTTGAAATTGAAGATTTGAAAGAGTCTACTGAAGTGCAATTTACAATAATATCCGGTAGTTTGTTCCAGTCGGTAATTGTACTTGGAAAATAGGATTCTTTTCTGTACTGTTTTGCAGGATGGAATTTGGAAGCTGTTTAAATAAGAATGTCTTGTTTGTCTTGTTTATGGAATTAATTTATTATTTTTAGGTATTGCAACCTTTTCGTGTTCAATTTTGTAAAGCATTACCAATCTGGAGTCTTTTCTTCTTTCAGAGAGACTGCGCCATTCAAGATGTTGTAACATGTTATCAGCGCTTGAGGTGTTTCTGTATTTGTGGTAACAAAACGTGCAGCCCTTTTTTGAACTTTTTCAATGCTATCTATGTCTTGTTGTAAGTATGGATCCCAAACAGAGCAAGCATACTCTAGTGATGGTCTTACTAGGGACTTATATGCTTGCTCTTTAATGGATGTTGAACTTATGTTCAGGTTCCTCCTTAGAAATCCTAGTGTGCTATTAGCTTTCTTGCATATGTTGTTAATATGCACATCCCATTTAAGGTTGGAACTAATGGTGACCCCCAGATATTTTGCTGTTGTAACATGTTCTAATGAATGATTGTGTAATGTGTAGTTAAATGTGATTGGTTTTCTATTTCTGGTGACTGAAATTACATTACACTTATCTGGGTGGAATGCCATTTTCCAGGTAGTTTCCCACGATGCCAGTTCGTCGAGATCTTTTTGTAATGTTGATGCATCGGAATTTGTTTTTATTGCAAAATAAACTATTGTGTCGTCTGCAAACAAACGTACTGTGGATGTTAGACCAGTTGGAATGTCATTAATATAGTACAAGAAGAGACTTGGTCCAAGACCTGACCCCTGTGGAACCCCTGACTCAACTGCAACATACTCAGATTGTTCCCCCTCTAGGACTACTGCCTGTTTACGATTGCTAAGAAAATTTTGTATCCAGTAATTTAATTCCCCCTGTATCCCGTAATGGTGAAGTTTATTAGTTAAAAAAGAATGTGAAACTTTATCGAATAATTTAGAAAAATCCATGACCAAAATATCTGTTTGTTTACCATTTTCCATGTTAAGTGAGACATCGTCTATAAATTCTAGTAGTTGTGTTTCGCAGGATCGACCTTTGCGAAATCTATGCTGTAGGGGATATAAAATATTGTGATTATCTGCATGTTTCATGATGTGTTTAACTACAATGTGTTCTAAAAGTTTGCAACAAATACGTGTGAGTGATAAAGGACGGAAGTTTTCAGGGTCATATTTTTGGCCTTTTTAGCTCACCTGGCCCAAAGGGCCATTGAGCTTATTCATCACTTGGCGTCTGGCGTCGTCCGTCGTCGTCCGGCGTTAACTTTTACAAAAATCCTCTCCTCTGAAACTACTGGTCCAAATTCATCCTAACTTGGCCACAATTATCTTTGGGGTATCTAGTTTAAAAATTGTGTCCGGTGACCAAGCAATCTAACCAAGATGGCCACCACGGCTAAAAATAGAACATAGGGGTAAAATGCAGTTTTGGCTGATTGCTCAAACACCAAAGCATTTAGAGCAAATCTGACGGGGGTAAAATTGTTTATCAGGTCAAGATCTATATGCCCTCTGATTTTCAGATGAATCGGACAACTTTTTGATGGGTTGCTGCCCCTGAATTGGTAATTTTAAGGATATTTTGCTGTTTTTGGTTATTATCTTGAATATTATTATAGATAGAGATAAACTGTAAACAGCAATAATGTTCAGCAAAGTAAGATGTACAAATAAGTCAACATGAACGAAATGGTCAATCGAGTTATTGTCCTTAATAGTCAATTTTTAACAATTTTCATAAAATTTGTAAAATTTTACTAACATTTTCCACTGAAACTACTAGGCCAAGTTCATTATAGATAGAGATAATTGTAAGCAGCAAGAATGTTCAGTAAAGTAAGATCTACAAACACATCACATCACCAAAACACATTTTTTTCATGAATCCATCTGCTTCCTTTGTTCAATATTCACATAGACCAAGGTGAGCGACACAGGCTCTTTAAAGCCTCTAGTTTGTATACAGGAGAGACATGGGCTGTTTTCCAGTCATCTGGAACAACACCTGTTTTAATTGACTTCTCAAAGATAATGGTACGTATGGGTGCAATTTCATGTGAAAGTTCTTTTAAAAATCTTGGTTTAATTTCATCTGGTCCTGCTGCTTTGTTTGGATTTAAGTTATGTAAAAGTTTTTGTATACTATCTATTTTTATGATTAATTTTGATATGGGTGGAAAAGGAGTATTCTGTGGCATGTTACACTGTTTGGCAAATTATGTATGGGAAATATTAGATGCTGGTGTGAATACAGACTGGAATTGTGCGTTAAGTGTCCGAGCATTTTGTAGTGGATCAGTTAGGAGTTTACCATCTTGTTTAATTTCAGTAATTCCACTATAATCATTTTTTTATGTTTAATGTACATGTAGGCCCAAAATTTTTTCATAGTGCCAAAATTTGTTTCATCTTGTGGTGGTAATATGATGCTTTCAATGTATTTCCAGTATGATTTTCTTATACTTTTCTGCACCTGGTGTTTAACCTCTTTGTATTTTTTAGCAAGTGATGCATTCCCAGATTTTTTTGATTTTTTATAAAGTCTATCTCTTTTTCTAATGAGTCGTTTTGTTTCCATTGTTACCCATGGGTGACCGTCCTTTGTTTTTGCTGTTTTATGTAGGATGTGATCTTTCACTGCTTTTGTTATTGTTGTTTTAAAACAGTTCCACATTTCATTTACACAAAGATGTTGCTGATTTTCAAAGAGATGTTTATATAAGGTGTTTATTTCTTGTTTAATTGTGCTCCAGTTTGCTTTTTTGAATAAATGGAATTATTTTGATGAAGCTATTGCAAATTCGGCAAACACAATATCATGATCAGATAGGCCAGGAATAATTTCAACACGCTGTACTTGGTTTGTAAGTTTGTAATTTTCAGATCAAGAATATTGTCTTAAAGGGTAGGGACATCAACAATTTGTGTGAGACATGTGTCGTCAAGTGAGTTGCCAAAGAAGTTATGAAGGTGTGGGTAATTAGTGTTTGCCTAAGAGGGGGCCCGATCCAGTCACGCTTCAGTGATTCCCTATATAAGCAACCACATTTTTTCCAAGAAAAGGGGAGGGGGCGGTCCCCCTGCCCCCCTAAATTCGCCTCTGAATCCATCGTAATATGTATTACTATAAGTGATTAATTATGCGGTTATATATATATTAAACTTTACATAACATAAGTGTGAATATGGTCCGTTTTGGTTGATGCTTTCACATATGGTCAGTTTTGGTTGATGCTGTCAAATAGGGTCAGTTTTGGTTGATGCTGACAAATAATTTTGTTATATTCATGAGTCAGTCTGAGATATCAAAACTACTGAAATTAGTTTACGATTTAAAATTTTGATTAAAAAGAGGACATGCTGGCACTATAAACTGATGTGAGCATAATTTTGTTTTCCAATATTGCTTTCATTTATACATGTTATATTAAACAATCCATCCTGATATACAAATATAAATGATTTACTTTGCGGCTATTAAGATTGACATCATGCACATAATAAAGTGCAAATATGGTCAGTTTTGGTTGATGAGGACAAATAATTTTGTTATACCAGTCAGTATGAAAACTACTGATATTTCTTTATGATGCAATGTTTTGAATAAAAAGAGGACATGCTGGCACTCTAAATTGATGCAAATGAAATTAGGTAGCATTGTGTTCCAATATTTCTATCAATTGAATTTTCATGATTTTACAATCCATCCTTACATAAAAATATTACAGATTTACTATGCGACTATAAGAGTTACATAATAAAGAGCAAATATAGTCAGTTTTGGTTGATGCGGTCAAATATGGTCAGTTTTGGTTGATGCTGTCAAATATGGTCAGTTTTGAATGATGCTGACAAATAATTTTGTTACATGAGTCAGTCTGAGGTATGAAAACTACTGATATTTTTTTCTGATGCGATATTTTTAATAAAAATAGAAAATGCTGGCACTCTCAATTGATGCGGAAAAAAATTGTGGTCATTGATTTCCAATATTGCCGTTATTTATATACTACAGTCCCTCTTGACCTAAAATTATAACTGAATTACTGTGCAGCTATTTAGATTTACATAAGAAAAGCAAATATGGTAAGTTTTGGTTGATGCGGTCGAAAGATTTTATACACGACTCAGTCTGAAGTATGAAAACTACTGATATTTGTTTATGATTCAATATTTTGAATAAAAAGAGGACATGCTCATTGGAGGATCAAAAGAGGGGGGTCCCTTTTCTTTATGATCAATGCATTTGAATGGGAGCATATAGTTGGAACCCCCCTTTACTCATGGTTGAGTCCCCCTTTTTAAATAGCTGGATCTGCCCCATGCATGCTGGCACTATAAATTGATGCGAACAATATTGCTGTAACTTGCATATTACAGTCCCTCTTGATCTAAAATTAAAACTGAAGTACTGTGCAGCTATATAGATTTACAGAAAGAAAGAGCAAATAATGTCAGTTTAGATTGATGCGGTTAAAAGATTTTTGTTAAACAGGGACGTCCGAGGTATGAAAACTACTCGTAAACTTATATTACATTTGGTTAATGTAACAATAATAAAATAATTATTGTTACATTTGAGACTAATTGCCAGAATGCAGGGTTGGGTAAGGACACGATTAATAACGAATGTAACAATAATATGTATGTCTACGGTTTATATAGCGTTATTGTTAAATTACTGCACTTCAATGCTAGATGTATTAAACTTAAACTAAACCTTCCATAGTTTTGTTGCTTAATTTTTTTCGCCAATAAGAACAACGAAGAACGAAATTACGATCACAAAATATCTGAAATTGAAAAAAGAAAACACTGATTCCACCAGTTTTAACATGTCGGCAACAGTTTTAGCATCAATTGAAATCACAATTGACTTGTATTTTTAAGTTTTATTAAGTTTTTTTTAGCTATTTTAAGTTGGATATTGAAATCGGAGGTGAACATAAAATCATATAATAACCTCACATGCTTCCAACAAAAATATTGGACGAGACATGATATAAACATCGCAAGAGTAAGCAAATATTTTTCACCTGAATCATGCTGTAACCATCCTAGTTCACTGTTTAGAGAAATTACTGGTGCAAAATCTGTGTAATCCCAACAAATATCGAATAGCACGGTTTTGTACAGCTTCAATGGAGTGGTATGTTTTATATCCCCAAACACCTGCACAATAATGAATGATTGGTACAACACACGACTCGAAAAGGGTTTCAAATGTTTTAAATGCAACGTTCTTAAAATTGTGAATCTTTGATATCATCCCTCCTAGTGCCCGTCCTCTAGCTTTACCTTATGTTTCGGTGGCAATACTAAAATCCATTTTATCATTGAAAATAATGCCAAGATATTTGTAGTGACTTACATATTGTAAACTTTTTGGTCCAATCTTGAAATAAAGTTGCTTCGATGGACACGCTGTTTTCTAAAATGCATGATATTTGATTTTGAACAGTTACCACTAAGTCGCCATCTTTGGCACCAACTGTATAACACATCTAAGCAACGTTGCATATTATTTTCGTTCTCTGTTAGAATAACAATGTCGTCAGCAAATAATAGAAGACTGATTTGTCATTATCAAAAGGTATTCCAGTTTGTAGATCTTTAATTTCAGTAGCTAAATTGTTGACAAATAAAGCGAACAATGTAGGCGATAAATTATCCCCTTGGCGGACCCCGTTTGAACACTGGAACCAATTTGTACGATGATCATTTACGCAGACACATGATTCTGTGTCAATGAATAAGCTATGAATAGCATTATACATGTTTCCGTCAATACCGTTTGATTGCAGTTTGTATTGTAATAAATCCCTATCTACATAATCAAATGCTTTTTGCAGGTCCACAAAAGTAGCAAATGTTGATTTCCTATCCTGAATAGGGCAATTCAAAGAATACACATGATCCTCACATGACCTATCTCTTCTGAAACCGTTTTGTTCATCAACAACTAATCCGTTGTCTTCTAAAAAATTTTGCACTCGGTTATTTGAAGTAGAACTGTAACATTTCGCAATTACCGAGAGTAAACTAATCCCTCTGTAATTCAGTGGAATAGCAGAACCTTTCGGAATTGGTCGAATTAGTGCTTTCCTCCATAACGACGGAACTTTTCCTGTGTCGAAACAGAACCGAAATAATACCTGCAATAGTTTAATAATTGGTTCATTTTTAAGCACTTCATTATAAATTCCATCTATTCCAGGAGCTTTTTTCTCTTTCAAATGTAGAACAACTTCTTGTATTTCGTCTATATGAATGTTCTGATTCAGTATATCATTTGGTATATACAACGGGTCAAGCATGTTATCTTCTAAAAGTCTTTTTTGTCGTAATGCGTTTTCATAAAATTCATCATCGTAGTCGTCATTGTTGTTCATGTACAAATTTCTAAAATCGGATACCCATTTGTTTATCACTGTTTTCTCATCGAATGACGTAGAACCATTGTCATTAACACATTCCATCGGAATAGCATTCTTCTTCTTAGGACCAAGTTTTTGTAATTCTGCCCAAAATTTTTTCGAATCTTCTGTATTCAGAGTTTCTATCTATAAAGTTAAATCCTGCTTATACTTCCAATCATGAAATCGTAAACGCTTATCAAATTTCTTTTACGCCATAACAATTTTTTCCCGTGTCTCACGTTTCCCTTTACTGGTTTTAGATTTCATAAATTGTTTTTCACAACTGTGCATAGTTACCCATAAATCACTTAATTCTTGATTCCAGAATGGTTTTTCGTGTTTAAAATGTTTTCTTGTTTTTCTAGACGCCTCATGATATGGTATTGTTTCTTCCATTTCTTTTGTAACAAGTTTGCATAATTCTTCGTAGACCGTATCAATGTCTTCTTGCTGTTCTCTGCATAGTTCAATTTGACGAATAACCATATGTATAGCCTCTTTCATGATGTCGGAGCAAATAAAGTTTGACGGTATTTCTTTAAATCTGAATCTTTTCTTTGTCGACAAAACGTTATGTTTCACATTTTCAGATTTAATTATAAAGTTTTCGACATAATCAAATATTAAAAACGCATGGTCTGGAATTCTACTTCTTGTTCCAATGAGATGCTGCATTCTTTCGGATTCGATTATTTCATTGCATGTGATAATTTCGAAATTTTTACAGTTTTCAACTAAATCATGCGGAACACATACGTAGTCAACAACTGCTTTTCCTTTTGATGATATTGATGTGAATTTGTTCGACTGTTCTTCTGATTGGCCATTTAGAACACAAAATTTACTATCATTTAGAAATTCAGAAAAAAGACTGTCCATGTTGATTATGAGTCTTTTCAATAGTTTCTCTCGTAGTAACATTATCGAATTCGGTGGAGACATCTTTTACGTTTCCTAATCTCGAGTTAAAGTCTCCTAATAGAAATATAGCATCAACATCATAATTCAAGTAGATTTGGGAAGGAACATGTGAATAGAACGTTTGGGCGTCGCGCCCCCAAAGGTGAATTCTCCGGCGGAAGATAATATGAAAATGCAACACAAGTGAAATCTGTTTCTTTGTTTCTAAATAGTAACCATAAGATACCATCGATACTTTTATCTATAATACGTACATCAAAACTTTTCAAGATAAAATGCTTTACAAGAAATCCTACACCCATGGAAGCTTTCGGGGCATATCTGTGAATAAAAGTTCTATTAGATCCATACCATTTATATCCATCTTCTGCTAAATCTAGTTCATTTGTTCCCGACAGATGAGTTTCGCAAACACTAACAATATCTGCATTTATATGACAGATTACGGTTCTTCTCAAATTATTATTATTTGCAGTCCAACCACCAACATTGATTTGACAAAACTTTAAGGAATATTCAACAGACCGGTTTAAATTCTATTTGTTACCATCAGTTTGTTCATTCTCACTAGCTGCTTCCGTTGTTTTCTTTATTATCCGTCCGTTAGCAGTCAATCTGTACGATGAACCATGTGGTAATTCCTTCAACAGAGTTCTTGTATTAATTTCAAACATACGTTCAACATGGGATTTGCTGCTGCGTAAATAGATGTTTTTGAAATGTCGAGTTGCGGAGTTTATATGTTTTTCTCTTAAAATACGTCTTTTTGTATCAACATTCGTAGCAGTAATTTTAACAAATCCATGTCGGTCTTGTCTTCGACTTTTCAATCTAAATGCTGCCACAATATCCTTTTCGGAAATTTCAGTGTTAATTTCGGCAACAATTTGTTTGGCCTGAATCAAAATATCTTCACCTATTTCAAACGGAACACCAGACGCAATAACCCTAACGTCATCATTGTTCAGCGGATTAACTTGATTGTTTTGGTATGACTTTATCATCTATACTAGACATAAGTTCTGTTTTCATTTTATCAAGTTTACTTTTAAACATCTTTTGCTATCATCTTTTTATATCATTCATAGATTCTATAATAGTTTTGAACTGAGCTTTTATATCATCATCGTCAGAAGACATTTTGTATAGTTTACCTTCTGGTTTTGGAGTTTCGCCGTCTGATAATCTTGGTCTTTTTTCACCCTTGTTCTCCAGATTCTGCGACATTTAGTAGATAAACACCATAGGAATCATTCCCACAATAAAAATATATCCAAACTATATCCAAGTAGTAAATTTGTCAATATTTTCAAGCACAGATACACAAAGATCTTCAAAACGTGACGTATGCGTAGTATATGAATAAAACTTCAAAATTTATCATTAAAATGTGGATTTTACCTGAAACATATTCTTAGATTCTTTGACACAAATTGTTTACCTATATAATGTAGTACAAAATATAATGTTGATTTTAAAATTTTATATTTCATGCATTTATCATGTTTATAGCTATTAAAAATTCACGAGATAAACCTTCTGTGAAAGGTAGTATATAGATATGGGAAGATGTGGTGTAAGTGCCAATTAGACAACTCTCCATTTATAAAAGTAAATCATTATAGGTCAATGTAAGGCCTTCAACACGGAGCCTTGGCTCACACCGAACAAAAAGCTATAAAGGGCCCAAAAAATTACTAGTGTAAGACCATTTAAACGGGAAAACAAACGGTCTAATCTATATAGAAAAAAAAAGAAACGAGAAACACGTATAAATTACATAAACAAACGACAACTACTGTACATCAGATTCCTGACTTAGGACAGGTGCAAACATTTGCAGCGGGATAATCGTTTTAAGGGTACCAAACCTTCTGCCTTTTTCTAAAACGATAGCATAACAGCATATTGGAAATATTGAATAAGAATAGAACAATATACGGTAAATTTCTTATCGCCTACACAAAAAAAATGTATAGATAAAAAATGGTAGTCACTACAATCTGTTCGTCGTGGCAGGTACCAGTTTGAGTGTACTAGAACATGTGTCCCACGCAGAAATTGTGTTATAGTTAATAATTTTGGCATACAGTTGCTTCATTTGGACTGAAAAAAAAATGAATGAATGTTAATTCTAGGTTGTTAAACTTTACAAGGAAGTAGTTGCATATAGAGGTGTGGGAATTCCATCACATATTGGTCCAATCAGAGGTCAAAATTGTGGTCTCTTCACTTGATGGCGTCCAGTCACAGTGGTGAAAAAAAATCAATTGCAAAAAAAAAAAAATATTTTTAGATTTTCATGATACGGATACGGTAGTATATATAACAAATGTATAAGGCTCTAATTCATTGAATAACATTTATCTCTTGAATTTTGCCTACAAGTCTGGTCCGCTTTTTGCAGGTTTCTGAAGATGAGGATTAGATTAATATCAGAGCAACACTTTCTTTTTCCATGCTGGACAGACACCAAAATTTAAAGATTTTATATATATTCACATAAGCATAAACCTATCTTGGTTAATTGAAATCCTACGTTTTATTTGTATATCAGCTTGAATGATTTTTCAAGAAAATTAAATCATAAATCCATGAAATTCTTAAGATTTTTTGTAAAATAACTGGTTTCTTCCTCTCTAGGAAATTTGAATATTTCATAACTGGTACGAAAATTATAGTTATAATAAGTTTAATGTCTTGCTATTTAGAGTTGAATTGATATAATAAAAAATAAACATCTTTAAGACATTACTTAAAATTGTACATAATCATGTAATCATGCGTGCTTGTTTTCTGTCTTTATGTCGAAAATAACCAAAATACAAAACAAATGGAAGAACAAGTTCTGGAAAAGCTTCAACGGACAATAATATTATGAAGGACAAATATTTAAGTCGGAGGTTACAGTTTTGTCAGTAACAAGCACATGCAAGATTGTTAAGTTAAGAGAAAAAGGCACACTTTTAAAATGGTGAACACATCACATTTTTTTAAACAAGTTTATCAACGGGGACTGTTAAGTTAACAATACTGAAACGTGTGGATATGCTTTTTCCCGGACTTAAAGAATTTAGCTGTTACTGTTTTGTCAGCGGTCTCCGTAGGTTTTTACCATTTTGGATATCAAACTGGTACTTTGAGCCCTTCATTATAAACTTAGAAGACGAAAAAGAGTACCCAATTTCTTTTGAAGTCATTTATATCGACATCTTGAATTACTATATGCATAATAATATTTTGAAGATTGGGAAATCCGGAAGATCTAGCAAACCATTTGGCCCTTGTCCCTGGATATAGCTGAATATTTTGGTCATAAAAAGAAAAATATTACATAGACATAAGGATGTTATTATTATCATTGACAAATTGTTTAGATATTCCAGGCTTTGTCTTTAATATACGACCAGGTAAATATTGCTGATCAGTTCATTAGTTCTACTCGTCGGCGTTTGACTTTTGATATCGCGAGTGCTATAGGTTGAACTTTGTAAATGAAGCTGTTTCTCAAACTAAGCCTCTTTTGTGGAAATTTTAATTATTCATAGAAAATTGATTTTGTTAACATACTGGTTCCCAGTTCTAATCTGTAGGTTGCATCTCATATAGACATAACTTGGGAAAGGTACAAGAAAATATACATGTGAATTTTGTTTATATTGCAATCTATGGTAACCCTACAGTCGATTTTTTTTTGTTAGTTTAAACTCTTAGAAGTTCGGGGCATTTAAACGTTGTAAATATGCTGCAAAGCTCTACATTTTGACTTTTGAAAGAAATAGAAGTGCACATGAACTTTCCATTCTAGTAACCGATATGATTTTTTTTCAAAACTTCATAGTAAAGGTGATACAGTTTTAGCCGTAAAGGGAGTTCCTATGGGAAAATGCATTAACAATATTTACAGAACTGCAACCTATATTGAGTGAAATAGGAGAACATACAGAATTTAACCAAAAGTAAAATCACAAAAATGCTGAGCTCTGCGGAAAAGAAAATCGGAAAGTCCCTAATCAGATGGCAAAATCAAATGATAAAACACATCAAAAACGAATGGACAACTGTCGTATTCCTGACTTGGTACAGACATTTTTGAATGTATAAAATTTTGGATTGAACCTGGTTTGGCAGCGCTAAACCTCTCAATTGTTTAATAATATTAATAATGTTGTGTGAACAAAACGCACAGACGCAATCGGTAAAAATATCACAAATAAGCCATATTTGATTTATCTCGCAAATTTTAATGAAATCAACTCAATTATGAAGTTTTATAAATATTTCATAAAGATTGATAAAATCCCGAGCCTTAAATATGATGACTCAGCACAAACTTACAATTTACAGTATGCATATAAAAAAGTATGATTGCCAATGAGACAACTGTCCACAAGAGACCAAAATGACATAGAAATTATCAAGTATAGGTCACCGTAAGGCCTTAAATAATAAGCAAAGCCAATACCACATAGTCGGTTATAAAAAGGCCCGAAATGACAATGTGAAACGAGAAAACTAACGGCCTTATTTATGTACACAAAATAAACGAACAACAAATATGCTACACATAAACAAACGACAACCACTAAATATAGGCTACTGACTGGGGACAGGCACATACATACATAACGTGGCGGGGTTAAACATGTAAGCGGGATACCCTCCCCTAACCTCGGACAGTGGTATACCTGTCCAACATAAGAACGAACTATAAACATCAGTTGAAAAAGACTTAACTCATCAGATTGACAAAAATACAAGTGGACGTGGCCTGGTACTTGTACACCCCAACAAAAAAAGACACTAGGAACAGATATGAGAGTACTCGCAGATATCTGACAGCTAGTTCAAAGCAACTATCAACTAATAAAAAAATCATGCATCTAATCTAAGTTATCAGTCCTTACACATCCAACATTCAATGGATTTAGTGTAAAGATTTAAATGAAATTAACTCAAATATGAAGTTTTATAAATATTTTATAAAGATTGATAAAATCCTGGGCCTTAAATATGATGACTCAGCATACACTTACAGTTTTCAGTATGCATAGTTTACTTAAAGGCCTGAATGCAAAATAAATGCATAATATATTCATATTTGTAAGTTAAATTGCTTAGAAGTACTTATATTTACTCTTTGCCGTCATTGCAACTCATAGATACTTCCTAAATATTATAAGTGGGGTGTTTTTGCCCTGTCGATAACCCAAAAGTAAGCCTTCACACCTAAATCTGCTTTTTTGTTTCCGCAGCATAAGAAATACAAGCTAGTTATATAAAAATATAATATAAAATATGAAATATAAAGGTTGCAAACACCCGTTTACTGGGCTTCACTAACGCGTCGCCAGTAAACTTATTTTGCGACCTTCAAAACACCAATTGATGCTGTCGGAGCTTAAAATACAGATATCTTCTAAATCAAATGGAAATAGATTGAGCAGATGAAAATGCATATTAAAACAACAAATTATCAACAAAAATGTACACCTGTACATGGATAATGTATAAAAAAAGTTTTCTTCTCTTTGACACATTCCCCGTATCCATTCTCCCTCTTTATCTTGGAAATGCAAAAATTGATTGACTTTAGTTGTTCAAATCATCTTCTTAAAAGCAATGCAAAATAAACAAAACTATTGGAACAACATATACAATCGTCTAAAAGTTGTACAAGAGTACGTAAGTAAATTGTTTTGACATATGGTATAATCTGCCCCTACGGTTTGCATGTTTAAGTTTTAGGCTAAACATATATATATAGAAAAGTTCTGTATGAAATTTAAAATTATTGACTTTAAGGTGGTTTTCTGTATGAAATTTAAGATTATTGCCCTTAAGGTGGTTTTATGGTTTTCAAAATTAATAACTTCTTATGTAGACGAAACGCGCGTCTGGCGTAAATATAAAATTTTTAATCCTGGTATCTATGATGAGTTTATTATTCTATGTACTTTCATTCTGTGTTTCGATAGATTGTTTGTCAAAATCTGATATTGTACCAAAACATATCCTTTTATAGTTGTTAATGTCTGTGTCATTTTGGTTTTTTGTGGATAGTTGTCTCATTGGCAATCATACCACATCTTCTTTTTTATACTTTAAAAGTTTTATTTGCAAAGGTTAGAAAAGACAAGCGAAAGATACCAGGAGAGAGGGACATTCAAAGTAAAAATTCAATAACAAAACTGATAACACAATGGCTAAAAATTGAGAGAGAAAACAGACAGAAACAAAACAATAGTACAGTACTTGCAACCTTATGTCTTATTGTTTTAATGATCAATTTGCGATCATCGATTAGTCACCGAACAGTCAAGTAAGCGTCAAACTCACGTCACCAATGAGTCTGACTTATAGTAAAAGTACTTGAATGATCGGACAGATCGGACGGATAGGACCGATCGACCTTTCTGATGGATTGGGCTCATCTACGTCACATGCTAAACTAATAAAAATTACGGATTCTTAGTTTCGATTAATTAAATCAAAATGGCGATATGTAAAATACGAAAAATTCATATACAACTGATCAACATTTTGTTTTATTAAAATATTTTATAAAGTTTAATGAATTTGAATGAAAAGAAATATACAGATAAAACCTTAATCATGTGTTAATTTGAATATTATCATCAAAGAATGGTAACTTTCTTGTTCGATAAAATAAGTTTATTCATATTTGTCCTTAAATATTCAATTTTTCTTTACGAAACGCGCGTCCGGCGTAAATATAAAATTTTGATCCTGGTATCTATGATGAGTTTATTTGATACAAAAGTACTTTTATAAACAATGACGGACAATATTTTAGTACATTACTGTGATAACCTTTTAATTTTATGAAAGAAGCAACCGATCCTAAACTATAAAAAGTTCAAAAATCCAATGGCCGTCAATAATGTCCAAAAAAATGAAGAAATGATTGCATTCATATTTGTAAAAAACGAAAGTTTATGCTTATTTATCCTTCAAATTTTCTCATTTGATGCAAAAATACCTATCAAATGATCAATATGAATTTTTAGAACGAATGATCGCAATTGAAGTTATTTCGATATTTTGCATGTTTCAGTTTCTCGCTTTAAAATATAGATTCTACAACTGCAACAAGTGTGTTTTTTCCACTTAATCAATTATATTTTTATATTCAAAGCTTGAGGCTTGCCGAGCTTTTTGAAGAATAAAAATTTAACTGTTGAGAGTCGAGGAATGTCGTTAAACACTTGTTGCAGTTGTAGAACACATTTTAAAGCGGGAAAAACTGAAGCATGCGAACAATCTAGTACACGTTCCCTTTTAATGACATTAAAGGGGAACTAGCTGTCAAATTCATGTTCACGGACTTGACTCGAAATCTCATATTTGGTAAAGACCAAAGCTATCGAATGTTCCTTCAAGAACCTGCAATATACATATCAATAGAAAGCGAACTCGTACAATTGAATTTTTCTAGGTCTGTTTAATTTGATATTACAGATTAAAAATATTTGCTGATCATCTTTTTAAGTGTATAATCATGTTTTTAAGGATCGTATAAGTCAATAGAATGATATACTTTTGTTTCACTTATAATGTTGACATTCTTTTCCTTTAAGTAATCGAACACGCACAATGCATAAGCTATCTATCTTTAGCTAAGGGATAAAATTAAAGTTCACATGCATACGAATGCAATGAGGTCGAAATATTTAAATTGAAGTGAAAAATTTATAATCAATGTTTCCTAGCTTAATTTGACAAAACTGAACCAAACAAGCTACTCAGGCGCATTATGGATTAAACAGAAAAAATCTTTCTTTAGATTTTTGTTATATAATACCTCGTCGCTTGTGCCCCTTTAACTGATATTACTTTACTTGGAAAGTAAAAGTCGTATAATTCCTTGAAGACCTTTGATAGAACTTTTGTCGATACATATGAAAGGACATAACTTAGTGAACATTTTTCTAAACGACTGATATAATCAGACTGTCAGCATTCAAATGGGAACCAATTGTGCCACTTTTCTTTCTGACTTGTTCCTTTATTATTACGAGGCTGACTTCATACAGGAACTTCATAGGAAGAAATATAAGAAGTTAGCAATATCTTTTAACTTGGCTTTCCGCTATAAAGATGATGTTCTCTCGCTAAATAATTCAAAATTTGATAACTGTGTTGAACGCATATATCCCAACTAGAGATAAAAATGAATACAACAGATACAGTTAAGTGTGCCTCCTATCAGAAGCGGGACATTGAAAGACGTATCGTATCCGTATCTGATACGTTGCCGTATCTAATCATATATATATATATCGGTTATTATTCAAGTGATTATTTACGTGCTTAAATATAAATTGAGGAAAGGGTTGGGGAAAAGAAAAGGGCGATGCAATTTTTTTATGTCTTTCATTTTTAATATATAAGTTGTTCGTTTAATAATGTTGAATAATTGTTTAATTTATGAATCATTTATGTTTACATACTTGCATCTTGTAAGTCAAAATCTGGACCTTTTATATTTATTACCCTAAAAGTGATGTTTCTACTTTATTAAATGTATCTATAATACAATTATGAAAAGATTGCATGGACGACAACAGAAGCTAAATTATTTACACACATATAACAATCACGTGATATTCGTGTCAATCTATATACTTGTATATGTTTTACAACTTGATATTTATTTCATGAGAAGTTGATTTATAAAAGAAATAAAGTTAACGTTAACAAAAGTCATACACGTACTTTAAATTTGTTAAAAAATGAAATTGAATCATCCACATCATATGAGTCGGAATTGATTACTGATACCATTAATAATGAATTGATTAATTAGCAGGTAACCCCTTTTTATACTATGTATCAAAGTATACCTTCTAGTGCGCGCTTGACTTTAGTGACTTAATACCAGTTTTGTTTTTGAATGGTTGTCCATGACTTTTTGTAAACAATAAACGCTAGGACATCGAAGAAGTGGGTAAACTATGATTACATTTTTGAATAAAAACCTCTTTATTCAAGTCTCTCGATTTTTCCACACAAAGTCCCGATTTTCTGAACGAAGTTTCCCCTGTATATATGCGCAATATGGCAAATCTGTATGAAACCTTTGCTGTTTTGATTTTAATTGCACTTCCAAAATTTATTTCGTAATAAACATGGCTACAGAAGGACTCACAAATCTTAAATTCTTGACGGAGAAGTGGTGATGGTTTAAATATCGAGTGTTTAGATTTAAACGAGTATTCATAAATTGAAATGAACCATGTAATGAAAAGAGAGTATCAATGGGTATCAATGACGGAAAGATATCTAACATAGAAAAACACATATTTAAACATGACAATAATCTATTAAACAATAGCACATGGATATCTTCAGATACGTCAACGTATCAGAAACGGATACGATACGTCTTTAAATGTCCCACTTCTAGTTAGACTTACATCCAGATACTGACAATGAGGGCCTGTTGAAAACAGAAATTTACGACACAAGAGATGATAGCAACTTCACAATTGTGAACTTTCCATTTATATGTAGCAACATTCAAGTAGCGACGGCTTACTGAGTACAATTCAATCAATTGATACGATATTCCCGTGCTTGTTTTTCCTATCTTGATTTCCTTGATAGAGGGTTGCCGCTCACAAGGAAGCTATTAAATGAAGAGTTCAAAATGGAGAAGTTAAAATCAATCCTTGGTAAATTTTACGGATGCCATCACGAGTTGGTTGACCGATATGGAATAACCGTTTCACAGATAATATCGGTTGTTCCGTATGTCGAAAATACAATTCACGTCCTGTTTACCACGAATGTGACCCATCAAATTATACTAGTAGCTACCGGTTTTGTAATAACACGAGCAACATGACGGGTGACACATGTGTAACAATATCTGCTACCCTGCCGGAGCACCTGAGATCATCCCTAGTTTTTGATTTGGTTGATGTTGCTTAGTCTTTAGTTTTCTGTGTTGGGTCGTGTGTACTTTTATTTTCTGATTATCTTTTTATTTTTTATCCATAGCATTGTCAGTTCATTTTCGATCGATGAGTCTGACTGTCCCTCTTATATTTTTCTTCCCTTTTTTTTACGATATATGATGCAAGAACGGAAAAAAAGCGAACATGTGTGAGTGTGGACATACGTTGACTAACAAATATACGATAAATATACTGTTGATAAAGACACAAAAACAAAAAGTCTACGTTGTAGAGAAATTTACCAGTAACCCAATTAAAAACTTACACGGTCATTTTGAAAAGACATAATAGTAAATTAAAGCATTAAACAATGATATCAGACCATTGGTTCTTACTATGAGTGCGACGTGACCAGAATTGTGCATGGTTATAAACTTTGTTTTTCACAAATATCACTTGGTACACTTAATTTGAGACAGGAAAAGCTGTGTTTTACATATGCAAAACGTCAAATACAATACAGCTATCTCTTAATAAATTGACCAGTAAAACGAAAACCTTCTCATTTGAATATTTGTTGACGACATTTGCACGTGTAACTTGTTCATGAAAAACACTTGAATGTGTTTTATTGAAGGTGCAATTGATTAGAATATAATACAAAACCTTGGGTAGATTGCAAATGAGACAACTATCTGAGACACCTCTAAGTCCAAACTGAACACAATTGTTCAGCCATAATGTGTTGAGGAGGGCTATTAAAGAATGTTCACCAGTAATATTCTTCTTAAATAGCATGCTGATCTCCTCATCTGTTAGTTGCTAAACCCTTTAAGGTTTATCGCTCTTGCCTTTTTGTTTAATAGCTTTTTCTTGATCTTCAATGTTTTTTGGTTAGGCGGAAACTCTTATTCTTTTTTTAACAGTAAGGACACAGGTGGAAAGAAGAGAGTCGAGCTCAGCAACTGGTATTGTTTGTATTTCTGTAGTTTTATTTTCTGAGAAACCTGGGGCTGTAGTCATAAAACTTTGCTCAGTGCTTGGAGCACAAAAATCATCCTCGAAACATTAAATCCAACATTTTGATGGGTTGATTTTCGAGTAAGAGTACAAAAACTGACTTGAAAGTTTTATGACCACAAGGCCTGGTAACCAATTTTAGGTCATAACACGATTTTTTTGCAACGGTTTTGTTCTGTTGCTTATCACGAAAGCTTTGAACAACAGTTTTATCTAGATGACAAATTCATCTTAAAACTGTTCAAGTTCAATGTCTTCATTGCTTGTGTAAGTAATAGTTGAAACAGTTACAATACATGTATTTGCAGTGCCAGTGGTGTGTGTATCAAGGAAGTATTCATGACATATGTCAGTATTTTTTTAATCAGCCAACATATCTATTGGGATGAGGACATTTTTTAGACCTTCATCAATATTTGCATCTTATACATCTTCCAACATATTGAATGAGACCACTGAAGATTAAAATTTACGACTACGTCCGACATTCTCCTGGACATTGAAACATACAAAGTTTGACGGGAGGATTTATGGCATTGTAATATGAAGGCTTTTCAAGAATCAATTGAAAATGTCAAAAACCCTAAAAAATAACCAAGTAATTGTGTTCAAGAACTTTATTAATGATTTTTTTTAATTATTTCTATTAAAAATATTGACAGTTTATTGACAACTTAACGATTGTTGACACGATTGCCATGACAGTGACGTGACATTGTTTATGAAATTAAGTAGTTTCGGTAAATTATAAGCAGCCGTGGCTAATAGGTCAGTCGAGGTCATTGACGTATAAAGCACACGTTTATACGTATAGATTTATCTTTATAGTTAGATAGGTGATTGCAGTATAAAATAGAACTCAATATAGGTATATAATTCAAAAAATAGTTTTTATAACTTGAGAGTTTTTTTTTAAAAAGATTTCTAAATCAATCAGCCATTTGAAATCAACAGTTTGACCAAATTTACCGGCGAAATAATGTAACATTCTTACGCTACTACCAAATTGATCAAAATCATAAATTTATTTGTAAATTATATTACTCTCATTGCCATTGTGAACTTAATTCAAGATCGTAAACGATAAATGCATCATGTCTAAAATCTTCCAAAAAGCGTGTAAGACATTTGTAGACAATTGCAGCATTGTTAGCGGTAGATACAACAGAACCAGCGACCGGAACAAACAACTCAGCTATAATTTTATTCCCAGCAATGTTTTCATCTGTAGACAATACTTTTAATTGTTTGCTGATAATGTCTGAAAATACTACACCAGGCTCTAAAAGTTCTCTACACCTGAGTTTATTAGCGTTCGTAATTACACATGACTCTGCATCTTTATCTGAAAATCGAAATACCTTAATGTAATGTACAATTTCATCTACAAGAATGTGCATATTTACTGGAAAGCAAAAGCTTGGTATTTTTAATGCTGTCGTTGAAACCGCCGCTGTCGTAACTAATAAAATTCTTTTTTTAAGAGATTGAAATTTTTCTTCGATTACTACTTTAGAGAACGGGAGTAATGCGTTCATAACTGCCTCGGTCTTAGCCAATGGTAGATTTTGAATCATATGGTTAATCAAAGCATCCATGTCAACTCTGCCTATATTTAGTAAGGACAGAGCACACACATTTGGGTAAATGTCGCATTCATGTTCATAATCTTTGTACATATGAGAACATATAATGTATCGAAACATATCCGAATCTATTTCTTCGCCTTCTCCAACTAGTAGTTCCATATCAGTGTCCAGCCTTAACATGCTTAACCACGACAGACTTGTCCCTAAGATTGTTTCCTGGTCAGGTGTCATTAATGTAGAATTTGTTCTGATTATAGAATAGGATTTATCAATTTCATCCATGTCGCGAAATATCCACAAGTCATCTGTATATATATCACCTTTTAGGAAAACGAAGAAGTCGTCGTAACTACTAAGATCCATTTCATTTGAAGACTTTGATGGATTACTTACATCAAAAACAGATAGCCCTGTTCCGATAAATATGATTCCTTCATTGTTTGGATGGTAATATGGAGTAGCGGTTGTATTTTCCTTGGCAAAACCTGAATTATCTATCTTTAAGCGACGAATAAGATTAATAAATTCTATTTTTCCTGATTTAGGTTCACCTATAACACCTAATATGACTGTTTCCTCCTTCCATGTGTTCAACACGTCTGAAATATACCTATTTATACCTTCCTGTCCTTCTTTTTCAAACTGTAACCGTAAAGTTCTAATAATTCGTACTGGTACTGGTAAGATTAGATCATGTACGAAAATTGCATCTTGATGTAAATTTTTCAGAATCTCATTGAGAAATTTGTATACTATGGTTGCAGTAGATGCAGCCGAAACTAGAGATCCGACAATTGGAAGAAACAGATCAGAAATAGAAAGTGTTGTAATAAGACCTAAATATTTCTGAACAAACATTTTTTTCACCATGTCGGCTGTCCTTTTCTCAGATCTAAATCCAAGAAATTCTCTGCATCGCAGCTGCTGCATGTCTCGATAACTTACTTTTCTGATTTGTTTGCTTGTTAGTCCGAACACTTGTATGTAGTGTTTGATTTCGTTTACAAGTATTTTGAAATTAATATAACCATCAATTACAGGAATGGGTGTAGCTGCAACTAATGCTGTTCCTGCTGATATCGTATAGACTCGACTTGCAAGCGATTTATATTTTTCTTCTATTACCTTTTGTGATAATGTATGCAAAGAATACACAACTGCTTCAGATTTAATGGAGGACAAGCTTTCCTTAATATGCTGAAATATTTTATCTATTTCCCCTACACCGCTTTGTGTACAAGAGATAAAAAATAATTTGCAATTGGATTTCAGGTCCTCATGTTTGCTATTAGTAATCGAGTGCAATATTTTCTCTTTTAGATTTTTAAGGACGGTTTTTTCGTCAGTTCCATGTTTAATTTCATCTTCGATGTCGATGTCAACTTTTGATCGGACTAGACAAAATGGTTTTCTCATTTTAACAAGCTCTTTTGCAAACCAGGCATCGTCCTCAAGTATAGCCGTTGCGAAGAAAATAAAAAAATAATCGTAGTCTTGCAGCTTCATTTGATTAATGTAGTTATCTTTAGGAAAATCAAGTGTACCGACACCTGGTAGGTCCACATATACAATTTGTTCGTTGTCTGGATGGACGTAAGGTGTTGGCGATGTTGTTGTATTACCACGTCCGACTTTTGCGTACCCTTCTTCACCCTCTTTTACATCTCTCACGAGATTAACAAAACTTGATTTTCCAGTAGCTGTCTGGCCAAGGATTCCAAATTTGACTGGTTCTTTTTTCCAACCGTCTATATTATTCTCAATATATCTTACAACCGCAGAAATTCCTTTCTTTTTTGCTATCTCTTTCAGATTTGTGTCCTCATTGTTCTCTTTTGATACCTGTGAATGCGAGGCTTCCATCGTCTCTGAAAAAAATACAACTGTTCTGTTAAGGAACGGTTTCAGTAGAAATTGCTTGTTCAAAGACGAAAGCATGTACGAAATATATCGCTTAAGGAGTCTCGCGGGTAAAAATTTTAAGCAAAAAAAATAAACATTTTTTTTTTCATAACAAATTTTATTTATTACACAATTAGTTATAACTTTATGATATGATACAAAAATTAACCAAAAAAATCGATTAGGTTTTGCCCCAGATGACTTTAAAATGTTTACATCATTGAAAAAGCTCCAAATTATCTCCCTTTGGTGCAAAAATGCATTTTTTTTGGCATTAGAATTGAAATATCTTTTTACTCATCGGTGACCTATATTTTTTATTATTGTTTTCAATTAGGCTATACATAATTTAAATAATTGTAAAGTTAACCGATTTTTGTAATTAAATTCTTATTTTACTTCGATATATTCTATTTTTCTCCTTTCAAAGGCAGTTTGTGAGCGTAAATGATCGGTGACCCCTCTTTGTTATATTTAATTTTCTATCAGGTATAAGACAAAGTTCATTTATAAAAGAAATTAGCGAAATCTTATATTAAATATAAAAAAAACCCGCAAGCCCCTTAACGCAATCATCCACTCACTTTCAAAATAAATAATGTAACAAATTAAGTTTGAAAATGTGAATTTTGACTAAATTATATTGTTTGATTATGGTTTGTATATATAAAGTAAAAAGTATCACTGTATTTCTTTAGGAAATGAGTTATTATGTAGATCGATTTTTACAACAACAGCTACGTGACACTGCAAAAAAAAAATAAGGTGGCCGTTTATGGTAATTTTTCTCAATACTAGAATAGTGTAAATACTTTATTTAAAATGGTAAAATTTCTCAAAGGAACAATAAAAAACTATTCTCGCTTTAGAAAATAACACCCCCTCAAAAAAAAAAAATGAAAAGATTTTAAATGAAATGAAATGTTATGAAACTGAAGCTTGTGGTGGCCATCTTGAACAATAATTCGGTTGGGTTTCTAGTTGGAGATATTTGTATTTATTTCCAATAGGATCTTTCGTTAAATATAGTCGGCTGCAGCGATCTTGGTTGATGGATTTGCTCAAAATTCACACTATTTGATCAGCACTTATTGAAGAACATTCATGCCATATTTGGTTTCATTCCATTCAGTGATTCTTCAAAAGAAACTTTTGTATGTATTTCACGAAGGGTTCTTTGTCAAACTTAGTTCCTACTGGTAGCCATATTGAATATTAATTGGTTAGCAACTCATTTGAACATTTATGCTGTGTTTGGATTCATTCCATTCAGTTGTTCTCTAAATGAAAAACAATTGTTTGTATTTCCCCAAAAGTTTTTATGTTAAACTAAGTCCCAACAGGCGACAATCTTGGATAATTTATCGCCTACAAGAACACAACACTTGGTCAGCGCCTCATTCATGCCATGTTTTATTTCATTCATACTTTTTGTTTTTCTAAAAGAATTCATTTGTACGCATTCCAATTGGAATTATTGTTATGTGATATTTATTCCATCAGCATAATAAAAGGACAAATGCATCAGAATTTTTATCACATAAAATAAATTCCAAAAGGAAGTTTCATTACATAATAAATTATCTTTTGAATAAATATTATGGTGGAAATTTATCTTATGACTAGTATAACATTTTGACTTTCATCATTCTGACATAACATTCATTTAAATGAAGAAAAAAAACAAATAGTTAAAATCGTTTGTAATAATTATTCCGATTGAAAAAGTATTATGTAATATTTATCCCCAATTGGTAAAAGTATTATGTAATATTTATCCCCAATTGGTAAAAGTATTATGTAATATTTATTCCTAATTGGAAAAAAAGATATAATATCTTTTCCAACCCAAAGATATTATTATATTCTATCCATTTAATACTACTGCTGAAATGGTAAATTGGTATTTACAATTATTATAAGAACAGGTATCGTGAATATGGGGAAAATTGTTCCTACTGTTGTAGACATTGAATAAGCATTACTGAATTATCAACAGTTACTGGTATGCATATTTGACCTTTAAATGATACTTTTCTCATTTTAATTAACATTTCTATTTCACAGCAGAACTTGTTAACATTATTTACATACCATCAACACATGTCCCATTATTTAAAAACATAAATATTTTCTCATACTCATCAGCCTCCATGTTTTAGTATACATTCAGGTGTTGTGTACAGGTGAATATATCTAACTCATTAACACTTTTCATTTTACATAATAATCCAATTACTAGCATTTAATCTGTTTTGATTTAGAATATAATCAGCATTTAAGACCTGTTTTGATTTATATAATAATCAATCAAGTGTAAACTAAACTTCGGCATAATAGGAACATTTGTTATACTCACCAACATATAAGACAAGTTCCTAATATCAGTGGAACAAATATAATACAGAAGGAAAAAATAGTCAATGACATAATTTCCGCAGAACAAATATTATTATAATATTGTTTCCCTCAGGAACAAATATTATTAGGAACAAATATACGTTGACAGGTCATATAGTAAACGAAGTCCACCGCTGGCAGCCATCTTGAATGATGGATCAGCTACAATATAAATCTTTTTGGCAACATCTCATAAGGAATATTCATGTAATGTTTGGTTTAATTCCACTCATTGGTCCTCTAACAGAAGTTCAAAATATAAAACGTTAGTGTCGATTACGGACGACTGACGAAGGACGCCAAGTGATAAGAAAAATGTATTTGGTCCTTTGGGCCAGGTGAGCTAAAATGCAGTTATACACAGTACTTATAGGTTGCACTTTGTAAAAGCAGCTGTTTTTTCAAACCACGCCACTTTTGGGAGATTTAGAATATTCATAGACAATTAAATTTGTTTACATACTGGTTCCCTACTATGATTTCCGTGTTCGGTCTCATAGAGACATAACTTTGGAATGTTATCAGTAAATATACATGTGCAATTTGTTTATATTAAAATCTGTGGTAACCCTTTATTTAAGGTAGCGGTAGATAAGAAAATTTGAGTTCGTTTAAACTGTGAGAATTTCAGGGCATATAAACGTTGAAAATATGCCACACAGCTCTATATTTTGACCTTTGAAAAAAATTGTAGTGACTATGAATTTTCAATTCTAGGATAAGATTTTATTCAAAACTTCATAGTAAAAGTTGTACAGTTTAGCCGTAAAAGGAGTTCCTATGGAAAATTTGCATTGTCAATATTTACAGAAATGTAACTTATATGGGATGAAAAAGAGAACATTCAGAATTTAACCATATTTGCTTTATCTTACAGACTTTAAAATAATTTACTCAAATATGAAGTTTTATAAATATTTAAATTAAATGTAGATTGATAGAATCCTTGGACTTGGATATGATGACTCAGCATAAATTTACAGTTTACAGTATGCATAGTTTAATTAAAGTCCTGAATGCACAATTAATTCATAATATTTGCATATATGTAAGTTTAATTATTAAGAAGTGTTTATATTTACACTTTGCAGTCATTGAAACTCATATATCCTTCCTGACTATTATTTATGGGGTGTTTGTGTCCTGTCGATAACCCAAATGTAAGCCGTATCACCTAAATCTTCTTTTTTGTCACCACGGCATACACAATTCAAACTAGAAATACAAAAGTTTCCCAACAAATCTTACACATGTTACAATAGTGTGTTCTATCGTGAATATGTACTTTAAAATATTCCAAATTGCTAGAAACTGCAGACTTATTTAGGAAATTTGAGGCCCCAGGGGCAAAAAACATAGAAAATTGCCTACCCTCTAGGTCATAAAACAAATATTTTAGCTTGTAAATGCTATGACTTTATGATATTAAAGTTCTTGATATAAAAAACAATAACTATGCTTGGAAGTTGTGCAAAAATCAGATGTTAGCAGTCATCATATAACTTTTTTAAGTGATTTTATATCTCAAATTGGTATCTGCATACATATAACTATTGCAAATATGGCTTTTTGAACTCTTCTAGTATATATATTAGCTAAATTGTGTCAGATATATGGTTACAGATGATACTGTTGTGACAATAATTCTAAATTAAACATTTGAGGCAGAAAATGTGAACTTTAAATGATAAATAGGCATAAAGTAAGATGTGGACTGAAGACAGAGGCAGGATTGGATATTTTAGATAATCTTGAATGTTGTAATGATTGACTGCTAAACATTACATTTATAGTATTCTGATATGCTTCTTCAACTTTGTACTTTATTTGGCTTTTTTTTTTTTTTTTAAACTTTATTGGATTCGAGCGTCACTGATGAGTCTTTTGTAGACGAAACGCGCGTCTGGCGTATATACAAAATTTAGTATTGGTATCTATGATGAGTTTATTTTCAATATGTCCTCAAAACAGTTTAAAACAGATTCTAGGCATTTTAAATCAGAAAATATGCAAAAAGGGTAAGCTAGCAATAATTCGAGTCTTGTTTTTAAATTCTTTAAAAAAATTGGAACAGGGGAGGGAGTATAAAATGTACAGTAAAGAAAAACGTAGAGTATACATAGTGATTTCTTTAAGGCTATAATTCTGATAAGTGAGTATTAATGTGAGAAAAACTGATTTTAGAGAGTTTTCTATTTGAATAAACGTTGTATAGGTTGCACTTTGTAAATACAGCTGTTTCACAAACCACGCCTCTTTTGGGGAGATTTAGATATTCATAGAACATTAATTTTGTTTACATACTGGTTCCAAGGTATGATCTCTGTTTTCCATCTCATAGAGACATGACTTGGGAATGTTACCAGTAAATATACATGTGCAATTTGTTTATATTGAAATCTGTGGTAACCTTTTATTCGAGGTAGGGGTAGTTAAGAAAATTAGTGTAAGTTTAAACTGTGAGAAGTTCAGGGCATATACACGTTGAAAATATGCCGCACAGCCCTATATTTTGACCTTTGAAAAAAAATGTAGTAAATATGAACTTTCAAATCTAATATAAGACTTTATTCAGAATTTCATAGTAAAAGTGGTACAATTTTAGCTGTAAAGGGAGTTCCAATGGCATTGTAAATATTTACAGAAATGCAACCTTTAACTTATATTTCCTTTATGTTTAATTTGTCAATATCATTGTCAATATAATGGAATTATATGCATTAAGGTAGATGGGGGGTCTAATTTTTTATCCATAGATTTTTTATATTTTTTCAGGAAAACTTATTTGTGATATATACTTTGAAATTATCAAATAAAAAAGTGGGTCACCAGAGTTCCAAGCTCAAAATTTTGATTTGAAAATTGAAGGCAAAATGGACATTTTGACACAAATTTCGTATAGACTATGAAGGAAAAAACGTTATTTGATACATTATTTGAATCAAAAGTTACATTTCTAATCCATAGAATTTTCTTATTTTGTGTTTTTGAATTCTCCAAACATTAATTTAAAAGTTAAGATAAAAAAAATGGTAGGTCACCGTCCATATAAGAAAGATACAAGCTAATTTTGACAAGAAAATAGATAAAAAAGGGAGTTAACTTTAAATTCATGAATTGAA
Source organism: Mytilus galloprovincialis (assembly GCF_965363235.1). NCBI lineage: Eukaryota > Metazoa > Mollusca > Bivalvia > Mytilida > Mytilidae > Mytilus > Mytilus galloprovincialis. Next base: position 65,449,296 of record NC_134848.1, read on the forward strand.
TAAATTTGAAAATTTTATTTTTTCTTGTTCAGATTTTAATTGTTTCTTTATATACATCAATACATCAATGGTATTTGGTATGTAAGTGTTTAGTATTAAGAGGGTGAGGTTTTTACCACCAAGCCCGCATTTTATACTTGACCTTTGACCTCAAGGTCAAATTATTGAAACCTATCTAAGTGTTATATTATGAACTAGTAGTTAATTGTCCGAGCCGTAATAATTTTGTCTTTTGAGATAAGTCGATGATGTATTGTATGTTTTTGTATAACCATGGGACAGCTTGATGTATACCATCAGGAAAGCTAGCAATTTAGCCTTGACCTTTGGCTTCAAGGTTAAATAATTGACATTTCAAGTATGCATGATTGATTGGATGTTAAAAAATAAGTTTTCATTGTTATACAGATTAATATGAAGTTTGTAAAGAACGTGTAAAATCAAAAGAGGGTAGGTCATGTGCTATAAGGACTGCAGTGTGACTTGACCTCTGAACCCGAGGTCAACAGTTGATATTTTGTACATGTGAAGCTAGAACTTGTATTGTATTTTTATAAAATCTTTTTTTGGTAATTGTCCTTTTACGAGGAAAAGGGGGACGCACTGTCAAAACCGAAGACAACCATCTTACTCCAGATTTTGTTATGACATTTACATTTGCAATTTGTGGGTAATTCCAGATTTTACAGTGCACTTATCCAGTTTCTTATACAATTAGTAGACAAATTCTTTATCACTCCATCAACAACATCAAAAAGGGGGACTTAAGATCCATATTGAATAGAAAGTTTCGAAATGGAAAAAATGATAATCTTCTGTGACAAGTTTATTTCTTGAATAACAGCAACAGACTTTAGTACACTGAATAGGTTTGGATATGTATCCTTCAGTCAGCACTTTTGAGTTATTGTCTGAAAACTTGAAAAATCCCCCCTTTTTATGAATAAAATCTCATAACTCGGAAACGTAAAATCTAAAATTTATCAAAATAGAAAGGGAGCGTAAGTTAATATAAACAAATCTACAAAGTTGCATGAAAACAGCTCAAAGCATTTTTGAATTATTGTACGAAAACTGGAAAATCACAATTATTTAATGAATAAAACCCCATAACTTGGAAACCTAATTTATAAAAATTGAAAGGGAGCTTACATCAATAGATATTAATACGATCCACCAAAGTTGCATACAAACTGGATGAAGCGTTTTTGAGTTATTGTACGACAAGTGGACGACTGACGGACAGACAACGGTATACCATAATACGTCCCGTAAACGGGCATATAAAAAAGAAGATGTGGTATATTTGCCAATTAGACAACTCTCCACAAGGGACAACCAGATGCTCCACAGGGCGCAGCTTTATACGACCGCAGAAAGCTTTCATTGTTATACAGATTAATATGAAGTTTGTTAAGAACGTGTAAAATCAAAAGAGGGTAGGTCATGTGCTATATTAGGACTGCAAAGGGGGGGGGGGGTAAATTTTTCTCATTTCAGATTTCATAAATAAAAAGAAAATTTCTTCAAACATTTTTTTGAGAGGATTAATATTCAACAGCATAGTGAATTGCTCAAAGGCAAAAAAATATTTTGGTTGGGGCAAGTATGGACACAACATTCAAGCTGGATTCAGCTCTTAATTTGGATTGTGATTAAATAGTTGACACAGCATAGGTTTCTGACACAGAATGAATGTGGTCTAATGAACTTAAAATATATTTTTTGCCTTTGAGCAATTCACTATGCTGTTGAATATTAATCCTCTCAAAAAAATGTTTGAAGAAATTTTCTTTTTATTTATGAAATCTGAAATGAGAAAAATTTAACCCCCCCCTCCCCATTTTTTTTCAATTCCCCCTTTCCCTTTTTCTAAAACTGATCTCAATTCAAATTTCTAATGGAGTTTGCAACAAAAACTACTCATTCAAATACATAATAAAATATTAAAATGTAAATATTAAAATGTAAAATAAAGTGCTTGTTATCACTGAATGGTAAAGATTGTTTTAATTTATCAGTTGGTAGTAAAAGTGAATATACATTGTATATTGTATAAAACAATGATTTAAGTTGATTCAACTACTATTCTGGACAAAGAAAGATAACTCCAATTGAAAATTTCTTGCTATTGCACAATATTTTGCAATTAGATATTTCTTGCTATTGGGCAATACTGTGCAATTATAAATATTTGCTATTGCACAATACTGTGCAATTGAAGATTTCTTGCTATTGCTGAATACTGTGCATTTGAAAATTTCTTGTTATTGCACAATACTGTGCAATTGAAGATTTCTTGCTATTGCTGAATACTGTGCAATTGAAAATTTCTTGCTATTGCACAATACTTAATATAATAATTTTGGATCCTGATAAAAATTGAACCAACTGGAAGACTGGGCCCATAATAAAAAATCTAAGAACATGTTTAGATTCAGCATATCAATTAAAAAAGCCCAAGAATTCAATTTTTGTTAAAATCAAACTTAGTTTAATTTTGGACCCTTTGGAGTTTAATGTAGACCAATTTGAAAATGGAACCAAAAATTTAAAATCTACATACACAGTTTAAAATAGATTCGGCATATCAAAGAACCCCAATTATTTAATTTTTGATCAAATCAAACAAAGTTCAATTTTGGACCCTTTGGGCCCCTTATTCCTAAACTGTTGGGACCAAAACTCCCAAAATCAAACCCAACCTTCCGTTTATGGTCATAAACCTTTTGTTTAAATTTCATAGATTTCTATTTACTTATACTAAAGTTATGCATGTTATGGTGCGAAAACCAAGAATAATGCTTATTTGGGCCCCTTTTTGGCCTCTAATTCCTAAATTATTGGAACCAAAACTCCCAAAATCAATCCCAACCTTCCTTTTGTGGTCATAAACCTTGTGTTAAAATTTCATAGATTTCTATTCACTTTTACTAAAGTTAGAGTGCGAAAAATGACACAGAAATTAAGAACTATAGGTCACAGTAAGGTCTTCAACAATGAGCAAAGCCCACTCTGCATAGTCAGCTATAAAAGGCCTCGAAATAAAAATGTAAAACAATTCAAACAAGAAAACTAACGGCCTTATTAAAGCATGGACAAAACCATTTCTACAATTGTCATTTGTTATAATTCACATATCTCATATATGCAACTTCATTTCTTTTTTTTAGTTTTCAATTTTAGTGATTCCACCATTGATTACCATAATCTTAAGGTAGTCTCAATAAATTTCATTTTCTTTTTTACACTTAAACAAAAATGGCTTGTCTTGCATGGATAGATGGTTATGATAAGCGAAATTCTATCCGGATGAAACATTATCAGGCAGATCAAATGTTACAGATGAATGATATAATCATATTGTTAAATTGTTTCCGTAGGGCTGATCAAGCCATTTTTAAAGGGGTGTTTCAACCATATGTCCCCATTCAAAAGCACTGATTGTCAAAAAAGAAGGGATTCTAACCCCAGGAAGCACTAACTTTCACTTCCCATGATGTATGTTTGTATATATTTTTTAAATTCTTATGAATCCTGTATAATAGATATAAGGAGATGTGATATGAGTGCCAATGAGACAACCCTCCATCCAAATACCCTTTTAACTGGTTTGCCACATAATTTCTCAATTTAATGCTACATGTACCTGCTCAAATTGGATTTCATTTTTCAAGATATAAGTACATTCATTGTCTAAAGAAGAAATTGTTGTACCAAATAACATTTTACTAATTAGGGTAAAAATATTGTACAAGACAGCTGATACAAGAACTATCCTGACTTTTTGTCAGTTTGAATTTATTTTTTAGCATAGCCTGATTTTAATTATTATACCCGGTAGACTTTATTAATTCTATCCATGAAAAGTGAACTATACTGTAGTAAAACATGTACAGTTAAATGTATATCTTTGTCAATTTTTTATTTATTCTGCTGCAAAGTGAATAGAATCATGACGAACATTTTATTATTGTCATGTGCTTAAACCATGTTTGTGATGACATATAACATGTATAATAAGTGTGAGCTGAGAGTCTGCTAAGTTTTTATCCATAAGTCGCATTCTGATTTTCTATCTGACAGTTTTTATGTGTCAATATTTGTGTTTTAATATAAAAGGAAGATGTGGTATGTTAATTGATTGCTCATGTGACACAGCAACAAAAGACAACCACTGAATTACAGGTTAATGACTTGGGACAGGAACATACAGAATGTGGTGGGGTTAATGTTTGAAGTTGCCAACCCTTCCTCATAACCTGAGACAGTGGTGTAATGGTACAACATATGAGAAGGCTTTTATCAATTTGTATTATTCTTAATCTAGCAAAAAGTAGATTTACTAGATTATCACAGAAAAATGTGCAAAATGATTTGAAAGAATAGTCAGTATCCTTGTCTAACAATCTTTATGAAGCCAGAAAAATTTGACGAGATTTGTATGTACATAAAAGTCAGTCATAAAATTAAAGATTTCAGTAAATTTGCATTTTACAATCTCTTTTGTAACTGCTGTATTTCATATTTTATCTTTCTTTTCTACTGTCAATGACTGTAGGATAGTTAGTGGTTCAAACACATGCCTATTGAGACTAAAATAACATGCAATAGAAATGAGCAAAACAAAAAGGGCAAAATTTAATAACTACAGATAACAGGCTATTATTTGAACTTTGAATTATTTTCCATTATGGAATTTGCATAATATCTTGTGTTTAAAATTTTTAATAAATTTCCATGTTTATTTGGTATCATAATCTTTTGAGCGGTTAATAACACTTTCTATACAATGTATTTTGGTTAGATAGTGTTGTGTGCGGCACGGTACATTCTTTTGAAAATATACTATTTTCTTTGTAATAGAAAGTGTTGTGCGCAGCACAGAACATTAAAGTACAGAATAAACATGGAATTTATTAAAAATTTCAATACCAAGAAATCAAGCAAATTCCATAATTAAAAATAATTCCAAGTTCAAATAATAGCCTGTTAGATGCAGTATGCATTTTTAAAATGTAAATTCAATGTGTGTGCTAGGGCCTAAATTGACACTGAATTATTTCAAGTGTTTTTTGGCATAAGACTTTTTAATACTATTAAAATATTATGCTATTTGTAACTTCCTTTCTATTTAAAGTACATTTTGTACATGTGGGAGGACTATGTTTACATCAAATAAGTATTTTATTGTTTTAAAAACATGACACACTTAACAAGTTTAATATTAGGCGATTTAAAATATATTTAATATTTAAATGTTGAAAGTCCCAAAAAATGTTGATAGTTGAAGTTCTTCAGTTCCAAAGTTGAATATAAAAGTAGTCATTTTGTCCTATAATATATATCTTATTGCCCTGAAACCTGGTTCACAGGCTTTTAATTTAGTAAGCTCTGGTCACACTAAGTTGGTTAAATTTCGTTAAGTCCAACTATCCTATAGTATTAGATAGGAACATAGTTATTATCCTTTGATTTTACTTTATTTACAAATATAGACTCTAGTGTGAACTTTACATATCTTTCCATTTTTGTTCAAAAAATTGAGAATGAAAATGGGGAATGTGTCAAAGAGACAACAACCCGACCTTGGAAAAAACAACAGCAGAAGGTCACCAACAGGTCTTCAATGTAGTGAGAAATTCCTGCACCCGGAGGCGTCCTTCAGCTGGCCCCTAAACAAATATATACTACTTCAGTGATAATGAAGGCCATACTAATACCTTTAAAAAAAAATTATGCCTTAAAGAGGAAGTACATTTTGTATTTGAAGAGGTTGAAATTACATGTACACTGTAAAAAAAACTTTTGGTCATGAATGGACCAGCTGGAAAAAGGTTAAAAATTAGTATGTCTGAAGCTGTCAAGAGAATTTAACACACACTGTACATGCAATGTACATGTAGGTGCAATTTTAAAAAGTTTTCATTTATTGTCTTTAACATGTTAAAGAAATGCACTCTGTACGAAATAACTGTGCTGATCAGTTAACAGCAATATGATGAACAGAGGCCTAATAAGCTTTTAAAATAAAAATAATCATTTTATGACAAGAACGGTTTTGTTGTTAGATAGTAAAAGTTTTGTTTTTCTCTCATGAAGGTTCTGTAGGATAAAATACATTATAGGAGGATCAGGAAAAGTTTTAAAGAATAGAGAATAATAATAAATGCATGTTATATGCACAATACATTTGTCATGTTTGTAAATAAAGAAAACAGACATAACAATGAAGAATAATGGGGTGTTAAATTATAAGAAATAAAGAAAAATGAAGAAAAAAGTTTAATAGAGATAAATGGTATAAAGAATTAGATAAGAAAGAAATGAAGGACACTCCATCCAGACCATCAAGCATCAGTAAGAAAGTTAGTTTTGTAAAATGATTCATTTTTTAAAAATAATTTAAACAGTATAGACTGGAAATGTTCTAAATTTTAAGTGTGCATGTTTAACAAAATCATCAGCATTCGCATTCAAATATTCTAGGTTTACAACAAGAAAATTGTGTTTGAATATATTATATTAGTTCAGATTACTATGACGTCCAACAGCTGTTTTGCCAGACAAGCTGGGGCCGTCCCACATCTCAGAATAATCTCGGACTAATATTATATCAATCTCATAGACATACTTTCATGACCTTTTTCTCCCTGAAACCCAAATGGTCCGACCCCTATGCAGATGACCTATACACACCTGAATTCTTAGGTCCACAAATTTTCAAATCAATTACATGAATGATAGATGTACCATGAGCTATGCCTATGCATTGCCTATGTATATTTCAGCCTAAAAAAGAGGGGGGGGCATTGTTTTGTTGTTCGCCACGGATATTGATTACTTCCGCTAATTTTAAGCTTACAAATTATTTTCAGGGTTCGTGAATCGCTCTTTGAGCATTAATATTCAATTCATTAGTACTTACTTACAATGTATCAGCTTCCCCCTTTTCATGATTTGTTTACATCCATCTTTCGCATATTTGCCGGACATTTTCTAACGTAAGACAAGGGTGTAACTGCTTCAAAAGCTACCAAAATGAAGATCGTTATCTATAATTTCGATCTGCATTACAGTATTCATGAAAAGCAGTTCACGTGTTCGATTATTATGAGTTATTCTCTCTTCAGTCTTCTCCGACGTCAAGAACATGCTCCATATTTTAAGAACGGAAGTTCAATTTCGACAATGACGATTGTTGCAATAACCTTTAATAAGTTTTGAAATAGAAGTTAATAGTTATTTTACTCATTCTCAATGTATTTAAATAAAAAATAAAAATTTAATTATCAAATTTTATTGTTATGTCAAATTACGACAATGTTCATGACTTACGACATCAATGCGCAACTTTATGCGCAGACGGCGCGAAAATTTAAACACCCGATCTACCTTAATCGTATAACAGAGGAATTTAGGCAGCTATATTACCAGGTTTAATAACCTATTTTCTACATAATAAAATGCCCTACTAGGTCAGGCATATAACATTTGTCATCCATTCGCTTGATGTGTTCGACCTGATTTTGCCATTTGATTAGGGATCGTCTGTTATAAATTTACCTCGGAGTTAAAAGTATTTTTGTGATTTGATTTTTTTTCTTAAGATAAAGACTATATTACTGCTGTATAGAATAAGATAGGGGTTTTATTTAAGTGGTCCAAACCTGTAATCGTCATAGGGAAAAGAGCTGAGAGAGAAATCGATTATCAACCAATCAAGATAACAAATTTGTTCTAGGCCATGATAACACCAATAAGTATAAGCACATAAAAGTTAAAACGCCATTACCAGCTCAATAAAGGATTTACAGATGTAAAAAGACGACCATTCTTGTATGAATAACAAACATATATGGGTTAAGAGACAACAAATATGTGCCTGAAGTATACACAAGATATTATTCTTCATAACAACACAGTGTTTTACCAAATGACCATCCACGTGTTTTAAAGCTAGTATGAGTTTTAACATATAATGCCTAGGCAGTAATGTTCTATGCGAATGTCTTAAATTTTCTTTATTAACAACATAGTACAGTTATAATAAAAATGTCATGTGACAATGTTTAAATAATAAACATTCTGATGTTTCCGTTGATCTTTTAATAATCTTTTCAATATTTTACCGCCAAAATGTAGTTAGAAATGTAGGTTGATTCTGTTTTCTCAACGATACAGTATACATTATAAAACTTCTTTGAAATATCCCATAGAGAAATAGTATAGGTCTTATCATATCAATCTGATACTGTTAGTCTGAAAAGCTACAGCCTATTCACTGCATACCATCACTGGGGAATTGTAACACGACACTTATCGGTGTGTTCCTTGGAACGTGTTCTGACACAACTTTGTCATAAATAACAACCAAATCGTGAGCAAAATTATCCAAAATGTTAGATAGAAAGTAGAATGCTATTAGTCCACTTAATACAGATGTAACAACAGCCCCTAAGAATGGACTAAAGATTTCAAATTTGTATTGAGTTACAGCTACTGCAATTAGAGCTACCAACTTATGAGATTGATTCAAAATGTATCTTATAAGTCCCCAATTTATCTTTTCAAGTTTTTTGCCGTTTTCCAGACGATCCTCAACATTTATTAACGATTCCATTTCCTTTCTGCATAATCCGAGCTCGTTGACGTAATTGTATAGCTCGCACGCAAGAATAGCAATGTCAATCCAGAAAAAGCGTGTAGCAGAAACTGATGCAACTGCAATTGTCACAAGCCGAATTCGTCTTTTAAGTGAGATATGTTTGTTGGTAATGATCTCTTTGATAAAGGCATTCAACGAATACAATTCTGTTTCAAATTTTTTCGATTTAAGGTTAGAAATGATATGATTCTTTAATTTTGCCATTTCTCCAATATCCTCGTTAACGCTAGAAATAAAACAAACACCAACGTTGGCCTTTAAGACGTCGTGTTTGTCTATTGTTGAAAATGTTATTTTTCTAAGCTCTTTTATTTTACTACGAACATGTTCACTGCAATTTATTGTTATGTCAAGGTCAACTTTTGATCTGACGAGAACGAAAGGTTTCTTCATTTTCACCAACTGTTCTGCTAACCATAAATCATCCTTATGTAGAACGGTGTCAAACACAATGAAGAAATAATCGTACTCCCATAACTGAGTTTTCAAAACATACTCGCATTTTGTCCAGTTTTCAGACCCAATACCCGGAAGTTCAAAGAATAAGAGCTGCTTTTCGATTGGATGACAATATTTTCTTGGAGCTGTCATACTCTCACATGATCGGACTCGATCGAATCTTTTTCTATCATCTTTCACATTTAAGATCGCATTTATTAAACTTGATTTACCCGTATTGGGTCTTCCAGCGATTCCAAGGTTTATAGGTTCATCTTTGCAACTTTTTCTTCTGATATTCAAGTGTCTCATTAGTCCAGTCGGCCCCCCTGTTTGTATAATTTCTCGTATAATTGAGTTTTTTGATTTTTTTAAATTTGGCTCTGGTTCGGCATCTCCGTAAAATAATTTTCCTAACCAGTTTCCCATTTTTATAAAATTCTGAAAATCCAAAAAAAAAAAGTTTGTTGAGACCTCTTTTGTTAGTGCAGATTTACGAAAAACATAAAACACGATGAACGTTGAAAGGTTGTCACATAAATTGAATAAAAGCAACAGTATTAACCGCTGTTTTATAAATCGATAAAAAAAAAAATCCGGGTTACAAACTAAAACTGAAGGAAGCATATCAAATATAAGAGGACAACAGAAAGACAACACTAAAATGCAACACACAGAGAAACGAACTATAATATAACAATGGCCATTTTCCTGATTTGGTACAGGACATTTTAGAAAAAATGTGGGTTGAACCTGGTTTTCTGGCTAGCCACACCTGCCGCTTCTACATGGCAATGTTTAATATAACATTAAAATGGCAACATTACATGACAGAACTACAATACAAATTAATGGGAGAGCATACAGGACAAAGAAACACACAAATTATAGCTATCAAAAGGTATCAGGCTTATAATTTATTACGCAAGACGCGCGTGTTATCTACATGAGACTCATCAGTGACGCTCAGATAAAACAAGGCGAGAACAAGTTAACAATAAAAACAATAGGTAGGTCTTATAATAGAGGCTAATTCGGATGATAGGCCGGAAAATTTGGACTGCCACTGAAGAACAGAAATTTTGCTTTACAACAGGCAACCTAAGGAACCCTTAAAGAGTTGTTGCGAGGTTTCTAAACGTGCAAAAAGTTTGGCAATCTCTCCACACGAGGCATCGGATCCATTCGTACTGAATGTAGCTGCAAACTTGATACATACGGCACAGCCAAACGGACGACCCACTTTGGCAAGCGTTTTACTGTCGGTCAGGAGATAATCAAGTTACCATATTTCGTTTCCTCAGTCACCTTATGGTGTCGACTATTAAATAGATATACATGTTAACACTGAAGTGGTACTAACTACATAATAAAACGAATACGTAAAGCAACCTTAATCAGCACATAAAAAAGGCACAGCCAAAAAACGTATTATATGTTAGCCGAAGAGATCAACGAACAAAGTGACGTCACATTTAAATTTTTTAAAAAAATCCCCAAAATAGGATAGATTTAAAGATTAGGTTTGTAATACTGATATAACATGTATTAATACAAATGAAAATTACAATACTTATTAATATAAATTTGTGGTATTATATTAATAACATAATTTATTAACAGTTTGTAAAAATATATTTTTGTTCTTATGTCATCCTTAATATATTCATACGAGACGCAATCTGCTGGAGAAGTTTGATGATGAAAGATATATCTTTTGTGAGATGCTAGTAAAAAACGGCCATAAAAAGAGATACCAAAATAAATGAATGATCATCTTTATTTGCAGGATCCTTATTTTAAATTACTTCCTTTAATATAGTATTAATGTATGGACTTTTTTATATTGACCCTGTAACATACCCGAGGTATTAACAATGGTCAAGGATGGTTGTAATGGCCCTGAGGCTTCCTTCAGCTGGCCCCTAAACAAATATATACTACTTCAGTGATAATGAAGGCCATACTAATACCTTTAAAAAAAAATTATGCCTTAAAGAGGAAGTACATTTTGTATTTGAAGAGGTTGAAATTACATGTACACTGTAAAAAAAACTTTTGGTCATGAATGGACCAGCTGGAAAAAGGTTAAAAATTAGTATGTCTGAAGCTGTCAAGAGAATTTAACACACACTGTACATGCAATGTACATGTAGGTGCAATTTTAAAAAGTTTTCATTTATTGTCTTTAACATGTTAAAGAAATGCACTCTGTACGAAATAACTGTGCTGATCAGTTAACAGCAATATGATGAACAGAGGCCTAATAAGCTTTTAAAATAAAAATAATCATTTTATGACAAGAACGGTTTTGTTGTTAGATAGTAAAAGTTTTGTTTTTCTCTCATGAAGGTTCTGTAGGATAAAATACATTATAGGAGGATCAGGAAAAGTTTTAAAGAATAGAGAATAATAATAAATGCATGTTATATGCACAATACATTTGTCATGTTTGTAAATAAAGAAAACAGACATAACAATGAAGAATAATGGGGTGTTAAATTATAAGAAATAAAGAAAAATGAAGAAAAAAGTTTAATAGAGATAAATGGTATAAAGAATTAGATAAGAAAGAAATGAAGGACACTCCATCCAGACCATCAAGCATCAGTAAGAAAGTTAGTTTTGTAAAATGATTCATTTTTTAAAAATAATTTAAACAGTATAGACTGGAAATGTTCTAAATTTTAAGTGTGCATGTTTAACAAAATCATCAGCATTCGCATTCAAATATTCTAGGTTTACAACAAGAAAATTGTGTTTGAATATATTATATTAGTTCAGATTACTATGACGTCCAACAGCTGTTTTGCCAGACAAGCTGGGGCCGTCCCACATCTCAGAATAATCTCGGACTAATATTATATCAATCTCATAGACATACTTTCATGACCTTTTTCTCCCTGAAACCCAAATGGTCCGACCCCTATGCAGATGACCTATACACACCTGAATTCTTAGGTCCACAAATTTTCAAATCAATTACATGAATGATAGATGTACCATGAGCTATGCCTATGCATTGCCTATGTATATTTCAGCCTAAAAAAGAGGGGGGGGGCATTGTTTTGTTGTTCGCCACGGATATTGATTACTTCCGCTAATTTTAAGCTTACAAATTATTTTCAGGGTTCGTGAATCGCTCTTTGAGCATTAATATTCAATTCATTAGTACTTACTTACAATGTATCAGCTTCCCCCTTTTCATGATTTGTTTACATCCATCTTTCGCATATTTGCCGGACATTTTCTAACGTAAGACAAGGGTGTAACTGCTTCAAAAGCTACCAAAATGAAGATCGTTATCTATAATTTCGATCTGCATTACAGTATTCATGAAAAGCAGTTCACGTGTTCGATTATTATGAGTTATTCTCTCTTCAGTCTTCTCCGACGTCAAGAACATGCTCCATATTTTAAGAACGGAAGTTCAATTTCGACAATGACGATTGTTGCAATAACCTTTAATAAGTTTTGAAATAGAAGTTAATAGTTATTTTACTCATTCTCAATGTATTTAAATAAAAAATAAAAATTTAATTATCAAATTTTATTGTTATGTCAAATTACGACAATGTTCATGACTTACGACATCAATGCGCAACTTTATGCGCAGACGGCGCGAAAATTTAAACACCCGATCTACCTTAATCGTATAACAGAGGAATTTAGGCAGCTATATTACCAGGTTTAATAACCTATTTTCTACATAATAAAATGCCCTACTAGGTCAGGCATATAACATTTGTCATCCATTCGCTTGATGTGTTCGACCTGATTTTGCCATTTGATTAGGGATCGTCTGTTATAAATTTACCTCGGAGTTAAAAGTATTTTTGTGATTTGATTTTTTTTCTTAAGATAAAGACTATATTACTGCTGTATAGAATAAGATAGGGGTTTTATTTAAGTGGTCCAAACCTGTAATCGTCATAGGGAAAAGAGCTGAGAGAGAAATCGATTATCAACCAATCAAGATAACAAATTTGTTCTAGGCCATGATAACACCAATAAGTATAAGCACATAAAAGTTAAAACGCCATTACCAGCTCAATAAAGGATTTACAGATGTAAAAAGACGACCATTCTTGTATGAATAACAAACATATATGGGTTAAGAGACAACAAATATGTGCCTGAAGTATACACAAGATATTATTCTTCATAACAACACAGTGTTTTACCAAATGACCATCCACGTGTTTTAAAGCTAGTATGAGTTTTAACATATAATGCCTAGGCAGTAATGTTCTATGCGAATGTCTTAAATTTTCTTTATTAACAACATAGTACAGTTATAATAAAAATGTCATGTGACAATGTTTAAATAATAAACATTCTGATGTTTCCGTTGATCTTTTAATAATCTTTTCAATATTTTACCGCCAAAATGTAGTTAGAAATGTAGGTTGATTCTGTTTTCTCAACGATACAGTATACATTATAAAACTTCTTTGAAATATCCCATAGAGAAATAGTATAGGTCTTATCATATCAATCTGACACTGTTAGTCTGAAAAGCTACAGCCTATTCACTGCATACCATCACTGGGGAATTGTAACACGACACTTATCGGTGTGTTCCTTGGAACGTGTTCTGACACAACTTTGTCATAAATAACAACCAAATCGTGAGCAAAATTATCCAAAATGTTAGATAGAAAGTAGAATGCTATTAGTCCACTTAATACAGATGTAACAACAGCCCCTAAGAATGGACTAAAGATTTCAAATTTGTATTGAGTTACAGCTACTGCAATTAGAGCTACCAACTTATGAGATTGATTCAAAATGTATCTTATAAGTCCCCAATTTATCTTTTCAAGTTTTTTGCCGTTTTCCAGACGATCCTCAACATTTATTAACGATTCCATTTCCTTTCTGCATAATCCGAGCTCGTTGACGTAATTGTATAGCTCGCACGCAAGAATAGCAATGTCAATCCAGAAAAAGCGTGTAGCAGAAACTGATGCAACTGCAATTGTCACAAGCCGAATTCGTCTTTTAAGTGAGATATGTTTGTTGGTAATGATCTCTTTGATAAAGGCATTCAACGAATACAATTCTGTTTCAAATTTTTTCGATTTAAGGTTAGAAATGATATGATTCTTTAATTTTGCCATTTCTCCAATATCCTCGTTAACGCTAGAAATAAAACAAACACCAACGTTGGCCTTTAAGACGTCGTGTTTGTCTATTGTTGAAAATGTTATTTTTCTAAGCTCTTTTATTTTACTACGAACATGTTCACTGCAATTTATTGTTATGTCAAGGTCAACTTTTGATCTGACGAGAACGAAAGGTTTCTTCATTTTCACCAACTGTTCTGCTAACCATAAATCATCCTTATGTAGAACGGTGTCAAACACAATGAAGAAATAATCGTACTCCCATAACTGAGTTTTCAAAACATACTCGCATTTTGTCCAGTTTTCAGACCCAATACCCGGAAGTTCAAAGAATAAGAGCTGCTTTTCGATTGGATGACAATATTTTCTTGGAGCTGTCATACTCTCACATGATCGGACTCGATCGAATCTTTTTCTATCATCTTTCACATTTAAGATCGCATTTATTAAACTTGATTTACCCGTATTGGGTCTTCCAGCGATTCCAAGGTTTATAGGTTCATCTTTGCAACTTTTTCTTCTGATATTCAAGTGTCTCATTAGTCCAGTCGGCCCCCCTGTTTGTATAATTTCTCGTATAATTGAGTTTTTTGATTTTTTTAAATTTGGCTCTGGTTCGGCATCTCCGTAAAATAATTTTCCTAACCAGTTTCCCATTTTTATAAAATTCTGAAAATCCAAAAAAAAAAAGTTTGTTGAGACCTCTTTTGTTAGTGCAGATTTACGAAAAACATAAAACACGATGAACGTTGAAAGGTTGTCACATAAATTGAATAAAAGCAACAGTATTAACCGCTGTTTTATAAATCGATAAAAAAAAAAATCCGGGTTACAAACTAAAACTGAAGGAAGCATATCAAATATAAGAGGACAACAGAAAGACAACACTAAAATGCAACACACAGAGAAACGAACTATAATATAACAATGGCCATTTTCCTGATTTGGTACAGGACATTTTAGAAAAAATGTGGGTTGAACCTGGTTTTCTGGCTAGCCACACCTGCCGCTTCTACATGGCAATGTTTAATATAACATTAAAATGGCAACATTACATGACAGAACTACAATACAAATTAATGGGAGAGCATACAGGACAAAGAAACACACAAATTATAGCTATCAAAAAGTATCAGGCTTATAATTTATTACGCAAGACGCGCGTGTTATCTACATGAGACTCATCAGTGACGCTCAGATAAAACAAGGCGAGAACAAGTTAACAATAAAAACAATAGGTAGGTCTTATAATAGAGGCTAATTCGGATGATAGGCCGGAAAATTTGGACTGCCACTGAAGAACAGAAATTTTGCTTTACAACAGGCAACCTAAGGAACCCTTAAAGAGTTGTTGCGAGGTTTCTAAACGTGCAAAAAGTTTGGCAATCTCTCCACACGAGGCATCGGATCCATTCGTACTGAATGTAGCTGCAAACTTGATACATACGGCACAGCCAAACGGACGACCCACTTTGGCAAGCGTTTTACTGTCGGTCAGGAGATAATCAAGTTACCATATTTCGTTTCCTCAGTCACCTTATGGGGTCGACTATTAAATAGATATACATGTTAACACTGAAGTGGTACTAACTACATAATAAAACGAATACGTAAAGCAACCTTAATCAGCACATAAAAAAGGCACAGCCAAAAAACGTATTATATGTTAGCCGAAGAGATCAACGAACAAAGTGACGTCACATTTAAATTTTTTAAAAAAATCCCCAAAATAGGATAGATTTAAAGATTAGGTTTGTAATACTGATATAACATGTATTAATACAAATGAAAATTACAATACTTATTAATATAAATTTGTGGTATTATATTAATAACATAATTTATTAACAGTTTGTAAAAATATATTTTTGTTCTTATGTCATCCTTAATATATTCATACGAGACGCAATCTGCTGGAGAAGTTTGATGATGAAAGATATATCTTTTGTGAGATGCTAGTAAAAAACGGCCATAAAAAGAGATACCAAAATAAATGAATGATCATCTTTATTTGCAGGATCCTTATTTTAAATTACTTCCTTTAATATAGTATTAATGTATGGACTTTTTTATATTGACCCTGTAACATACCCGAGGTATTAACAATGGTCAAGGATGGTTGTAATGGCCCTGAGGCTACTCACAAAAGATATATTTCATCAAAACACTGAACATCGTTTAAACTTGTTTTTATGATATTAAGTTTTAAAAAAAAAATTAAAAAAGTTGTCACGACATTTTGATTAATTCGATGTCCCGTTTCATCTGTTTATAATGCATGACTTTAATTTCGTAATGCACGGGTGTGATTTCGTAATGCATGACTGAGATGTCGTAATGACTGGCTAAAGCAATTATTCCGTTTATAATGACCAGTTGTCGAAAATTTTCTTTTATAAAACATGGGCATTTCTATACATATTGTAGTGAGTTGGTTAATAATTGTTTTTTGTAAAAGATATGTTTCAGTAATGAAAGTCAGACAACAAGAACTGCAGGAAACCATAAAGCCATAACTTATCCCAGTCATAATTCAATTCCACAATATTTTTCCTTTCTCAATTGTATTACGTATAGTGGTTGGTTTTTAAGTTATTGCAACTTATATTAATCCTTTTCTGCTTTGCGGGTGACAGTACTAGTGCTGCCATGTAGGGCCATTAGCCTGCTCTTTTTCGAAATCTACAAGGGTGTTTTGTACGTGCAACAGATATGGATTTCTCTTAAAACGGATCAACCATTTATCTTCCCCTTCCGACGGAGCATCAAAGACATTTAATCATCTGTCAACCAATTTCATTTACTAACGTCAAGTCTCGACTCTACCAATCAAAACAAATTTAACTGATGGTAAAATATACAAGAAATTAACTTATACCTGACAGTCAACACCGATAACTATAAAGTGAAAAAACAGGACATTTTAAGAAATTAAAAGATACTTTTATCACTCTAGCCAATAATACAAAAGTGTCAGGTAATCAATCCAGAACTATGGGAGTTTTTTTTTGTTATTTTTAAAAAGTGCCTTTAATCCAACGGTAAATGTTTTTGTTTGAAATATAACTGATTTGGTTCTTTTAAAATGATTGAAAATGTGTAAAGCAATCACATACAATAAGCTTCAAATAATTAAATTCCTCATTTCAGATTCATAGATGTTTCTTAATATTTATATTGTGTTGGAACTAACAATTCTGTTTCATCGACATTGTTTTTATGGTATACATTATTCAAAGTAGTGTAAGCGTAATTTTGTCGTGTAAAATATATATCAATGTGTAACATTTTCAACAACAAACTAAGTTTAAATAAAAAAATCGATCGTCACTATCATCTCATTCGAATTTTTTTTATTCTCTTTTCTGTAAATCCCACCCCTATAAAACTCCTTCAGTTTTATTTCACAAAGAGTCATAAACAAATGTAGCTTTTTATGTACAAATTAACTGCCGATAAAATACAATAAAACTGGATTGCGTTGGACTGAGGTTAAGGTATAAATAACAAACTTTTGATTTTATTTAAAAAGAAGAAAATCTTGTCTTTAAGTGTTTTTTTTAAATATACAGTGTTTAACAGAATATATATGGAAAAATTTGTTAAAGCTTATTACACACACTCTCTTTATTTAGAACACATAATGCTATTCACAATATATTGCTCAAAATCAACCTAACTTATTATCAATAGAAAGAGATGAATCTTACCTCTTAGGTTCTAAAACATGAACATCTCGATCAAAAGGTCATTACTGTTAGTCGCTAGCAACCACTAAAACTAGTGTTGAAATTAAGGCTTTGATTTAGCTTTTAAATAAAAATACACAGTACATATTTGTCCCGCCTACTCATTTATCTAAACAGTAGGCGGACCAATTAAACCTAGATTGATACAGTATCCTTACATTATTTTTAAGGTGTATATGTTACATATGAAACTTTGAAAAAAAAATATAATATAATAAAGAAATCATGGTACATATTGCTTGGAACCGACCCACACATAGAAACGGTAGTTTTCTACGAAGAAGACATAAACATTAATTTATGAAATTTTCTTTGAAAATTCGAAATATTACGATTAGGTTTTGCTATTAGCATTAAGTATGTTCAATTTTGTCAAAACAAGATTAACATTAAAGCTAATGTATATCAGGAACGTTTATCAGGAATAAACGTTTGGTTGACGGATCCGGCCATGAAAATTACATCATATTCATATAATACGATGATATACATATATGCAATCTATATCATGAAATAAAACGGATTAACATACTTATAAGATTGCACGTGCTTGCATGCGTAGTGATATTTATATAGAAAAAGAAGATGTGGAATGAGTAATAAAGTAAACCATTATCGGCCAAATTACGGCCTTCAACACAAACCCTTGACTCACGACGAACAGCAAGATATAAGGGGCCCCACATCGACTAGTTTAAAACAATTCAAATAGGAAAATTAACGCTCTTATCTTTATAAAAAAAGAGGAACGAAATACACTGACGAACCAATTCAACAAAGGATAACCACTGACCAACAGGTTACTGACTCGGGAAACGTGCAAACAAATGCAGCAGATGAAAATGTTTCAACATGCACCAATCTTCACCCTAACCAAAAACAGTAGTATAACATTATGAAATAATAAGACACACAATACAATACGAGGTAAATTTGCTTAACTCGATCAAAATTTATTTATGACACATTATGAATACAGTATGTGTTGTTCATGGTTGAAGAACAGAATTGAAAATGTATCGTTATATTAAACACTTATGAAAGATTGTACATATAAAAACATATCGAATCGAGATATATCACGAAAACAAGCACACTTAGAATAACAAAAATATGCATTCGAACGTGTGGAAACGTCCAATCAACATTTAAATCAATTAATAACAAAAAATATGTATAAGAGACTAAAATTAATACTGGAATTATAGGCAGTGGTATAGTTAGAATTTAACCTAATAACAATTAAATATTTAAATGTCATATATAGATAAAGCAATCTCTCTATAGAACATAAACGTAGATGTGTACATATTTTAAGAAAAAACGCTCGAAAAGAATAAAAAAAAGTTAATCTGTTGATGACAAAATCGATATGTATGCCAATGTCAACAATATTGAAAGATCTTATAGAAACAAAAAACAAACGAGAACTCAACATACATAGAAACAAGCTATTAGATAACAACTGCCATATTTATGACTTGGTACACACATTTTAAGAAACAAATTATGGGTTGATCCTTATTTTGTTGCCTGCCAAACCTCGTGCTCTAAAGCAATGTTAAATATACCGCTAAAACGACAACATTACATGACAGGAATAGATAAATGCAAGAACATTCAGGACAGGGATATACATAAATAAATGATATAATAGTACATTTTGGCGAACTGGTGAAAGAAATGGTGTACGGTCATAGTTCTTCTATAAATTGACAATAGTTGATTGGTATAATAAATTCGTACATGTTTTTTTACTTTGCACTGTGTACCGTTTAAGTATGACTTAATAATTTAATTCAACATGTTAAAATCATAAGCCTTGACTTTGTGATCCAATTTCTCTCTTTTTCCTTATGACACCGAACATGATTGTGTTCGATTGGCTGTGCTCATGTATAAATATTTTCAGTCTCATGGAGAGCATAAAATAGATTGCGTTATCTGGCACGTGACTTGCTATTTAACAACACTTTTGGGACAACTGTATAATCAGTCCGAATATTTCAAGTTTCAAAACCAAATGTTGTCATAAAACGAATCATAGTCGTCGTGTGACTAGGCAGTTCCAATTTTTTCAGCCGGCAACGATTTATAAACAGTACATGAGCAAAATCAGCCACTGACGCATTTAGAGGCGGTATAGCTTACATTAAAGTAGTAAAAAAAAAGTACAACAAATAGAAGCTATAAATGGCAAGGATGAACACCAAGACTGCGTCTCAAAATAAACGAGAGAGCCCGAAAACTTTTAAGAATTTTCGCTTGTCATTCTGTAGACCCATTTTACAATTAACCATATGCACTTGCTACCTATATAGCTACCAATGGTACCAGGCTTATAATTTGAAACGCAAGAGGCACGTTTTATTTATATAAGACTCATCAGTGACGATCAGATCAAAATATTTAGAGAGATTTGTTTTAGGACAATTCAGCATTTCCTGTCATCATACAAATGTTACATAGATAAATGGATGCATTTAAAAACATCGAAGCAAGTGTATGTCTCCATAGAAATGTCGTAACCTTTTTGGTTCTATTTTAAACACCATCACTTCATTCGTAGGAACATGCAATGGGGTGTATTATAATAAGTATTCTTAAGGTAAAGTAATAGTAAATAGCTATGTATTAAATTTTGATAAAAATTATGTATGCAACCTTGGCCAATTGAACTGTACCATTCAATCGGTAATATTTCGAGTGATAAATAAGATAAATACAATATAACAGAAATGTGTGACATATCCCATTTACTGTTACTTTACTTTACATTACCCCTTAAAATAATTTCTTTGACAGGTTCTACTGTGTTACAGGACATTTATGCTCTGTAATCTTCACACACAATTAAATGTATACTTTTGGGGATTTTGTTTTAGAAATTAATTTTAATATTTGGGTGCGTCTATAAAGTTATCGCAAGAGTCTGCTGCTATGCATGCAGTCCCCGCTATGTGAGGGCAAACATGAACGTTATTGATTTCTAAAATATCAAAACATTCGCAAGCTCTTCGAATCAGCATAAAAAGTACTCCTTTTATCAAGAACATTTTCTAAAATCTGTAAATAACAAATTGCAGTAAGACAATATACTTATTTTCATATTATAAGTTATTAAAAAGGTCACAATTTGGTTTGTAAATCGGTGTACTTCAAAAGTCTATATGCTAAATAAATCAGTTCTTTTGAAAAAAAAGTACATACCATTCTACTAAGTAGGCCCACTTTTGACATTTTGTTGAAATATGATGATTTTGTGCAACGTTCAGACCTAGAATCTTTCGAAAAACCCTTAAAGCCAACCTACGATCAAAAATGTTTTGCTACTACAAGATTACAATTTTGATATATGATTCTCAAGTTTGAAACCTTTTGAATGGTGGATATAGCCAATTTTGCCAAAAAAACAATTAAAATTATGGAAAAAAATTACTTAAAGTACAAAAATGTTTATTCAAGGGCTCATAGCTTCATGAAAGGTGTTAAACAATATTTTTTGTCTTAAAAGTATTATCACAAGTTTTTCTATGTGAAAATTGGAACTTGTTGGTCGAATTCAAAAAAATAAATACATTTAGAGCCAATTTTTACCCTTTGTGAACCTTGTCCTTTGTTTTTTTTTATATAGTACTGAAATTTTATCGTAACAATTTTATTTCATTATACTGAATTTAATGTAAGTAGTGCAAAAACCCCACTTACACTGCATTAATTTAAGAGCGTGACAACTGAATTTACAAAGTTAAGTATTTTTTTTCTAGATACCTCTATATATTGGACAACGAAAACAATCTTATTGTCAATATATCGCGTGATCTGAAAAAGCGACCAAGGTCGTTATATTACATTAAGGATTCTCAATACAAATGGAGTTATCAATTATGTACTTTGCCATACGGTAACAGTGTTTGTTATGATAAAAATGTATAATAATCTGGTTCAAATATTTGCGTACGATAAAGCCTTCATTTGATGTTGTATTTGCAAAATAGAAAAACAAATTATTATGATATCTTTATAACAGTTAATGATAAAGAAAGTTGATACTTCATAATACTTTCAATATAACATATCAATAAATAGTTCATACAAATTTATATGGACAAATGTCTGGTTGCTTTTATAGAATGAAAAAGCATATCTGGTGCAGTATTCCTCATACTCTTAATGTTAATGTACATTATTTAATATCGATTGAGAATTAACACAGGTCGTTAACGGACTTTTCAATGTTAATGGTGGAGCGGTTATTTTTCTTTATAGAGAGATGTCCCTCTAATTAAACATTTTCCTGTTTGTAATATTATATTGAAGTTGTTGAATTATTTACCATATGTTTTCGTCAATTATAAAATTATAGAAAACTTTATTTTGTATTCTAATGAGCTGTGCTTCTTTCGCTTTGTAAACAACACCGTGATAAATTCTCCATATATCTATACTTAGCGCAGACTCAGAGATATACATAATAATGGCTGTTACTATATACTTCCCACGTAAATCCACATGTATTGGAATACAATTGTAAAACATTTGCGGATTTTATTGTTATAAAAATTGAAGTTAAAAAAGACAAAATAACTTTTAATCTTATGCGGGTGCATAATAAAAAGAAGTAATGCATAAGAGCTCCGAGAAATAAAATAAAATTCCGCGAAAGTCTTTTAATGTTTTTGACGCATTTAAGTCATTTCAAAACATGAAGTCATAAAATGAAAACGCTACAGTTGAAAGTTTTCTGATACGTGAAACATCGAAATTCGTATAATATTGTATTAAAATTGATTTTTAAGATAGGTTTTGTTTTGTTTTCTTTTCTATTGCAATTTTCGCATATTTACGGATCTCAGCAATTTAATATGGCGGCTCCTTAGTTACGAAATGTCAACTTTGGATTTGACGGTAGCTTACGAGAAAAACATGTGAATTGAAAATGGCAAACGTTGTGTTAGAGAATTTGGAGAATTTAAAGAATTTAACAGATTTTTTTCTAGCGGTTTTTTCACAAAACAATGCATGCAAGCTACAGATTTTATGAATGTTTGAGCTTTTTTGAACCGGGAGTAAAAAAAAAAATAGCCACACACACAGCATGCCTACCATCGCTTCAGTTTTTTTAATGACCGTATTTGTCCTATTAGAATCGAAATAATTCATGGAAGCCATAACAGTTTTGTATTTCGGAGGTTAAACAGTTAAAGATATGTAGAAAACATTATTGCGTTATCACAAAAATATTAAGATGGACTATTGTATTCATTTTCATTATGAAAACAGGAATATCATTGTACATCGAATATGAGTTAACATGTTGATACTGTGCAACTAAAAATGTACCTTTGGGTGAAAACAAGAAACAAACCGATATTATCAAAAAGCATATGCGAATATAAACATTGTTTCGATACTGTGGTTGCATAGTTGTTAATGTATTAAGTAATAAAATACTGCTCTGTTGTTGACTAAGATCAACTTATTAAGAACCTTTTCTAAAAAAATTAAACTATAACTATTTAAAATGAAAGAAATTAACACAGTGGCTTTGATTTCCTTTACATTTTTTTTAAATAATATGGTGTTACATAAAACATCTATGTCTTGGAATCCTGGCTGAAAATTTATTTTTTAATGAAAAAAAAATTACCTTTTCCTTGTTCTGCGGATATTAAGACGTAACTGTTTTTATTCTACCGTACTTCTGGGAACAGTGATCAATTCAATGTTTAAGCACACAAGTCTGAGTAACGTATGATTTTGTTATGAAACTACTACAACTTTATTCAAGCTCAAGACAGAATAGTAATACATGTATGAAACTGAATAACAGTGAAAAGTAACTACCAACTGATTTTTTAAAATATTGATCAACCAACCGTGCTAGTCTTAACTCATATTTCGTCTTGATTGTATGAACATGTGTGCTCTACTTTGTTGAAGTACCAACTCTTTTTAATTAAAATGCCGTAGTCGATTTTCAGTATGGAAAAAAAAGAGATGTGTTTGCAAAATGTTTAGGTTATTGAGAAGATCCTGACAATTTTTAGGATCTAATTTTATTGACACTACTGATTATAAATATATTTTGCTACAATATAAAAATCGAAATTCGCTGTAGAAAGAATAGTAGTAAGAACTTTGATAAAACATCTTAGCGACCTCGATATATTGATCTTCATAAGCATGTTTGTAGGTTTTAGAATTTTAAGGTATCAAGTCAAAAAGATTGAAAAACAGATTACAATTTTTTTTATTACGTTGAGAGATTGCATATCGACCAAATGGTTATTTTCAAAATGATACGTGCATTTGAATTATTCTACCAAGGTCGACAAAGTCGTTTAAGGGCCATCAATACAGACACAGTTATCAATTATATAATTTGTTCCACGGTCACATTGTTTGTCGTAATAAAAGTTCATGATGCTATGATTCAAATGTCAACTTTTGATAATGGTTCCGTTTGATGTTTATTTACAAATAAATAGACACAGGATTATGTTATCTTTATCATGGTCAAAAAGTACATGCTAAAGGTAATGCATACTTGATAATAATTGTAATACCGAATTAACTATTAAATAATTCACAAAAATCGTTGATTACTTTTGCTGTAAGTAAATGTACATGTGTACAGTACTTTGTACAATTTAGATTAAGTTACATTATAACTGATGCTGCTTTACTTTGTGTGTTAGTGTAAATTATTTAAGTAGAAATCATGACATGTATCACCTAAGATATCGAGCTTGCAATTTTTTTGAGGTGAGCTCCACAGAACACTTGGGAATTTCGCCTGTTTGAAAGAACACATAATTTCTCTTACCCACCATCACATTGCCGAAATATCCATTCCTCGACACATTGCAGGGACGGAATATAGACTTATTCTCAGAATAAATAACATGTGTAGCATCATATTAAAATAAACAATAAATCCGGAAGAAATCTCCCAGTCCTCCCTTTCATAAAATAGCATATAGTTGTCCCGAGGAAAAGACACCTTTCACATATTAGTACCTAATTCAAGGAGTAATTTGAATAACCTTATTTACCATAACCATGATTTCAATTCAAATTGAACAATTATAATTGATATCCCCGTGAAAAGAGGAAGAGGCACATCTCACTAAAATACTTAGAAGGAGAATACAATATTACATCTGATATGAGTTAACTAGTTGGGTTCTTGTAACTGCAATGGAACCAAACTACCACCACATGAAATGCCGAATTCAACCGAAACAAATTGTAAACATTAAATCGACAGCATCAAAAATGCCTGCGAATTTGAATTTTGTTTTCATGGCGTGGTTCCATTGGTCTTATTTAATAGAAAAAAAAATAAGACGGGAACGAGTATCATTTTTAAATTATATTGAAAGTTTTTCTTGTATAATATCTTAACTTTTTACAGTTTTGACAGGAGGGCATATTTTAGTTCTTGCTAAGATCAGAATTACCTTCTTGTATTTTAAAAATCTTATATGCAATGAAGATGTGTTGAAGATTTAAACACAAGTTATATTTTTATTCTAATAACAGATTTTAATTATAGGTAAGGACGGTACGATTATTTTAGTATATATGAAAAGTAGTATAAACCAGAACTGGACAGAATGGAAAACTATGAGACACATACATGTAGTAATATTGGCATCCTTTGATAACGAAGATGTTATTACCAATTTAGTTCTAGCTTGCATTTTGTGAGAAGTGTTTATATACGTTTTACCTGCTTTATATGTTTTTTTGTATTCTAGTCTTCCATGTGTGTGTGTGTATAGTCTATATGCCTTTATGTGTTATTTTGGTGACGACTTTGTATTTTTTTATTGTGATTGAGATTATGACACAATGTTGACTACTGTGACCCTTTTTGTGACAGTTTTATCCGTTATGATTGTTTGTTTTGTTTGCGCATCGTTGTCAGTATAATTGAATTATTTCATGCAACTGTTGAAAGATTTGGCAATCATATCACTTCTCCTTGTTTAAGTATTCACGTTTCACATTGTGAATAAAGAGAGATAATTCAATTACAACTCACTATGTACTTTTGTTTGTCTTTTCGCTGTTTGTTGTTTTTTGTTTGACATGGCATTAGATAATATCTCTTGCGTTGCCTCACCATTTTAAAGATTTCACTGACAATTTCCATAAACCCAAGTTTTGATTAAAAATGCACTATATTGAAAACATTGTATATCGATCGACTTTGATAAGCAATATCGAGGATGATGTGAATCATTTAAATATTACATAATGCATATTAATTTTAAATGAAATTAAAATAGAAATTAAAAAAAATCCAAATTCATTTCATATTTGGACAAGTGTATACCATTGTTTTTATTATAGGCATTATCATCATAATTATACATGTTATAGGTTAAAATAGTTGTGGTAGAAGTCTTCACTTATCTTTATATGACTACTTTATCAAGCATGAAATGTAAATCCTAGCAAACTAGTAACTTAGTAAACAAGTATTTTTATTGTTATGTTGTTGTTTTTTCCCGTTTTAAACGGTATAAAAATTTGAGATATGCGTTGTCGTGTTACTCTTACATTTTCCATTATACCAAATTTGTTTTGTATTGTTTTTACTTAAGAATGAGTAAAACAAATACATAGTTTTCCATTTAAAAGCTTGTTGGGATATACCAGGTTATGGAGATGATTTATAAGTCTTACAAATACGATGTAATTAAGTATACGTTTAATTCAATTTATTTAGGTGCCTATTGTTGCATGGATTACTGTTTCATTGGAGAATACTAGTTTTCTTTACTAGCAAGTTTAGGTTGTGATGAAATCAGTACGACACACCGAACAAGAAAATTCATTCTATTTCAATGTTCAAATTTGCAATATAAATGCAGAATGAAAAGATAAAAGATAAATAAATCTGCGGTTAAGCTACATTTTTTTAATAAATTTTGCGTGGAAAAACATAAAGAAACAGTTATACAATAAAATAAATGAATATATTCGACGAAAATGCTGATATTATAAAAATTGGGACGGATGAGCAATTTGAAAATTTACATAAAAAAATATTCAATTTTTAATTTATTTTAGGCGAAACTTGAAAAGTAAAGGCGATCGATTATATTTTATTTAGGTAACACAAAAAAGTAGGGTTTTACAATATTAAAACTTGTTTTATTACTTGTATTCTGACATTTCTTTAATTTCTATGAAGGGTTTTTCCCTGTTCACCAAGAAATAAATGAATAATTATATGTGGAATATTATGTATGCCAATGAGACGATTTTTCATCCAAGTCATCATCAAGAACAACCCCCTTAATGTTATAAAATATCCCTTTCATGAGGGGTCAATATTTTGTAAAATATATTTTCTTTTGTAAAATCAATTTGAAGTACAAAAGGGCTCATATTTTCCCAAAGAACAATATGTCTATCTGCCTTCTTGTATTAAAATAAAAATGGTCAAAAAATGTCCAAAAAAATTGTAATATTCCTGGATTTTAATCATTACACATATTATCAAATTTGATATTATTCAAAATAAGTGGACCCCTCTTTTAGAAAAAAATGTTTCGAATATGACGTCTTTCTCATCTTTTTTAAAAGTAAAATATTCTATGCTTTCCCAAGGATTTGTATAGTAGCACTTTACAAATCCTTTTTTTTTCAATTTTCTTTTCTACAAAAGTAAGATGAGTCCTTGTCTGAGGAAGGGTTATTCCCAACCTGATAAATAAAGGTCACAGTTCCGTCTTTTCCTCAGGGCTTTAACCCAGACCAAACAGCAAGCTATAAAGGACTACAAAATTACGAGTGTACACAATTCAAACAGGAAAACCAACCTTAAACCGGAAAATACCCATGAACCACATCAACAAACGGATAGGTGCCTAAACGTATAACGGGTAGGGATAGCTTTGTTCCGCCGGCATACAATATAAATGCAGTTGACTCTTCTCCTTCGGAAGTTCTGCGTACTTAATTCAGATAACATTTTTGATGGGGAATGTAAGTAAGGGAGAAGAAAACCAATGTACAGTAATTTTTTTTCTGTTATACGATATATTTATATTGGAGCACTCCTTCTTGGGATATATGGGTTTAATATTTAATCAAATTTTAACACAGATATTTACACAGTGTGGTGGGGTGCTTTATAGGTTTAAAATCATTAAATACAGGTGTAAGACTATGATTTTAAACAAGTGTTAATATATTTTTATAATGTATTCAAAACAATGGTGCGGGAAGGGACATTATTTCATTTCTGGATGCGGGAAGCGGGAACATATTTTTTTCTGCTTTATAAAAAAAAATGGTGCGGGCGGGTCCGTCGAACAAGGAATTAAGTTGGTGTTGTCTAGAAAACGGTTTTATCAATTTATTTTCTGTTAATATGTTTCTATCGTGAAATGAACTAGGTGGACACTTCGAACTGATAATAAGTCAAAAAAATATCGTTTCGTACTAACGTTATGTGCGTTTCATATTTGAAATAAATGCACAATAAATATATTTGAATATTTTATTATCACAAATCACTGACATATCTTCCGTGGAAACGATAAAAAGAATGAAACTTAGTTAAAGTCTGTCAAACCATCCTGTCTTTATTTTTTTCAAATTAACGGTGTAGGTAATATCAGGATACGGTTCCGGACAACATGCATAATGCAACTCATTCCTAACCACGCTTGTATCTATTATATCATAGTTGGTGTGTAGTTGAAAGTTTGACAAATCTATGACCTGGCTTCTGTTTTGTAAATCAATTTTAAATCCATCATATGTCCATGAGCCGAACTTAAGGGTGCATGTAAATACATCCTGGAACTGTCGACAGTTATCGACCTCGAGACGTATTGGCTGGCAATAGTAAACAAGTCCTGATTGGTCAATAACTGCGTTTGGTTCAAATCCTAACCTTGTGTCTGGACTGGAAAAGAATTACATATGTGAGTTAAGTATATGCTCGCTTTGTCGGTACTATTGGGCACATGTTAAATGATAAGTGGTAAAATAAGAGAGTGTGAGAGATCAAAAATGACTTATAAGAGATCAATCCGTATAGTTAAGATTATTTTTCCAGAAAGGTCTTTTTCAAAAATAGTTCCATCTGGATTTTTTCTAAATTTAATTATTGAGAATGAACCTTTTCTTATATAAACAAACAATATTTGTTTTTACAAAATAATAAAACAGAAGTAAACGAAAGGTTAATAAAAAGTACTACAATGCATTATAACAAAATATAAAATGGAAATTTTATTACCGGTGATTTGCTTATGTTTTTAATCGAAATCATTAAGATCCATTTAATATGTAATGTATAGAGTCAAGTATAGGTGTGTATCTAACATTTGTACCAATTGATAGAATCTGAAAGATTGAATTAAAAAAAACAATCATCTTAACTCACCCAATTATAGGTGTAATTTACTCACTTGTCGTATAGAACGATATCAGGTGTCCAAATCAGTGATATTGGTAACCGAATATTAGTGGGAGAAGAATCCCATAGAAATCGTGGATCTCTCCATTCTGTACCCAACCATGCGTCAATCGTCAATTTTGTACCATCCTGTATATATACATTCATTGTAAAGAATATATAAAAAGTGCTCTCATAAAATATGATAACATATTTTCTGATATTCAATCAATAAACAATGAAAATCATGCTTCTCAAATGCAGAAAAAAAAACTCAAGTAAAACAAAACAAACATTTAAAATGATATACATTTGTTTGAATATATGTAATGTTTATTTTATAATCTTTATATATTTAACATTGAATTGTTATTGATAAGTGTTGAAACTTTAAACAAAATATCAGAAATAATTTCCTATAAAAAGTTACGCATTCATCATTACAAGTTTAAACGAAGACATAAAATCAAATTGTATCTGTATTATAAATTTGATTCGTTTTAAAGTGTTTATCACACGCAAGTGTGCCATTATTTTAGGAATGGTTATTGATGACAGATCTTAGATTCATTCCTTAACATGTTTACATGTTATAGACTCGAAATCAATACAAGTTTGACTATGCATTTAACTGATGACAAATGTAATTCTTTAAACTTACAAATTCCACAATTCGAATAAGGGTCATGTCGTGTTTGACAACAACAGTTGCATTGTCCGTTGTTCCAGGATATGCTAGCTTATTGTAATCCTGCAGTAATGTTGAAATTAACCAATCTTCTATTAAAACACCTAAGAATTACAACAATACGATAATCAGTAAATGGTCGGCATCTTCTTTGAAGTTTATTTTCACCCTAAATCTGTCTGTCTGTCTGTCTGTCTGTCTGTCTCTCTGTCTGTCTGTATATATGTCTATCACCAAGTCTGTCAGTCTGTGTTGTGGTTTCATTTTAACGATAAACTTATCGAAGTTTGAACTTATGAGATACATGTTGATCCTAATTACTTCAGTCAAAAGGAGCAGTGTCAGTTGCATAGGAAAAGTTTGGCAAATCAAGAAAGAGGCCATATCTAAACTGAAAATAAAATAGAATGCGATTTTTTACACTTCAGTATGCAGAAGAAAGACAAGTACATATATAGTAGGATATCCTAGGTGGACCGTTAAATGAATGGTTAACCCAGATGATAATTAGGGGGTGGGGTTGTTTACAATTTCTTTATTTTTACATTTTAAAGATAGTCAACTGCTCATGTCGTTACTGTACAGTTTTAACAACAGTTGTATAATCTTATCTAGTACATTGAGATACATAATGACAATTTCACCCGTAGCTTAGAGCAGTATTCAGTATCGGATTGTGTTGTCATTGTAATGTCATGTCGGATTAACTAAAAGAAATAATCTTTATATTTCAACATTTTAATTCTGACTTCTTTATGCACTTTATGATTTTAACCTTGTGAAGTCATTGCAGCTCACTAAATATATAAGTTACATTTTCAAAAGAAGTAACAGCTATAGCTCGTTCATGACTTGAATGAAAGTCAGGAAAACAGATAAACCTTATATTTGCTGACATTGATTGCATTTTTCGGATGTAAGTTCAGTTAATGCGTAGCAACTCGCGACTGCACAATTTGTAATGGACGTAAGCAAGTGCTGAATTATACCATGCTTATTCCTAACTAAATTGTCCTAATCCTGAACTCGTACCTCCAATTAAGTGCACTAAATGAGAGCAAATCATCTCGAAACCATAGCTAGGATTACGGTTGAAATATGTCAGATGGTTTAATATAAAACAATAGAACGTTAAAACATATGACTTATCTGTTTGAAGCGTTTGAGCTAATAACTCTATACATAAATACATAATTTGTACACGTGTATAGGTTTCATAACTATTTTCATGATCAAGTTTTTGTTTTCTTACCTTGAACAACACATGGAAATTCTATAATTAAAACCACTGTGAGGAAAATGTGTATCTTCATCCTGTTGTCCAATGTGAAATTTATAATGCAATGTAAAATGTTTACGCAACTTTCAAAATAAACTATATAATCTGTCAAGTTATAACTGTGACATTCAAACAGAGATAATGAGTTTATAATAACCTGTGAACTAATATGTAATTGATTCTAATAATGCTTTTGACATTAACTGACGTTCGCACAACCCGTAGAAGAGCAAATAATTGCTATCAAAATTGGGAACTTAATAAGAAGCATTTTTTTACAATTATAAAATACGATTAATGGTGTGAATGTCAATGAATTACAGGAGCATCGGTGGTCAGCGGTCAGGGTACTAAGTATGTCATATACAGTGGACAGTAGCCTTTCAACAGGTCAATATTTTTCTGCAATAAATCATCCGCCAATAAAACCTGTCCACATAAAATATTCAGAAGTGCTGAAGTTGGCGTTAAATTACCAACACTCATTTAATAAAACATTAACACATACACCATCAAAGACTTTCTGAACGAATCAGTATCCAAAAGGACTTCAACAGTGCGTAAATTATACACAGGTCAGCGTGTGACATTATAAAAAGGCTCCTTTATGACAAATTTGAATAATAAAGAAAAAAAAACCGTCCTGATTAACACTACAACAAAAACAAAATGACACATTCGAAAATTGACAAGCAGTTAAATTGTTGACACATATTTGTGAGACATATTTAAAAGTGAGCACATGTAAATTATAAAGTAAGCATACAAATTTGTTAAATACAGGTTGGCCATATAGAAAAAAAAACATCATTGTGTTGTATTAACTAAAGTTAGTATTGATTGTGATCTATATTTCCAAGTAATTAGTTTTTTTTTATTTTATGAAACTAACTTATTTTTCATTTTCTACATTCAGACAATTCATGTTTTTAGACAGAACATAAAATTTTATCAACAATATCATCAATGATCCACTAATTTCAATGACTGTAAAGAGTAAACTAAAGCACTTCTTAACAATTTAACTTAATACATTCATTGTATAATGCATATTTCATGACACACTGTGAATACTGTAAACTGTGAATTTTAGCTGACAATCTGTATGTATCCAAAAGTTAATTATGAAGAATGTGTCGACAGGCAGAGATGTTTACACATTAAAAAGTCAACAAATATCAAAGTTGACAATTTAAATTACTCATTTATACTGTGGTGGAAAAATAAACAGATCGAAATGTTGACAGCCAGAAAGATGTCTACAGCTAAGGTTTAACGGGTCATTAAATAGATATCTAATTACAGCCTCCATGAAGGTCAACTTGTCGACCTTTTAACACTGTTGCATCAAGACAACTTTCTATAATTGTTAATTTGTTGACCATTCAATTTTTGAAGGGAGACAATATTTCAAAAGTAAATTTGACATGTCAAACATTGAAAGTTTATAATTTATTGTCATTGTCAACTTTTGAATACAGATATCTTTCCATTATATATCAGGGATGACAACGAGTGCTCGCATCGAAGGCCTAGTACTCGAGAAACAATTTCAGTACTCGTATACTCGTTTGCCTTTTATAGATATTGATGGTTTCTTTGTTTTATCAAATTTATTCCAAAACGTATAAATAATGAAATAAGTCACTTGTTCTGAGTTCAAATCTTTGATATTAGCTATGGTAAGCAGACATTCATTTGGGGAGATTTCCAAGACATAAATGGATCATTCCATGCTGTATTTAACCATGCGCCAATCGACAGATTCTAACTATCCTGTGTATTTCTTAATATAAACAAGTAATAAAAGTGTTAATTTATAAATAGGTGCTCTTTTTCTGGTGTCACTGCATTGTGGTGGAAAATTTGGAATAAAGGAAGAAAAACACGACAGTGTGTAAACAAAACCCATACAAATACAGCGACGGAAAACCATTTTTTTTTATAGATGGGTTCTTATTATTTTCCTAATACATTAGATTTCGAATACGTAGAGGAACAATCTATAAGAGTAACATTTTACAAAAATTTATTGGACATCACAAGAACTTTCAAAGCAAACAAAACCCTTATTATATTGGGCATTGTGTTTTCGTCAATTTTCTGCATTTGTTTTTTGTCTGTGCCAAGTCAAGAACTACATCAATATTCTATATTTGAATATCTTATATCCCAAATGGGTAATAATGCAAGATCTGTGGTTCTGTAAAATCTTAAAAGACTCGATATAATTAAAAGTTTGAAATTGGTGTAGATATCATTTTCTTCTAATCATACAATGTTAATACTGCCCTCTAAAAGGCCTTGGTTATTGTTTTGCCTTTCTAACTACTTTGATCTGAGCGTCACTGGTCAGTCTTTTGTAGACGATATGCGCGTCTGATGTATCAAATTATAAGCCTGGTACCTTTGATAACTAATGATGATAATTGTCGTTTGGTTACTGTCTTTAAGACCTGTACAACCATCTTTTTTATAATTTTCATTTTGCAAACGGGGATAAATCATTGAATTAAATGTTATTATTTAGAAAATGATAATTGTAAGAAAAAATAGACAAACTTTATTTTGACCTACGTATAACTGAAAATAAATCTCTATGCGCATTTTAATGAAATCATCTGATTCAATTAAATTTATATTTTATACATAATTCAATTTTTTTTTCTATGCATTTCTTATAACGTTCTTTAATGAGGCTTTACACATATGGTTTATTTCTCTGATGATAAACAGCTGCAATCATGCAATATGTATATTGAGATATATTCTATCATGATGATCGATACTATAGAAGTTTAAGTTGTTCTCAATATCGTAACTAGCCGGACATATGTATTTGAAGCGCGCATAATTACATGTATAGTAGTGAGTAAATCCAAATCTCAAGATTTGCGATATTTTAACAAGATACCGCGAGACATAAATCCGTGTTAGTCATACGTCCTTGGTTGAATTTACCCACACATCTTAATTCTGATAACTCCATCTAGATCCTCATAAGTTTTGTAATGTCTTAATACAGAAAATAACGTGTATATACCTTGTGACCTTTTGAGGACATTTTTAATTCCTAGGATAAGTGGTATTTTGATAAGATACTGCTAGCGTTTGAATTGAGTGTTATAAATTCATACAGCCGTCTAAATAACTTTAAAATAATGCATCAGTCTTTAATGGAAAATATGTTAATGGTAATGAGAAATCAAGTAGATCGCGTTATTGAGCAAAAATAGAATTTTAACTGATTGTGTTCCTTACAAATTCTATAATTTGGATTAAGGTCATGGTTGACGGGAACATTTTCATTGTCTGTTTTAAGGCTATGTTAAATAATTGTTACCTTTGAGTAATGTTGTTATTTTAATTTTTTGCATTTTTAGCTATTATGTAATACTATGTTTGTTTTCTTTACACGTCCGTGTCAAAATAATAGAAATTTAATGCGACTGTCATGCATACAAGTGAAAAGTTTAGCTAGTTATAGAACTCGGTTTCTATCCATCTTTTTCTGCATACGAAAAGACCTGTACCAAGTCAATAATATGACAGTTGTTATCCATTCGTTTGATGTGCTTGAACTTTTGATTTTGCCATTTGATTATGGACTTTTTGAATTTTCCTAGGAGTTCAGTATTTTTGTTATGTTTAACTTTATTTCATTACTTCATCTTCTAAGCGAGGGGCAAAAGATACCAGAGGGACAGTTAAAAAACTTGTATATCATAATAAACTGACAACGCCATGGCTAAAAAAGAAAAAGTCAAACAGACAAATAATAGTACATAAGACACAACTTAGATACTAAAGACTAGGAAACACGAACCCCACCAAAACTGGGGTTGATATCAGGTACTCCAGAAGGGTAAGCATATCCTGCTCATCATATGGCGCCCGTCGTGTTGCTCATGTTACTATAAACCCTGTAAATAGTCTTATTTTAAAACAATGACCCACAGCATATTAATTACAACAATACTTACTTGTCAAACGTTTACTTTATTTCATTATCGCTACAGGGACATCATTAGAAAAAACATATATACGTGCGAACATATCCGTTCAGATATTTCAAATTCAATCTGTTCAGGTTAAAGTATGTATAGAGCACAAAAACGTTGTCATTCACCCCTAAAGCTTACCAAACCTTTAAAAACATTCATTCAGAAGTGATGTAGTTAAGATACTGTTGCCAAGTGATTTAAGGTAGGATTTTTTAGAATTAATTATCGATTTATTCGTTAGATCTTTGTATCGGAAATAAAACAAATTAATTCTAAAACCAGTTGTTTGTTACTGTATTTATATAGATTATACGGAAACACCTGTATGTGTTACTTACTGCACGAGTGTTTAATAAAACAAAACATGTTTTCACTTCTGTTCTATGAACAACAAAATTATTTTGTTTGTACAAAATATGTCCGTTCTCAATTGATACTGTATACCTTACAACAAAATTATTTTTATTCACCTGTGTACATTATCCAATTTGGCGGCATTTTGTTCAATTTTGTTTTTCTGAAATTGTTTAACATATAAACCCTTATTTTATCGTTTTTTTAATTTACATTGTGTAATAGATCCATTTTTTTTTTTCGTTCAGTGTATGCTCACTTGTGTTTACATGTCTTTAAATTGAGTTAAGCCATTTCAATTGATATTTTATAGTGTGTCTCTTTTATGATGTGATAAGTAAGTAAGTAAGTGAAACTTTATTTGGATTCGGCATATTGACAAACAATACAAACATAAGCTCTAATGAGCTTTTCACCGAATATAAAAACATATGCAATAACAAATAAAACAAGGCATGCAGCATGCAATAGATAATAAAAAGCAGCACTAAAAAATAACTCTAAGCAAATAGCATATACATGTATCTTGCACAATACTAAAACATATATATGAAGCACTAAAATATTTTTTTGAAAAATTTCTGTTTAAAAATCATTTTTTAAATAATTTATGATTTATAAAGTAAAAATTTCAAATCTTTAAAATTATAAAAAGTAAAAAAACCAAATTTCAGTTGCACTATTGTTACACGATTGTTTCAGATATGGGCGACGGTTGGTACCTATTAAAACGTTTTAACCCGCTGCATTTGTTTGCACCTGTTCAAGTCAGGAATCTAATGTTCAACAGTTGTCGTTTGTTGATGTGGTTCATAAGTGTTTCTTGTTTTTTTTTTTTTACCTATAATGGTTTACTTTTACAAATTGTGACTTAGATAAGAGAGTTGAATCATTGGCACTCATAACACATCTTCTATGTCTATGTTTATTTTGATTGAATAAACAGTCAGTACTAACCTTTTTGTATATTAATCATAACAATTGCAAGTTGACGGCACTTTACTAAACCACTAACAGGATAAATTTTGGATGATTTTGATAATGAGAACATTATCCTCCAATCAGTTAAATCAATTATATCCAGGAGCCGGAAATGTCAGTAATTGCAGGAAGTCGTTTGTTCATGTTGTTATTCTATGTTTAACAATGTCATTTTGCTTAGTTTTATTCTGTTTCCTATTCTAACATTGGACATCTTTTGAATTGATTTTTGTTGTGTATTTTTCTTCAACATGGACTAGTGGTATAGGGAAGAGTTGCGACCACACAAAACATGTTTAACCTGCCGCATTTTTGTGCCTGGCCCAAGTCAATTTTGGTTGATTTGTATGTTTGGGATTTAAGTTTGGCGTCGATTTTGCTGAAATAGTATATGTTTTTGTGTAGGAGCCAGCTGATGCTTTCCTCTAGTTGCGGCATTATTTTACGCTGCACTAGACACCATCAGGGGCCTTGGGCTGTTTTAGCTCTTTGGTCAGATTGTTGTCTCACATTCACCGTGAGTATTGTCTATTCTAATAGGTATTTTAATTCGTAGTATATATTCTTGACCATTTTGTTTGCAAGTGCGTTTGTTAATGTTTTATGGTTTTTATATGAATACACTTTGAGATATTTCATGGTGGCTTGAACTAATGGAATAAACTGTTATTCGTATAACGCGTTCAATAGAACCAGGTAATTATTAACCCCAAGATTGAATCGGATACATTTTGCCCGTAGATATGAGTAGTGCGTTAAGGTTATTGTTTGACAAATCTGAAATGAAACGATTCCTCAACATTTTAATCAAATTTACATACAGCAGGTAAGAATATAGCGGATTTTGCAGAGGTGGCAATAATAACGAAAGTAGTTTGAATTCAGCAAACTTTTCCTTGTTATTCTAGTTAATACATTAATTTCAGAAGTGTTGTGACAGAAATTAAATCAATATGATAAAAGGGATAATTAAAGGTATGATTGATATTGTTTTCTTTTCATTTTCAAATTTGGATGCAGTGTGAACGGCAAGCTACACAAATTATCCAAATATTTAA
Organism: Mytilus galloprovincialis; assembly: GCF_965363235.1. Classification (NCBI taxonomy): domain Eukaryota; kingdom Metazoa; phylum Mollusca; class Bivalvia; order Mytilida; family Mytilidae; genus Mytilus; species Mytilus galloprovincialis. The sequence goes on from NC_134848.1 coordinate 65,487,075, forward strand.
TACACCCGATTTGTTAAAAAAAAATCATTTACAGAAAATAAAGCATTTTGTGACACATAAATTACCTTTTTAGCAATTATTACATGGTCGGTCTTTTACATTTAGAAACAATCACTTAATCCTACCGGTAAAAGCCTATCACATATATTATACCTTAGCATACTAGGTTTTGCAAAAAGACTATTTTTAACATCCATGTACTTTAACGTTTTAAGCCCTTTAACATTACCCTTTTTTACTATCGTACTTTATCAAACAAACAACCATCGCACTTTAGCTTGATACACCATCGTACGTTAACGTAGATCATTGTAATTTAGCGTGACCATCGCAATTTAGCGTGACCATCGCAATTTAGCGTGACCATCGCAATTTAGCGTGACCATCGCATTTTAGAGTACTATCATACTTTAGAGTCCTACATAAATACATTAGAAAATCTTGGATTTTGATTTTATCTTCTGAGATATTGTTCTGATTAGGAAATTTCAAAAAACCTAAAACTCTTCATAGCTTTTTTTTATACATTGTATTTTGACTAATGCATGACGTAATAGTTATTCTTTTCATACACAAATCACAAATAGTTGTTATCAAATAGTCCGTGTCTATGTATTATGGCGTTTGTTTTTGTTGCAGTTCAGTGTTTCTGTTGTTCCGTTGTTTTCCTCTTATAGTTGATGTTTTTAATTCGGTTTAGGTTTAGGACCCGAATTAGTTTAATTCGGATAAATCGATCTAAGAATATTCAACAGCGGTATGCTACTATTGTTTTAATAGGTAAATATGTAACGTTTTTAAACAAACCAGATGTAATGTTCAAAGAAAATGTATTCCCTGTAAATAGTGATATGAGACGTGAAGCAGCTGTGTTATCAACAGTGCGTGTAAAATGTTATTGCAGTTTTTTACCAGTACAGATGTGTTGTGATCTACACATATAATATGTATGTCAGCAGCAGGACCAATATTACTAACCAGTTTGGACTAGAATGCATCTTCAACATTCATAAAATTGAGAATGGAAATGGGGAATGTGTCAAAGAGACAACAACCCGACCAAATAAAAAACAACAGCAGAGGGTCACCAACAGGTCTTCAATGTAGCGAGAAATTTCATGTACGTTTACAATTGTTCATAATATATTCATTTAAACCAGTTATTTTGGATATCGTTGATGATGTGTTTTATAATCCTTAAAGCATTAGTACTGTTTTAGAATTTAAAATAGTAGAATATTCATAGCATTTTGTCCTAAACAAAGAATCATCAGTGGTGCAATAATACAAAAAGTTAAACACAAAGTTGCATGGCAAAACAAAAACTTTAAAAGGTGTGCAATATACATAATATATGTCTGTAGTAGAAAAATCTCATTACATACCTACCGTTACATAGTTACGTTAACCATGTATAGTGTCACCTGAAGATTGTTATGTAAAAACATGAAAGTACTTGTGAAATAAAACTATTCATACCGGAAATGTTGGATTTATTAGTAATCTATATATTTCTATACACAAGAACATTTATTATAGTGATCTTGTATATTTATATATATATATACATATACATGTTACTAGTATATACATAAAAAAGAAAACTACTTTCAATGAGATGTTACAGAATAAGCCTCATCTTCAAAAATTCATATATATATGTATATATACGTCTGAACCAATGACAACTCTACAAACAGATTTAATGTCAACGACGGAAGAACAAAAAATTTGCGAAAGCAAATTTACATATCTAACATTGTTGGGTTGATGTTTAGACGAGTTATATAGGTTGATGTTTAGACGAGTTATATATATATATATATATATATATATATATATATAACTCGTCTAAACATCAACCCAACAATGTTAGATATGTAAATTTGCTTTCGCAAATTTTTTGTTCTTCCGTCGTTGACATTAAATCTGGCATAACATCTTGGCCACAAGTTTATTGTCTTCTGCTTAGTATTAAACTTATATAAAGATCCATTTTGTTACATCTTGTGATCAATTTTATTTTGCAATCGCCAATAGCAGTCAGCAGGGTTAAAGAACATCAGTTGTTCAACCTGTTAGTCAAATGAGTTTTGTTTAAATATACTTTTTCACTTTTTGGTCTTTTGGAAAATGTTGTTTGTGCTGTATTTAGACCCTTCTTCAACGAAATTTGTTTAACATGTTTAACGTATACAAATTACAGTTTTTGTCCAACGCATTTATAGGTTTGAACGTAGTTTTCAACTCGTATACAACTCGTCTAAACATCAACCCAACAATGTAAGGTCCGTAAATTTACTTTCGCAAATTTTTTGTTCTTCCCTCGCCGGAATTCGAACCCATGCTACTGAGATATCGTGACACAAAATCGCTTGCAATGTGGCCGTCCCGCTAGACCTACCGACCACCTGGGCTTCACAATAATAAATCTTTCTGTGGCTATATATATATATATAAAATTATGTATTGGATAAAAACTGCAATTTGTATACGTGTGCATGTAACAAATTTCGTTGTAGAGGGGTCTAAATACCGCACAAACAACATTTTCCAAAAGACCAAATGAGTGAACAAATATTTTTTAACAAAACGCATTTCACTAACAGGTCGAACAACTGATGTTCTAAACCCTGCTGGCTGCCATTGACGATTTCCAAATAAACTTATCACAAGGTGAAACAAAATGGATCTGTATATTAATTCAATATCAAGTAGAAAACAATAAACTTCGGGCAAAGATGGTAAACCACAACATGAGGTTATTTTTTCTGTAAATTTCTGTTCCAAATACTCTTTCTATGGCGGTAACTTTTAAATTTTTCATCGAATGATTATTCTGAATGAAGTGCTTGGCTACCGGATCTTCTGTTTTCTTTGTTCGTTTTTTTGAAAAGTTCAAAAGCATCCGTTGATATAGTGTATCACCCATTTGTCCTACATATATAAGTTTTTCGCATTTCGTACAATTAATTGCATATACTACGCCTTCCGTTTTACAATTTATTTGTCCTTGAATGGTATATTCTTTCCCTGTGTTGTCACAAAATACCTTGGTTTCATTTATTCGTGAGCATAATGCACAATGTTTACCACATGGTCCACATCCATTAGTTTGTTTATAAAATAGTAAATTATGCTTTTTGTGCACTAAGATGTCTTTTATGTTGTTATCGCGTTTAAATGCTACGATAGGCGGACCAGGGAATATTTTCTTTAGCCTGTTAGATTGATGGAGAATTTTAAGATTTTTTCTTAGAATTGAATGTATATTTGGAAGCGCTTTGGAAAAAGTAATTACTAATTACATTTTTGTTTCAATGTTGTAATTTATTCCAATGAAGAAGGCCGTAATGGCCGAAACGTATGGGAATTTGTGTTATAGTTTTTATTATATATATATATATATATGGCAGTCAGCAGCGTTTAAGAACATCAGTTGCTCGACCTGCTAATCAAATGCGTTTTGTTAAAATTTTTGTTTCACTTTTTTGGTCTTTTTGAAAATGTTGTTTGTGCTGTATTTAGACCCTTCTACAACGAAATTTGTTACGTGCACACGTATAAAAATTGCGGTTTTTATCCAACGCAATCATAGGTATGAACGTTGTTCTCAATTTAGACTTGTTTATATTTATTTCGTTTGGGCTTATATTATATATTCCCGCCGGTTTCTATAATCCGTTCATCCTATTTTGACTCTTTAAAATTCAAGAGTCTATCCTAAATTGAGGTAAATTAAATGGCCTTCCAAATACATTTAAATCCCTAACATCACTGAAGAGACATTTATTTTCGAAATCCGAATATGGTTTAAACAAATTAGCACCTCATGTTGTGGTTTACCATCTTTGCCGCAAGTTTATTGTTTTTTACTTGGTATTAAATTAATATATAGATCCATTTTGTTACACCTTGTGATCATTTTTTTTGAAAATCGCCAATTGAAGTCAGCAGCGTTTTAGAATATCAGGTGATCGACCTGCTGGTCAAATGCGTGTTGTTAAACTATATTTTTTCACTCTTTTGATCTTTTTGAAAATGTTTTTGTGCTGTATTTAGACCCTTCTGCAACGAAATTTGTTACGTGCACACGTATACAAATTGCGGTTTTTATGCAACGCAATCATAGGTTTGAACGTTGTTTTCAATTTAGACTTGTTTATATTTATTTCGTTTGGGCTTGTATTATATATTCCTTCCAGTTTATATAATCCGTTCATCCTATCTTGACTCTTTAAAATGCAAGAGTCTATCCTAAATTGAGGTAAATTAAATGGCCTTCCAACTGCATTTCGATCCCTAATATCACTGAAGAGACATTTATTGTCGAAGTCCGGATATGGTGTAAAAAAACTAGCACCTCATGTTGTGGTTTACCATCGTTGCCGCAAGTTTATTCTTTTTAACTTGGTATTAAGTTAATATAGAGATCCATTTTGTTACACCTTGTGATCAATTCTTTTGGCATACGCCAATGACAGTCAGCAGGGTTTAAGAACATCAGTTGTTCGACCTGCTAGACAAGTCAAATATATGTTTTCACTCTTTTGGTCTTTTTGAAAATGTTGTTTGTGCTGTATTTAGACCCTTCTACAACGACATTTGTTACGTGCACACGTATAAAAAAAGCGGGTTTTATCCAACGCAATCATATATATATGTAAGTGATTTCTTTATTCTCTTCATTATTCATTACTGTAATCGGCATTTTATTACCTGATTCGTTTTTCACAGTTATTCTCCACACTTTTACATCTCATTTTCTCTATTCTTTATTTGTTTTGTTAATTTTCTTCAAATCTTTTTGCCAACACTAGCATTCTCTGGTCACAGTTTATAACACAATCATTGATCAATTTGTACACTTCCACTTGTTAAGTGTATCGGGCCATCAACTGTAAAGGAATGCAAGACCTTGTGCAGTGCAAAACTAAATATATATTTACAAGCTGTAAAATCGTAAATGATAATAATTGTTAGCCATATACGTATGTTATGTTTAGATTTATTGATACCCAAAGATAAAAATAAAACTCAGATTTATATAACAGTGTTTAATTGATAACGATTGAAAATAACTCTATTGATAAGTATTTATAAGCTAACATTGACTTTATCCATATTTATTTTTACATTCGAATTTTTACTACATATTTTAAAACAGCAGTCGTTCTTGTTGAGTTAGGTTAGTGATCAAGAGTATTTTGTATCATTTAATTTTAATGACACAAAATAATACAGATTTACAAAATACAAGATATTACAGACAAAAAATAATACACACAAAAAATTAAAGATATAAAGAAAAAGTAATCGAAATATTTATGAGCAGAAAATTTTAAGTTAAGAACAAAGAAATAAAGAAAAGAAAACGATAATTACAATTACTCCACCAAAACACGAGGAGATCAAAGGTGTCCTGAAAGAGTAAGCAAAACATGATCCACATGCTGCAGCGTTGTAAGGACAAAACAAAACAATAATAAAGATATAATGAGGCCTAATTTTAGATTATGTATACCATGCACATTCATATTTTATCAAATGTGTCATAATGTTCAATGTGTAACAGCTAAACACATCTTACTGCCTTGTAAGCATTTCGTATAAAACATCCATTCACTGTTTGCAGTTTTCTTTATTAGCTGGCCTCCCTCTATAAGTTCACATTTCTTTGTTTTCAAATGAAAATTTATACCGATGCAGTTGTTATCTCTATCACAAACCATGATGCATAGTACCAAGCTATTTGCAGATGTTGTCCGTAGTAAATTCATGTTCCCATAAGTTGATTTTAAGCCACGGTAATGACCGGATGTGTGCGCTGAAAAAAAAGGAAGAACTGCTCGGATTTGTTTTCTTTACTTGAAGTTATCTCTCTAGTATGTGACAAATATAATATATATATTACTATCAAAATATATGCATGCTTTTTGGGTAAGCTTGATATGAAATATTTGATTAAGTTTTGAACAGTGTTTGTCGTTAATAAGTGTGCTTTATAGGTGTTTTTCGAATATAGCTTTTTTTATATAGACGATGGTTTTCCCGTTTGTTTTATACTAGTCAGTTTGAGGACATTGTATAGCTTGCTGTACGGTGTGAGACAAAGCTTCATGTTGAAGGCTTTACTTTGAACTATAATTGATAACTTTTTATTCATTCAGATTTGGATGGAGAGTTGTCAAATAGTCACTCATAACACTTGTTCTTATTCATGTAGAAAAAATATGATAACTTTCTTAATCAGCTGATACGAATGGCTCGTATTTTTGTTTACCAAATATATTTGATCGTTTATTAAATTATTCTGCAAGATAATTGATATGCAGCATTTTATGATCTTTATTGCTATCAAAGAACCTTTCGCATAGTTCAGAACATGAGTGAGATATGAGCAACTCGATATTAGCCAACTAAACATCCATTATAAAACAGTTTGCCGCTGGATATTTTATTGACTCTCATTAATGTAAATGATCTATTTCGATCTAAGTACAAATATGTTTTAATAGTTTAGTTTAAACATCCTTAAAATCATAATCATACCTTTATGGTTCACAATCCATGTGGCATCATTTCCCCATCCTGATCGGACACCAATACCACGAATGTCAAGTGTTTCATCACTTGTCCAATCAAATACTAGGTTTCCAGAATCCGTCAGAAGCACAAAACGATCGTCTGAAGGCCATGATAAATTGAAACTTCGGAATGCAGTACAACTCAGTAGATTCGGAGTTGAATAGTGGGGTGCACTAATTATATTACCAGGATTCCTTGTCAACCAAACATACGAAATAAGATTGGAATTTCCACCAAAAACAATCTCTAGAAACTTTGTTGATGTCAATGTGTATGTTTCTGATAGTAACATAAAAACATTATCACATGCTTTGATACTAAACAATAAATATCTGTTCGTAATTTCAGGAAAATCGTATGTTGACAATTTCGTATAGTAATTATATATATCGGGTACATTCCATGAGTTGATATTTCCACTATTCAATGTTTTAATCCACAAATTGTCAAGAGGTTGTCCTGGGAATCATAAAATTAAGAACAATCTTTAACTGTACACTTTCTACAGTGAGATATCGATCTAAAGAAAGCTTTCACATCAACATCATACACTCAAACCAGCTATAAACTGTTTTGATGGTTATATTTATAAATTTACTGTTTACAAATTTTTGAATTTTTTGAAATACTAAGGCTTTTCTAGGCATAGATTACCCTACCTGTATTTGGCAAAACTTTTAGGAATTTTGGTCCTCAATGCTCTTCAACTTCTCACTTTATTTGGCCATTTTAACTTTTTTGGACTCGAGCGTCACTGATAGTCTTTTGTAGACGAAACGCGCGTCTGGCGTATATACTAAATTTAGTCCTGGTATCTATGATGAGTTTTTTTTGTTATACATTAGGCTATTTATTTTCTCAATTGAATTGTTTCATACTTGAACTTTGGTGGATAGTTGTCTCATTGTCAATTTAGGCTATTTATTTTCTCAATTGAATTGTTTCATCCTTGAACTTTGGTAGATAGTTGTCTCATTGTCAATCATACCATAACTTCTTATCATTATAGAAAGATCACCTCCATGAAGAAAAACTATATCTTGTCAGATTATCCTCTACTTGTCTTGTTGTAGATATAGGTAATGATGCCATTGTGACCTCGATTCAAAGGTTAGCTCTCTTATTATGTCATGTGTCTCTTGTTCCAATGTTAACATTATAAATATGTTAGACGGTACGTGTGATTTAAGAATAGGATATAACTTTGCATTTAAATAGCATATTTACAATATTAAATCCAGATTGGTCGACACATGACTTATTTACATAATATAACAATGACTTTAGCACTGTGAGGTAATATGCTTTTCCTGCATTTTTTTATGTCAATACTTGAAACATGTACATATATGGTCAGATTTAGCGCACAGTCATTTAAAACAGCATAATAAAGGGTGATAGCAAAAGCAACTACATTTTTATTTTCAAACAAAGTATCGTTTCTTGACTTATATATACATAGATGGAGAAAAGAATGAAATGACATTCTTACAATTAAAGGGTTATCTCGTTAGTTGCTTCCTTACAGACTTTTACAGGACATCTCCTTAAATCTACCTCACAAATGAAACAAAGCACGTTATAATTGCATTCGTCCGAATTTACTTTTATCAGGAACGCTCAAAGCCAAATATGTGAAAGCCAAGGATGTATGAGAATCGAAACAGTCGAAAAACACACTTCAAAATACAAAAAAAATGTAGGATATCCATCATTGGCATAAATGCAATTATTACTATCGATAAAGACTTATTACAAAGTACTTTGCATTTAAATACATCAAATATGTATCTTACAATTAAAAAATATCAATACGTTATATGCAAGATAAGTGTATGTATTGTAATCCGTATGTTTATTATTCGTCAATTGTAACCTTAGACAATTCAGCATTTAAAAAAAACCCACATCTTTTGCAGTATTTATAAAGACCAATTGTTGATTTTATGCAACAATTTTGATTTAACGGTTTCATTGTTATTAGGTTTAAAAGTTAATTTAATTGTAGATATTTATTTTTCATGGGTTTTCTTTCCTTTTATACTTGATAATGACACCTAAAGGGTCTTCATCTACAGTTTCAATTGGCATACAAACTCAAAAAGTAATTTCACATTTTTCAGTTTTATTATAACTCCCAATTTTAGTTTTGAGTTTATGCGCACTAAGTCTCAATTGCTATGGTAGATTTATCAGATTTCAAAGTAAGTTTATTAACATAAGGTGTCTTTATGCTGACCTGTCTTCGAAATTTTACGAAAAAAAAGTACACGTCAAGTAAATACAGCATATTTACATATTTCTCAGCTACATGTGTTTTTATGAAAAAACGAGTTGATCACATGTTTCGATCAAACTGACTTCTGAGTAACGGGTAAATCACAGAATAAACATGTGTAATAAGAATTGAAAATTATATTATACGAGATTCTTATACTATGTTCCTAATTTTGTCATTTTTTTTTTTTTAAAGGGAGACGGATTTATATAAGTTGTTCTTGTTTCCGAATCCTTGTTTTTATATTGTATAATTATATTTTGTGCGCTTTTTGGAATGAAATATTGTTTAAACTAAATACAGCATAGTGACCGATAGTGGAAGTCGAAAATAAACTGACAACACCATGGCTGAAAAAGACAAATGGACAAACAGACAAACAATAGTACACAAAAAACAACAAAGACAACTAAAGACTGAGCAACACGGTCCCCACACAAATTTGTGGGGATCTAAGATGCTCCGGAAGGGTAAGCAGATACTTTTCCACATGTGGCACCCTTCGTGTTGCCAATGTAAGTATTAACCCGCTGAGAAAAGAGTATTCCTTACAACAAAAGAAACTTACAACTTCAGAAAATACGAATACGGATATATATGTGATTGCTATGCATTTATTAGTCAGACATGTGGATATTTTCATTATTCTGCCCAAATAAAACTCAACAACACATGTATGTGTCCATACCAAAGATCAGTCTAAATTGATTATTTGTGCTGCCTGAAACAATCAGAATGTAATGAAACAAGGTTCTTGATTCAAATTCAGAATATGTTTAAATATGACATTGGTACCAATAAACAAGTAATGTGATGTGTTCAATTTATCGACACCATGTTAAATTGAACATGTTGAAAGCGTTTCCATTACCTTATCTTCCTTTTACACTTTTTCTGAAAGCTCTGAAGATATTATCGTTGCGATATAGTACATGTCGTAGAAAAAAATCCGAATTTGATTCCGAATCCCATAGCTGAATTATGTAAATTTGTACTACTTCATTGATATAATCTTTTATTGATATATACTGTTCAAACTAAGTTTAAAGCATCTCAATAAATTTTGTCTACCTAAAACAAATGTATTGTATCATATGCTGTGCAATAAACTTGTTTAGAAGAAAGTAATAATATGACTGTAAAACATTTTCCGTTTTTTTTTCAACAAAGAATTTTAGGAGACATGACCTACATTGTAATTCAAAGAAAACAAGTTTAACTTATGGTTTTGATAATTGTAAAATATTGATTTATAGAGTTTTTGAGACTTCCCTTTTTCTTTTTAATAAAAATTTGAAGACGAGGTATGATTGTCTATTAGACATCTCTCTACAAAAGTCCACATGAAGTAGAAGTTAGCAACTATAGGTCACCTTACGGCCTTCAACAATGACCATTTAAGCGATAAAGTTCCCCGACATGACAAATGTATTAAAATGCAACCGAGAAAACTAACTACCTGATTGATGTTCAATGAATAGAAAACAATAATGCAGCAACAGACGGAAACCACTGAATTACAGGCTACATTTGCGACAGGTACACACACAATCTTGCGAGGAGTTAACCAATAACCCGTGACAGTGATGAACTAACACAATATAAGATACATAATTTAGGAAGTAACTACAAGGAGATAACTCTGTAAAAATCAGCTGAACGTTTTAATCACGTTATATTGTTTAGGAAATATTAAGCTACTCAATGATCAAAATTAGTGTTTGTCAAACTGTTATATATCCAATGAAAAGGAGAAGGTTCAGTAAGACCCCTTTTTGGCCTCAAAATATAGCAGTTTTACAAAATTGTGAAAATGTAATCTTTTAGATATTTACTGAAAAGTAGAATGCTTCTGCTACATAAATATGGGCTGTTTTTGACAATACAATGTACATATATCGGGTACTAGCATCATTAAGTCATGCTAAATTACTGAAATCTTCACAATTTTAGCATCTTATTTAAATTTTAGACGGTTTCCGTCTTAAATGAAAGTGGCCGCATTCGTGTTCATTCATAATATTGAAATGTAAGTTGTATTTGGTGATAATACATAACATATGTAAAGGTCGAGGATGAACACGGATGCGGCCACTTTCATTTTTGACAAATACCATCTGAAAAGTGACGTTTTTTTGCATATTTGATGGATTTTTCATATTTAAGCTTGAATTGGAGCGTTTTCAATGACTAAATCAGTTAAAATCTTTCCCAAAAACTTATTGAATCAATTGAAATAGATACTTAAGTGTTTAAAAAGTGTCCAAAATCTTTCGTTAGATGATTTTGAAATTTGAGGCCAAAATCGGCTCCTTTTTCAATAAGGATTCTGGTTCAAGTTTTTTGAAATTTTTACATTTTTGTCAAAGGGTCAAAGTAAATATTTTGTCGAAATTTTATGAAAATTAAACGAACTAAATTAATTTTAGTCAAGGTGTTTGGTACAACCTTAAGTACAGGTTTTGCTTGTTAACTTGATTTGTCTATTAACGTGTGCTGATCATCGGTAAACTACTGTCGCTTTAATTTATGCATCCACTATAATGGTGTATTACTTTACGACTTTACAATATTTAATACCGAAAGGGTTAGTTGAACAGCACAATCCGAGGCACATGACTTTACCCCAAGTTTTTGGTGGGGTTTGTGTTGCTCAGTCTTTTGTTTTCTATGGAATGTTGTGTGAACGGTTGATTTACGTGTGAAAAAATATGGAATACTCGAAAGGATAAACATCCCCAAACTGACTGTCTAGTTCAATTGCTCAAGCTAGTGCTTGAAAATAACAACTTTATTTTCAACGACAAGCACTTTTTACAGATTGACGGAACTAGTATGGGAACAAAAATGGCACCTTCTTTTGCCAACATTTTTATGGGGGATCTCGAAGAACGCATCCTTTTGAGTGTGCCATACAAACCCTTGTCATGGCTCCGTTTTATTGATGATATTGACATGAAATGGAACGATACTGCAGAACATTTGCAAGATTTCCTAGATCATTGTAATCAGTTCCATCACTCAATTAAATTTACATCTGAATTTTCAAGCGAGAAAATTGCTTTTCTCGACACCACCACATTTGTAAAGAACGGGGTCATGACAACTGATCTCCACACAAAGAAAACTGATAAACACCAGTTCCTTTCTCCAAAAAGTTGTCACCCGAAACACTGCTCCAGGAGTATACCTTACAGTCAAGCCATCAGACTAAAGCGAATTTGCTCCTCGGAATCCAAACTTAACTATCGTTTGGGACAACTAAAAACACAGCTGAAATCAAGAGGATATAAAACCAAAAACATCACAGACGCTTTTGATAAAGCCCAAGAAAAAGATCGAGCTAGCCTCATGGAATACAAAGATAAGACGACCCGTGCAGATAGAATTCCGTTTGTTGTAACCTTCCATCCCGATTTGACAAATATTTCATCTACTATCCGAAAGCACTGGCGTCTTATCGAAAATGACTCTTCCTTAAAAGAAATTTTTCCATCACCTCCTGTTATTGCCTATCGCAGACCCAAAAATCTCAAAGACATACTTGTGACATCAAAAGTAAAGAAACAAGAAACTTCTAAATTTGGGTGTTACAAACAATGCGGTAGAAGCAATTGTAAGTGCTGTAAAGCCGCCAACACTGACCACTCTTTCAGCAGCACAGTAACAAAGCAGCGATACAACATCTATGTTACATCTAATTGCAAAACGGAAAATAGTATTTATATTCTTACTTGTGGAACTTGCAAGCTGCAGTATGTTGGTGAAACAGAAACTACATTCAACATCAGACTTAACAATCACCGGTCGTTCTATACAAAAGGAAGAAACTGTCCAATTACGAGACACCTCTTAAGAACAGGACATACTTTTGATAATATCACCTTTCAAATAATTGAGGTAAATCAAAATTGGGACTTCGAAACGAGAAAACAGAGAGAAAGGTTCTGGATGCATCAGCTACGTACTCTTGAACCTGATGGACTTAATGAGAGGGATGAAAAACAGTTCTACCCAAAACCAAAGGAATAAATCATGAATTTCATTCTATTTAACTAAAACAACTATTTGTTTAGATTTAAAAATTGTTATGTACAGTAAACGGCAAAAATATGTTGTATATACCCCATCAATCAATATATTAAACTTTTACACAAAAACGTCAAGCTACAAAGATATTTTTTGTCATGCATCCGATTTCACCTAGATAGATGTACACGCCCGATGAAGCTAATTTGTTTAGCGAAATATTGCGTGATTAATATATAAAATATAACAACTAATTTTATAACACTCATTAGTGTGTTAAAGTTACATTCTTAGACACTTATATAATTTAATTTAGTAACTGCATCAGTTTATTTACAAACTGATCCACACCTAGATAGATTGAATGTTGATTGTTGCTATTTTTAGACACTATATATATATATATATATATATATATATATATATATATATATATATATATACTTGTATATTGTTAGACTGTATCCTTTTATTTGTTAATATCTTTCATTGATGACAAATGTGCATACAAACATTTTAAATCATATTTATACGTCATAATACTTTGTGCTTAAACTAAATCATTTAGTCCATAAATCTGTCTTACCTGCTTTCGAATGAATGATTAAATTACTGAATTATTCTGAGAACATATTATATTTAATACTTACCAAAAGTATAAGTTATTGCAACAAATAAAAAGCTACTAGATAACTTCATATTTCTTTATCCTGTCCAATACATCATAAACCTATGCAGTAAGCCTCGCTACGTTACTTGTTTTTAACGGACAAACGCTATCCAATCACGTTAGGTGTATTCAAAACCTAATACAGTAATTTCAATACCATCTTTAATACTGCGGTTTGTTTGGTTAGTATAGCACCGACGTCTTAAATTAAAAAATAATATAACAATGAACTATTTCTGTATGTGATTATATATACGGATTAGTAGTCGCTGCATGTGCATTTTCTTCCTTGTTGTCACATCAAAAGATCCATAAGGGTTCCTAATTATCTTGTATGACTAATATATTCACGATTTCATAAAATAAAATAAAATTATGCAATAACTTCTTAATATTTTTTAACTTTACGCAATCAAATAGTGTTTTTAACAATTTTCAGTTTGTTACAATCGAACAAATGTTATATAAATCATGGACGGTATTCATTATATCAGTTTTTCTGCTTCAATAAATACACTATGTCATCTTCATTATTGATAGAAATCAGAAATACAGCAATCGAAAGCAAAAATTGAACTGTTCTGTTGTCTATTGAATTAAGTTTCTAAAAAAGTTGGGGTTTCTCAATTTTTAGTTTAATTAGTTTAATTAGTCCTTTGTGAATTATTGTTTGGAAATACTTTTGTTGTAGTTTGAATGTAGTTTTGTCTCTCCTTTGATCTTATGGCCAGGGATGTGTCTTTCCTTTGTTTGACTGTGGTTTTCTCTCTCCTCCCTTTGTCTTAGGACTGTAATTTTGTCACTTCTTCTTTTGTCTTTTGACGGTGTTTTTGTCTCTCCTTCTTTTGCCTTTTTATGCGGTTTTGCGGCTCCCTCTTCGTGTCTTGACTGAGCTTTTATCTCTCCTTTTTTATGACGATTTGTTTTTGTCTTTCCTTCTTATTTCTTTTGACTGGTTTTGTACATTTGACCTGTACCAAGTCAGGAATATGACAGTTCTTGTCCCTTCGTTTTTGATGCGTTTTGTTATTTGATTTTGATATGTGATTATGGACTTTCCGAATTGATTTTCCTCTAAGTTCAGTATTTTTGGGATTTTACTTTTTATGAGAACATCTAATGAATCACGAGACAATCTGATGAAACAAGAGGAAATCTGATAAATCATGAGAAAATTTGATGAATCATAAAGAAATTTTATGCGTCATGAGGAAATCTGATGAATCATGAGGAAATTTTATCAGTCATTAGGACATGTGAAGAAATGGTCAGAAAAAAATAACGTTTTGCGATGAGATTATTAATTATAACGTCAATACCATGCACTATTGAAAATATTTTTTCAAAACGAATTGAACATTTTGAGGAAAAGGGAATGGATTTTATTATTTGATTTCGAGTCTTGCTTTTTTTTTAGAATATTTATTAATTTTTGTCTTTACAAGTTTTTATCTATAAAAAAAAATCACCTGGACCTAGCTATGATATCCGATATTTTGACATCTTTCTTTGAAAAGAAATAATCAATGAGAAGCTGCTTTCTTAATTTCAAGAATCTGTTGGTTACGGTTTAATACCAATATTTCTATTTACTGTTTTGTCGATACCCGGATCAGGTTAAATTAGTTGATTGATAATCAATCTTAATTCTTAATCTAACCGAATGTAACAAAGTTGATTGATGGACGCTAAATTTATATTTTTATTTACAGATGAAAAAAATACAGTTTTTTACTGCCAAAATCTGCAAAGACATTTTATTGAAAAGAAAATGTATTTGATATTGCTAATTTAAGTGTACATAATGTATATACATTTTATATAGTCTCTCATAACTCTCTTATATGTTTTATGTTATGTTTTTTTTAACTATTTGTATGTTTTATAAAATGAAGTGGTAAGACTTATATATATTGTTTTGTGTTGTGTTGTCTTGATTTTCGATTTTAATATGACCTCAAATTGAGTTAAGCAATTACAACATCTTCAACAAAGAAAATAACAGAAAAGCGATTGAAAACAATGCTCTTCGTCTGGCGTTTATTCAAAATACAAAATGTAATCATGGTATCTATTATGAGTTTATTTACAACCACTGGGTCGATGCCGCTGCTGGTGGAGTTTTAATTCCCGAGGGTATAACTAGCCCAGTAGTCAGTACTTCTGTGCTGACATGAATTATCATTGATATGGTCCTATTTATAAATTTACTGTTTATAAAATTTAGAATTTTTGAAATACTAAGGCTTTTCTACCTCAGGAATAGATTACCTTAGCTGTATCTGGCACAACTTTTAGGAATTTTGGTCCTCTATGCTCTTCAACTTCGTACTTATTTTAGCCTTTTAAACTTTTGTGGATTCGAGCGTCACTGATGAATCTTTTGTAGACAAAACGCGCGTCTGAAACGCGCGTCTGGCGTATATACAAAATGTAATCCTGGTATCTATGACGTGTTTATTTTCATATAGCATTTTAAGAATAGCTCACAGTAGATGTGCAGATCGATTGACAGAATAGCTCTTAGTTGATGTACAGACCGATTGACAGAATAGCTCTCAGTAGATGTTCAGACCGATTGACAGAATTTCTCAAAGTAGATGTGCAGTCCGATTGACAGAATAGCTCTCAGTAGATTTGCAGACCGATTTAAAGAATAGCTCTTAGTAGATGTGCAGGCCGATTGACAGAATAATAGAATTATCAATAATAAAAATATTCATTTCATTTTAAAAGCTTTGCATTCAGGTTGCATGTCCGCAGATGATTTATGACTTGTTTCTTTATAAAAAAATTTTAACATCATAATAGTTTTACATTATTCCTGAACACACTGGTTAAGGAAACAAAGCTTACAGAATTATACAATTTCATATTTCTTCTGGAAGGTGCATAGACATCTACAGTTGTATGATGAAAGAGACATAACTTATGTATGTGTTATTATCGTAGGCAAGTCAATCAAAAAGATACATATACAAATGACAGTTCTAATAAATTATTTATCGTTTTTGACTTGATTCTTAATAATGACTTTGTCAATTTTGGTATTTATCTTATGTTGAATAATTATTGT
Organism: Mytilus galloprovincialis; assembly: GCF_965363235.1. Lineage (NCBI taxonomy): Eukaryota > Metazoa > Mollusca > Bivalvia > Mytilida > Mytilidae > Mytilus > Mytilus galloprovincialis. Next base: position 65,503,716 of record NC_134848.1, read on the forward strand.
CACGTCTTTGTTTCTTAATTCGGACATATGTACTCATTAGTTTCAATTTTAAAACTGGTGTGCTAATACTTCAAACGATTTAAGAAGCAATAACGTCAACCGATTTGAATAATTGGCTAAGATAAAAAAGAAAACTTTTGTTGGTTATAGCTTATATTGGACAGATAATTATCGATAACGATAATCAATCTTGAGAATTGTCAAATAAAGAAAGAAAATAAATATTAGTGAAGTGTTTCTTTCGAGCTTTGTGGTTTTTATTTCAATTAACAAATAATCTATTTACTTGAACAATATAATAGAAATTCTATTTACTTGAACAATATAATATAAATTCTATGTCCTTGCTCCACATTTTTGTGGATTATACAAGCCATTGTGTTTACTGGATACGACAGAGAATGCAGATTATACAGGATTCGAGAAACTTACTTAAATAACACATTAATCGCTCTGAAGTCACAGTGTTGTGTAGTTATAAGATACAAATTACAAAAATACCGAAATTAAGTCAGTGTACTAAGTGTGCATTTGACAAATTCATTTCTCAACAGAAGTTATCTAAACTTAAAAGATAAAAATGCGAAGATAAAGAACATTGAACAAAAATTAAAAACAAATTAAAAGTGAACTTTAATGATAACGGAGGAATATCTTTGAAATAAGAGGAAACAAATTCATTTCTCAACAGAAGTTATCTAAAATTAAAAGATAAAAATGCGAAGATTAAGAACATTGAACAAAAATTAAAAACAAATTAAAAGTGAACTTCAATGATAACGGAGGAATATCTTTGCAATAAGAGGAAATATTACTCTCACATTTTACAAATTTTAGTCGCATGACAAATTTTAAAGAAGCAATGGTTAGAGAATACCATGCATAAAAATGTACCTGCTACATGTACAAGCCTAGGAACTGTATTGGTTTTTTAAATGAAGTGGCGCAGAAGTAGCATTGGCGCAAATAAGTTGTGGCGCAAATGAGTTCATTTTTTGGCGCAAAAAGATATCGCCCAAACGTTGTACAGCAGAAAAGCTGATTGAACATTAGTTAGAATTTGTCACGCCCTCATGAATGGGCGTACGTCCTATGAAATAACTTTAGCAAGCTTCCATTGCAATTATTTTACGCACAAGAAACTGTATTGTCTTAACACAACAACAAAAATAATTCAGTCTATTTTGCGTTAAACGTGAAATGAAGCCACAGATTCGTAATTTTCAAAAATAGTTCACTTTCGGTTGATAAAATGTAGAAAGTCTGAATAGAAATATATCAATTATGTCCAGTGTGCGTTTAAAAACGGGCTTTATTTTGACATTTTGAGATACTAAGAACTTGTTTTAAGTGTAAAGAATTTTAGAGGTCAATATGACTTTTAATCAGTTGGATTTTCAATTTTAATAAAAGATGTGTTTGGTGTTCTTCTTTTCTTTGAATTCATATCATTATTCTTTCATATTTCTCATTTTCTTTTGAAATGTTTGTTTGAAGATGAATAATTTAACATTTTTATACTTAACATTTAACATTTTACTCTGGGTTTATAAATATCATTGAAAGTACAACATCTAACAAGCGATAAACATTGCTAGAAGAAAATGAGCCACTCTTCTTAAGGTTGAGATGGAATATGTTCGTTATTAGATTTTATCAGTTTAACACTCGAAATCCCTAATACCGTCAAATGACAAGCACGAAAAGTGGCGAAACTGAACTTCCAACAGCGGGTGATGATTTCTAATCATGCAATATTTTTGCAACGGATTTTTTAAATGCAATGTAAAATTTACTTATATAGACATTTTGTATCCCGAATTACTTCTTTGTTAAAACTATAATGCACTATTTCATGGTACACCAACCGAGAAGTAAAATGAAATATGGTAATTGTTTCATGATATGTTTAAGCCATCATTTGTGACTTTCCTGTTGATCGTTTAAAATACTGCACAATAATGAATTAACATATACGTTTATACACGAGCTTTAGAATGATCGTGATCGCATAATGTAATGGACTAATTTCATTATTTTCTACTGTCACCCTTTAATAACCGATGGGCATTCCACTCCCTTTTGAAATCGAATATGAAGTCATATGCACGAAATTGTTTGTCTGACGTAAAAATACGTAGTCTCATATATCACGGCTACATTGACACACACAGTGCACTGATTCTAAATAATATTTTTTACGTTTTAAACTGCGTTTTTAGAAAAAGAGACTTTATAACTATATATTACAATAAGCATATTTAAAGTACGTCGACATGCCGCTGATTTTATGAAGGCATGTCAAACTGTCACTTCTACTAGTATCAAATCAACGGTTCTATCGCACAGAGAAGCTCGAAACAATTTGATTTATAAAATGACATTGTCATAGTTTTAGGACACTGTTGTTATCTGTATCAACATCAAAGAGTATTGTACTTTATTGTCGGTTTTGTGGACAGCTGATTCGAAATAATGTCGATTTCGACAACGAGCTTTGAAACCGCAGAGAAAAAGTTAAGTGCGACTTTATCCACTAGCAACACATGTCCACAAACTGTGACAAAACTTCGGGTACATGCGGATCCCTTCTGCCTATAAGACGGCTGACATTTTCTTCATTATGACCTAGAATTATTTTCGACTTTGCCGTCTTATTTCTAAAATTACGTCGTTGATGATCTAATCACTACAACGTTTTTTTTCAAAATATTCGTTCCCGTGATTATTTCAAATTTCACCAAGGTCTCTTCTCAGGATATAAGCCATCTGTCTGGCGGGCTTTTACGTCCAGTGTTTTACTCCTCTGATGTCATACAAAAAAACATTTTCAGAAATGGAGTATTAAAAAGACAGGCGACGCATATATGCAAAGATCTCATTCTTGTATTTTCTATTTAAATTATATCAAAAAGGCAATGTAAAACCAAACAATATTTTATCCTTAACGTCTGTACTATGTTGTGCAGTCATAATCTAACTAATTATTAGAACGGATGTGATAATCTATACTTGCGTATAATATCCATTTCACCCCGATAGTACAGTGGATTATTATAGTCCCTAAGTGGCCTATTGCCACAAAAAATATTAATACTGCTCCCTATAAATAAACATATATGGGTGGCGTGCGTATTTGTTTACAAATCAACCATTTAAAATATGTCCTAAAGTTAGGACCATCCGAAGACTATCTTAAGACACCTAAACAGGTGTCCTAAAGTTAGGACGATTACTATAGTTATCAAAGGTACCAGGATTATAATTAAGTACGCCAGACGCGCGTTTCGTCTACATAAGACTCATCAGTGACGCTCATATCAATATATTTATAAAGACAAACACGTACAAAGTTAAAGAGCATTGAGGATCCAAAATTCCAAAAAGTTGTGCCAAATACGGCTCAGGTAATCTATGCCTGGGATAAGAAAATCCTTAGTTTTTCGATAAATTCAATGTTTTGTACTATGACTTTTCCTAATTTACGACATGTTTGATAAACCCACTTAGGACCAAGATACGTCCTAGTTCTAAGAGCGTTTCGATAAACAGGCCCCTGGTACTACTGTCGGTACAATGGTTTAAAAGGATGAGTTACAGATCACGTTTCGTCTCCGTTTCGGTTGACCATTATTTATGTCCTTGCACATAGAAATTGAAATAGAAACAGTAAATTATATATAAATATACTAAATAAATAAATGATTTGGAAAATACATTGAAGGTATAAAAAGTCATGAGAATTCCGAATGCAATTAGGTTATATCCGGGCACTCTGGTTCTAAACCTTGGTTCCATCTGGGTTTTCTGGTTCTGAACCTTGGTTCATTGGTTCGAAACCATGGTAACTGGTTCAACATCCGGGTTGTTTGGTTAAGGCAACCCAAATTTTTGGTTCCATCTGGGTTCTATTCTAGAACATTCTAATATTCCCGTTGAACATAACAGAAGATAACCGCAAGTCTCCGAATAAAAAGGTAAAGTAGGTCAAAGACGCTAAAATTATTTTATAACATTAAACATTTTAGCATCGACGGTAAAGGAAGCTATAAGGTATTTATCTTCTCATTTTAATTATTTTGATAAGGAAACTAGATAAAAATAAAGCATCGTATAGATTTTTAAAACAAACCGAAGTATACAGTATATCGAACATCCTTTTATTTAATTCAGTCATTTTTTTTTATTTTTTTTTCCTTTACTCATCCCTTATTTAAGTAAATATGTCTAGACAGTGGCGGATCCAGAACTTTTCCTAAGGGGGCCCGCTCCAGTCATGCTTCAATGATTCCCTATATAATCAACCAGATTTTCCCCACAAAGGGTTTGGGGGGAGCCCCCTGGATCCACCTTTGCTAGAAGTTTTAATACCACCCAATTAGGACATGTTGTTTATATGGCTAACGATATGTGCATCTAGCCACTTGACCAGTTGACGACTTGCACATATATTTGATTGCACATTTATTATCAAGTTCGACTGAATTTTATTTTAATTGATGGATTTTTAATAATGTCAGATTTGAAAGAAATACATGTGAAGTATATGTTAGAAATCTTTTTGTTCAAAACAGAATGTTAAAAGACATATAAAGGAAAGTTATGATCGATAAGTTGGTAAGCTTTAATTATTTGGAAAAAAGTTATAAAATATAATAAAATGTATAATTATGTACAATAAATTTGTCAAATTTGATACTCATTCAGTCGTTGTGTAGGGCATGCATATAATCATTCGGCCAAAAATAAAGAAATCAAGATTAAGATTGAATATTTTTATAATAAAATTAAGTGCACATGTGTTAATGACGGTGCTAGTGGGATGTGTATCACCAGTACAATAGAAAGAACTTCTGTGTTGGCGCCATGATTTAGGAACATAAAGACTTACACTAGTCCGTCTTCCCGAATGTCCCATAAAACGGCTTCTGCTCTTCTTACTTTAGTTTGCCTCAATTAAATACTTCAAAACTTATACACAATATATAAAAGAAGCTGATGCATGAGTGCCAATGAGAACTCTCCACAAGAGACTAAATGACACAGAAATTAACAATTATACAATGTAGCCTAGGTCACCACACGGTCTTCAACAATGAGCAAGGTTCATACCGCAAAGTCAACTATTAAAGGCATCGACATGACAAATGTTAAACAATTCAAACGAGAAAACAAACGGTCTAATTTACGTACAAAAAAAAACGAAAAACAAGATAAGCACGTGCATATAAAATAAGGCGGGGTTAAAAATGTTAGCGGGATCCCAACCCTCCCCCGTATGTGGCATGAGTGCCAATAAGAACTCTCCACAAAAGACTAGATCACACAAACACTAACAACTATGGGTCATATGCAGCTTTCAACAATGAGCATAGTCAATACCGCATATAGTCAGCAATAAAAGGCACTGAAATGACATTGTAAAACAATATTCAAACGAGAAAATAAACGAACAAATTTATGTACAAAAAATGAACGAAAAACAAGTATGTAACACATAAAAAACGACATTCATTGAATTACAGGCTCCTGACTTACCACAAGCACATACATACCGCATAAGGCGGGGTTGAACATGTAAGCGGGATCCCCACCTCAACACAAAATCAAATTTGAAATTTTTAAGTGTCACTGTTACCGTTCAAGAGTTATCATGTCCCTTTAAAACTATAAGAAGTGCTGACTCTTTCGTTTCCTTTGTCTTAAATAAGTCTAACTCAATCAAATGTTAGGAACCTTATACGCGATTCACATTACCCCATAACACAGATCTGTGAAGCTCAATATTGGGTCCCGTTGGCGTCACTGTTCATGTTTTTTTAGATGTAAAAAGTTGTGGTACGAGTACCAATGATACAAATGTCAACCCGGAGCCTTGAGATAGGAAAACTGCTAAATCTATTGTTTCCGTTCTTTAACTTTAATTTGCCTCAGCCAAATGTTTTGAAACTTATTCACAATGCTTATGGTCACAAAACGGTAAAAATTACGCGAATCCTGCATCTATATGTGGAAGTTTACTCATTTTTTTTCACAAGCAGGGGCATCTGTGATTAATAGACATATTCTACATTTATTTCAGTAATCAGCTTATTTACTTCCATTGAATTCTTTTTTAAATAAACTGAACTTGCACATCTTTTTTCAGGATCTCGGTGCAGTTTTGTAACAGACAGTGATATCAAGTTAAATGTGACCAACTTAACAAAGTGTTTCACTAAATTGAGCTCTCTGTCTAAATGACTTTAATGGTTCTTAGCATTGAGTTCAGTTTATTGATATGTGTATACCTTCTGTGTGAATTTTTATGATGTAAAAGCAGACTATCCATACCTACATGTCCATGAAATGAAATCTAAGGTAAAATGATTGAAATATTTTGCATTATCTATCACAACTGGCAGCACATGATGCTACTGAAGCAGTAAATTTTCTTACTTGATATTCACGGAATTTAAAGGATTTAGTTTCATCTGAACCAAACATTCTTAAAAATTGAGAATGCAAATGTGGAATGTGTAAAAAAGACAGTAACAATGTCAAAAGAGCAGAAAGCAGTCAAAGGCCATTTATGAGTCCTCATAGCTGACTATGCGGTATGGGCTTTGTTCATTGTTGAAGGCCGTACGGTGACCTATAGTTGTTAAAGTCTGTGTCATTTTTGTCTTTTGTGGATAGTTGTCTCATTGAAAACTATACCACATTTTCTTTTTTATATCTTCAACAAAGCGAGAAAATCCCTCGTCCAGAGGCGGGCTTCAGATGGCCCTTAACAAAATGTGTACCAGTTCAAACTTCAAATTATAAAATAAACTTACAATTAAAAACATACAAGACTAACAAAAACCAGAGACTCCTGACTTGACGTCAAGGTAATCATACCAAGAGACACATCCAATATGCAAAGGTCAAGAGTCAAAAAGTCATAGTCTGTCAAGAGATTCTTGTGAAAAAAAAGAGATTTTGATAAAAGGGTCATTGTGGTACACAAAACTAACAATATATCATATGTATCTAATACATCTTAGAAGATGTGGTACGAGTGCCAATCATACAGTTAATTCTCCATTTAATTCAAACAAAATATACAAGTTTTACATTGAGGGCAAAGGTCAAGCTCACATGAAGTTTCTCGTGCCAATAGACTCATCATCTTATCATGTCTTACATGATTGTTTGTCGTTTTATGCTATGAGCTTGAAATTTAAGGCCAGGGGTCTGTAATTAGGTAGCTGCGTTGGTTGGTGTCTTACAAGCCTTTTTGTCGTTTTATGCTATTAGTTTTCAGGCCAGGGGTCTGTAGTTAAGTAGATCCGTTGGTTGCTGTCTTAAATGATTGTTTGTCGTTTTATGATATTAGCTTTAAGGCTATCATGTGTTATGTGTATACCCTGAAAACATAAATAACAACAAAACTACCAATTTCACAAATAAAAACCGGTAAGTACAAATAATTCCAGTTTAGTTTTTATCTGCTCCTGTTTGCAATGTATACTGTTAGATACAGTATCTTGAGGAATTCTTAAGAGTCATGAGGAAATCTTATGAATCATGAGGAAATCTGATGAACGATAAGGACATCTGATGAATCATGAGTAAATCTTATGATTCGTGAGGAAATTTTATGATTCATGAGGAAATCTTATGACTCATGAGGAAAACTTATGAATCATGAGGAAATCTTACAAGTCATGAGGAAGTCGGGTGAATCATGAAAAAATCTGATGAATCATGAGGAAATCGTATGAGGCATGATGAAATTTGATGAATCATGAGGACAACTGATGAATCATGAGGACATCTGATGAATCATCAGGAATTATTATGAGTCATGAGGAAATCTGATGAATCATGAGGAATTCTGATGAATCATGAGGAAAGTTTAAGATTCATGAGGAAATCTGATGGACCATGAGGACATCTGATGACTCATGAGAAAATACCATGAGTTATGAGGAAATCTGCTGAATCATTAGAAAGATGATGAGTCATGAAGAAATCTGATAAATTATGAGAACATCTAATGAATCACGAAACGATCTGATGAAACAAGAGGAAATCTGATAAATCATGAGAAAATCTGATGAATCATGAGGAAATCTTATGCGTCTGGTGGAAATATGATGAATCATGAGGAAATTTTATCAGTCATTAGGACATCTGAAGAAATGGTCAGAAATAAATAACGTTTTGCGATGAGATTATTAATTATAACGTCAATACCATGCACTATTGAGAATATTTTTTTCAAAACGAAATGAACATCTTGAGGAAAAGGGAACGGATTTTATAATTTGATTTCGAGTCTTGCTTTTTTTTTTAGAATATTTAGCTAAAATTTTTGTCTTCACAAGTTCTTATCTAAAACAAAACAATCACCTGGACCTACATATGATATCCGATATTTTGACATCTTTATTTGAAAAGAAATAATCAATGAGAAGCTGCTTTCTTAATTTCAAGAATCTGTTGGTTATGGTTTAATACCAATATTTCTATTTACTGTTTTGTCGATACCCTGATCAGGTTAAATTAGTTGATTGATAATCAATCTTAATTCTTAATCTAAACGAGTGTAACAAAGTCGATTGATGGACGCTAAATTTATATTTTTATTCACAGATGAAAAAAATACAGTTTTTTACTGCCAAAAGAAAATGTATTAGATATTGCTAATTTAAGTGTACATAATGTATATACATTTTACATAGTCTCTCATAACTCTCTTACATTTTTGTATATGTTTTGTGTTATGTTTTTTTTAACTATTTGTATGTTTTATAAAATGTAGAGGTAAGACTTATATATATTGTCTTCTGGTGTTGTGTTGTCTTGATTTTCGATTTAAATATGACCTCAAATTGACTCTTTAACAGCGAAAATAACAGAAAAGCGATTGAAAACAATGCTCTTCGTCTGGCGTATATACAAAATGTAATCATGGTATCTATTATGAGTTTATTTACAACCACTGGGTCGATGCCACTGCTGGTGGAGTTTTAATTCCCGAGGGTATAACTAGCCCAGTAGTCAGTACTTCTGTCCTGACATGAATTATCATTGATATGGTCATATTTATAAATTTACTGTTTATAAAATTTAGAATTTTTGAAATACTAAGGCTTTTCTACCTCAGGAATAGATAACCTTAGCTGTATCTGGCACAACTTTTAGGAATTGTGGTCCTCTATGCTCTTCAACTTCGTACTTTTTTTAGCCTTTTAAACTTTTGTGGATTCGAGCGTCACTGATGAATCTTTTGTAGACAAAACTCGCGTCCGAAACGCGCGTCTGGCGTATATACAAAATGTAATCCTGGTATCTATGATATGTTTATTTTCATATAGCATGTTAAGAATAGCTCACAGTAGATGTGCAGACCGATTGACAGAATAGTTCTTAGTTGATGTACAAACCGATTAACAGAATAGATCACAGTAAATATGCAGACCGATTGATAGAATAGCTCTCAGTAGATGTGCAGACCGATTGACAGAATAGCTCAACGTAGACTTGCAGATCGATTGTTTCAAGAATCTGTTGGTTATGGTTTAATACCAATATTTCTATTTACCGTTTTATCGATACCCTGATCAGGTTAAATTAATTGATTAATAATCAATCTTAATTCTTTTAGAAAATCTAAACGAATGTAACAAAGTTGATTGATTGAAGCTTATTTATATCTTTATTCACAGATGAAAAAAAAATCAGTTTTTTACTGCCAAAATCTGCACAGACATTTTATTGAAAAGAAAATGTATTTTATATTGCTAATTTAAGTGTACATAATGACTATACATTTTAGATAGTCTCTCATAACTCTCTTTGGAGTGACTCTTATATGTTTTATGTTATGTATTTTTTAAAACTATTTGTATGTTTTATAAAATGAAGAGGTAAGACTTATATATATTGTCTGGTGTTGTGTTGTCTTGATTTTTGATTTAAATATGACCTCAAATTGAGTTAAGCAATTACAACATCTTTAACAAAGAAAATAACAGAAAAGCGATTGAAAACAATGCTCTTCGTCTGGCGTATACACAAAATGTAATCATGGTATCTATGATGAGTTTCTTTACAACCACTGGGTCGATGCCACTGCTGATGGAGTTTTAATTCCACGAGGGTATTACTAGCCCAGTAGTCAACATTTCTGTGCTGACATGAATTATCATTGATATGGTCATATTTATAAATTTACTGTTTACAAAATTTTGAATTTTTGAAATACTAAGATTTTCTACCTCAGGAATAGATTACCTTAGCTGTATTTGGCACAACTTTTAGGAATTTTGATCCTCTATGCTCTTTAACTTTGTACTTTTTTTAGCCATTTAAACTTTTTAGGATTCGAGCGTCACTGTTGAATCTTTTGTAGACAATAGGCATATATACAAAATGTAATCCTGGTATCTATGATGTGTTTATTTTCATTTAGCATGTTAAGAATAGCTCACAGTAGATGTGCAGACCGATTGACAGAATAGGTCTTAGTTGATGTACAAACCGATTGACAGAATAGCTCACAGTAAATATGCAGACCGATTGACAGAATAGCTCTCAGTAGATGTGCAGACCGATTTAAATAATAGCTAAAAGTAGATGTGCATACCGATTGACAGAATAGCTCTCAGTAAATGTGCAGACCGATTGACAGAATAGCTCAACGTAGACGTGCAGATCGATTTAAAGAATAGCTCTTAGTAGATGTGCAGGCCGATTGACAGAATAATAGAATTATCAATAATAAAAATATTCATTTAATTTTAAAAGCTTTGTATTCAGGTTGCATGTCAGCAGATGATTTTTGACTTGTTTTTTCATAACTTTTTTTAACATCATAATAGTTTTACATTATTCCTGAACACGCTGGTTAAGGAAACAAAGCTTACAGAATTATATAATTTCATATTGCTTCTGGAAGGTGCATAGACATCTACATTTGTATGATGAATGAGACATAACTTATGTATTTGTTATTATCGTAGGCAAGTCAATCATGCAAAAGATACATATACAAATGACAGTTCTAATAAATTTATTTATCGTTTTTGACTTGATTTTTAATAATGACTCTGTCAATTTTTGGTATTTATCTTATGTTGAATAATTATTGTCACGTCTTTGTTTCTTAATTCGGACATATGTACTCATTAGTCTCAATTTTAATTCTGGTATGCTAATACTTCAAACGATTTAAAAAGCAATAACATTAACCGATTTGAATAATTGGCAAAGATAAAAAAAGAAAACTTTTGTTGGTTATAAATTAGTTATAGCTTATATTGGACAGATAATTATCGATAACGATAATCAATCTTGAGATTTGTCAAATAAAGAAAGAAAATAAATATTAGTGAAATGTTCCTTTTGAGCTTTGTGGTTTTTATTTTGATTAGCCAATTATCAATTTACTTGAACAATATAATAGAAATTCTATTTCCTTGCTCCACATTTTTATGGATTATACAAGCCATTGTGTTTACTGGATACGACAGAGAATGCAGATTATACAGGATTCGAGAAACTTACTTAAATAACACATTAATCGCTCTGAAGTCACAGTGTTGTGTAGTAATAAGATACAAATTACCAAAATACCGAAATTAAGTCATTGTACTTAGTGTGCATTTGACAAATTCATTTCTCAACATAAGTTATCTAAAATTAAAAGATAAAAATGCGAAGAATAAGAACATTGAAAAAAAAAATTAAAAACAAATTAAAAGTGAACTTCAATGATAACGGAGGAATATCTTTGCAATAAGAGGAACTATTACTCTAAAATTTTACAAATTTTAGTCGCATGACAAATTTTAAAGTAGCAAAGGTTAGAGAATACCATGCATAAAAATGTACCTGCTTCCAGCCTATGAACTGTATTGGTTTTTAAAATGAAGTGGCGCAGAAGTAGCATTGGCACAAATCAGTTGTGGAGCAGATGAGTTCATTTTTGGCGCAAAAAGATATCGCCCAAACGTTGTACAACAGAAAAGCTGATTGAACATTAGTGACAATTTGTCACGCCTTCATGAATGGGCTTATGTCCTATCAAATACCTTCAGCAAGCTTCCATTAAAATTATTTTACGCACAAGAAACTGTATTGTCTAAACACAACAACAAAAATAATTCAGTCTATTTTGCCTTAAACGTGTAATGAAGCCACAAACTCGTAATATTCAAAAATAGTTCACTTTCGGTTGATAAAATGTAGAAAGTCTGAATAGAAATATATCAATTATGTCCAGTGTGCGTTTAAAAACGGGCTCTATTTTGAAATTTTGAGATACTAAAAACTTGTTTTTAGTGTACAGAGTTTTAGAGGTCAATATGACTTTTAAGTACCGGTCTTTGTAAAAAAGGCAATGTAAAAGCAAAAACATTTTACCCTTAACATGCTTAACGTCAGTACTATGTTGTGCAGTCATAATTTAACTAATTTGATTAGTTCCAACATTCAAATTTTGAAGATCATTGCTCCATTCGTTAAAAAACCTTTCTTTTGTATTTTGATTTCAACAAAATGACTCCTCCCCTGAAATATAAAATAAAATAGTTCTACCAATTACTTTAATCAAGTTAAGGGACCAAGGCATAAACATTTAGTCTAGCCAATCCTAACTTCTGTCATAATGAAATAAAACAGTTTTCGGGACCTTTTTTTCTTTTGCCTGTTGCTACACAACTGATATTTTTGGTACTTTGATGTAAAACGATAGACTAACATATCGATGAAGCATTTTTCTTTTTTCAGGTTGCCGATTTTTTGTGAATATTGAAAGTCAAATACAAATGTTATGTATCTGGATCTCAAGTGAAAATATGAATAGAGGGGCATCATATATATACTACTCTATTTGTACTATCTTGTGGATAAGAGCAAGATTACATTAGATAAGTGAATATAAGTTAAAATATGAAGTAATATTAACTTAGTAAAAATTAAAATACACAAAAAAGGAGGGTGATCCATAGCCTCATCGCCTGTGTTACGGACGTGATAATCTATATTTGCGTATAATATCAATTTCATCCCGATAGTACAGTTGAATATTATAGTCCCTAAGTGGTCTATTGCCACCAAAAAAATTAATACTGCTCCCTATAAGTAATCATATATAGGTGGCGTTCTTATTTGTTTACAAATATACCATCTTAAAATATGTCCTAACGTTAGGACCATCCTAAGATCATCTTAAGACACCTAAATAGGTGATTTAAAGTTAGGACGATTACTTTAGTTATCAAAAGTACCAGGATTATAATTTAGTACGCTAGAAGGCGCGTTTCGTCTACATAAGACTCATCAGTGACGCTCATATCAAAATATTTATAAAGCCAAACACGTACAAAGTTGAAGAGCATTGAGGATCAAAAATTCCAAAAAGTTGTGCCAAATACGGCTAAGGTAATCTCTGTCTGGGATTAGAAAATCCTTATTTTTTCGAAAAAAATCAATGTTTTGTACTATGACTTTTCCTAATTTACGACATGTTTGATAAACCCACTTAGGACCAAGATACGTCCTAGTTCTAAGAGCGCTTCGATAAACAGGCCCCTGGTACTGATTATCGGTACAATGGTTTAAAAGGATGAGTTACAGATCACGTTTCGTCTCCGTTTCGGTTGACCATTATTTGATCCTTGCATATAGAAATTGAAATAGAAACAGTAAATCAATAAATAAATAAATAATCTTTATTGCAAGAGAATAAGCCCATTAATTTAAACTAATTTTCCTGAGAGTCAAAATATTCATAAAATACAAACAATATTATATTGATATATACACAATATACAATTTTAAATGGATGTTAATGAAAAAGCATATTTAAACTGCCTTCTTCGTTAACAAATTGTAACATTTTGTTTTGAAAGATACCAGTGTATTACTCATATTTATTTCATTTGGTAAACTGTTCCAATCATCCGATCTTAAAAATGAATGACACTGATCTTCAAGAAGTCTCTACTCATAAACATTTAGATATTATTTTTTTCAAATAATGGATTATGGAATATTCACATTGAATATATAGTTAAACGTGCATACAATAGAATAAATATCCTCAGGAAGATACGTTTTGTACTGAATAGGTTCACTTTAGAAAAAATGTATTTTTCATACATTCGACCAATATTAGAGTACGGAGATGTCATTTGGGATAATCAAACACAATACTTGATAAATAAAGTGGAAAATGTTCAAATTGAAGCTATGAGAATTGTAACAGGTGGGAATACATTAACTTCGATACAGATGCTTTATAAGGAAACGGGTTTGGAAACACTTTCAGAAAGAAGGGAAAAACACAAGCTCACTATGTTTTATAACATGGTGAATAAGGAAACTCCATATTATTTACAAAACTTGGTACCAAATCAAATAGTTAATTTACATAACCATTTCACTCGTCAGACTCAAAATACTTCGGAAATTCGTACAAGAACCAATCTATACTCCGATTATTTCCTTCCTTCGTCTATTAAATTGTGGAATAAGTTACCAGACCAAACGAGAAATTCTACGTCTAAGCATTTTTAAAAGTCGTATAAAAAACCCAAATAACAAATGCCCAAATTTTTACTACACTGGTACAAGAATGGGTCAAGTATTACATGCCAGATTAAGGATGAATAGTGGTTCTCTAAATGAACATTTGTTCAAGCGAAATCTAGTAGATTCTTCAAACTGCTTGTGTGGTTTGATCGAGTCTCACAGCTCATTTCTTATTGCATTGTAAAAAATATGACGAATTGTGTAATGACATTATTTTCTCAATTAATTATCCAGTCACACTAAACACGAATTTACTTTTATTTGGATCACAAGCTCTAAATTTAGACCAAAATAAAGATATTTTTGGAAAAGTACAAAAATTTCTACTAAAGTGCAAGAGATTTACAAGTTAAATTGTTATTCACTATTCTCACTAAGTTGCATTTCATCTAAACATGTGTGTAGTATTTCGGTGTAGTGTTCTTTTTTCTGTTTTTTACTTTTGTTGTATTTATTTTCATTATTTTAAAATGAGTTTTGTTTTCTCCTTTCTTTCTTTTTTTGTTATATAGTTACTTAGTTTATTCTTGTTACATATCATAGTAACATTGCATGCTATATTTATGTAATAGTTAACTGGAGTTGGTATTTCAAGGAAACGGATTAACATATGCCATATATAGCTTGTTTCCGAATCCTATTATTATTTTGTATTTTGTATGATGATATAGTTGTATTGATGATGAATAAATATGTTTAAACTAACTGAGCCAGAATTTATAAAAGTTTTCGTTTTTGTCTTTTGAAGTTTTAATAGTTTTTCATCAGCTGAACGTAAATTATAATTTTGATTATCAGTAAAGTGAATATATCTGTCCACAGGTTTATGTAATGCCTACAGATCTAAAGCAGATTATTTATATGCTAGTCCATAATGAGGACAGATTGAGTTGACATTTATCTCTGTTTCACCTTATTTGTTTTGCGATAGGAATTAATTTTCAGTCTGAGACTATTGATGTAGTAATGACATAATCTACAAAAATGTAACCTGAGTTTAATAATATGTGCCTTTACAAATGGAAACTTCAAAAGAGTCTTTATAGTCACGAATTAGTTGTTTATTTGTTATTCGTTCAGACGTATAAATGAGGGTCTGGATGGGAGTCCTTCAGCTCTGATTTCTTTTTTTTATTTTCTTTTATAAATATTGCCCATTATTCTCTATTCTGTATATATCAGCACCCAATTATTCTCTATTCTTATTTTTTTGCGGAAGGGGGGGGTGCTTTTCTCTATTATTTATACTGTTTGTCATTTATTCTGCTCTTTTTTCCCATTATTCTGTGTTAAATCAACCTCGTACAGACTTTCACGAATACGACAAGTAAGAGGATCAATTCTGTTTGAAACATCTTTTTTATGATTGTAATACTTTGACGACGATATAATAAGATCGTAGATGCATATACATTTAAATTTAAAAAAGTGTTTGATATTTCGTTACTTTAATAACTGCTTTATAATACATTAAAACAAAAACAAAATGTGATTATAAAATGGTAATTACAAGCATCACATCGTTTTGATCTTTATCCGCATTGACAGGAAACATCGTTTTGATAAAAGCCATTATCGGTTGTAATCTCTTGTTGTCCATTTAAAACTCTGACCTAATAGGTTTCGTTTACGATTTTGATGATTAAAGTTTAAAATGTATTGATACATGTTCTACAAATTCCGCCTTGAATATTTTCATTATGTCGTCTTCGTTCTGCGCTTATCTACATATATTTGTGTCGCCATGTGCATTATTAAGTTAACAGCAGTTTACCGATGCAAAAATCTCATAAATCGTTACGGAGATACAAATCAAAGTAACACATATAGTCGGAGAAAATCATTTACTTGTTTGTCAATTGTGTTTTATGTATGTAATTTTTTGGCTACTAGATTCTAATAATGGTCAAGTTAGCCAATAATTTGTTTGGTTATTCACCCAAATATATCAATATAATTGAACAAAAACAACTGCAATACGAATGGGAGGTTTAGCTAGCTTTAAAACTAGATTTAACCTCCACTTTTTTTTCGGAAAATGCTTGTACGAAGTCAGCAATATGGCAGTTGTTTTCCATTGTTTGATAAAGTCAAGAATTTAATTTTGGGAATTTTTATGGACTTCCCCTTTTTGAATTTACCTTAAATTTCGGTTAATTTGTTACCATCTTTTAAATAGGCCCATCGGGAGCCAATTATTACATAACTCTGTATATTACCTGTAACAGTCATATTTGCTCTCCTTTTTCGTCCTATCCTCTTTTATCTTGATTCCAAGTTCATTTTATAACAATCGTTGCAAAATACATCTAGCTATGAGTCTTTTGTACAAATGAATAGAATAACCATAAATATACCGAGTATCTTCTGTCTTAAATTAAAATATTATTTCTAGAAACCCGTTCATTTTCTGAAAAAATAATGAGTGATGGCATTGATGGGAGTTATTGAATCGTTTTTAAGTTTAACTAGTTGAATGTGTTGCTTAGTTTGAAAAATTCAGAACAGTAAGCGCCGCTTTAATTTAAGTTATACTCTGAACAGACCCTCATAGTCAATTTCTAGATGTAAAACAGTATATGAGTGAAACCTAACTGTATACGTTGTATCTTTTATTTCAAGTTCAATGCAATAGATGCGTTCATCATAGTCCTAACAGGTTTAATTATTCAGTGTAAGGAGATCGACTGCATAGTGGTAGATGAAGTTAAATGATATTGCTAGCTTCTTTCTCTTCTTCCTGAGACGCTCCCGAAGAAAGTTTGCCTCATATGAATAGTGGAACAAGCGTGCTAGAAGACGAGCACAGATGGTAATCATAGAAATCCCGAGTTTTTGTTTAAAACATCGTCCTAAAAATATATTGTCAATCAATGTATACTGCTGTTGTTTTTTGTTTTTTGTTATTGTTTTTCGTTATTAGCATTGTCAGTTTTTTTAGACTTATGATTTTGAGTGTCCCTGTGTCTTTTGGAATAAAAAATAAGTAAAATATAATGCAACTGTAACATATGACGTATATTTCAATTCACCATTTTTGTAGATTCGTTGTTTTCTCCCTATGTCTTAAAACTACTGAACAGTATTAATCTTGACATTGATTTTTTGTTCTTCATATATTTCCTCGTATGTCTGCCCTTTATGTCATTTGTCTAGATGTGAATGTACTAAACCCCATTTATACTAAATATCATTGGTATGAAAAATTTGAGAGATATTGAAAATGCAACAACTGTACAAAAATATATATAATACATGGCATGTCACAACTTAAAAAAAAACAACATAAAAGGCAGCAAGTATTCAACGTGTCTGCATCCGTAATACTGTAAACCAACTTATTTTCGCGAGCGATTTATTTCCCGACTTTCGCGAGTAGAAAAATTACGCGAATATAAATCGGCGCGAATATATAAAACTTAGATTTTTCCTTATTAAACTACATCAAGTAAATTATAAAATCGCGAATTGAATAACCGCGACGTGGACTAAAAAGGGTTAAAAAAAAGAAATACAGTATTTGCGAAAATAAGTTGCTATACAGTATATTTGAAATTGAAGTTAGATCGATAATATAAGAACAGTTTTAAATTAGTACTTGAGAGCTGGCATGCTAATACGGAAAGAAAATTTCTTTGATTTGAAGCTATAAAACTTTGCATATCATTTGACACTTAGGGAGACGAAAGGGATATTCAAACTCATAAGTCGAAAACAATCTGACGCCTATTAAAACGTTTAAATCGCTGCATTTGTTTTTACCTGTCCTAAGTCAGGAACCTGATGTTCAGTGGTTGTCGTTTGTTGATGTGGTTCATTAGTGTTAGACCGTTGGTTTTCCAGTTTGAATGGTTTTACACTAGTCATTTGTGGAGCCATTATAGCTGGCTGTTCGATGTGAGCCAAGGCTCCGTGTTGAAGGCCGTACTTTGACCTATAATGATTTACTGTTACAAATTGTGACTTGGATGGAGAGTTGTCTCATTGGCACTCATACCACATCTTCTTTTATCTATTGACAAAGCCATTGCAAAAAAATATAAAAACGACGAAAAGTGTTGCTGTTTGTTTAAATTCTACGACTTATATTTGAGATATGTAAAGGGGAAGATTTGTGTGCATGTCAAATTGGTTTTAACCCACCACATGTAGAGGCTTAGACCAATTAAACTATCTTGACTATGTATTGCTCATCTCTTTTTGTACGTATTTTCGGAGATGTTTGTGTTGGTGGTTAGTGTGGTCTTTTGAACTGTCTATTATTTTCGGAGATATAGGTGTTGGTGGTGAGTGTTTTATATTGTACTTTCTATTATATTCGGAGATGTAAGTGTTAGAAGTTAGTGTGGTCTGTTGTACTGTCTATTATTTTTGGAGATATAAGTGTTGGTGGTTAGTGTGGTCTGTTGTACTTTCTATTATTTTCGTAAATGTTAGTGTTGGTGGTTAATGCGGTCTGTTGTACTGTCTAGTATTTTCGGAGATGTAAGTGTTGGTGGTTAGTGCGGTTTGCTGTACTGTCTATTATTTTCGGAGATGTAAGTGATTCTGGTTAATGCGGTCTGCTGTACTGCTATTATTTTCGGAGATGCAAGTGTTGGTGTTTAGTGTGGTCTGTTGCACTGTCTATTATTTTCGGAGATGTAAGTGTTGGCGGTTAGTTTGGTCTGTGTTACTGTCTATTATTTTCGGATGTGGTAGTGTCGGCGGTAAGTGTGGTCTTTTGTACTGTCTATCATTTTCGATGAATCCTGTTATCTGTTAAATGTAAAATCTAACTCCTTTCAAAATTTGACACAAACTTAAATGAATTCTACACTGCTTTAAAGTAATATTCGAACATATAAGATTGCATATAAACCTATTGATGATTACATTCACGTCTCTTATATGGTCTCTGATTGAAAATTGTCTCAATAGCAATCATTTTTTTTATTATTAAAATGTAAAATGCAGACATAACCGGTTCAGACCGGTGCTAGGCGGCGTCTTTAACTTGCAGTGAGGGTAGTTTTTGTTCGCTATTGAAGGTCTCATTGTGAATTTTAAATGAAGAACTGCAATAAAAGCGGTGTTTCTATGCTTTTTTGTGCTTTTGCTGTACATATACTGATTTTGTGTCATGGATGAATACCCCATATTCTTTGTTTTTCTTTCTATTATAAAACAAAAATGAGCTGCAATTGTATAAATGTCATACAAAACTATAACAAAAAAACAATGCAAAATCTTTATTCAAAAGTTGCTAATTTGCTTTTAGATTAGTTTGATCGATCAATTAGATCAAGTTGTACGTTATGCAGATTACGAGCAGCAAAGGCCATCGTCATTGCCTTCGGAACTCTCACAGGCGTCACACTGTGTCTGTGTAACGTTGTTAGTTACTGGACATATAGTAGGTAGAGCACATCCACAGACTGAAAAATAAAGCATAATTATGAAATGTAGCCGAACATGTTTGGCCATGATATCAGGAACAATTAAGAAAGATAGATACAGATTTACTATTTGACAAAGGCAATAACATTAACTGATCCTCAACACATAAATTAAATACAGGGTAAAGTTCAGACCTTTGTTAGAATTGTATGCTAATTTGAAGACAAAAAAAAAAGAAAAAGCAAAGATCGAATGTTTCACGACATGCTCCTTGGTTTGGTCCAGACCATGGGCAGTTTTCTGCTCTTTAGTCGGGTTGTTGTCTCTTTGACACATTCCCCATTTCCACTCTCAATTTTAGTACAATGTATAGAAGGCAAACCTAACGTCAAGAATCGTTATAAACGTGAGAAAAACGAATAATAATACAATAGTAATCATAATAAAGAAAAAAATGAAAATCGTAAAAATTAATCCAGATAAGTATACTTACATCCAGATTCGAGAACAACTGAAATAAAACAGATTTGATTTTTTACCATATTGTAAAGTCAGTGTTATGTAACTGGCATAAGACATTTAACAGAAACATGAAACATAGCACTTCAAGTAGATCAGAATCAATTCAATAGTTTTTGACCGAATGATTAATTTAACAAATTTGCGAAAATAACTAAAAGATATCTTGAGTTTTTTAACGAAATTAATTCATTACATGCTTAACATGATAGCCACATGATTGGAATTTATGGTATATTAGCAGAAATGTAATTCAGTGTCTTTTCAAATACATTATTTTATCAAAATCATCCTTCGCACTTTTTGATGAATACACTTTATCTCGATAAATTTTGTGTACGAAAAATGAAAAAGCACATAGGCTCCGTGACAAATATAGTAGAAAGTATAACAAAAATACTGAACTCAAATTCAACAAAGGAGAAGTTCATAAATTTTTAAAATTCAAACGCTATCAATCAATGGTATAAGTGAAAAACAACTGGTCTAGTCCCCTGACTACAGACATTGGAGTATCATAGCTTCTATAGATAATTTACTAAAACTCAGTACAAAAGGGAAAGCAAATAAATGAACAAATTATACTTACTAATTCCACATTCTACGAAATAAAAATGAAAAAAAAAATCGTTTTCATAATATCTATGCAATAAATTAGGGCCTAGATGTTTGTGGGGGTATTTCTATGTTATGTATTTTATGGCATATTTATCATTTTTACTCATTAGATTAATACACTTGCAAGGTAATTGTCTAATCCTTTCGTTTGCGCATTTTTCTCTTTTCATTGCTTGGCCCGTAAGTCTCTATTCTGTATACTAGAATTTATTTTAATGCATGGATATGAGCAGTTGTGTGTTAGGATAAAATACATGGGAAGCTACAGTTAACATTGTCTCGTCTATATATTTTAGTTCTGTTTACTCAATATTAGTGTATACCCTTTCTAGTTAGATAAGTATTAAAATGAATTCAACTTACCCTCACTTTGCTCTAAAAGAGAAATGATGCAGTTTACTTATGTAGTCGGAATATAAGTAATAGTGTTAATATAAAATGTCACATTGTCCTTATTTTTGTTCTTTTAAATTATGTTATTTTTTTATTCGCGAATAGCTGTAGATGCAGTTACCCATGTATCGAAGCTTTACTATATTCATGCACCTATGACACAAAGAGGAAATGTATTATTTGCAATCATATCAGAGGGTCTGGATGTGGGGTCCTTCGTTTTTTTTTTTTTTTTTTTATATATTTCATATGGTCTTAGACCATTTTTCTTTATTCTTTAGAATTTAGCCCCCAATTATTTTCTATTCTCTTTTTATGTCTACTTCTCTTTTTTGTAATTTTTATTTTTTTTTTTGCGTCTATTCTGCACTTATTTCCAATTATTCTATATTCTGTGAACTCCATTCTGACCCTCATTCACTATATTCTTATTTTTATATTTACCTTTGATAATCAATGCTTTGTCTTTGTCAAATGCCGATCCATCACAGACATCACACAGAGAAGGATTACCTTCAAATGATGCTAAAAGATAAAACGCATAATATTTTAAATCGTGTAAAAATATACTAACCTATAATATCAATAGCATAACGTGAGTTTAGAATGAGGTCTATTGTTTTAGTGTCCATAGCTGTTGTGTGTAATATATTATAAGCCTGATCGATGCTTTAGTTTAGGATGAGGTCTATACACCTTATCGATATTTTTTGCCAAACCGGATAGGTTCTAAAATTACACAACTGTTTTCAAACCAGTTGAAGCTATCTGGGGCCTTGTTCAAACGATATATTGTACATACATCTTCTGATACAGGCATGCTTAAACCATCGTAAGCACATCAAATAGAGCATGTTTAATTACTTAAAATTGCTGCATAAACTATCAAAATTTTAAAATGTTCACCTTCCAAATTTTCATCGCTCAGCTCATTGCTGATGACTTTTTTTTACAGCATTTGACCCTAAAGAAGTTGTTTGAAGAATTTTGTTTTCGGAATGGATTAAATAGCGATATGGTGTATTGTTTTAGTGTCCACAGCGGTTTTGTGTAATATAAATTATTAAATTAGCTGTGTTCAACATTTCGACTACAGTACTGCTCTGAGCTTTTGTAATATAAATATTGTCATGAATATAAATGTTTGGATTATAAAATGAAACTGCAAAATCAGTTTGATTCGTTTTTGATCTGCGATGTTTACTGTTCAACAAATCTTTCAAACAAAAAAAAAAACCACGTAGGACAATACAGTCCATTCAATTTCAATCAGTGTGCAAACGCCATGTTGTGCCTGGACAAAAAATATTTTTAAAACAAAACGGCAATACTAACCCAGTGCATTACACATTTAAAATAAAACAGAATCATATGCCTTATACAGAGTTATATATTATAATTAATAATTAAGACTTACTCCATTCTGACATACAATATACTCTTATATCTTTATTGGTATTGTACATTATGTCTCTCATACAACGGTACTCGAATACATCATGAGCAACACATCGTCTAAAAGTGTAATTGAAACATGGTCATGTAGTTTCATCTCCTGATATTGAATATGATTTACATATCTTCAAATATTTGAATGAAAAATGTCCGTTATATTTTATTTTGTCGTTTACCTACGTTAAAGGTATGTCGATTTCATTGTCATATACATGTGTGATAAACATGAATGTATTAATGTAAATTCCAGAAAAGGAATCCATAAAAACTGACATAATCAAACGTTAGACTTGATCCAACAACGGAACGAATGAATAATAACTGTCATATTCCTAACTTGGTACCGGCAAGTGAATAAATGTTTACTCACCGTACTACATAAAACCTTCCACTTCTAGTATAGCATTCCCAGTCCGTTTTATTTTCACCACCAAAATTCTCCGTAAAGACAGTAGTATCATTACCTCCTACACTATATGTTTGGTTGACATTGTCTTCGTCACAAGGGCAAAGGTCATAGGTTTTGTTATGAAGAGTACATGGAAAGCCGCAAAATCCGTGAGAGCCGCTGTCTGTCAAATTCAAAAAGTTTTACTGAAGGTTATTAAAAAATTTTCAACGTTTTGTCAAATTGGTTGAAAGAGCAATTATAGTCAAAATTGAAATGTTTTAAATGTGTATAAAAAAGGTGCAAAATGAAGAATGTCTGTTACTTTTCACATTAAAAAAACCCAATTCTGTTAGTGATAATACCATACTGCATCTTATAGTAAATAGGTCACGATGGCCTATTTTGCTTCTGGCCGAAATGCAGTTTCAACAATTGAAAAATTCCAAACCCCCAATTTTAAAGCCAACGGTGAATAATTTCTTAAATACATAACCAAAAGAAATCTTAGAGAAAAGTGAAATTCATCCACAGTCAACTATGAGGTATTGTAATGTTAGTTTCTAAATAACTTCTAAGTAAGTACCACCTCATTGAAAACTTATATATTTCACTGTAGGTTATATATTTATACACCACAAGCTCTACACTTTGATCAACTGATTCAACGTTGAAACGGAATATAGTGGACTCAATGAAATTTTCAATATGTATCTGTTATATGGCATATATTTATTTCTCCAATTCTTTGGCAATTTAACGTTTTCTTGATCTATTGTATAAAACAAAATAATCAACGTGTGATTGCCGTTGATTTCTGAAGATCATTGGCTGATTTTGAAGGCCATAACCTTTATCAGCTGACTGATTTATCTGATAATCATTTGACAAACAGATTCTTAATTAGTCGAGAGTTAAATTATCAATTTTAAAGCCCTCGTCAACGTTCGATTAATAAATCCGAGAATCCACTGGTACCAATTTAAGAATCTATATATATCTTGCTCAATGTATCTTTAAATGCAACAAAAAAAAACCTGACATTTCAAAAAGGTAAATTCTTTGAATACATACTAGTACTCTGTTAAAAACAATTATTTTAACAGTAGTGTAGATGGCATTTCGTATTGTTAGGTTAACAGATAAAACAAAATCCAAAAGCAATCCAACATGACGCAAAATGACAAGAAACAAACAATACAGAAATGTGAAAATAAGATTGCCTTAAAAATGATAGTAGGGCATTAACTTAATGTTTTAATGAAAAAAGGAAAATACCTTGTGTGCATATTGAGCTTATTAGACCTTCTAAAATTGACGGGAAGGTATCAAAATCTTCTACAAGGAAGACATTTTGGTTTCCAGATGCAATAGCTTGTAACAAGCTTGTATCAACACCATCTCCGACACCCACAGCTAAGATCTTGACATTTGCATTCTTTAAGCTTTGAGCTTTCGGAACTGTGCCGCCAACGGTTTTGCCATCAGTTATTACAATTGCAAATCTATTGTCGACTGCACATGGTCGTCCTGCACCATTGTCCACATCCATGTTAAATAAGTTATTCTCTAAGTACTAATGAAATAAAATTCGAATGAATTAACTCAACACAAATAAACTTATCAAACATAAAAATATATTATTAAAACATATTCATTATTGATAGTTGTTATGTAATCCTCTCTTTATTATTACGCCAACTTAATAGTAACATGTATACTAATGATTCATTGACAAAGAACGGCAGTTCTGCAAATAAAAGACGTAAATGTATAAAAATATAACTGCCAGTTTATGTTAGGATACTTAGTTCCACTTTTGAAGACTTCAATAGCCATAAATAGATTGTTTTCCTATTATCGGCTTTAGACTCAAGAGTTCATATTTTTTTACAGATTACCTACTATGTGTTAAGACATTCTGATACATGGTCAATTAAGGGCAACTAAAAGTATAAAATTCGGCATCTAATCTACACTAATAAACTCAATAACACCTGACTGCAAGGTCAATAATCCCATCAAAGATACCAGGAATATAATTCGCAAGACGCGTGTTTCGTTACCAAAAGACTTATAACTGACGTTCGTTGCAAACCAGTGTAAAGAGCGTTTAGAACACAAGTTATCGAAAAAATTTCCAAACACAATTAATGAAATGTATGCTTAGGACTACGGGAGATTCAGTTACCATTTGATAATACCTTTATATATTCCTTTTATACAAAGCATACTTTATTATTTTCGGTTTTTATTACGCACCATTTGCTTTCACAGTATGACTGTTCCTAAGGATGATGGAGATATAATCAAACAAAGGGGTGTGTTGGTTATCACTTTCAGCCTTTAACCCTAATTTTTGTGAATAAAATTAAAGTGATCTTTTCCTTTATCTGAAACTACCCCTTGCTTTGTGATAATTTTACCTCAAGTGCTGCTCCAATATGAGTGCCAGTTCCATTATTTACCAAGGAATCTATAGCAGCAAGAACACTTGTAGCATCCCCGTGGTCGTTTAAATCAAATTCCGTTGTTTGGTCATCTTCACTAGAAAAAGAAACTGCTCCAAACTGTGCTCCATTCGGTCCAACGTTTGGAAATAATTGGACCACACTTTTTATAAATATTTTTATCTGGAGAAATTCGGCGTCATTTATGCTACCAGAGTCATCAATCAGGAAGACAATATCAGAGCAAGCAATACAATTTTCTACACTTGAACCTAGAATATAAATATTACTACAATTGAATCCAGTTTATAGTGTTTACTTTAACCTATAAGTAGTACGATGAATAAAGTACACAATCACTTTCAGAAAGAAGTCTAGAATAGAAATGTTGTATATTTGAATAGGTTAGCATACCTTCGGGTTTATTAAGCATTTTTTTAATTTAAATACGCCCCATTTTGAATAGTTTTAGGGGCTGTAACTTTTCGGGGATTGAAGCTATAGACCACTTTTGTTTTAGCGACTTTTATGTTATTGATTAAACACAAGGTGACTCATTATCAGTATACTGTTTATCAATAATGTATTTTTGGATGTAACATGTCTTCAACTTGGCTGAAAGTTTTTTGTCTCCAGTTTATAGACATAATTTTGTCATGTGTCCGTGACGTCATCAACGGTTTTTTTTATGATTTACTCCTTAAAAGTGGAATTTAGAATTAAATCACAAGGAATGACTGTAATATTTTTTCTGTATAGTCCATATAACCTCAAAAATGTGGTGCACACTTTTAGATGAACCGCTACATTGTTTACGTTCTTTCGAATAGACAGAAAAAATATTACAGTCATTCCTTAATAATAATTATCATCACTTTTATCAAAATAGAAAGTTCAACTCCCTCAGGAAAAGTTAACCTTAGATATATAATTGGGTATTAATTAAGGTCCTTTTATGGTCACATCCGTCTTTGTCATTTTTTGTTGTTAAAAATCATGTTTGCCTTTTTGATAGTGCTACAGCAGTTAGCATTTTGTTACAATCTGAATAATTATAAAAATAAACAAATATGTCCACAAAGAAAAATAAAATGGCATATAGACAAATCACTAAAGCAAAAATGAAAGACAAGAATACAAAAATAAAATGACCATAGCACAATAATATAATGGTGGGATGTATAAGTACCGAGTCACGCCAAAGGAATATTACCAAACATGTACTAAACGTTAAAGGTTAATAATTTACAAAGACAGATCAAAGAACATTATACCACGTAATAAAGATGATAATCAAAGCCAGTACCTAAAACTTATAAATCAAGATCACCATGTATTATTTGTGAAGTTGACACGGAATATTTATCAACAAGGTCTTGGTATCTTCCGATTATTTTTTAGATAAAAGATACCAAAAGGGTTATTAAAAATTATAAGTCGAAACCAAACTGACAAAGCCGTGTAAGAAATAAAGAAAAGGATCAAAAGAAAAATAGAAGTATATAAAATACAACAGATCCTGCTCCACATGTGGCACCCGTCGTGTAGCTCGCGTAAGTACAAACACGTAGTGTTACGCATGCCATGAACTCAAAGTGAAATGATGCCTTTCAGATATTCAGATATATGAGTTCGAAAAAAAATAGACATGGACAGCCGAAAAACATTGAAGGAAAAAACTGCAGTCAAAAAACCACTAAACATCAAACGAAAGACTAACCAAGACAGAGCGTACCGAAATCAAGATGGTGGGTGCGAGCGTGTCTTTTCGATGATTCGAACATGAATAGAAAGGATTAAATATTTCAACTGATTAACATTTGAAACGTTGTAAATGTTTACCTTATGGTTTCGTTGTATTCGATTCTTTAGCATGGCGTTCGTTAACCGACATAACATGATTGGCAGCCATCTTTAAAATGGCCGCCATATTGAATTTTTCAAAGTAGGCCCATAGCTTATTTTGGCTATCATACATAGATCTACAATTGTGTAAAGTTTCATGCTTTTATCACAAAACCCACAATTCTTCTAAATATATGTACGAATCAGCTGGACTATAATAAAATCCGCAAAGTAAACACTTTAATCTGTAAAAACGAATTCATCTGATTTACAATTGACGTCATAGTAAATTATGGGAAAAAGATTTGTAGCTTTTTTTATCGACAATATAATTTGTAATTGTAAAATTAATAATTTTGAATCATTTTTTTTCTTCAAAAAATCATTTAAAATTTCATGTATATTGTGCAAGTCAAATTATAGACAAGCTTTATGACAAATTTAAGAACAGTGTTTGTAGAAAGAATGAAACAAAAACAAAAACAAAAAGTTGCAATAAATATAACTTTTCGCAGGTTTCAGCTGTTAGAAATTATCTTAGAGAGATCAAGATTTAAAACAATCGTGTGCCATTGAATAAAACAACACATATTTAGAAGTAAAAAGATGTGGCATAATTGCCATTGAGATAACTCTTCTTCATAGACTAAATAACATAGAAAATGTCCTTCAACAATGGGAAAACCCATACCGCATTGTGAGCCATAAAAGGTCCCGAAATGACAGGTATAAAACAATTCAAAAGTGAAAACAAACGGCCTGATTTATATACATGACCAAAAACAAAACGTGCATAAGTGTTGAGTATTTTCATTTGATGTCCATGCCCTGTCTGTAATTGACATTCGCATTTCTGCTCATTTCTGATAGCCAATAAACAGATGTGTTTTTTTGTTAAAGATGTGAATGTTTGCTCCGCTCAGTTATCATCCTTTGGTTTCCTGTACATATCTTGTTTCATTTATTAGCAAAATACATTCCTATATAAAGCATCATTGTTCAATGTTCACAGAGAATAACAATGTTGTTGCATTATTAAGTCAATATCAAATAATATCTATTTGTTTTATATAGTGTAAATCGTTCACTCAAGTACAGATGATTTTTTTTTAACTTTTGAATCTATTAAAAGATCACAAAACATATTTGTTCTTTTATTTCTTTTTTTGCATGATGTAATCTTCCAGATCAGATCATGTAGAAAATTTCTTACAGTAAATGTGCACCGAACCAAACGGTGAGTGTGTAACAGCTGCCCCATGTGTGTGATATTTAATCTAATGAAAGATGAAAGATAAAAAATAGTCTTGTATCAATGTCAATCTAAAAATACCAATGAAAAACATTTCCACCAGAAACCAAATGATGTACGGCTTTACAAAATGGACAAAATCCATATCGCACAGCAAGCTTGTAAAAGCGTAACCATGACAGATGAGGAACAATTTAAACGAGGAAAATAACGGCATAATTTATGTACAAAACGAACAAAGAAACTAAACTCAACTACAGGCTTTTGACTTTGGACAGACATATACAAGATTTGGCGCAGTTACGCATATTTGCTAAATCCCCCTCCCCTAATCTTGAATAGTATTGAATCAACACAAAACAAGAATACATTTTAAAATTCATTTTTTTAAGGGTTTACGCATCAAATTGAGACAAAACAAGCAAATACTATAATCAGTCTAAATTTAGAAAATAGAAAAAATATGTTATTTGGTCCTAAGCTTCACGCGTGAGCTTTTAAGAATGTCGATGACTTTTGTTTCCCGCAGTTTAGTGTACGTATCTTGTATTTGAAACTTTACTTATGAGATTCAAATGAACTAAGTTATCGTAGCCTAAATATTGACCAAATGCTGTGTATAATTAAATTTCAAGTCACTTCAATTTACCGCCAGAATTTGAAGTAACTTCAGTTTAAACCGCCTTTAATGTAAACAGATTGACTGAAACGTATATGTAAAAAGTCAAATCACAAAAATACTGAACTCCGAGGAAAATGCAAAACGGAAAGTTCCTAACCAAATGGCAAAATCAAAAGCTCAAACACATCAGACGAATAGTTAACAACTGTTATATTTCTGTCTTAGTACAGGCATTTGCCCATGTAGAAAATGGTGGATCGAACGTGGTTCTTGGCTAGCTAAACCCCTAACTTGTATAACAGTCGCACAAAAATTCCATTATATTGACAACGATGTGTGAACAAAAACAAACAGATATAACAGGTAAAAATGTCAAAATAGATGTACAACGGTCAACATTGTGTAACCCATTGGACATACTTTTTTAACCTTGAAAGTCAGGAAAATGTATGGCTCATACGACTAATACCTATGACGAATGATATCATTATTGATTTGAAATGTTTGATTTTAATGAATTCGCAAGGACAAATTATCTCTAAAATTTCCCTTTTCAAATCGCAAAATATGCAAAGCGATGCTGCATGTTTTGACGCAAACATCAAAATGGTGTTCATTGACCTTAAATGACAAAAAACATTGGTACAGTTTATTATCAATGGATAACAACGTTGGAATGGTTTACCCGTTCAATCATTTAACGACCTTTTACCATTAAAAGATACAAACCACAAACATATTGCGTTAATCTTGTCGTTTCATTAATGAATTGAGGGTCCATTGATACGTGCATTTCGATACGAAGCAATTATTCAAGTTGCCCTAGCATGTAGATATATGATTATTGATATATTTGCATGGGAAACAAGCTTTCCCAGTTCATGCTGTATCAGGAGGAAATTGAGGCAACAGACGTCTACCGATGTTCAAATCGCATCAATCAATTGAGAAGAAAAAAGAAAAGAGAAAGACTTTCATTACTCAAACCGTCTATGACGACATAAAAAGAGTTCATATAACTCAATTAAAAATATCTTTGTTTTCAAATGATATTTTAAACAACCATAAAATACCAATTTTGATAATGTACCTAAAACTTGGTATTAGGAGTTATTTTGATCAATGTTTAAAAATGTAACTCTACCACTTCACAAATACGAAAATGTGTCCATTATTTTAGTTAAAAAAAACAACAAACATATAAATTATGCAATTGTTGAAATATCGCTACATGGAAAGTGTTGACCATCATTTTTTTTAATCAGAAGAACTTAACAGTATTATTTCTGATTTTCTCCTAAAAGGTCATATATATTAAACAAAAAACGGTCTTAAATTTAATTGTTAAACATTACCTTCAGACTTTCCGAGAAAGCTGACTAACATGGCCACCATAATTTCTTTCCACATGTTCTTCGTTGCTTAATTTGTGGTAAACTAACTTTGTATAACAGTGATAGTTGAATGTAACAGATTTCAAAATCAATGATAAAAGATGCACATGGCTAATTCTGACATATTGTATTTTATTAAATCAAATTGTTTGACAAAAACTGTCTTTGTTTCAACAAATGTATATATTAACTCTCTAATGTTTAGTAGATTTTATTTTACGAATAAAAAGGCAACAACAAACATGTGTTTCGTTTCGTAGATTTTCAAACTTGTAATGAAAAGTTATTCACATTTTTATAGATATTTCCTTTTCCAAACAAAAAGTCGCTAATAGAAATGGAAAGTAAAATTGATCTTATGTTTTATTGTTATCTTACGGCGTGTGTACTCTTATGATGATAAACGGTGTTAGTTATTATAACAGCCTTTTAATGAGAGATTCAAAATGTAACTTATGCATTGTTATACAGGGACAAAAGCTCACACTTTACTACAAAGGAGCAGAAACCTTAGTTTTTATCTATAAAACTGCATGTGTCCATTGATAACCAAAGAAGCAGTGTAATATGTATCATTTATATCTTGAGGGGCTATGGAAATCTAATCTCATGTTTAACCTGAAAATGTGGAAATATAATACATAGCCAGTATATGAACATGTTAACCAAAAGTCCTCCTGAACGTACATACCTCTCGATGTCTGCACTGGCGTAATACTTATCTCTTATAAAATTGAATAGTAGATTTGGACTACAATATTCAACCGCATTATGGATTGTATTCAGAAAATTCGCCGTAATTGAACTGAAACTTGTAAACAAAAAATACACGTGTACAGGTCATTTCGTAACAGACTTCAAAACTGCAAAAACTCATTCCGACAAGTTAAGGGTAAGAACAGTGGTATAGCTAAGCAATTAAAAACGTATAAATTTCCTACATACGACACACTTTTTTCTGGATTGATCTTCATTATGTTTGTATGTCAGAGGTACGTACATAAATAGCTGAAGCTAATATCAAACCGGACCTTAGCATAATAGCCAAAATCATCTATGGTCAAATATACCATAGGGAGTTGGAACTTTATTTTCATAATAATTTCTAGATCTAAGAACAATGAATTTAAAGTTGGTATATATGACATCATGTTAGCATACACTTATTGTCAATAGAGCTGATGATACCCCCTCCCCCAACCAACAATAAACCAGCAGCGGTATCGATCAAGTGCTAGTAAATGAATTAAACACTGCTCTTCATCAAGTGCTCTCAAATTTTAACATTAAACAGCCATTGAAACGTAGATACACTGCAACGTCAAAGCTATATGATTAAACGGACCCTAAACATAGAATAGTCAAATTTTATCTAAGGTCAACATTGCCTAAAAAACATCGAATTCCCTACCAACTTCAAGTCACACTCTATGGCTACATTTTATCAATATCTATGGTATATGTTTTGTTGTCTAAGATGGACATTAAACTGTTTCCTGTCATAATTAAAGTATAAACTACGTCACGGATTTGTATACGTTTATAAGTTGTGCAAGGCGACATTGAGCCCATCCAAGAACTGGTATCCTGTGTATTGCCATGTATCATCAACATCAATTGGTTCAGTGCTTCATTGTCCCAACTTGCAGATAATTTGACACTATAACCGTTTTGTGCAGTTAATAGACCTGACAGTTTTGTTTTAACTAGAGTTTACATAGCATCACAATTGGTAAATTGATTTCTATTTCCGTTTTAACCACATCTCAAATTAAGAATGGAAATGGGGAATGTGTCGAAGAGACAACAACCCGACCAAACAGCAGACAACAGCCGAAGGCCACCAATGGGTTTTCAATGCAGCGAAAAACTCCCGCACCTGGAGGCGTGCTTAAGTTGGACCCTTAACAAAAAATGTATACTAGTTCAGTGATAATGGACGTCATACTAAACTCCGAAATATACACAAGAAACTAAAAGTAAAAATCATACAAGACAAACAAAGGCCGGAGGCTCCTGACTTTGGACATCACAAAAATGCGGCGGGGTTTAACATGTTTTTGAGATCTCAACCCTCCCCCTATACCTCTAGCCGATGTAGAAAAAACAAAACACACAACAATACGCACATTAATACTCAGTTCAAAGAAGTTCGAGTCCGATGTCAGAAAGGTAACAAAAGAAACTAAACAAAATGACAATGATACATAAATTAACATATGTATGTATCATCTGTATGGTAAAATGAATATTTTTGTCTTCAATTGCACTTCTAGATTTAAACAAAATAACGGAATACTACCTGGTCAATACAACCAGCATATATTCTTATTGCAAATTCTTGTATTATACTTTGTGGCAGGTGATGCATTTTATCATTGATTTATTAACAAAGGTGTTTAATATTTTGAAGAAAAAATGAATGATGTCATTCTATAGTAAACTTAAGTTACATGAACATGTAGTAAAAAAAGCATATGCTATCTAGATTATGTGTGATTGTATGTGTTTTCCTCCTATAGTCCGGCCGATTGGTGCAGATATAGAGCAGAATTGCTCACTTGATGAGGAAAGCATGAAACTTTGCACAGTAGTTCTTTGTTGTATATTCTTTGATATCAGCTATGGACCCACTCAGAAAAATCCAATATGGCTGCCATTTTCAAGATGGCGGAAAAACGTAATAGATATCAAGATTGTCAGCAACGTATTCTTTATAATTTCGGAAATTAAAGTAATGATTCTTTAATAATGGTCTTCATGTTCTTGAATTTGTTATCAATTAATTTTAAAATGTAAATAAAATAGTTTGGTTATTTCTAGAACACATACATTTGCAAATATGACTGCATATACAAAAACAAAGAGTGAAAATCAAAATGTTAATCAATATGTTATTGTAATTGTTCTTTAATCGCTTTCAGTTTTAATGGTTGGAATGAAATAGGTTTTATTAAACGTTGGTATAGGTCGGTTAAATGTGGTGGCATATTATGTAGCTTATCTGAACTTTCAGGCAGTGCAGAGGGCACCTTGTCTCGCGTCTCATCAATGCCACGTCTTACGTCACATATCGGGTTTTCATCTGCCGTACCCACTATATCGTAAAATATTTCTATGTAACCAACAGGTAAAACTTTTTCCAGATGGATATGACGATTGCCATTAAAAATATTTAAGAGACAACTCATTTCTTTTCAAACTACGTGCGAAACCAGTCAGCTAGCATGGTTCAAAAATAAACTCCTGGTCAGAACTTTTATTAGTTTTAATGGTAACAGTCATTTTAGCGTTTGCGGAACTGTGATGGTTCGTTTTATGCAAACGTGCTGAGCTAAGAATACGTCTCAATTGTTAACAAATGCCGCATTTATCACTGTGTTGTTAATGGTAAGTGTGTTCAGCCCAAGTATAACAGCGCCTATTAACGGAGCTTTGCACACATCCCATTGTATGTTTACTCTATCAATGTCCAGAAAGGTGTCCTTTATAATCTTCCCAGTGACCAGCTGTCCACGTAGCGTTGCAGTCTCCGAATCTTCATTATCTGGTGGAATTAATTTCTCATTTACAAATGTTATCATTGCAGCAGTTTCCACGATCATTCTCACATTCTGGTTATATAAGATTATAGTACTTCGTACCTCTAGGCTTTTTCCAATGGTTCGTTTGATGACAATATCGGACAAGGCCCTGTGACTCTGTTCGGTTTTGTCATGACGTGATATTTCATGGCCAATAGACTTGGGGGTCAAGTGTTGGCCTACTGGTCCGACTCGTTGATGTTTAAAGACTCCGTTGTTTGGGTTGCGCTTTGATTTGTTCTGTATCCTAGTGAAGGTGAACGTTGCTTGAAATTACCGGGATTTCTAAAGTTTGTTCGTGGAGATGCTGACCGTTGTCCTTACGGACTATATGATATCTGGCTCGGTAGGGTTTTTGCTGGTAGATAGACATTAAACTTGGAAGTATTTCTATCTGGCTATCTAACGCGATTATATTGTTCATGTTTTTTTTCAAATGTATATTGATCAGGTGATCTTTCATTGACCTGCTCATATTTCCTTTATCAGTAGGTGATACTGCGTCATCAACAAAGAAGTCAATAGGCATAACTGGCACTTTTTGATCCATAGATCGAAATCTGGTTGGCTATTGAGGTTCAACTGTTTAAACGACTTGTTTATCGTTTCTAGATTCCTTCGTTGTCTTTACATCCTCGGAGGAATGCTTCGGTTCCAATCTGGTCTGGTCGTTTTCTTGCTGAAGAGCTGTTTCACTGCTTTTATTAATGCCTTGGAATCATCATCTGTGTTTACCTTGCTAGCGTACTCTCAAGGGAAGAAAGGCCAGGCAATCTAGGAGCCTGAACACTTTTTTCCTCTTTTCCTATTGTCGTCTACCGGCTGTCCGTTCAAATTGGTAAACAACGCTTCCCAAATCATACATCATCTTCCATTGAATATTTGCATTTTAGGGAGCTGTTGACTTCAACTCCGGTCCTTGGCAACAGAAATTTCTTGTCGTCGGTTATATTCTCTCCCCAGAGAGGAGTCTGATTAAGATTGGTTACCTCTGCCCTATACAGGATCGGTCAGTGGAGTCAGTTGATGTTGTGGCAGGCCTGTTAGAACTCCAAAGGGTGACGAGGTTGTCTTAATTGGAGTAATAAATGTTGGAGGAGGAGGATTTGCCATTGACTCGACAGGGATGGTACTGTAGGTAGGCACTGCAGTCAGCATTGGCAAAACTTGGTAGGATCCACTTTTGCCAAGTGTTTCTGAAATGGTGTGCTGCTCTGAACCAAATATAATTGACTCATAGTAGTTGTTAAGTGTGCGTAAGAAGACACATACGTAATTTTCTAGTATCCTGGATCAGTACAAGAGGTTTCTTTTATGTTCTTAAATGGAGATTGTTGTTGATAATTTCAACTGTCTCATGCCAAGGGCCAAGGGCCCTGACATAGTAATTCCGACTTTAGGTGAAGACACAAAATTGCCTTAAACAGTGTTGGTGCGGTTAATGGTTCATAAGAACTAATTGGAAAAAGACCAAGGCAGGGAGTTTGGTGTACTTACGTTGTTCTGGCTAAGGTCAAACTTTGGCTTAGATGATGTGTCCATTGCAGGAATTTTAACTTCTTTATTTTGCTTGTCCACTAGTTCACTTACAACAGATCTGCTGTTCAAGTGCACTTTTAATTTTAACTGTGTCTTCCTCTTCAGTTGTTATCAGCTTGTCCATCCGTCTTCACTAGCCTTGTGGTCTATCCTGTCTTCAGACTGCTGAAGTTGCTGAGATATTGCTCCAATCTGTTCATTATAAATATTCATTGCCTCTTTCTGTTTAGCTCGCATCGTTATTAGACCAACGCATATTTTATCAATTCGCGCTTTGCTATGTTTTATATTGCGGTCAATCTCAGCTGTTCTTTACGCATTATATTTCCTATCTGCTAAACATTCTTGGTACAATTGTTGAATTGTCATTTCTGAGTTGTCCTCTGTTAAAGTTTCTGCAGCTTTTGGTTTCTCCACATCCCCAAGTGATTCAGTGTCTACTATTTTAATGTTCTTGTCCTTGTTGTCCTCAATGCCTGCCATTTCACTGATATTTGTTTATGCAATTCTCAAATCACAGTGTTATATCTCAAATTGAAAAATATTGCGACCACAGAAATAAGATAGGCACTGAATAATAGATAAGAGTAGATAAATCTCAAATAGCAGCTTTTATGTGTGACCCAGGACAAAAATATTCCAGCTTTTAATGAAAGCTACTACTTTGCAAATGAAATGACAAACCAGGCAAACTCAAAAGGACAGAGCTGGAACAGAGACTATATGACACTATAGTTTAACAAAATGCTTAAATTCATGTCAATTCTCAATAAGAAATTTTTGCTTATTTTTCAAGGTGGCCATTTTGAAAATAGCCGCAATTTTGAATTTCAATGATAGATCAAAACAAAATCTTGCTAAGTACACCAAATCATTAAAATATGTTGAATGTTGTGCTTCCAGCATCAAACCCACTGTGGTTTGTGCAATACAGGAAAATATTTAAGAATGTGCGGAGGGCATCTTGAAAAAAGCCGCCCTATTAAATGTTGAGGGTGCGTTTATAGCTAATATTGCTCATTACACAAAAATGTACCATCATGCAAGATTTAGTGCTTTCCTCATTATTTGAGCAATTTTTTCACCGATCGGCCGGACTACCTTATCAGAAACGAATTGTGGTCAGTGACCTCGCACGACTTTTCTAATCCTCGTGTTTGGATGTAATATTTTTTTTCAGTGTTTCGGGAATTTGGATTATTAATTTCGATGTGGTTTTGAAAGTTTGTAATAATGATGTGAAAAGGTAAGTTGGAGTGTAAATATATTTTTCATAATTGCACTTTCAATCTTAATCAAATTTATTATTGATTTGACCCAGATAAATACCTTGTCGTGACCTTTACCTACCAAAGTTTGTAAACAATGCAGCGAACAAGTGTTGAAGTACCTATATATTGACAATCACACACACACCTACACATACTAATACATCTGAAGTACCCACATTAACATTCATAGTAACAATATTGTACTAACATACAGTGTCACTTGATACATTTTACAAATAAATTTCTTTCCATAGCTTGCGCACATACTTATATCATAGGCATACATGTAACACTTATAGATATTTACTTGCATTGTTCATATATGATAATAAAAGAACCCCCAAAGTCATTCCGGATGAATGATCAATTTCCGTAATAAAATATTGTGTAAATATTTTTCATAAATTATATATCCGAAAATATTTTTTGTGAAGCAGCAAAGACTATTTGTAACAACTATAATAATAGTTTAATGTATTCACATAATGAAACAAATGTTTTTTATTAGTTAATTTTACGGAATATTCTCCCTGGGTATTCAGTGGTAATTAAACAGGGAATCTTGTTGAAATCCTGTACACCAAGTTTAATTGTTAAACAGCAATATGTGCAATAAAGAATCAATTAGAGTGTTAAAAAAATAATAAAAACAAATGTTTCGTCCCCGAGGGTATCACCAGCCCAGTAGTAAGCACTTCGGTGTTGACATGAATATCAAATATTGGTCATTTTTTTAAATTTCCTGTTTCAAAACTTTTTTGAATTTTTTTCGAAAAACTAAGGATTTTCTTATCCAAGGAATAGATTACCTTAGCCGTATTTTGGTACAAGGTTTTGAAGTTTTGGCTCCTCGAGGCTCTTTTTGAATTTGAACTTGTTTGGCTTTCTAACTATTTTGAATTGAGAGTCACTGGTGAGTCTTAAGTAGACGAAACGCGCGTCTAATGTTTTGAATTATACTCCTGGTACCTTTGATAACTTTTTACCTGTATAAGAGATTTAAAGGAACATAATTTGCAGTAACGAGTTGATATTGTCAACAAATGTGATTTACACAGAACTTTTTTTATACCTTGAAAATATATAACCCTTTTAAGATTTTGCATTCATTAACCTCTCATCGTTTATCAATGACTAA
This sequence comes from Mytilus galloprovincialis, assembly GCF_965363235.1. Lineage (NCBI taxonomy): Eukaryota > Metazoa > Mollusca > Bivalvia > Mytilida > Mytilidae > Mytilus > Mytilus galloprovincialis. The sequence continues at coordinate 65,542,131 of NC_134848.1, forward strand.
GCATAACACACCCATTTTTATTTTCGTTCCCAAAAGATTAGACACTTAAATGAATAAACAAGCATACGAAAACAGAGTTATCTGATTTTTGTCATCCACTCAAATATATGAGATTCATACAAATCAAAAATCAAAGTCTAATAAATTCGTTACCATACTTCCCTGATAGAAAACAATAAGTTTTACCATGCACAAATGCCCATAAACTTTTTGTGGATAGTTTTCGAGTTTGCAATCATATCACTTCTCCATGTTTTAATATTCACCTTTCACATCTGTGGATAAAGAGAGATAATCCAATTACAACTCACTATGTATTTTATTTTGTCTCTTGTCTTTTCGCTGGTTGTTGTTGAAAAATTAAATGTAAAGGCGATCGATTATATTTTTTTTTGTAAACACAAAATAGTAGGTTTTGACAATATTAAAACTTAATTTATCACTTGTACTCTGACATTTCTTTAATCTATGAAGTGTTTTCCCTTTTCACCAAGAAATAAATGAATAATTAGATGTTATATATTATGTATGTGTGCCGATGAGACAATTCAAGAAAAAAAAACTCAATGTTATAAAATATCCCTTTTATGAGGGGCAATACAAGTTTTAATATATTTTCTTTTGTAAAAACACTTTTAAGTACAAAAGGGCCCATATTTCCCCAAAGAACTATATATCTATCTGCCTTCTGGTATTAAATGGTCAAAACATGTCAAAATAAATTGTAATATTCCTGGACTTTACATATTATTAAATTTGATGTTTATCCAAAATAAGTGGACCCCTCTTTTAGAAAATTTCTTTCGAATATGATGTATTTCTCCTCTTTTTAAGTAAAATATTCTATACTTTTCCAAGGATTTGTCCTTTGTTTTTTTTTTTTTTCTATTTTCTTTTCTACAAAAGTAAAATGACCCCTTGCCTGAGGGAGGGTTGTTCCCAACCTGATAAATTCAGACCATAGTTTGGCCTTTTACACAGGGCTTTAACCAAGACCAAACAGCAAGCTATAAGTGACTCCAAAATTACTAGTGTACACAATTCAAACAGGTGATGAACTACATCAAAAAACTTTAACTACTGAACAACAGGCCCCCGAATCAATCCGGACAGGTGCACTAACATGTAACGGGTATGGATTGTTTTGTTCCGCCGGCATACAATGTAATTGCAGTTGAAGGCAATTCTTCTCCTTCAGAAGGTCTGCGTACTTTATTCTGATAACATGTACAGTTATTTTTTTTCTGTTATACGGTAAATCTATTTTGGAGAACTCCCACTTGGGATATATGGGTTTAATGTTTAATCCAATTTTCACACAGATATTTACATAGTGTGGTGGGGTGCTTTAAAGGTTTAAAATCATTAAATACGGGTGTAAGACTGTGATTTTAAGTGTTACAGCCCTTGGATGGTGTAAACTTCCCAAAAAAACGTGTATTGTGTAATGGTGTATGGCATATGGTGCAGTGGTGTAAGGTGTATGGTGCTATGGTGTATGGTGAATGGGGAATGGTGTAATGGTGTTTGAGGAATGGTGTGATTGTGTAACGTGCGATCGGGAATGGTGTGAATGATGGTGTACGACATTTCATTGGTTGAAAACTAAGTTCTTTTTATTTCATTTTCTCGAATTGTAAACATAAACAATAATAAATAATCTTAATATTGAAATTTAATTGCTTTATGGGTAATTTTGGATCGTGTAGATAGAATTGGGAATGGTAAATGGTGTAATGTGTAAGGTGTATGGTGCAAAGGTGTAACGTGTATGGTGTAATGGTACAAGGTGTATGATGTAATGGTGTATGGTGTATGGTGTAATGGTGTATGGTGTAAGTGGGAAGTTTACACCATCCAAGGACTGTAATATCTTTTTATAATAGTTAAATGGTGCGGGAAAGGGACATGATTTCATTTCTGGATGCGGGAAGCGGGAATATAATTTTTTGTTCTGCATTGAAAAAATTCGGTGCGGGCGGGTGCGTCGAACAAGGAATAAGATTGGTGTGGCCTAAACAATGGTTTTATGCCTTTTTGTGCTTCCTCGTTACATTTGTTGTTTTTATAGTGATTAAGATGATAACACAATGTTGACTGCTGTACCCCTATTTTTGACATTTTTACTCTTTGAGTATGTTTGTTTTGTTCACGCATCGTTGACAATGTAATGGAATTTGATGCGACTGTCATACAAGTGAGAGGTTTAGCTAGCTACAAAACCAGGTTCAATCCACCATTTTCTACATTAGAAAATGCCTGTACCAAGCCTTTTGATTTTGGACTATCCTTTTTGAATTTTCCTCTGAGATCAGTATTTTTGTGTTTTTATTTTTTTTAATCACTTTAGCTAACAATAATGTGGAAATGTTTTTAAATCACATGGCTATAAAAAGGGAGGTTTGGCATGCCACAAAACCAGGTTCAACCCGCCATTTTTTCCTTTAAAAATGCCTGTACCAAGTCAGGAATATGGCCATTGTTATATTATAGTTCGTTTCTGTGTGTGTTACATTTTAACGTTGCATCGTTTGTTTTCTCTTATTTTTGAGTGTAAATTCACATTGCGATAAGACGTGTCACGGTACTTGTCTATCCCAAATTCATGTATTTGGTTTTGATGTTATATTTGTTATTCTCGTGGGATTTTGTCTGATGCTTGGTCCGTTTCTGTGTGTGTTACATTGTAGTGTTGTGTCGTTGTTCTCCTCTTATATTTAATGCGTTTCCCTCAGTTTAGTTTGTTACCCCGATTTTGTTTTTTTTTCCATGGATTTGTGAGTTTGAACAGCGGTATACTACTGTTGCCTTTATTTAAAGGTGTTTTAAAAACATCAAATCATCGCGTGATTGATATTAGATTCATGAATATCGTTGCCGGCTTCGATTTTCTTAGATGTACATTGCTACAACAAGGTTGTCGTCGATATAGACATATGCTTTTTAAAATGGTTTTGATATTAGCCTTGTATGTAATATGTGTGTAAAATCTTGTATGATTTACAGAAGACAAGTTCATTAAAGATTATTAAAGCTGTAAGTTTGCAATTTACTATCTATCTTTATTTAAAGATTCAAAAAGAAAGTATAAATACAAGGCCGATCATAGCTTAACAATCACATATCAAGAATAGGACAATAAATTTTTCTGTTAATAGTTTTTTTCGTAAAATAATTGGGTGGACACTTCGAACTGATAATCAAAAAAAAAAGATCATTTCGTACTAACGGAATGTGCGTTTCATATTTGAAGTAAATGCACATACAAATATATTAGGATACTTTATTGTCACAAAACACTGAAATATCTTCCGTGGAAACAAAAAAAATCTACAAAGAATGAATTTTAGTTAAACCATCCTTTCTTTAGTTTTTCAAAATGAACTGTGTATGTAATATCAGGATACGATTCCGGACAGCACGCATAATACAACTCATTCCTGACCACGCTTGTATCTATTATATCATAGCTCTTGTGTTGTTGAAAGTTTGACAAATCTATGACATGGCTTCTGTTTAGTAAATCAATTTTAAATCCGTCAAATGTCCATGATCCGAACTTGAAGGTGCATGTAAATACATCCTGGAAATGTCGACAGTTATCGACCTCGAGACGTATTGGCTGGCTATAGTAAACAAATCCTGATTGTTCAATTATTGCGTTTGGTTCAAATCGTATCCTTGTGTCTGGACTGGAAAAAAAATTACAAGTGTAAGGATATTATATGCTCGATTTGGTGGTACAATTTTGTAAGATAGTCATAAAAAGTAAGTGTTAAGATAAAAGAGTGTAAGAGATCATAAGTAACATAGAAGATATCAATTTGTATAGTGAATATGTAATTAATAAGGCGGGTCCTTTTCTAAAATATTTCAAGCTTTTTTTTTTCTTTTTTTTGGGGGGGGTTACATTTACTAAATGACAGTGAAGCCTTTCTCATCATAACAAACCACTTTTAAGGGGCTCGTGGTGGATACAAATTATTTTCTTAAATATAGGATTTTACTATTTTTTCTATAAATAAGCTACATACTATTTTTAATACATACATTTTGTAAAGAAAAGTAAACGAAATGTTCAAAAATGTACAATGTTCCATTATAACAAAATAAAATGGTTATTTTATTATTCGTGATTTGCCTATATTCTAATTGTATTTTATGATTCACAATCATTCAACAAGTTATATATGTTTAAGTCAAGCAAGTATATGTATGTATCAAACATGTGTTACAAGGATCTGAAAAAAATCATTTGAAAAACAAAAAAAAACTTCTTATCTCACTTATTATTTTGATTTCTGTACGAGGAAGTTACTCACTTGTCGTATAGAACAATATCAGGTGTCCAATCAAATCAGTGATATTGGTAACCGAATTTTAGTTGGAGTAGATTTCCATAGAAATCGTGGATCTCTCCATTCTGTACCCAACCATGCGTCAATCGTCAATTTTGTACCATCCTGTATATATATATATATATACATATATATATATATAAAGATAGATTAGTCTAAATTGAAAACTACGTTGAAACCTATGATTGCGTTAGATAAAAACCGCATTTTTTACAGGCGTGCATGTAAAACGAATTTCGTTGTAGAAGAGTCTAAATACAGCACAAAAAAAACATTTTTTTCAAAAGACCAAAACAGTGAAAAAGTATATTTAAACAAAACGCATTTGACTAACAGGTCGAACAACTGATGTTCTTTAACCCTGCTAACTGCCATTGGCGATTGCCAAATAAAATTGATCACAAGATGTACCAAAATAGATCTACATATACCTTAATACTAAACAGAAAACAATAAACTTGTGGCCAAATTGTTATGCACAAACATAAGGTGTCAACTTTTTTTTTAACACCAGATCCAGATTTCGACAATAAATTTCTTTTCAGTGATGTTAGGGGTCGAAACGGTATTTGGAAGGCCAGTTAATTTACTCTCAATTTAAGATAGACTCTTGATTTTCAGAGTCAATATTGGATGAAATGATCATATAAACTGGATATTTATAAAGTAAATAACATATACAAAATGTCCTCATAAATTATAATTACATATTGTCTGATATTCAAATACACTAACAACCAAGTTCATATTGCTAGATTGCTAAAACGTTTAAGAAAAGTTTTATCTAAGAATTGAATGCCTCTTTTTGCAAATACATTGTATTTTCAAAATGTGTGCACGGTCAACGCTTTTACAACCCTATGAAATTACTAAAAGATATATTCAATACATATAATTACATTTTTACATGATTAAGGAATAACGCGAGATTGCAGTTACGCAATCAGAATAACATATTACAATGAAACATACATCTATTGTAATTATTTAGAAATAATTTCCTCGACGGAGTCAATTATTCACAATCCAAAGTGTTAACGTAGAATTAAGGTCAAAGAGTGCCTTTATTATAAGTTTTCTTCGTCACAAACAATAGCAACATTATTTTCAGGATGCTTTTTTATGACAGATCTAAGATTTATTCTTTTTGAACTTTTTATATCATTATGAAATCAACAAAATTTAACAAATTGCGTAGATATCAATTCGTATATTGTGCAATCTGTGCTGTGCCCTAAACTATTTTTGTTCGTTGTATTTGCTGTTGGTTTCCTGTCGCATGAACGTACACACTTACATGTATTTGATTAAATTTCACAGACAAGTTAAAAGATTGATGCTGTAATGGAAGCAATAATAAGATTAAAATTAATGCCACAGCTTTCCCCTTACTGATTTTCTAATTTTTTTTTAAAGTAACGTATTTTTCTCTATTTCATCGTTTGCACATTTATCTGTTTAAATTGGAAACTCTATTTAATCGATTTCGTTGTCTGAATACAATAAATAATGTGTGTATGCTTTGTTGACTTAAAAAGACACATAGTATCGGAAGGATCAATAGTATTCTGAGCAACTGCAAACGACGAGCTTTCGTGTAATAAATTGATACCTTTTATCCCTTCTGAAGAGTTTTAAAACTTTGATATTTCTGAAGTCCATGCTTTCAGTCTTTTTAGCAATTATTTGATAGAAAATGAAACCATTTGTAATGGTAATGATAACTGTAATAATTAAGCGATTGACGATTTATTACATGACTTTGTAATTAATAGATTACAAATGTAATTCTTAAAACTTACAAATTCCACAATTCGAATTAGAGTCATGTCGTGCTTAACAACAACAGTTTCGTTGTCTGTTGTTCCAGGATATGCTAGTTTATTGTAATCCTGCAGTAATGTTGATATTAACCTATCATCTATTACACCTATATAAGAATAACAACAATAGAATTATCAATATATGGTCGGCATTTTCATCGAAGGACATTTACATCATAAATTTGTCTGTCTGTCTGTTTGTGTGTCTGTTAATCTGTCTGATTGTCCATACGTCTGTCTGTTTGTCTGTGCGTAGCAAATCGCGACTGCCAAATTTATCAATCAATTTGCATAATCCTGCAATCGTACCTCCGATTTAGTGCACAAATTGATAGCAAATAACAAAGATACCATCGCTAGGATTAATGTAGTAATATGTCAGCTGATTTAACGATAAAAGAATTGAACGTAAAAATATATGCATTATCTGTTGTACATAATGATTCTCATTGCTATTTCAGTACATTATTATGCATTTAATGAAACACAAAGAATCAGAAGAAGTTTCTTAACTATTTTTATGATCAAGTTTTATTTTTCCTACCTTTAACAACACATGGAAGTATTACAATTAAAACTAAGGTAATCAACATATGTGTCTTCATCTTGTGGTCCAATGTGGAAACTATACTGCAATTGGGAAATGTTAACGCAACTTTTCAAAATAATGTGAACATTTGGAATATATAATCTGTCTAGTAATTATTATGACATTTAGAATATGGCTTTTAATAACCTGTGAAATAACTTGCAACTGATACTTATAATGATGTTGACATTTATAATTTAGAAAGGACCTATTATTTCTGTTGTTATTTTTGTCCCTATGAATGTAATGTTCCTAAACCTTTGATTGACATTTACACAAACAGTGGAAGTGTATATTATTTCTATCCAACTCTGAAACTTTATTAGAAATAGTTTAGTGAATAAAAAGTACGATAAATGGTGTGAATGTCAATGGATCAACGGGTCATAGGTGGTCAGGATCAATGGTCTAAACATATCATCTGTAGTGGACACTAGCCTTTAAACAGGTCAATGATTTTCTGCAATAAAACACCCTCAAATGAAACCTGTGTTCATGAAATATTCAGAAGTGCTGAAGTTGGAGTGAAAAGATCAACACTTATTTAATAAATCAATAACACATACACTATCAAAGACTTTCTGGACAAATCAGTATCTATTAGGACGTCAACAATACGCAAATTATATACAGCGTGTGGCGCTATTATAAGGCTTCTATATGACAAATTTAAACAACGAAGAACAAAAAAGCAAACCATCCTGATAAACACTACAACAACAAAACAAATAAACCCGTACGAAAACTTACAAACAGTTATATTGATGACGCATATTTGTCAGACATATTTAGTGAGCACATGTACGTTTTAAAATAAGCATTACAATTTGTTGAATACAGGGGCCTGGTTTTCGAAAGTATCTTATGACTAAGACATGTCTTATGATGGTCTTAGGACATGTCATAGTCATAAGATATGTTTTCGAAAGTGTCCTAAGTTACGATTTGTCGTAACTTATGTCGTCAACTTAAGACCTCTTGCGACATGACTTATGATGGTCTTATGATTGTCAACTAAAATTTTAATTACTTTTCATGACTTTTTTGGCATAATTTCATATTAATTGTAATAAAAATATTTGTTGTGTTTCTCGGTTAGCTAAATAGTAAAAATTAAACACTACGTGAATTAAAATTTGAATCTCCTGCGACATACAATTTGGAATTCTTTTCTAGCTTATGGTTTTGTACAATACATATACATATTATTTCGTTCTTTGTATATGTAATAGTACTATATTTACGTATGTGCACGGGCATTTCTTTAAGCGGGTACTCGATGTACCGAATCTAAAAAGTATTCACAGTTAAATAACAATGCATGTATGATGATACACGAAAGCGAAGTTCAAGATTAAACATATATTACAAACTTAACAAATTTAAACAAATTATGAACTCATATTTCAATTCCGTTTTGTATAAAATTTCAGGTTCATTATAATGAAAAAAAAATATTCGTAAATATTAAGAATAGTAATGACTTATATGTTCATACTTTTTCATTTTCATTCTTATATTTTATACTTTTAAAACATTATTTAAAATAATAGAAAATAATGTTCACTTATGACAGTCATAAGAGCATCATAGCTATGACTCTCTTAAGACAGCTTTGATTTACATCATATGACATATCATATGATAGTCATAAGATGATCATAAAATATGTCCTAAGATATATCTTATGACATATCTTATGAATCTTTCGAAAACCAGGCCCCAGGTTGATTTTATAGAAAAAAAAACATCCTTGTGTGGTATTAGGCTAGTATTGAATGTTATTCTATTTTTCGAAGGAATACGTTCTTTGGGTTTATGATACTGACTTATTTTTTATTTTTACAGACAATTTATGGTTTTTCGTCCGAACATGAAAATTTAATAATAATGTTCATCAATGATCCATAAGTTCAAATGACTGTGAAGAGTAAACTTAGGTGATACCTGTGAAAATCATGCAGATGGTGATTACTGACATGTCACAGAAGTTGTTATGTTTGCCCTATATCATAAGAACTTCGGTAAATACGTTAAATTCTTTCTTTATTTTCCCTGTATAATGTCCGTTGCCATAATAACCATCAAAACAACATTTTCCTGAATATGTAAAAAATATACACCTTTGAAATTTTAAATGGGTCAGTTTAAAGTCTAATGGAAATTAAGTTAACCAATAAAAAATCAGGGATTTTACATTGTTAATAAACAAAAACCCATGAAACTATTCCAAAACGCTAAACTTTGAATTTACAAAATTGTTTGTTTCCTAACAACTATATAAAAATGTGTTAAAATTGAAAAATAAAAAAAATAAAAAACTCTAAATTTAAGTCTGCTTGTCTCCCGAGACCAACAGTACCATGACATGTCATTGACAAATTTTTGAAAGAAAACAAAGTCCTGGTTTTTTTTTCATACAAAAAATAATTTTAGTAAAAATTTGTCAATTTTCACCAAAATTTAGATTACCAAACAGATAAATAATCAAATATTTGGAACTTAAAAGTTAAAAAAAGTGCATTTAAATGTGCAATTCTGACACATTTTTGATAATTTTAAACGAGCATTTTATGATAAATGAAGATTTACTTGTACGAAAACTCATCACTCTGGGTATAGTGCACCCTTTTTTTGGGGGAGTGGGGAAGGAATAATTAACATCACAATTATAAAATTTTAAACAAAAAAGTGGTATCTTATGTGTTTACTGTTTCAATATATTTCAATTTTCAAAGACTTATTTTGTACGTATTAAGGAAAAATTTTGTAAGGTTGTTTTCAATGGCAACCAAGTATCAAAAGAAAAATAAAAACACTGATTTTCATACCATACCTTCTTCATCAACAAAATATGAAGACATTTGAAGAGGGGTCATCAATCGTCCATCAGCAGTACCTGCATGATTCTTACAAAGACAGGTACTTAAGCAATTCTTAACAATTGAACTAACATTCATTATATAGTGCATATTTTATGTAACACTATGCATACTGTAAACTGTGAATTTATGCTGACAATTTTTATGTAATCAAAAGTTAATCATGGAAAATGTGATGACAGGCTGTAGTGTTAACATATTGAAAAAACAGTAAATATCAAAGTTGACAATTTAAATTACTCATTTATACTGCGGTGGTAAAGTAGACAAATCGACATGTTCACAATTAAAAGGAAATTCACAGCTAAGGTTAACGGGTCATTAAATTGATATCTAATTACAGCCTTTTTCCATAAATGTCCACTTGCCGACCTTTCAACACTTTGCATCAAGACAACTTTCCATAATTGTTAATTTGTTGATCATTAAATGTTTGAAGGAAGACTATAATCAAAATGTAAATGTGATTTGTCAAACATTGATTTTTTTTTCTTTCTTAAAACATACCTTTATTAACAGATTTACATTTTTTTATATGTATATCTAATACCTGTACCTGATTTTAATCGCGTTAACTTAAGTCTAGAACAGTTATTATGGTTACTTGTGTTAGTAAACATGTTTTCATTTATTCGAATATATAATTCATGCATTTACCTGTATGACATTTTATTCTAGTTTTCTGTGTTTACAAAATATCTATAGAAAAATGGTACTATTTATTCTGCCATAGGCGACAATACTAACATTTTCTAAATTAACCACTTTTTATAATAAAAAGGTGGATGAAATAGTTATGTGTGGTGTTAGTACTTTATTATTCTGTTTTAAAAATTAAAGCCATATAGTATCATGACCAACTTCCAACGGAGCTTATTTATGTTATCCATGCCCACCGTCAAATCACACCAAATTTATGAAATTTTAGAAGTTTTTTCTACGGAGCCCTGGAAGGGACATTTTATATATTTTTTTAGTTAGATCCAACTAGGAACATACACTCATTTATTTGGTATAAACACTTAAGTTTCAAAAAATGGTCCTCAATGCTCTTCAACTTTGTACTTTATTTTGCCTTTCAATTGTTTTGAATCGAGCGTCACTGATGAGTCTTTTATAGACGAATCGCGCGTCTGGTGTAGTAAACACGTTTTATAGGCCAGAAACCTGTGATAGTTATAGAGTGTATATGCATAAGCACAGATGAACAGCTTGTTCAGTACGAGTCGAAACTATGTGATAATTCAAAGACCAAATATCGTCGATATGGAGACGAATACTCAGGTGAGTGGTCATATATAAATAGATGTTATAGGGAAAAAACAACGACATATTAACTTAAATGAAAAGTTTTTCACTAATGTTTTGTACGTTTAATTCGGGTTGTTGTCTCTTTGACATATTCCCCGTTTCCATTCTTATTCAATTTCGATTTCCAAAATTAAGTGCTAATACGGGGGAATAAATTAACAATCCGTTATAAGTGAAAAGTAATCCGTTTTACGGACGATAATCCGTGGGAACGGATAAGAAGTCTATGGGAACGAATAAGAAATCTATGGGAACAGATAAAAAAATATATAACATGTCCCTTCCCGGGCTCTGTACCTTTCGAATAACTTCCTTCACCTGCATTTGGTACAAGAATGCCAACCTTATGCTCGGAAAATGTTATAGTACCGTTTTCCCTTTGCATGGAATATACATTTGTGAAATATTTAAGGAATATTTCCAAAATATTTGTTTTTAAAGGATTATTGATATGCCTTTGTTCTCTTCTGTTGTAAAACACATATAAATTGCATACATGTTTGCCTTTTATAAATATTGAATTATTGATGAATCAATGAATTGATTCAAAAACGTGTAAATAAGCCACTTGTCCTGCGTTCAAATCTTTGATATTAGCTATGGTTAGCAAACATTTTTTTAGGAGATTTTTACGATATAGTAATAGATCATTCCATATGCTGTACTTAACAATGCGCCAAACGTAAGATCCTTACCATCCTGTGTATTTCTTAATATAAGTAAATATTAAAGTGTTAACTAGGTACACTTCTTCTGGTATCACTTCATTGTGGTGGAAAATTTCGTAAAAATACGAAAAAAAAATTACAAAGAGAAATAAGAAACTACCAAAACGGCGATGTTTTTTCTCTTTTTTTATTCTTTATTCATTAGATTTCGAATGAATAGTGGGACAATTTATAGGGGTAGCAATTTACGAAAAAAAAATATTGGTCATCACAAGAGCTTGCAATGCTCACAAAACCCTCATTTGGTCGAACATTGTGTTTTTATTAATTTTCTTCATTTATTGTGGGCTGTGCCAAGGAAGAAATTACATCAATATTCCATATCTGAATATCTAATATCCCGAATGCATGATAATGCTAGATGTTTGGTTCTGTCAAATCATTATAGACCGGATATTATTAAAAGTTTGAAATTTATGTAGAAATCATTTCCTTCTAATAATACAGTGTTAATGTTGCCCCCTAAAAGGCGTGGTTATTGTTTTGACTGTCTAACTACAGTTAACTCTAGTTGTCTCGAACTCGGTTGACTCGAAATTTCGGATGAGTCGAAGCAAGGGTTGTGTCCCTTGTTCTGTCAAACTTTCGGTTACGTTTGAGTGAAATATTTATCTGGTCAGGCTGACTTCGAAATAAAGAGAGTCGACTGTATTTTGATCTGATATTCACTGGTTGGACTTTTGTAGACGAAATGTGCGTCTGGCGTATCAAACTAACCAGAAAGATAATAATGTTCTAGTCAGAGGGTTATTTGGAGTCGTTAAATCAAGGACGTATACATGGTATATTAGATTACATTAGGTTTAATTAAATTAATCATTGTTATTAGACATTTACTATTAAAAAATAAAAATGTTAATTTTTTGAAATTTATACGACTGTTACGGCCCTTTAAGACATATTTGATATATTTGTTTCTATTGATTTTTGACATCGAAAACAAAAGTTAAATACACAACAGAAAATTTTTATCAGGATAATTGAGACTATAGGAGTTCTTGTTGTTTACATTATCGTAACTAGACGAAAATATTTGTTTGAAGCGCGCATAATTGTAGTAGCGAGTGAATCCAAATCTAACGATTTGCAATATTTTAACGAGATACCACGAGACACGAATCCTCGTTAGTTATACGTCCTTGGTTGAATTTATCCACTATCCTTTATTCTAAAAACTCAGTCTAGATCATCATAATTGAGTGTAATGTCTTAATACAGAAAATAATGTGAATACCTTGTGACCTTCTAATTCCCAGTATAAATGTTTTTTCTTAAAATATACTGCTAACGTATGGATTAAGTGTCATATCCCGTCTAAATAATTTTAAACTTATATAATTTTAAATACAATGCTTTTTTTTTTTCTATTTCAATTAGATATGTTCTATAATTTTATTATTTTATCGATGTATAAATAAATAATTCATCAGTCTTTAATGGAAAAATAATGTTAATTACAAATAAAATAGATCGCGTTATTGAGTAAATATTATAAACTTTAATTGATTTCAATTTGGTTTCTTTTGAATTCCATAATTCCATAGTCTTAACATTTCCTGAAATTCATATTAATTTTTTATGGTAATAGTCGTGATTCACATTAAAAGCTAGCCAAAAATTTAAAAAAAAATCTGTTTACAAGGGATATAGTTATGATACTGTTGTAAAGTCATTTAAGATGGTAATTTTAAGGTTTTATCATTAATTCAGGTCTTCGGCTGTTGTCTTCTCTATGGTTAGGTTGTTGTCTCTTGGACACATTCCAAATTTCCATTCTCACTTTTACTTTGCATCGGTTTTATCATTAAATCAAGTCTTTGGATCGGTAACAAACACTTGTATGCCAAACAAGTTGGCCGAAGTATTTACAATGATTGGAGCTGGCATATCAGTTATTGTCTGTAGTAGTTTGTTAGTCTATTTTAAACAATGTCATTTTGTTAAGTGCCTTATGTTACATATTCTAACATCGTAACCCTTTAAACTGATTTTTTATGTGTAGTTGGTTTATTTAATTTTGATTGATTTATATGATTCAGATTGAAGTGCGGCGGCTTCCATTTTGTTGAACTAGTAAATATGTTTGTTTTGGATCCGGATGAAGCCTGTCTCGAGATGTGATATTTTTTTAGCTGCGTTAAAGACCATCGGTAGTCTTGGAATGTTTTTTGCCATTTTGGTTGGTTTTTTTTTTTGTCTAATATTGCCCAAGAACATGAACTATTCAAATAGGCATTAAAGGAGTAGGTCCAGTAAGACCCTTTTTGGCCCCAAAATATAGCAATTTTGAAAAATTTTGCAAATTTAATCTTTTAACTATTTACTGGAAAGTAGAATGCTTCTGCTACAAAAATATGGGCTGTTTTTGACAATGCAATGCACATATATCGGGTACTAGCATCATTAAGTCATGCTAAATTACTGAAAGCTGCCGCATTCGTGTTCATTCATAATATTGACATGTTAGTTGTATTTGATGATAATACATAACATATATGAGGATGAACACGGATGCGGCAACTTTCATTTTTGATAAAAAAACATCTGAAAAGTGACGTTTTTTGGCATATTTAATAGATTGCATATTTAAGCTTGAATCGGAGCGTTTTTAATGACTAAATCAGTTAAAATATATCACATAAACTAATTGAATAATTCAAATAGACACTTAAGTGTTTTAAAAGTGTCCATAATCTTTCGTTAGATGAACCTGAAATTTGAGGCCAAAATCGGCCCTTATCGGACCTACTCCTTTGTAAGTAGTTCATATTCTCAAACAATTTTTTAATAGGTCAAACGTATTAAACATGTTCAATGTAAAACAATGTATGCATCATATATTTCCTCAATTAATTTCCTCTGTAAAGATATTGATTTTACAACCGAAACACTGAATAAAAAGGTTCAAATACTTGAAAAGAGTTGAACTGTTTTTTCCTTGGCAAACCGAAAGCATTTTTATTATTAGAGGCGTGATTAATTGTCCTTCTTTTCATTCCCCGATGCTGACAAATTCACAAAGTTTGAATCAAGCATATAGATTTAAATCTGTATATTTTGAGATTTAAAGTCAAATAAATATCGTTTAAAACAGCTTATAGATTTCAATTTCACCCAAAATTCACGAAAACAGTAGATCTGACGGCGGCATATCCTACCTTTGTTATACAAAAGAAAAACAATACAAACACTATCAATTTGGTTTATTGTCATCTAGAGTATCTTATGTTATATTGTTCAAAATTTGTGACAAAAATTAAAGCAATATAAATATAGGAAGAATTAAAGGCATGGTTGATACTGTGTTTTTTTGTTTTTTTTTCATTTTCCAAATTTGGTAGTAAATGTCTGTCAAATGACATTTCCGCTCTTTCATAACCAGTATTAAAGATTACTTTTAGCAGACATACTTAGAACAGAAAATTAAAGCAATTTATAGGTGACGAAAACGACTCTTTTTTGTATGACTCCTCTAAATCATTTAGACATTTCAGTTGTTGCCCAGTCAAACATAAACATGTATAGGTCACCGTATTTGTCTCACCTAAAAAGCTATAGAACTCCCGCCTAGGAAAAAAACAACGTTTCATTCCAAGTTGTGAACGGAAAAATCATTAACCTAATTTATAATAAATATGTGAAACTGCAATTTACAGTTTACCCAAATATTTTGATAAACAGGAAGTTGTTGAGTGATTAATCTGAAAATACATCTCACTGTGTATAAACCCTATAACGAAATTTCAGGAATCATTGTAATGTAGTTCCTGAGAAAAATGTGAAGAAAATGTTCACCTTGGATGTTATGTGTAAAATGTTGTAAGTGTTCTGTGACAAACAGGACGATGTTGAGTGATGATTCTAAAAACGTTTTACACAGTTTAGTTGACTCATAATAGCCCTGAAAACTAATTTCAAAAATCGTTGAAATTTAGTTTCTGAGAAAAATGTCACAAAAATGTTTGAATTGGATGTTATGCGTAAAATGATTTAAGTGTTCGGTAAAAAGAAGTTGTTGAGTGGTGAATCTTAAAACGCATCACACGGTTTGGCTGCATTATAATTATTATAATATTATGTTGTTTCTGAGAAATATGCGACAAAACAAAATATCCATAGGACTGATGGACGGACTGACGGATGGACATTTGGATGGTGGGACAGACAGAGGTGAAACAGTATACCCCAACTTTTTTGAAAAGGGGGTAAATTAAAACAAACAATTACTAGCATACCAAACAGCAAGAAAAGAGGGGCGAAAGATTAATTTTATTACTACCACTGGGTCGATGCATCTGCTGGTGGACTTTTAGTTCCCGAGGGTATCACCAGCCCAGTAGCCAGTACTTCGGTACCGGCATGAAAATACGGATTTATTGTGTTATTAAAATTTGCTGTTACAAAATGATAGAAATTATTATAAATTAAGGAATGTATCTCCCTCATGCAAAGCTCTGATTCCTTTCACGGATTTTGCTATACTTTTTTGGACCTTTTGGATTATACCTCTTCATCTTTTATATAAGCTTTGGATTTCAAATATTGTGGCCACGAGCATCACTGAAGAGATATGTATTGTTGAAATGCGCATCTGGTGCAAGAAATTGGTACCGTTCTTTTTTTAATACTTGAGGTACATTCAAGCTCATAGAATAAAAATAATCTGACAACTCCATGGATAAAAAAAGAAAAAGACAAACAGAAAAATAGCACTACCAAGACATAACATATAAAATTAAGGACTAAGCAACACAAAGGTTTTATTTGATTTTGAGTGAAACGATTTTATTTTAATATATATTTCAATTCAGTGTATTACTATGTCTTAGCTTTGCATGCAAATTTTCATCTGATCTGTATAAATAATTATCGTGGTCGCAAAATAATGTAAGGCAGACCGTACAGTATTTCAATTAAGAAAAGACTTTGTCTCCTACGTTTTTGTCGAATAAAATCTGCCTCAAAAATCTGTAAGTTTAACATGCAACAAAAAAAATATTCGAAAATTAAATCGTGCTGCTGTAATTTTGAAATGTATTGAACACCAAATTCGACTTATAAGGTTTTACATTACTTTTGTATTTATATTAGGTTGTGAGTTTGTTTTCGAAATAAGTTTGAATATACTGGTAAACATTCTCTTCAATGTCTAGACCATATCCATATTTCTCTATAATCTGTCTGGTGTAAGCAAAAAAATTTACCAGTTTGAAACTTTATTGAATTGTGTTCAAAACTAAGAAACTTATACAATTTGTGAAATTTGAGGTAGGAGATTTATCCTGGAAAAGGACGGGATTTATAATTCTTCAAACACACGCCCTCTCAGGCCTTTTTTCAATAATATATTTATTAAGAGTTTTTCTCCTCGCGAGCACACCTGTAACTATATTTGAAAGAAAGGTTTGTGTAACTTCTGTTTGAGTAAGTTACATGTCCTTGTATTGTGACTGTCATTTTTTTTCTTTCTTGTGTTGCATGTATAGTTAATGCTGTTAAGACCTTTAAGTTTTTTTAGATGCTGATATAAGGCTGAGAGTCAACTCTGTTAAACTTCTGAATATGTACGCATCCAGAATATCAGAATACACACATTGATTGCTGTAAGGGCAAAACATCAGCATACAGGGTTTGCAATAAGATAATATAATTGAGGATGGAATTGGGAATGTGTCAAACAGACAATAACCCGATCATAGAACAGACAACAGCGGAAGGCCAGCAATAGGTCTTTAATAAAAGTCTTTTTATAAGGTATTAACAAGACTATGCTTATTATTTAGGACATCTTATGCAATTCAAGTACGCATGTAGATCTTTTATTTTTTGAAGTTTGTCAGCCGTTTGTATTTTTATTTCAAATACTAATAACTCCAACATATTACTGTTGTATGATCATTCAACATTAATCCCGTTCTAAAAAACGTTAATCAACCTTATATGTAACGCAGCGTTTACAAACAAACGGCCAAGATATATGTACATTAAAAACTTGTATCTGAGATGTTAAACAAAAAGTCATTTAAAAAAAAAATATTAGTCCTTGACATTTTTAAAAAACATTTTTTTAAGTACAACATCTAAAAAGATTAAAAATGTAGGTAAATATCTAACGTCTTTTAACAAACAAGATGTAATCTTCAAATAGAATGTATTCCACTATATATGAGAGTTCAACACTAAACTAGTTTAATCTTATAATTCTTATAATTCAATTGTATCTCTACATCTCATGATGTAATGAATAATATATATTGAATAATATATTACACGAACATCAGGGGAGTTAATCCGTTTTCGGGTATCATTAAACTAAAAAAAATTAAACTAGGGCAAAAAATAACAAATCATGGACAGCAGTCTATACAAAAACAAAGTCTGAGCAAAATTAATTCCATAAAGTTCAGATGAGTCTTATATCTTCACCTGTGTGTTGGTTTAATTCATTTCGAGTAAATCTCATAGGAAACGTTTTTGTTTATGCTACCTTGCTTTACAGGTCTGTCTTTCTCGTTTGTATTCGTTTAAATTAGACTTATTATAGTCGCATAAATTATGTAGTTGACCAACTCAATTGGACGTATCATCATCTGCCGATTTCCGGAAAACAAAACATGACCGTATTGGCAAAGTGGTAGTATCGACGAAATTGATGTTGATCAGGTGATATTCGTTGGTATAAAGCGAAAAGCAGCAGTGTTAACAAACGCAATAAAGATGCATTTACTTTTTGCAGTTTATCTGCTGTATAGATGTGTAATGACCTCGACCTGGCATAGATTTATTGTATATCTAATCAGAATAACTGATATAACTAACCTGTGTGCACTTAAATGCATCTTAAACATTCATGTATATTTACAATTGTTTGTAATATATTCATTTAAACCAGCTATTTGTGGTATTCAAAGATTTTTTGTGTTGTTTTTTGTTAAGCTATCGATATTATATAATATTCGACTGATAAGGTTTTACATTTCTTCGGTTTTGTCATTAGGGTGTAAGTTTGTTTTCGAAATTAGTTTGAATATACTGTATTTCACCTTTTTAATGTTTAGACCATGTCCATATGTCTCTATAATTTGTCTGGTTCAAGCATCAAAATCAACCAGTTTGAAAATTTAACTAAATTTTATTCAAAAGAAATAAATTTATAAAATTTGTGAAATTTGACGTAGTATGTTTATCTTCAAAAGGGACGGAATCTATATTTTTTTAAATACCCGACAACTCAGCCCTTTTTTAATAACATTTTAGTACGATTTTTCCCCGTGTATATAGCTGGGTTTTTTTTAAAGATAGGTTTATGTACCTTTTGTTTGAGAAGTTACTTATACTTGTATTGTGACTGTCGTTTGTTTCTTGTATTGTGTGTATAGTTTATGTTGTGAAGACCTTTTAGTTTTTTAAGATGCTGATATAATGCTTATCTAAGACTGAGAGTCAACTGTGTTCAATTTCTGAATATGTGTGCATCCAGTATATAAATTTATGTCAGCATACAAAGACTGATCGCTTCATAGACAAAACATCAGCATGCAAGGGTTGCATTGAAAATATCCTTTTAAGGCATTAAAAGACTACGCTTATTATTTAGGACACATCTAATGCGCTACAAGTACGCATGTAGCTGTAAGTTTACTTATTGAAGTTTGTCAGCTATTTTTTTTTTTTATTTCAAATACACTCCAATATATAACTGATGTATGATCTTTCAACATTAATCCGATCAACAAAAAAAAAACGTTAATGAATCTTACATGGAACGCAGCGTTTACACTGACAAAAGGTCATGGTATATGTACATTAGAAACTTCTATCTTAGATGTTATACTTATATAAGAATTCACGTAAAAAAAATTGTTAGTCCTTGATATATGTTTTTTATAATTTTGTTTTTAAGTACAACATCTAAGAAGATTCGAAATTTAGGTAAATATCTAACGTTTAACAAACAAGACGTTATCTTCAAATATCATGTATTCCATTTAATATGAGAGTTCACTACAAAACTAGTTTAATCTTATAATTCTTAAAATTCAATAGTATCTGTACAACTCTTGATGTATTTGAATGGATATATTACACGAACATCAAGGTAGTTTATCACAATGAACTCCATTTTCCGGTATCGTTAAACTCAAAGAAAGATTAAATCAATGCAAAATATAACAAATCATGGACAGCAGTCTATACAAAAAACAAAGTCTAAGTAAAGCTAAACCCATAAAATCCAGATGAGTCTTATATCGTCAACTGTGTGTTGGTTTAATTCATCCCTAGTCGATCTCAGAAGCGGACTTATTTTTATTATGCTTACTTGCTTTACAGATTATGACTGTCTTTCTTGTATGTTTTCGTCTATATTAGAATATTATAATTGTATAACAAGCGCATAAATCATGTAGTTGACACGCCAACTTAATTGGACATATCATACTCTCCCTATTCCCGAAAGCAAAACGTTACCGAATTGGCCAAATGGTAGTATCGGAGAAATTGATGGTGATCTGGTGATATTCGTGGGTATAATGCGAAAACAAACGCAATAAAGATGTTATGACCTCGATTTGGCATAAAACTATTATATATTTAATCAGCATAACCAATATAGCTAACCAGTGTGCACTTAAATGCATCTTAAACACCCATGTAAATTTACAATTGTTCATAATATATTCCTTTAAATCAGCTATTTTAGATAACTTTGATGAGTTTTTTTTTAATCCTTAAAGAATAAGAACAGCTTTAGAATTCAAAATAGTAAAATATTCATAGAATTTTGGCTTTTACATGTAGACAAATAGTAAATCATTTTAATATTCATTAACTAATCACATATATGTGTACATCTGACATCGACAATTATACTGGATTCAATGTTGAAAGAAAGGTGATACTTTTGAAGAACCATTTTGTGAAGATTTCATAGTGATATTATGCAAAACAATCATCTATCTTTTCTTATTATACCGTATGAATAATTAAGTTGTAGAATATATTCACTCAATTACATTCGCGTTTGAAAAGTAAGAACAACAACTTTCAGTTAGGGGTATGAATTGCCACCAAAGTGTCATAATCTACAATTTCAAATATAAAGCTACCTAGTTAGAATTGCAAATCATTCCGTGGATGATTTATACTATTTCAAACCTACGTGAATTATTTTTTTAAGTATTATAAGTTGCTTGAACAATGACGAAGAATCAGTAGTGCAATAATGGGAAAGTTGAAATGTAAGCTTAAACACAAAATTGCATGACAGAACAAGCACTAAAAATGTGTCCAATATATACATCTATTAAAAAAATCTCATTGATTCGAATAGTTCAAAATTGCATTTGTCGACTACTTAGTAATGTTCAGAGGAATCATTTATTGGAGGCTTGAAGTGCTTGGTTAAATATGTTTTTGCAACTTCATTTTTTTTAATTTGGTCTATAGACACAATCAGGTCACATGTCTTTTTTTATCTCTAATAAACCAAAATTTTGACAACAAGATATCGTTTACTTAAATACTGTACTGAAAATAAATACTAATCAGTAATTTAACTAAATACACATAACTTGTGTATTAATACAACTTATAAAAGCTTAATTTTCCAAAAAAAAAAACATCGAAGACAGGCTTGTAAAGTATAAAATGATTTTGAATTTTGTCAATCGTGGTTTTTGCATCAGTTTTAAATTGCCAATACAATTTAATTCAAAATGAAAGACATTTTTCAAATCAATATAGAAAAATACTCCCGAAATGCATTTCGTTAGTTTACAGTCATCACGTGACAGTCATGAGGACGTTAAAACTTGAAGTTCTAAAGTCTATTTTTATTAAATACGTAGAAGTATTTGTTTAATTCATATATAATATATATAGTATATAAATTAAAATTGGTATCTCATTTAAGGTGAACTTGCCCAAAGGAATTTACTTACTTTACAAGGTGTTATCATTATATATATATATATATATATATATATATATATATATATATATATATATATATATCCCCATACATCAAATAACATATACGTTAACGTCTATTTGAAATCGAATTCCACAACACAACATGGAAGACCCCGACATGACATGATAAAAGGAAATCAAACACAAAAAAAAAAGAACCAACTGCTTCGTGTTTAAAAAAAAAACAAAAAAGAAAAATAAACAAAAAGAAGCAAAAAAATTTAACACTGACAAGGAATAATTATAAACAGATTTTAGATGATTAAACATGTTGAGGGGTTTTTCTTCAATCTTAAAATGTTGTAACAGCATAACAATTCATAAATCTGTTGAATAGGGCTTGCTTGACACATCATATCGATACAAAGCACATATACCTAATATTTGGATCCCAATTCATGTTACATTATTTTATTAATATTGTTTGGGTTGCTCACCAAATTTTCTCAATATAACGCACCATAATAAATTGTCAAACAAGCCAGAGGTGTAACCAGCTTTAACCTATCATTTTCTATTGTGTTCTCACTTGCTTCGCTCCTTATCCTTCTCCTCCTCGTCCTGACAAAATACGGATTATTACTACCGACGACAGACTGGCACCAGGCTTCTGTAAGAATACCCTACTTATAGGACCCGACGTAGTCAGTGTCGTGTTTTATAGGTAAACCTAACTGCAATTAATTGACTGGAATCGGATATTGATATGGTACAAATCGCTCAGAGCAGTGATCGAGCTGCTAAATGACAGACGTAAAGGTGACCAGAGACAGATGAGATGGTGGACTAGGAAGAAGTATTCATGGCCAGTAGGAGACCCTTATGGCTGAATTTGTGCGGTGAATCCAGCTGCATTTATGAACTTTATAAGGGTAGACCCAAATATGACTTAGGAACTGCAACATGTCGTTGTCCAAAAAATACGAAAAACACCATCGTTTACAGAGAGACCTAATCAAAAAATCACCGATTTGAATGATAAATTAAAAACTTAATTGGAAATGATTTACGGATTAGACAATTGCAATGTGGCGATTTGTACCATTCCGTATCAGACCGTTTTTATTCGTATTAATTTTACTTATATCGCAACTAACCCTTTTTATACGCAGTACCAACGCATCAACACATGTCGTTTCGTATTAAATCGTGTGATTTCCGTACTTAACCGCTCTTACCGTAAGAATTCATTTCACTCATGTCGCCAAATGAATCCCTTCCAACTTCACCCGTGGTAGATACGCAAAAGCCCATAGTCACATCGTTGTTCGTCCGTATTGGATCCGTATCAGATTGCATTTCCAGAATCATCCGTGATATTTAATCCGTAGTGGAACCAGCGAAATGTCTGAATGTGTGATCTCGTTATAATGATATTTTCTCTATGTTTCGTGTGACGCCCTTTTAGTCAGCTACCGTTTGTCTTGACAAGACCAACGAATGTACCAAAAAACACACAAAGATCGTATTGCAAACTAATAACCTTTTGAGATACTTTTATAAAACGGATTAAAAAGCTTACATTCACTTAATCTAAATTGTTGTGTTGAAAATTAAGCCCGACTGTACAAATGAGGATATGATATCCCTTGAAAAGATTTCCACAAGAACAGCCACACTTTGCAGTTTTATATACAAAGGAATGCAATGCATGGTGCGATAAATGTTCATTTATCAACACAATCTTTTGAATTCAATGAAACTTTCAATTTCTAATTAATTTCCAAACTAGACTGCTGACTTTTTTATTAGGAATTTCTACGAAAACGTGCATGCTCTTAAACAGATGACTGATAAATAAGACCAATTAGGAACAAAATGTGTCACTGGGTGTAATTTAATTTATAGACTACTTAATTTCATATTTCCAATGTTCTTATACAATTTGTATTTAAATTCATACAGTTGACATTATAAAAGAGAAAGCATAACATATAATAAAACAATATTGATAAATAAAACCATGACTAATAATGCCACTAAGAGCAAATAATAACCTAATGCAATAATATTGTTTTCGCTGTACAACCGTGGGAATTCAAAACATGCAATTATTTATATACAATATTGGTAAGTTATAGTCTGTATAATTTTTATTGTCAGTAGGGTTATATAATCGTCCATATAAAAATTGATAATGTATTCATTCATTCAAAATCATACAAACATGAAATGTATTCCACTGCCGTTATCTACATACCAGATTTACACTTTCGTTCATTGAAGGATCAAATATATCTACATCTAAAAGTGTTTTTATTATCTAGATATAGGAAGATGTGGTGTGAGTGCCAATGAGACAACTCTCCATCAAAATAACAATTTAGAAAAAATAAACCATTATAGGTCAATGTATGGCCTTCAACACGCAGCCTTGGCTCACACCGAACAACAAGCTATAAAGGGCCCCAAAATTACTAGTGTAAAACCATCCAAACGGGAAAACCAAAGGTCTAATCTATATAAAATTTAAAAAAAGTATATATTCTACAAGACGTATTAAACATAAAAACTAGTACATGTATTGAAAACTGTGGTTTTAAATTCATATTGTTCAGTGTATGACAGCTAAACACATTTTACTGCCCTGTAAGCATTTCGTATAAAACATCCATTCAATGCTTGCATATTTTAC
The DNA here is from genome assembly GCF_965363235.1 of Mytilus galloprovincialis. NCBI lineage: Eukaryota > Metazoa > Mollusca > Bivalvia > Mytilida > Mytilidae > Mytilus > Mytilus galloprovincialis. The sequence goes on from NC_134848.1 coordinate 65,566,429, forward strand.
TACCAGCTGGTATCCCTCTATAAGTTCACATGTCTTTGTTTTCAAGTGAAAATTTATACCGATGCAGTTGTTATCTCTATCACAAACCAAGATGCATAGTATCAAGCTATTTGTAGATGTTGTCTGTAGTAAATTCATGTTCCCGTAAGTGGATTTCAAGCCACGGTAATGACCAGATGTGTGCGCTGAAAAAAGTAAGAAATGCTCGGATTTGATTTTGTTATTTAAAGTTATCTTTCTGGTATGCGACAAATATACTATTCATGTTACTTTTATGATATATTCCAAATTTTATTTGGTTGTTCCAAAAATACTGTTAATTACTAAGATCGTATCGTTGTAAAAATGATGGAATTTGATGCGACTGACAAATAAGTGAGAGGTTTAGCGCTATAACACCAGGTTCAATCCACCATTTTTTTACATCTGAAAATATCTATACCAAGTCAGGAATATGACACTTGTTGTCCAATCGTTGGCTGGGTTTTATCATTTGATTTTACCAATTGATTGGGGACTTTCCGTTTTCAGTTTTCCTCGGAGATCAGTATTTTGTAATTTTATTTTTTATCCATAATTTGGGAAATCGCTAGGGACTGACAGTCAATAGAAAGAGATCAGTATGTGTTAATGACATTTAACATGTTTAATGTCGTAAATTGTGTCCGCGATTAAGTACGGTATTTGTTATCCAAAACCTACCAAAAACGACAATTGACGAGCTTATTCAGCTTATTTTATATAATTGAAACATAATATTGGCCAGTATTTTTGTTGATATACATTGTTTTGTTGTTACAAATATACTTGTAGGAATAAAAAACGGTATTTGATTTGAACTGTTTCAACATATTGATATAATATGAGCTACAATAATGCATTTGAAGGCCTTGCGGAAATCATAATTGATTAAGTTTTGTATAGAGCCTGACGTAAATTCATGTGTTTTATAGGTGTTTTCCGAAAATCGTCTTTTTTATGGGCAGTGGTTTTCTTTTTTGAATTGTTTATTACTAGTCAGTTTGGGGGAACTCTATATCTTGCTGCAATATGTACACAAGGCTACATATTGAAGGACTTACTTTGAACAATAATTAACAACTTTTTCGTAAATTGTAATTTGAAAGGAGAGTTGTCTCATGTAGTAAAAAAAAATATGATAACTTTCTTAATCGGCTGATACAAATTGCTCGAAGTTTATTTTACCAAATACATTTTGTATATTTGACTGTTTATAAAATTATTCTGTAAAATATTGAAATGAAACATTTTATTATTTATATCGCTATCGTAGAACCTTTTGCATAGTTCTGAACATGAGTGAAATATGAGCAACTCGATATTAGACAACTAAACATCAAGTATAAAAATGTTTGCCGCTGCATATTTGATTAATTCTCATGTATCTAAATGTTCAATTTATATCCAAGTACAAGATTAGTATTTATATGTCAATGTTAACTAGTTTAGTTTAAATTTTTTAGTCTGTTTGGTAATCTAATTTTGGATGTAACACGTCTTCTGATTGACTGATGTTGTTTTGTTAATCAGCTCATAGACATAGTTTTGTCATGTGACCGTGACGTCATCAACGTTTTTTCACAGTTTACTCCGGTTTGAACTGGAATTTGAAATTGAGTTATGTTTTATTAAGAAATTACTGTAATATTTTTTTCTGTCTATTCGAAAAACGTGTAACGTCAAAATGTGGTTCAGAAAAAAATTATTACAGCCATTCCTAAAATAATAATAATAAAAAATTAAGAGTAAGTTTGTGGAACAGCCTTTAATTCATACTCATACCTTTCTGACTAATAATCCATGTGGCATCATTTCCCCATCCTGATCGGACTCCAATACCACGAATGTCAAATGTTTCACCACTCGTCCAATCAAATACTACCATTCCATTATAATTCCGAAGTACGAACCGACCGTCTGAAGGCCATGATAAATTGAAAATTTGGAATGCAGTACAACTTAGTAGATACGGAGTTGAATAGTGGGGTGCACTAAGTATATTACCAGGACTCTTTGTCAACCAAACATACGAATTAAGATTGGAATTCCCACCAATAACAATCTCTAGAAACTTTGATGATGTCAATGTATATGTTTCTGATAGTAACATAAAAACATTATCACATGCTTTAATAGCAAATATTAAATATCCGTTTGTAATTTCAGGAAAATCGTATGTTGACAATTTTGTATAGTAATTATATATATCTGGTACATTGTATGAGTTGACATTACCACTATTCAATGTTTTAATCCACAAATTGTCAAGCTGTTGCCCTGTGAATCATAAATAAAAAAAATGTTTAACTATGCATTTTCTTATTAAAATTAAATACAGATCAATAGAAGTAAGCTTTCACATAAACATCATGCAGTATACATGCATTTAAAGTACTGTGGATTTATTATAATTCGTTAGATACCAATTTTCGTGGGTTTCGTGGGTACAGGAGAACCACGAATTCAAATGTTCAACGAATAACGTATTTTCGATATGCTTTGAATACAGAGATTGGCATTACCATGAAATTAAATATCCACGAATATGTAAACTTTCAGGTATCAACGAAAATTGATACCCACAAAAATAAATTAATCCATAGTAACATGAGTAACTAGAAGTAAGAAAACATGGCATGAGTCCCAATGAGACAACTCTCCATCCAAGTCAAAATGAGAAATCTTAATTTTCGAATTTAACTGTAGACATTTCTGTTTAACGGGTAATCTTTCCATTAATATTTATAATTAAAACTGAATGGATTTAATTCTACAATTTAATTTTGCATACAAAACTTAAAATATTATTTTTTTTTTTATTAATTTTGGTAGAACACAAAATTTTAGTTTCAAATTTAGGCGCACTGAGTCTTATGAGGTCTTTCCACTTTTTCGTGGAAAGACCTATTGCTTTTCTTCTGATTATTATTTTTTTTTTCTTCCACCTAATTTTTTTCCTTCGCTATATTTTTGTTTCGCAATATGTCGCTTAGATATTTGGAGTATGATATCGAACAGTTTATATGCTTTTACAACTGACACCGCTTAACCGAATACTTTCCCATATAAGAGTTATCTCCCCGAACACTGTTTTTCTTGTGAATCCTAAGGCTTCGCAACCGTATAAGAAACCGACAAATTTATTTTTCCAAATTGCTCGTTATATCCTCAGGATGTTCTGTTTTATTTTGACCGAGGCCGTATAGAGTTTCCATATGAGAGTTTTTTCCCCTTTTATGTTTGATATAAGTAATATGCATTTCTAACTGGTAAACCATAAGTGATAGAGACCTAGGGTTTTTTGATTTGAGATCATTGGTCCAAAAAAATGAAAAAAAGGCCAAGGTCAAAGGTCAAGGTCATATTCTACATTTTGATTTTGGCTTATTTTCACGTATTTTCAAAAACTATCCAACATATTGACAAATTATTTTGATTAAATTGTTTGTTACGACATGTCGTTTATCATTTATTTGGGTTAAAGGTTCGTAGACAATAAATGGGAGTTTTCGCCCTTATCATATCTTGAATCATGTGTAAAGTGATATAACTTATCAACCATACATTTTAGAGACCTAGGGTCTTTTGATTTGAAGTACTAGGTAAATGACCTTGAAATTGAGGTCAAGGTCATAGGTTAATTGGACGTTCTAGATTTTGACCTTTGCTTCAAATTCATTTCTATACAATAATGATAAAGCCATTTGACTCAGTACTTAGGTAACGAACCAAATGACTTTTCAAAAAGCAAACAGGAAGTGACTTATGTAAACCGGAAGTAGCTCTTTTTAGACTTATTCCAATTAAAAGTGTATAGAAACCATATATTTTTGGAATCAGCTAAGAATTACCTTTCATTTGACACTTGAAATTACATTTGTAACCGGATTTTAATATTTTCAAATGAAAATAAATCGTTAGAAGTGGAAAGACCTTCAATTGTTCTCTGAACAATTGGTATTTAATTTTTTTTATTTTTCTTTTACCAATTTGATAGATTAAAGTGTTGACTTTCCTAATAGTGAAAATTATTTAAAATGTGAACGATACTAGTGGGACATTCAAACTTATAAGTCGAAAAATAAACTGACAAATCCATGGCGAAAAATAAAAAGACAAAAAGACAAACAGACAAACAATAGTACATTTAACACAACATAGAAACTTAAGACTGAGCAATACAAAACCCACCAAAACCCAGAGGGTATATCAAGTGCTCTGGTAACTTTAATAATCCTGCTCAACATGTTGCACCCGTCATGGTTCTCATGTTTGAAAAACAATTAAAACAGGTAAGAAAGGAATACATGAATATTCACAGAACAAATGAAATTGACATTATTAGAACAATACAAACACATATATTTGTGTGACTGATGGGCTTTCATTAGTCACACATGTTGATCATGTCATCATTCCTTCTAATTCAAACTTAGCAACACAGTTATGTGTCTTCACTATTGACAAAAATATATATTATTATTTCTACCGCCTGACATAATTAGAATGAAATGAAAAAGGGTCTTGATTCAAATTCAGAATATCCGCTTATCTTTCATTGGTACCAATAAAAAGGTATGTGTTCAATTAATAGACTACATCTGAAAGTGCTTCAATAATGTATCTTTCTTTTACACGTCATGGAATTTTAGTAAAGCTCTGACAATATTGTCGTCACGATATAGTACATGGGGTAGACTAATTCTAAATGAAGTCTTAAAAGAATAAGAAGGATATACGAAAGGTTTTCAGAATCCAATATATGGATTTTATGTAAATAGTTATCAAAAAAAAAGAGGGACAGTCAAACTCATAACTCGAAAATAAACTGACTATGTCATGGCTAAAATTGAAAAGAACAAACAGAAAAACATTAGTTCACATGACACAACATAGAAAACTAAGGAATAAGCAACACAAACTACACCAAAAACTAGGGGTGATCGCAGGTGCTCCGAATGGGTAAGCAGATCCTGCTCAAGGGTATCAAAGGTACCAAGATTAAAGTTAAGTATGCAAGACGCGCGTTTCGTCTACGTAAGACTCATTAAAGACGCTCATATCAAAATATTTATAAAGCCAACCCAATACAAAGTTGAAGAGCTTTGAGTATCCAAAAGTCCAACAAAATTGATCATCTTTTTTTTAGTCATCATTAATGTATACTGTTTAAAAACAAAACAATTTTTGGTTTTGTTAAACAAAGAAACTCGGGAGAAATATCCTTATTCAGAGAAAACACGTAATATGACTGTTAATGGAACATCTCTCCTCAAGAGCCCAAATAAATTAGACGTTAGCAACTATAGGTCACCTAACAGCCTTCAACCATGGTATAAAAACATAAACATTAAAGCGATAAAGGTTCCTGACATCACAAATAAATAAAAATGTAACCGATAAAACTAAGTACCTGAATCATAATCAATAAATTAAAAAAAAATAATAGGACACCAACCACTGAGTTACAGGCTACCCTTGCAAAACGTACATACTCGATACTTTGAGGCGACATTTTATGAATGTCTGCGGGTGTTTGGCACTACCTATAATCCGCAACAGTTGTGGAACATAACAACATAAAAAATACACGATATCAATGAAAAGAGCTTAAATCATCATATTGGTACAACGTTTACAAAAACACCATCTTTTAAGATAAAACAATCTATACTCATCCTATGGATTTTGTGCAGTACATCATAAACTGTCAGAGAGAAGAAAAAGTAGGGCCGGTATAATGTTTGTTTGGCAGTAGCTGTATAGAAATACTATTAAGGTGGTACCTAAAACCTGAACCAAAATTAATTTGGCTCGGTTGATTTTCTTAAAATTTTGACAAAGTATTTACTTTGACCCTTGACAAAAATATAAAAAAAAATCAAAAAAATTGAAACAACCGTTTAATCAGAAAAATTGCACTGGTTATATAGCAGTTTCACAAACACTCATTTTGATCATTGAGAAGCTTAATATTCCCTTAAGAACACAACGTCATTAAAACGTTCTGCTGATTTTACAGAGTTATCTCCCTGTAGTGTTAGGTACCACCTTAAGTTGACAACAGTCGTACCAATATAACAAAAATTCAGAATCCTAATTACAATAAAATATTAATAATATTCGAATAATTTAATTTTGGAAGTAACGCGTCTTCTGATTGGCTGACGTTATTTTGTTATCAGCCCATAGACATAATTTAGTCATGTGACCGTGAATTTATTTAAAAGACCGATAAGAACACGAAATTTGACAGGCTCTGCAGACAGCATCACCGTTGAAAAGGATAATGTATTAGATTTGTAATATGTTTTCTACCTCTGCATTTCAACTTGAAACAAAAATTTTCTATCTATGAACATTTAAGTACAAATTTTGCAGGTTTACTCGATTAATCTGTCTAATAACTTTGCCAGTGGTTTTTTTTTTCTTTTTTCTTTATCAATTTTATCTTTCATCTCTTCTGAACATTTTTAATTTAATGTTATTAATACTTTGTTTCCAAACATTTTAAAAATTGTTTAAGTTGTTTCAGATTCTGGACGATATTAAGCTGGTATAACTCCGAGTAACATTCAAAATAGAAAGTTTCAATCAAAAAGCAAAATCAAAACCTCAAATACATCAAACAAATAGACAAGAACTGTCATATTCCCTACTTGGGACATGCATTTTCTTATGTAGAAAATGGTGTTTTGAACCTTGCTTCATAGCTACCTGAACTTCTCACTTTTGAGACATTTGCATCAAATTACACTATATTGACAACGATGCGCGAACAAAACAAAGAAACATATAAGATAAAAATGTCAAAGATGCACAGATTTATCATAGTACAATAACACAATGACGACATGTAAAAGTACTGGGCCACGTCATATATGTTAAGAAAAAAGAAACATACAAAGGCATATAGACAAAGCACAAAGCAATAAATAAAGACACATTCATGCATTTTGGTAAACTGTATTCTGTCTTTAATTGATGTCGTTGGTTTTATATTTTATTGATAAAATATGAGGACGAAACATTTTTATATTATATTCTTACATTTTAAAAAAGAAATTCTATTAATATCATATCATAGTAAATACTTACCAAAAGTATAAGTTATTGCAATAAATATGAAGGTACTGGATAACTTCATATTTCTTTATCCTGTCTTAAACATCAACAACTTATGCTTAAAGATTTTCTTCGCTTCTTCGTTTTAATCAACAAACGCTAGCCAATCACGTTAAGTATAATCAGGAAGATTTTAATTCCATTTATGATACTGCAGTGTTTGATTTTATATTACATCTATGCCTTAAATTAAAAAACAATAAAAACGAACTTTTCTGTTTTTGATTATATATACGGATTAGTAGTCGATATATGATTTTCCTTGTTGTCACATTAAGTTTAATAAGTTTTCCTAATCATTTTGAATAACGTATTGTTTTTTTCATAAAACCTTATCTATAATTACTAGTAATACTTGATGGTATGTTCTTTGGTAAAATGTAAATATAATTGAAAATGTGTTTTAACAAACATCATAAGATCATTTTAATTGGACAAATGATATATATAGCAAGGACTCTATTCACTTTTACGATTTGTATGCTTCAATACATATAAGAACACAATGTCATTTGCATCTATAATACTAAAATTACGAGGTCCAATTTGTCAGCCGTCATCACGTAAAAACGACGAATCAAAGAATTCAGCTTTATATATAACTAATATAGTACAAAGGTGTAGATTAAAATTTACACCACTCAAGGCCCTTTTGTTTTCCACGTAATTAATATTGCCAATAATTAAGAAGTTCCGGGTCGAGTCCGATACCGATGCCAATAGTATATTTACCTGTTACCTATCCTTATCTGTACGTTCTGCATCTAACAGGTGCACCACCAAACGCTGTATTTAGGATTATGCTATATACACGGATCATAATCACAGGGTTGACACTACTAAATTCAATCATTGTCAAATTGTTACCTATTGTAGTATTTTAATCAGTAAGACTTTCTAAGATAACAATACGAATACTAAAAATCTGTACTAAAAATAAGGTGTATTTAGAAACCGTTTTCAATTTGTTAGCGGGCATGACATAAAACAGTGAATCAAAGAATTCAACTTTATTTATAACTAACATAGGACAAGGCTGTTGATTAAAAAATACCCCAGTCTAGGACCTTTTTTTATCCAAATAATTAATATTACCAATAATTGATAAGTTCCAGTTCGACGGGATCAAACAGAAAGATTTGAAAGAAGAGAAAACTGTGTATCTTATAATCGGCATGACTTTATCAGATAAAAAATAATACTAAAATAAGGCTTGCGCATAGTTATATACTTTAATTCAGTCACGGACCCGCGATATCACGGGTGTGTTCTAGTATAGTGTAAAAAACAGAAAACAGCAATGAAAAGTGAATAGTGGAAAGTGAGACTTGCCATGTTTTGTGTATTGAATTAAATTTTAAATCGATCCGTAATTTTATATATTTAGTCCTTTGACAATTATTGTTTGTATGTTCTGTGTGTGTCTTTTGTATGTGATTTTGTCTGTCTGTTATTCTTCTGATTTTGGTTGTGTTCTTTATTTTTCGTTTACTGTGTGTCTTGCCTACCCTTAAGCTACTATTGTGGTGGCACCCAGGGGCCTAGTATACACAATAAGTTGAGATAACAAATACCATTTGACTCAAAAGTACGATTACGGATTCTGTATAATTCCATGAAAACGAATGATTAAGCCAACAAACCTCCCTCGAAACCATGAATAATCTTATTTTTTATCTTCCCGATAAACAATGTTTCATAGAAATATAGTTGCTGTAAGTTTTTTTTTTATTAAAACAAACTACCGTTGCAGCTATAATTGGTTATATTAAAAAATTATATGTACATATAATAAGACCAAATCACCTACATTATACACGTTCAACTTTAAAACACAATACATCAGTCATAATCTTTTTAAGTCAAATAATATTTATGTATTGTCTCATACAGAATAGAAATAGCATGCTCATGCATGATAGCCAGTTGAAATAATTAATTATTTAAAAACTGGCATGGTATTTTGTGTTTTTTTTTTCTCCTTTTTTCCGTTTTTTTTCCAAATTTGTCATAAAAGGAGCTTTATAATAGACCTACTGAGGATAGGGGTTGTTCATCAATGAAACAACATCACTACATAAATAGAAAAAAAGAAAAAAAAACAGAAAAAACAATGGAACAGGGCTTTTATTTTACGTTCTTCATCTCAAAATCATAGTAAGATATTCAACACGAAGACAAAAAAAACTCTCCTCTCATTGTAAAAATATCAGTATCCCAAGCATCCATTTGAGAACCGTTTTTTTTAATAATATGGAGAGACTGTAAGTTGTTACATAATATAATCTGGCCCGGTAAAGTAGAACATACTTGAAAGTAAAACAAACTAGCTCCCATGCATCGTTGTAATTAAAAACAATGCAGAATAATATACTTTGGTGATATGTGACCCGCCATGACATTTGCAGGCTTATGGAGGTAGAACGTCATTGTTAGAAAAATTATAAACATGATAAATATCTAGATTCAATAAAATACGTATTTGTGAAGAAGAGATAAACACTTTTCTTGGCTTCTTTTTTGCGGACACCGAACTATACATCATATATAAGTTTTGAAGAAGTTTTACTTTATCGTTTGAAGTGAAATTGAATTTACATTTTAAATTGATACAAAAAAATCAAATTTCTGCTCTATAGATTTCCTTTCATAAATGAAGTCTGAAATATATCTATAATAAATGCACCGTATCAAATGCATATTTGAGAACACCTAATTATAAACTGTTACGCGTCGCATACTTTGTATAGAGACATGCATAATAAATCTAAATTAAAAAAAAGGAATTCTTAAAGCTTACTTTGGCAAATTTTACTGAAACTAACTTCATTTCAACAAGTTTAAATTACGTGTTCTAAAATAGAGCTACAAACAAACAAAATTAAAGATTTTCTTTCATAAATGAAGTCTGAAATATATCCATAATAAATGCACTGTATCAAATACATATATGAGAACACCTAATTATAAACTGTTACGCGTCACATACTATGTTTAGAGACATGCATAATAAATCTAAATTAAAAAACGGAATTCTTAAAGCTTACTTTGAAAAAAAAAGTAAAATCACAAAAATACTGAATGCACTGAAATACTGACAAATTTTAAACTAACTTCATTTCAACAAGTTTAAATTTCATGATCTAAAATAAAGCTAAGAATTGTTTTTTATTGTAGTAAATTTAACTCTTTTAAATTTTATTCAAATACGCTATTGAACATCACTAAGAGCCAATAAATACAATAATTTTGTGTTTTATAAATTAGTGCCTTCTATAAATTAAAGTCGTCATAGAACAGTCTCATTTTCATACCGGTATTCGAAATGACTCGTTTCATTGCTATTACAACAAATATGTCATAATACCATGACAGAGAGTTTTGTTTCGGAATATTCTAGGTAAATATACAAAATCAAATTTTAGACAGTGTACCCTCCTAAGCCTGGAAATGGCTTGTCACATATAGTTAACGGCGTTTTTCTCACAATGACGTTCTACCTCCATAAGCCTGGATAAGAATCAAATGGAATTACCAATTTGGTACATCACACTTCCAATAGCTAGTAAGGTCTAATGTGGAAATGTTGGTATATAGACATATTCCGAAACCCTTATAACTTCTTAACATGTAAATGTACTTCACACATGCTATATAAATTTGTATAGTTTTAATATGTATATGTGTGTTCTCTGTGTCAATTGTTTAAGTATGGATAAAGTATGCATTCATTCATTCATTCATTCATTCATTCATTCATTCATTCATTCAACGAATGCAAAATTGAAAAGTTAAACATTGACAGCGACACAGGCCAAGACTATGTGTGGTGCGTCATTTGACAAAATAGTACACAAGCTTGCCTAAATTTTATCCTGTGTATTATGTGTCATACATAAGAGAAGATATGTCAAGAATAAATATACCGTAACTTTTAAAATACAGAAGAGGGTATATGCATATGCTTTGCTTTTTGGTATTCAATTTGCTCCTTGTTTGCCGTTCTGTGACCTGTATGTGCTATTCCTCTGAGTCATTTACTCTCTTGTTAAGGGTTGTTTCGTGTTATTTTATATTACAATGGATGGCCTATTAGAGGTTGCACTTCGTAAATACAGCTGGTTCAAACACCATGCTTTTTTGAAGAGATAGTTGATAATAATTGATATTTTTGTGTGACCCTACTAGTTCCCAGATGTGGTCTCTATGCTTCATCTCATTAAGACACAACTTGTAAATTTCGCCAGTATAACTTTAAAAGGAAGATCGTTAAATTAGATTCTGAGAAAGAACCAAAGATAAGGATCGAGAAGTACATATCTTTAGTATAAAATTAAACTCTTTGATGAATATAAATGTTAAAAATATGCATGTGCCTTACAGCAATATGTTCTAAACTTTGTAGGACTATAATTGTATGTGAATTGTCTGTTCTGGAATGTATTGTGTTTTATATTACACATCTGCATAGTATAAAAGAGGGACGAAAGATACCAAAGGGACAGTCAAACTCATAAATCTAAAACAAACTGACAACGCCATGGCTAAAAATGAAAAAGACAAACAAACAATAGTACACACGACACAACATAGAAAACTAGAGAATAAACAACACGAACCCCACCAAAAAACTAGGGGTGATCTCAGGTGCTCCGGAAGGGTAAGCAGATCCTGCTCCACATGCGGCACCCGTCGTGTTGCTTATGTGATAACGTTAACAAATCCGGTAAATAGTCTAATTCGGTAGGTCACATTCATGAAAGGGAAAGGGATTGTAGTCACGACGTAAGGAACATATCCGATATCATTTGTGAAACGGTTTTTCCATAACGGTTACCAAACTCGTGATGGCGTCCGTAAAATTTACGAAGGGATGATTTCAACTTCACCATTTGGAACTCTTGGTTTAATAGCTTCCTTGTGAGCAGCAACCCTCTATCAAGAAAATCATGATAGGAAATGCAAGCACGGGAATATCGTATCAATTGGGAGATATATACCCCGTATGCAGGTGCTGCTGGAATGTTGCTACTTAGAAATGGAAAGTTCACAATTGGAAAGCTGAAATCATCTCTTTTGTCGTAAAGTTTTGTTTTCAATCGACCCTCATTGTCAATTTCTAGATGTAAGTCAAGATATGAGGCCGACTTAACTGTATCTGTAATATCCTTTATCTCTAGCTCGATTGGATAGATGCGTTCCACATAGTCACCAAATTTTGAATTATTTAGTGAAAGAACATCATCTATATAGCGAAAAGTAGAGTTAAAGGATATTGCTAATCTTTCTTCCTAAGAAGTTCCTGCATGAAATCAGCCTCATAATAATAAAGAAACAAGTCGGCAAGTAGAGGGGCACAGTTTGTTCCCATTGGAATGCCGACAGTCTGTTGAAAAACACGTCCTCCGAACGTAACAAATATGTTGTCAATCAAGAAATCAAGCATCTTGACAATGTCAGTTTCAGAGAATTTTTTGTTCGAATCAGAGTGATCCTTTACAAAGCAGGATTTATCCCTCCCTAAGACAAGATACTTGTATCTACGTTGGCCATTTTTTTTACGAAGCAAAGCAATACCAACTCTTTCAATTTGTCTTTTAGTTTGGAATGTGGAATACTAGTGTACAAAGTAGAAAAATCAAATGTTTTAATACTGTTACAAAATGAAAGAGAGTTAGATTGTATGTACTCTAAAAGATCTTTGGAATTTTTAAGTATCCACATCTGATTCACGCCCCCTCTAGAATAGGCAGTTTCACAATAACTTTGAAGCCCCGTCTTTGATTGCTGATAAAATTTTTGTTAATAATTTAGAAAGAGGTTTCGTGGAGCACTTGGAAGACCCAGCAATATACCGTTGTTTGTAAGGACACTTATGTAGTTTTGGTATCCAGTACAGTGATGGCAGATCCAGTTCTTCATCTTTGGTTGAAATTCCAAAGGAACACAGAACAGACCAATGATTATCCAGGATTTCCTCTTTGGTAAGTGTCGTGAGGGTATATGTTGAGTTTCCAAGTGAATTGTCAATACCTAATTCGTTTATCAAGCAGTTAATGTAATGAGTTTTACATACAAAAACGATGTTGTTTGGGGCCTTATCTGCGGGGACAACAACATATTTGTCATGGAGGTAGGATAGGTGTTTTGCAACATTTGGGTCTTTAAAGATTGACGTATCAAGGGCATTGATAGACCCATTCAGTTTCTTAATTCTGATTTGTATCAACGACCTCACTGCCTTAATCCATTCGGAAAGAGTGTCTACGTCTTCCTTCTCGCGCTTAGCCCATTGCCTGGCATAATCCTCAATTGAATCCATCCAAATTTTAAATTTGTATTTCCAATTGATGGATTTAGGCTCACGATATAAGTGGCACAGTTGATATCATATGATAAAATGAGGTCAAATTGGATAGTACATAGTCTATATTTACTTGAGTGCAACCTGAATATGTTTATTTTTACCCAATTTTGAATAATGCATATAAATCTTTCATGTCTTTGGACTTTCATCTTATTTAATTTCCAAGTCTTTATTTTTCAATTTGGACGAATGTACTCAATGCTCTAAGTGTAAAATCTGGTATGATTATACCTCAAACGATTTAAGGGCAACACCATAACATGCTTAACAAGTTTGAATAATATTCTAAGATCGAATAGGAAACTTTCTTTGGATCTTTTATATTTGCAGCTTGTTTTGACGGACAGATATATATCGATAACAATTGAATAAGTCAAATTTGTGATTATAACAATGAGACAAATAATATATTTTTTCAAGTTTTGTGTATTTTTTTGTAACCATATGTAATTTGTGCTGATTTTTCTAAAGTACTTTTCAAACTTAAAAGTTAAAATTCCAAATGTTAGAGTATTTAGCAACAGTGAATTACAAACTTATCGAAATGAAATAATTGCACTCAGAAATTTTCGACTTTCAGATTATTCAGTTTATAGTCACAGAAAAGATTAATAAGAACAATGTAGCAATCATAATGTTATTTCATACAACACAATATTACTGCTACGGGCCTACGACTTGTATTGTTTTTTGTTATTTTGATAGAAACCCAGTTATAAGGTATTAATACGTTTTCGTATTTAACTGTTAAGAAATGTTATCTACCTTCCAGTTGTATATACTTTCAAAGACTAACACCTGGACGATTGTAAATGGTCATTAACGTTAAAATTAACAATTAAGATATGATTGCCCAAGTGAAACATTAATCATTTTGAAGTTCGAACGATTAAACTACGATTGATATATATATAGCCGTTGGCTTCCCTTTTTAGTTTTTCCATTTTTTTTTTTCGACCTTTTTTTAGCTGACCATACAGTATTGGTAGTGAAGGCTTATTGAGGACGTATGATTGCTAACTTCTCCGGAATTAGAATTCTGTTAGAGATTTTTTATTCACAACCAAACCTCATATTCTTGTCCATATATACATTTGAAAATGGTGTTAATAATTGCTATTGGCATCAAAATTGATTACACACAAAACCTTGTCAAAGCATCAACCCAAACCAGATGTGACATACGGGTTACCAGGTTTTGTGTGATTATTTGAGCATGCGATCTTATATATATGGATTAAAAGCATTTACATGGAGGCTTAAAACAGCAAAAGCAAAAAATATAATGAAACGTCTCTAGTTTAACATACGGCTTGCATCTTCCAGTATCTTCTTTGATGTAGTTTGTTGAAATGAATAATATTATACAACACTCTCTTTAGAATTAAAGTTCGATCATTGTTGCCATCAAATAAATGATTACAAATCTATCACTATAAATAAAATGTATGGATTCCTTTGATTAATCTTGAAATTGTAGGGTTGGCTTAAGCATATGACATTATATTGTTTAAAATGAAATACATTAACAATTTTTAGATATTTTATTTGAAAAACTTTCAAGTCATTCCTTTGACATGGAACTTCTTCTTCTCTGAATCCATACTTAAATAAATAAATGAAGAGTAAATTAACAATCGTAACACAACAACATTATATACACTATTTATGTTTTTAAGTCTTTATGTGTTTTTACAGTGGAGGTTTACAGGTTTTATTTTAACTTTCACATGGGAAGTTTACAGTTTTTAAGACTTTTTACATGCAAAGTTAAAATTGGGGAAAAAAGGAAACAAATACGCGTTTACAAATACAAATTTTAGTCCTGGTATCTATGATGAGTTTATTTAATACCGATATCATTCTTCTATTTCTACTTCATTCGTTTTAAGAGGTTACTAGATGTCAAATTCATGCTCAGCGATTTAACTCAAATATTCATAATTGGCACATAGCATACTAAAATCCAAATCAGAGTCTACAATAAATAATTTGAGATACTTAAACTCGAAATTACTTCGGTACTGGCATAAAAATACGGATTTTTTGTGTTATTAAAATTTGCTGTTACAAAATGATATAAACTCTGAGTATAAACTATTATAAATTAAGAAATGTATAGCTCTGATTCCTTTCGCGGATTTGGCTATACCTTTTGGACCTTTTAGGTTAAAGCTCTTCATGTTTTATATAAGCTTTGGATTTCAAATATTTTGGCCACGGGCATCACTGAAGAGACATGTATTGTCCAAATGCGCATCTGGTGCAGGAAAATTTGTACCGTTAATGTTATTCCAGTAAACACGTTACTGTAATGCCGACAGATTAAAAACTAATTATGTGTATACTAGTCTACAATAATGCCAAGTTGAGTTGACATTAAGTTCCTGTTGACCTTAATTCTTTTATGATAAGACTTCAGTCTGAGACTAATCTTCTAGTACCGACATTTCATCTGATCAACCGCATAATATAACGAGTTTAATTATATATAGCTTTGTATAAGGCAACTTCAGAAAAGTTTATATAATCTCTTATTAGTTATTTTTTGTCATTCGTCAAACGTATGAAATAGAGAATCAAATCTGTTTGAATCCTCCTTTCATGAGTATAATACTTTGACGATGCTATAATGGGATCGAAGTTGCATATCAATTTCAATTTATAGAGGGTTAAATATTCCGTTACTTTGATAACTGCCTTATAATAAAGTCATAAAAAGAAAACGAGATTATAAATTAGTTATTACGAGCCTTTTATCGTTTTGATCTTTAACTAAGTTTTCAGGAAATATCGTTTTAATTTTAGACAGCTTAAGTTTGACATTATTTTACCGCATATTTAAAGAAAAACATACCTTCCAGACACACTTTTATTTCATGTTTAGCTGTTATTGTTTTTTTTTCAAACTCATACTTGACTATGTAGAAAACTTATTAAAAATGGTATTTCACATCCTAAATTGTATGGTAATATTGTACTTAAAGCGGGGAAATTATTATGTGATCCGTGTAAACTTATCGAACTTTTAAACAAACTTATAAGTGAGGGTTATCGTACCAATATTGTAATTGGATCTCTGAATATAGTTTTCATTGGCACTAATATCGATTTTGTCATTAGCAAATTAAAATATAACTAAATTGTATCTTCTTTTGAGGCGGGATATATAGAGACACAGATACGTTAATTTTTATCTCTATAAAAGTCGCTCCTCACTATCCTACTACCTGTCGATACATTTATTTGTGCATTTGCACAAGTCATTTCTTCTCTGACTGTTCATGACGTTAAAATACTAAATCCCTAGGATGTGTTTTAGTTGATTTTAGTCTCTGATGCATGATTTGTTATTATTAATTGTTTTTTGCTTTTAACTAGCTTTCCGTTACTGCGAGTACTCTCAAATCGTTTCTTGTTAATTCAACCTGATGATACTGTTTATAATGTTTTTTTGTTATTTTATATTAATACGGAACTTGTCTATATACCAGCTTTGATCATTTGGAATACATTCTAATTTTTACTTACTACATTTGTATAAACTTCAAGATTTACCTGTATTATAAAAACCGTTTTTTTTTCAAAAGTTATAGTTTTCGAAGGGTTAAATATTTCGCAGTGGTGTCTTGCCATGGCTTTGTATTGACTTGTTTGTTTGCTTTTTGGCCTTGAATGTTTGTCCCTAATATTTTATAATATGTTATTAACTGTGCATTTGCATTCAGATATTCAAATTTATTCGTTCATATTGTATTGATTTACGTTTTTTTGTTTGAGTTAAGCCTGCAAATTGATATTTTATCGTGTGTTTTTCTGTGTTGTGATGTTATGCTATTGTTTCAGAAAAAGGGAGAAGGTTTGGTACCATTAAAACGTTTAATCCCGCTGCAAATGTTTGCACCTGTCGTAAGTCAGGAATCTGATGTACAGTAGTTGTCGTCTGTTTATGTAATTTATACGTGTTTCTCGTTTCTCGTTTTTTTATATAGATAAGCCCGTTGGTTTACCCGTTTGAATGGTTTTACACTAGTTATTTTGGGGCCCTTTATATCTTGTTGTTCGGTGTGAACCAAAGCTCCATGTTGAAGGCCGAACATTGACCTATAATGGTTTACTTTTTTAAATTGTTATTAGGATGGAGAGTTGTCTCCTTGTCACTCACACCACATCTTCCTATATCTATTGGAATATTTCGTCATCACTGTTGATGAACAACATTTGCATTTTATTGATACATGTTCTATGCTTGATATTTTTTTTTCCATTTAGGAGATAATTTTTTTGCATTTTAAAAAGCTCCGACGGCATCAATTTGTGATTTAATGGTCGCAAATTAAGTTTAGATAAGTGGCTACGCGTTAGTCGAGACAGTAAACGGATATTGTAACCATCAAATCACTAACTGATGCCGTCGGAGTTGAAATACAATATTGTTATCTCCATTCTTATGATACTGATATAAAACGACGTTAAATCATACATTTAAAATCTGCCATACATCGTCTGGGCTTGTGTATACGTTTTCATATCATCAATTGCGAATTGATGCCATGAAAATTGGTGACGTTATCCAATCAACATCATCAAAATAAACGTTACAAACAATGTTGTATTCGTTCTGTGGTAATGTATGCTGTCCATGTGCATCACAAATTTCATTGTTTGATTTGTTGTTTTTTTCAAATGTTTAGTAATAAAAGTAAGTTCCGCAATGTAAATGTAAATGCATAAGCATCTTTCTATTTAGGTTAACATTTTATTATACAGGTTACTAGTAACGTTCTGCATTTGTTTACATCAGCTTCTGTATTTGTATTTCATGTTTCTTTGTTAACTTCTATTTAATCTTTAGAAAATAAAGTATCTATCTTTCTATCTTTCTATCTAGGTAAACATAATTAGCGTAGATCAGAGGTACATACAATCAGGTAACACATATCTACGGAGGGAGCTTAGTAGTATTTTTCGATAGACAGCAAGCAATTTTTCATATTTTTGCATTATCCGCCAAGTGAATCCGTTCATTTTTTAATATAAATTAGGCCGTTAGTTTTATCGTTTGAATTGATTTACATTTTTATTTCGAGGCTTTTTATAGCTGACTATGCGGTATTGGATTTGCTCGATGTTGATGGCCGAACCTATAGTTGTTAATAACTGTGTCATTTTGGTCTCTTGTGGAGAGTTGTATTATTGGCAATCATACCATGTCTTCTTTTTTATATAAAGATTTCACGATCATGGAATATCACACCTCGTAAGTTCGCCGTTTAGACAACTACTTTGTAATCTTAAATTCAGGCCGGGAACCATGTTAACAGTAGGTAAAACACATTCGTGGTGTATCGCTAAGTTTTTAGTTTTCTATTTTGTGATTTTTGTTATATTGTTTGTCTTTTTGTATTATTGAGTTTGACTGTCCCACTACTATCTTTCGTCTTTCTTTTAAGGTAGGTTAGAAAAAATACTTACACACATAGATTTTAAACATATTCCTGCTAACTCGGTGGTACAATATCATTCAATCGTCAAATGCATCAAATACTCTTAACATGTTCCTCTATCATTAGTACAATGCAGATGCATGATTATTCATAGTGTTTTTTATTATGTAATAAAGTAACTACCAAAACTACAAAGTTAAAACCATTTCTTACGTCTTATTCAGAACTGTGACTAGCTCACTTGACCAATGATAACCATTAAAACGTTGACCATTTGTTAAAACACGTGTCATTAAAGCGCAACGTAATACAGTGTGAATCAATTCTTACTGTTGTTGTTCTTCTTTCTAATTGTATTTCGTAATTTGAAATGGCAGTTGATTTTCTTTATTGAACTATTTCGAATATCTCTTTGGTTTCTATCGCATCTTATTTGGAATGGAGAACATGCAGAGTACATCAAACATCATTTCATCGTTTTGTTTAATTAATTGTTATTTAATATTCAACTGTGAATAAATTTATGCATAATGTATTAAATTCGTTGTCGAAAACAAGTGCCTATTTGGTATATTAAGATGACACGGGTTACATGTATGGTCTTGGCATATATGTTATGATAGTATTATACAAAACCCCTTACAAGAGGGATTTTGCTTGATTTTCATATGATAAATCAAAATCTTGCAATCAGTTAAATTGGGTTGAGGTCTGAAGCTAGCATGTTACTAATTGCTAGTAGACTTTTGTTAATTTATGCATCATAGTTATTTTACTTCGTTTCTTTTGTTGCCTTTTATGACATCGAATTAGGACTTCTTTCTAAAGTACGCCGCTAGATTAAAACTGACGAGGAAAGGTAACACACGGCCACCGAAAGCTTTATTATTGTGAAGCCCAGGTGGTCGTGTGGTCTAGCGGGACGGCTACAGTGCAGGAGATTTGGTGTCACGATATCTCAGTAGCATGGGTTCGAATCCCGGCGAGGGAAGAACAAAAAAATTACGAAAGCAAATTTACAGATTTACAGATCTAACATTCTTGGGTTGATGTTTAGACGAGTTGTATATACATAATGTACACAGCCATGTATCACCATCATTGCTGGTGATCCGATGAATAAATTTGCTGTCGAGTTGTCACTGAATCAGACGTACTTATTAATATAATTATTTTCTGTGACTGTATCTTGCATTAATTTGTAGGATCCTTTACTATAGATAATTGAACTGATCTGTAACAATAACATCTCCATGCCTTATATATTATGTACTGTAGTACGCCGCCAGATTAAAACTGACGAGGAAAGGCAACACACGGCTACCAAAAGCTTTATTA
The DNA here is from genome assembly GCF_965363235.1 of Mytilus galloprovincialis. Lineage (NCBI taxonomy): Eukaryota > Metazoa > Mollusca > Bivalvia > Mytilida > Mytilidae > Mytilus > Mytilus galloprovincialis. The sequence continues at coordinate 65,586,727 of NC_134848.1, forward strand.
TTGTGAATCCCAGGTGGTCGTGTGGTCTAACGGGACGGCTACAGTGCAGGCGATTTGATGTTTCAGTAGCATGGGTTTGAATCCCGGCGAGGGAAGAACAGAAAATTTGCGATTTGCAAACACTAAACTTTATAAATAGTACATGCTATTGCAGAACCAGTATCAGAACTAGTTATATTTGTTCCAATCTATGTGTAATTACTACAAGTACAATCCTTGATAAAACCCAATTTAAAACTGAATGAAATATATAGTACTTATTCGGTTTATAGTAAGATATTCAAAAGGCAAAGATTTAATCATCTACATTTTGCTCCTATGACCAACATATGTGTTATAATTTATTTGTTTTTTGTATTACTTTCGAGTACGTTAGTGTTTGAAGTGCTGTACTGTCACTTTTTTGTGTGAAACCTGTTATCTGTTTAATTTCATATCCACCCGTTTACATGTTGATATCAAATAACCGGAAGAACACACATTTCGACGAGTTCTAAACTGATTTAGATATAAAAAAAGAAGATGTGGTTTGATTGTCAATTATACAACTCTCAACAAGAGACCAAAATAACATAGAAATGAACAACTATGGGTCACCGTACGGCCTTCAACAATGAGCAAAGCCGATACCGCAGAGTCAGCTATAAAAGTCCCCGCAATGACAATGTAAAACAATTCAAACGAGAAAACTAACGGTCTAATTCATGTGCAAAAATTGAACGAAAATCAAATATGTAACACATAAACAAACGACAACCACTGAATTACAGGCTTCTGACTTTGGACAGTCACATACATACAGAATGTGGCGGGATCATCCCAACCCTTCCCCTAACCTGGGACAGTGGTATAACAGTATATCATAATAATTTCAACCATAAAAGACTGCATGAAAAAAAACACGTAATCTGCATGGTTTCAAACGGAAATTTGTCTCATAAACATTCATGTCATATCTTCTAAAGTTTATTTTTATTTTCGATTGAAATGCAGACATACTCATTGCAGACAAATGCTAGCTGAAGTCTTAAACTTGTAGCGATGTTAAACATGTTGGCTCCCTCGTTGTGACATGAAGATGAAGAACAGATTTAATAGCACCGACCCTATGCTATTTGTGCTGGGTTTTTTTTCTGAAATAGTTTTGTGTTGTGGATCGATAATATATATCCTTTTATAAACCCCTGTTATGCTATTATACAACAATAGTGTGGTGTAATTGTTAACTAGAGGCTCTCAAGAGACTGTGTCGCTCACCTTGGCTATGTGCATATTAAACAATGGACACAGATAAATTCATGACAAAATTGTGTTTTGGTGATCATGATGTGTTTGTAAATCTTACTTTACTGGACATTCTTCTTGCTACAATTATCTCTATCTATAATGAACTTGGCCCAGTAATTACAGTGGAAAATATATTCTAAAAATTTGCAAAAATTTATGAAAATTGTTAATCAAAGTGCTGGACAGCACCTCTGGAAAGTTTGCAACTATATATGTGTATTATTTCAAATAGGTTACAGACGTGTATTATTTCAAATATGTATTTAATCACAGTTTGGATTATTTCAAACTGAACAATTGTCTCGCCAGCACTTTTCAAAAATCACTTTTTATGCCCCATTTATGGGCATTATGTTTTCTGGTCTGTGTGTCCGTCCGTTCGTCTGTCTGTCCCGTTCAGGTTAAAGTTTTTGGTCGAGGTAGTTTTTGATAAAGTTGAAGTCCAATCAATTTGAAACTTAGTACATACTAGAACACACCCGTGATATCGCGGTTCCATGACTGAATTAAAGTATATAAGCCTTATTTTAGTATTGGGATTGTCATCTGATAAAGCCATGCCGATTATAATATGCACAGTTTTCTCTGCTTTCAAAATCTTTCTGTTTGAGCCGGTCGACCTGGAACTTATCAATAATTGGTCATATTAATTATTTGGAAAACAAAAGGTCCTGGAACGCATGGGGTAATCAACAGCATTGACCTATATTTATTAATTCTGTATTATGTCATGCCCGCTAACAAGTTGAAAACTGTACCTATACGCCTTATCTTAAGTCCAGATTTTTGTATTCGTATTGTCATCTTAGAAAGTCTTACTGCTTTAAATACTACAATAGGGAACACTTTGACAATATTTGAATTTAGCAGTGTCAACCCTGTGATTATGACCCGTGTATAGAGCAAAATCCGAAATACACCGTTTGGTGGTTCCTGTCAGATGAGAAACGTACAGATAAGGTAATGGTAATAGGTGAATAAACTATTGGTATCGGTATCGGATCCGACCCGGAACTTGTTAATTATTGGCAATATTAATTGTGTGGAAAACAAAAAGGTCTGGAGTGGTGAAATTTTTAATCAACACCATTGTCCTATATTGGATATATATGAAATTGAATTCTTTGATTTGTCCTTTTTATCCCATGACGGCTGACAAATTGTACTTCGGTATTTTAGTATTATAGATGTTCCCTGTGATATAATCTTTCTAATTTTAATGCCAAATTAGAGTTTTTACTCCATTTTCATAATCCACTGAACATAGCAAAGGATAGTGCAGATGGGGCATGCGTGTACTATGGACACATTCTTGTTTTATATATCTATACTTCTAAATCAAAAGACCTTTTTTATGTTCACCAGATAAATGTATAACCGAAAAAAGCTACAAATAAACTCATCATAGATACCAGGACCAAATTTAGTACATACGCCAGACGCGCGCTTTGTCCACAAAAGACTCATCAGTGACGTTCGAATCCACAAAAGTCAAAAAGGCCAAATAAAGTACGAAGTTGAAGAGCATTGAGGACCAAAACTCCTAAAAGTTTTGCCAAATACAGCTAAGGTAATTTATGCCCGAGGTAGAAAAGCCTAAGAATTTCAAAAAATTCTAAATTTTGTAAACAGTTGATATACTTTTAATCATTGCCTCTGTGTTAGGACGACACATTGTTAATTATAGGTCAATCTTAAAGAATCATACTACCCCAGGAATAAAGTGTGAGGATAAAAACTTCTGCATTGTTAAGCACTAAGAAAGTCATTTTGCTAGTACATGGACAAATGTTATTAAATCATTTTAATAATTTCTACAGCACTTGTCTTTAGCTTGATTTCGGTCTTGATACACTGAACTATGATATTCTAAGAAGTAGATGATGACTCGGTTGGTTTTAAATTATACGGATGCTATAATGATACTTATTCTCATTGAGACAATGTGTTTCTGTTATCGGTTTGATCCACTTAAGAATGCTGAACGAGTGAAGGTCCTTATATCCACATTGAAATGTGAAACAGCTTGTATTTAAATAACGGAATTACATGTTTTCAAATGATTTTTGGCATCAAAACTTTCAGATCGATGTCAGTTTAACAAACAAAATGCACTTTTCTATTAAAGCCGGTATTTACCTTTACTCGTCCTTGGTGCGAGACAGAAGCCATGTATAATTATCGATTATTTTATATTCTATCACCAGTGTATTGTTAAAATTAATCAAACCATTATCAATTGTCAATTATCCTATAACTTGCATTTGTCAAATATCAACATGTTCTCCCATACCCGACTCTTTCGATACACTCGGGCTTTTACTTATTCAATAATAAACAGTTGTAAATATCGTACATAGTAAAAAATTAGTGCGGGAAATGTTCATTCATGAAATATTCATGAATGAACCGCGGTCTCGAGTAGATTTTTTTTTTATTTTCTCTTCAGCCAATGGCCGATCCGCAGAGTAGTGTTTGTGATACTTATTTTCAAAATAAAGTTAAATTCATCTGAATTGTCGGTGAACATTCATTCCTTTTTTATTCAAGCTGTAATCTTTTCAAAAGATTAGCAACTCAAAAGAGTTAAGAATCAGAATTCGAACACTAGTACTACATTATCTTGGAGCAGAACATTGCGGTAGTCTGTCTCACCTGTAGTTGAGGCCGACGCCTAGGGGAAGTAGCTATAGCAACCTATAGCAAACTTTCCAAAAAAATACTATAAAGGGCAATAACTCCTTAAGGGGTAAACTGACAATTTTGGTCATGTTGAATTATTTGTAGATCTTTCTTTGCTGATCATTATTGCTGTTTACAGTTTATCTCTATCTATTATAATATTCAAGATAATAACCAAAAACTGCAAAATTTCCTTCAAAATACTAATTCTAGGGCAGCAACACTACAACATGTTGTCTGTTTTGTCTGCCTAATAGATTATTTTTCCCTATGTCAGATTTGCTATAAATGCTTTGGTTTTAGAGTTATAAGCCAAAGTCTACATTTTTACTCCTGTGTTCTATTTTTAGCCATGGCGGCCATCTTGGTTGGTTGGCAGGTTCACATTTTTAAAACTAGATAGTCAAATGATGATTGTGGCCGAGTTTGGTTAAATTTGGCACAATAGTTTCAGAGGAGAAGATTTTTTAAAAGAATACTAAAATTTTAGAAAAATGGTTAAAAAATGACTATAAAGGGCAATAACTCCTTAATGGGTTAACTGACATTTTGGTCATCTTGACTTATTTGTAGATCTTTCTTTGCTGAACACTAATGCTGTTTACAGTTTATCTCTATCTATAATAATATTCAAGATAATAACCAAAAACTGCAAAATTTTCTTAAAATTACTTATTCAGGACCAGCAACAGGTTGTCCGATTTGTCAGAAAATTTCAGGGCAGATAGATCTTGATCTAATAGATTATTTTAACCCATGTCAGATTTGCTCTAAATGCTTTGGTTTTAGAGTTATCAGCCAAAATCTACATTTTATCCCTATGTTCTATTTTTAGCCATGGCCGCCATCTTGGTTAGTTGGCAAGGTCACGCCACACATTTTTAAAACTAGATACCCCAATGATGATTGTGGCCAAGTTTGGATTAATTTGGCGCAGTAGTTTCAGAGGAGAAGAGTTTTGTAAAAGATTACCAAGATTTACGAAAAATGGTTAAAAATTGACTATAAAGGGCATAACTCCTAAAGGGATCAACTGACCATTTCGGTCATGTTGACTTATTTGTAAATCTTACTCTGCGGAACATTATTGCTGTTTACAGTTTATCTTTATCTATAATAATATTCAAGATAATAACCAAAAACAGTAAAATTTCCTTAAAATTACCAATTTAGGGTCAGCAACCCAACAACAGGTTGTCCGATTCATCTGAAAATTTCAGGGCAGATAGATTTGACCTGATAAACAATTTTTACATGTCAGATTTGCTCTAAATGCTTTGGTTTTTGAGTTATAAGCCAAAAACTGCAATTTACCCCTATGTTCTATTTTAGCCATGGCGGCCATCTTGGTTGGTTTGGCAGGTCACCGGACACAATTTTTAAACTAAATACCGAAATAATGATTGTGGCCAAGTTTGATTAAATTTAGCCCAGTAGTTTCAGACGAGAAGAATACTGTAAAAGAATACGAAAATTTACGAAAAATGGTTAGAAATTGAATATAAAGGGCAATAACTCCTAAAGGGATCAACTGACCATTTCGGTCATGTTGACTTTTTTGTAAATCTTACCCTGCTGAACATTATTGCTGTTTACAGATTATCTCTATCTATAATAATATTCAAGATAATAACCAAAAACAGTAAAATTTCCTTAAAATTACCAATTTAGGGGCAGCAACCCAACAACAGGTTGTCTAATTCATCTGAAAATTTCAGGGCAGATAGATCTTGACCTGATAAACAATTTTACCTATTCAGAGTTGCTCTAAAGGCTTTCGTTTTTGAGTTATAAGCCAAAAAAATGGCCAAGTTTAATTAAATTTGGCCCAGTAGTTTCAGAGGAGAAGATTTTTGTAAAAGTTAACGACGACGGACAACGACGGACGCCGGACACTTAGTGATGAGAAAAGCTCACTTGGCCCTTTGGGCCAGGTGATCTAAAAAGAGGGGCGAAAGATACTAGAGGAACAGTCACTCATAGATCAACGCCATGGCTAAAAATGAAAAGAACTACAGACAAATATAAGTTCACAAGAAACAACATTGAAAAACTAAAGAATGATCAACACAAACGCCACCTAAAACTGAGGGTGATCTCAGGTGCTCCGATAGGATAAGCAGATTTAAAAAATGGTTTCAAAAATATAACAAAACAATGAATACAAAATCTTTATTCATAATTTGTTTGTCTTTCCTCGATTAGTTGGATCGATCTATTTAATCCATCTGTATTTTATGGAGATTACGAACAGCATAAACCATCGTCATTGCCTTCGGAACTCTCGCAGGCATCACACTGGGTCTGTGTAGCGTTGTTAGTTACTGGGCATATAGTAGGTAGAGCACATCCACAGACTGAAAAAAACAACGAATAATTATGTAATGTACCTGAGCAAAACGAGACATAGAGTAGGTAGAGCACATCCACAGACTGAAAAAAACGAATAACTATGTGCTCTTTATATGTGAAATCATCAAGCATGGTCGCCTTTTTTTATGCCGTCACAAAAGAAAGTTAAGAGGAAAGCAAGAAAATATTGACGTCATAATCGATTTTTGACCAATGAATAGTTATCAAAGGTACCAGGATTATAATTTATTACGCCAGACGCGCTTTTCGTCTATATAAGACTAATCAGTGACGCTCATATCAAAATATGAAGAACTGAGAACAAACGAACCACACATTGTTTAATTTTTTTATACAATGGATGCAGAAAGGAATGAATTTACGAAGAATAAGAGAAATGCAGATATACTAATTGACAAAGGCAAATCACATTTCAAATGATCCTCAAAGACTTAACTATTTAAACGGTAAAGATCAGTCAATTGTATACTTTTATATAGGGAAACAAACAAAAATGCAAATATTATCCGATCGAATGTCTAAGGACATGTATTTGGTTTGTCCCAGGAAGTATGAAATACAGAACAAGTGTATTGAGAACAAAATCGTTATAACTGTGAGACAAATGAATACTAATAACATAGTAATCACAAACAAAAAAAGGACAATGGTAAAAATTGTACAAGAGAGGTATACTTACATCCGGATGGTAGGATAACTGAAACATAACAGATTGATTTTATAAAATATGTTTGTGTCAGTGTCATGTTATTGGTATAAAAAATTAAAAAGATACAATACTAGTAATATAAAGTTGAATTGTTTACCATTTTGCTATGTCAGGGTCATGTTAATGGTATTTAAATGCAACATAAAAAATAGCATATTTTACTATTTACCTCATTGAAATATTAGTGTCATGTAACTGACATAAGATGTTTTTAAAGAGACTTTATTCATTAATATTTTATTAAACAAAAAATGATGTTAAATAAATAGGTTCTGTGAAGAATATAGTATAAAATATAAAAAAAATTACCGAACTCAAATTTAAAAAGGAGATTTTTTTTAAATAACTGACAAATTCAAATGATATCAACGAACAGAACAGGTGAAAAATTAATACCCTAATCGCCTGTGTGAGTACAATTAGAAGTGTAGCGTCTGTAAATTATTCACTGGGTCGATACCTCTGCTGATAAACTACCAGTCCCAGGGGGTACAATCAGCTAAGTAGTTAGTATTTCGGTACTGACATGAATTAACAAACAAAAAATTGTCCGTTTATAAATTTATAAATTATTAAGAAACTAAGGTTTCAACTCCCTCAGGCAAATTTGGCTTTAGATGAATTTAGCTATTTATTTTAGGTATTTTTTACATATAGCTCTTCAAAGGTTTCGGTACCTATACATCTTAGGATTTCAAATAATTGGCTTTGAGCGTTCATGATTAAGGTAAATCAAGAAAATCGCTTCGGACGCAAGACATTAATAACGTGTTGTTTGTAATATTATTATTAAAACTCAGTTCAAAAGAGAAAACAAACATTTGACAAAATTATACTCACTAGTTCCACATTCTACAAAATGAAAATGTAATTAATCGTCTAAAATATAACAATGCAATACATGAGGGTATAATGAAAGGCAACAGTTGTATACCGCTGTTCATAATTCATAAATCGATTGAGAAAAAAACAAATCCGGGTTACAAAATAAAACTTAAGAAAACGCATCTTATATATAGGAGGAGAACTACGATACAACAGAAACACAACATTAAAATGTAACACACACAGAAAACGAACTATAATATAACAATGGCCATTTTCCTGTATATATGTTACGGGGAGGGGGGATTATATTATTAACTAGCATGGCACTTTTATTAAGTCTCCCAAACAAAGTTTGGAGACTTATTGTTTTTGCTCAGTTCTTTTTATTTTTATTATTTTTCCATTTCTTTTTCTTTTTATGTCACCCTGACGGAGGTCGGGTGACATATTGTTATTGTTCGATTCTTTTTCTTTTCCTTATTAATATTATTATTCCACACTTTTTTGTCCAGACTATTTCTCGGAATTTAATGGACTAATGATGATGGAACTTTACCATAATGTTAACCCCCATGTGCAGATGTGCAATCGGGGGTTGGCATTTCCAAGATGGCTGCCGTTATCATGGAAACAGAAAGGGACGATTAAACAAACCAATTGAAATTAAAGGGAAGTCCCTGGGGGTCATTCCCACCCTGTTCAATTTGAGAATGTGCTATTATCTTGTAAACGTTCTAGATCCCCACCCCTAAACCATATATATTCTTGTATGGGACACTAAGGCTAATCAAATGAAATTAAAGGGAAGTTTCTGGGGGTCGCCCCCACCCTGTACAATTTGAGAATGTGCTATTATCTTGTAAACGGTCCAGATCCCCACCCCTAAACCATATATATTCTTGTAGGGGACAATAAAACAAATGAAATGATATAGAAGCAAAGTCCCGAGGTCGTCACCACCACCTCCTCCTATTAGAATACTTGTAAATGTTGGAGATCCACACCCGTAAGCCATATATATTCTTGTATGGAACCAAAAATCAAATCAAATCAAAATGGGACCATATGAATGGCGAGTTATGGGAGCTTTGTTTGGGAAACTTCGTAACAGCATCCTGTTACAATTACTTCTTGTCTTTACTTCGGTTTATTTACTCATTAGATTCATACACAAGGTTATTGTCAAATCATTCCTTTTATGTATTTTTCTCTTTTCATTACTTGGCCCATACGTATCCATTTATGTTATTTTCTTCTCTAGGTAGGATTGATGTCTCGTTGACTTATTCCTCATTTCACCTTCCCCCAATCATGTATCAAAAGTTACACGTAATTATTAAATTGGTTGCAATGCATTACATTGAATCCACAGTGAAATAAAAACCGATAATTTCACAAGTGAAATATATGTGATTATTTCATTCATATGGTGTCATACAACAATAGGCCTTGTCAAAAAGTCGATAACAGATCAAAATCAAATGTTCGATGCGTCTAAAAAAGATATAGTTATTTACATTTTCTACTTATAGTTAAAAAAAAAAAGTAATTTGCCAATTTAATAAAAAGGAGAACTAATCAAAGAAGGCAAATATAAAAAATCATTCAGCTCGCGCATTTGTAAAAAAAGTGTGTTGTTCGGGTCACTCGTTAAATATTTTTCTTTATTTGAATTCTTCGATTGGTATCAAAGACAAGAAAATCTAAAAGTAAAACTTTTCTAAATACACATTATCTTGGATAGCTATTACAAAAAGGTCACATGGTTACCTGTAGTTGTTAATTTCTGTGTCATTTCAGTCTCTTGTGGAGAGTTGTATCATGGGCAATCATACCACATCTTCTTTTTTATATTTGCCTCAAACATCAATAAAGAAATTTGTGTTTCGTCTACATACGACTCATCAGTTTTACCCAAATTAAAGCAGAGGGAATGCCAAAACAAATAAATAAAGACAACAGAGAACAAAAATCCTGGTTTCAAACTAAAACCAAGGAAACAATCAAATCATAAAGAATTTCAAAAGAGAACAAAACATTTTCTTTGATACAGTATCCAATTGAGGATCATATATGAATTTATCCCCTCTCTAGTAAGAAAGTTTTACAATAAATCTAACTTACTTTCACTTTGCTCTGAAAGAGAAAACCAGCAGTTTACACATTTACTCAATTATTAGTAATAGTATAAACTAACATTTTATAATATCGTAATGTTTGTTCTTTTAGCGATTCGCAAATTGCTGAAAGTGTTGGTTATCCTTGTGTCGACGTTTAATTTTTTTGCACTTTTGACACGATAGAGGATATGTGTCATTTCCAATCCTACTCAAGTGTTTAAATTTTGTATCTTTTTTTTATATTTTGTAATGCATTTGACTATTTTCTCTACTTTTTCTTTAAATTTAGCCCTCGATTTTTTTTTTCTATTTTTGCCTTCTTTTCGTTTTTGTTTCTTATTTGTCCCTATCACCTATTCTGCGTTTCTTTATCCTTACCTTTTTTTCTATTAACCCCATCATAACCCTCGTACAATATTTTTTTTATATTTACCTTTGATAATTAAGGCTGTGTCCTTGTCAAATGCCGATCCGTTACACACATCACACAGAGAAGGATTGCCTGGAAATTGTGCTACAAAATGAAATGCATAACATTGTAAATAGTGTATAATATACTCACACATATCATATGTGGATTCTTATTCTTTTCATAACGCACAATACGTCATTGTTAAATACAGATTATAATTTGTTAAGTTTCCTTAGCTGTCGTATTTAAGAAGGTATTAAGGGACCGATTTGTCGGCTCTCCTTTGATTCCATTTGAGAGCATGGTGTCGTATTTAGGCATTAAGGGACTGATTCGTCGGCTCTCCCTTGACTCCATTAGAGAGTATGGTCTCGTATTTAGGCATTAAGGGACTGATTTGTCGGCTCTCCCTTGACTCCATTTGAGAGTATGGTCTCGTATTTAGGCATTAAGGGACTGATTCGTCGGCTCTCCCTTGACAACATTTGCGAGTATGGTCTCGTATTTAGGAATTAAGGGACTGATTCGTCGGCTCTCCCTTGACAACATTTGCGAGTATGGTCTCGTATTTAGGAATTAAGGGACTGATTCGTCGGCTCTCCCTTGACAACATTTGCGAGTATGGTCTCGTATTTAGGAATTAAGGGACTGATTCGTAGGCTCTCCCTTGACAACATTTGCGAGTATGGTCTTAAGGAAACGTTGATAGTCATTCGGAAGGGGAGGATAACTGATCCGTATCAAGAGATAGAAATATCTCTTACACGTAAATGACACCCTTGTAGATTTCAAAAATATGCAGGCTACTCTAGGTACATGGCAACGCACACAACCGCAAAGTGGAAAAGGGATTAATATAAATTCCAATAACTTTCCCAATCCACTTTAAATAAATATGTTTTAAAAAAGATAAAGGGAAAGAACCCCTTCATTCATCAGTACGTTTGTGTCAACCAATTTCTTAAGCTTCTTTGTTTCAGGTAAATGTTAAATTCCATTGATCAATCTTGCCTTTTACAAACGATTAATTGATTTAAAGATTTTCTCCCTGAACCAGTGTGTACCACCAAGGTAGTACCCAACACCGTCACTGAAATTAATTTTGTTCGTTTAACTTTTATAAAATTTTGACAAAGTATTTACTTTGACCCTTTGACAAAATTATAAAAAATATCAAAACATTTGAAACAACCAATTTATCAGAAAATAACACTGGTTATATAACAGTTTGACGAACACTAGTTTTGATCATTGCAAAGGTTAATATTCCCTTAAACAACACAACGTAATTAAAACGTTTAGCTGATTTTACAGAGTTATCTCCCTGTAGTGCTAAGTTCGTATCACAAGCCCAGCAGTCAGCACTTTTTGTGCTGACATGAATTGTCATTGATATGGTTATATTTATAAATTTACTGTTTACAAATTTTGGATTTTTTTTGAAGAACTAAGGCTTTTCTACCTCCGGCATATATTACCTTAGCTATATTTGGCAAAACTTTTAGGAATTTTGATCCTGTAGCTCTTTTACTTCGTACTTTATTTGGCCTTATAAACTTTTTTGGATTTAAGCGTCACTGATGAGTCTTTTGCAGACGAAACGCGCGTCTGGCGTATATATTAAATTTAGTCCTGGTATCTATGATGAGTTTATTTACAACCACTGGGTCGATGCCACTGCTGGTGGAGATTTATTTCCGCGAGGGTATCACAAGCCCAGCAGTCAGCACTTTTTGTGCTTTTTTGTGCTGACATGAATTGTCATTGATATGGTTATATTTATAAATTTACTGTTTACAAATTTTGGATTTTTTTGAAGTACTTAGGATTTTCTATCTCAGGTATAGATTACCTTAGCTGTATTTGGCAAAACTTTTAGGAATTTTGATCCTCTAGCTCTTCAACTTCGTAGTTTATTAGGCCTTTTAAACCTTTTTGGATTCGAGCGTCGCTGATGAGTCTTTTGTAGATGAAACGCGCGTCTGGCGTATATATTAAATTTAGTCCTGGTATCTATGATGAGTTTATTTATAACCACTGGGTCGATGCCACTGCTGGTGGAGATTTATTTCCCCGAGGGTATCACAAGCCCAGTAGTCAGCACTTTTTGTGCTGACATGAATTTTCATTGATATGGTTATATTTATAAATTTACTGTTTATAAATTTTGGATTGTTTTGAAATACTAAGGCTTTTCTACCTCAGGCATAGATAACCTTAGCTGTATTTGGTACTTTTAGGAATTTTGATCCTCTAGCTCTTCAACTTCGTACTTTATTTGGCCTTTTAAACTTGTTTGGATTTGAGCGTCACTAATGAGTCTTTTGTAGACGAAACGCGCATCAGGGGTATATTTTAAATTTAGTCCTGGTATCTATGATAAGTTTATTTGCACCTTAAATAGTTTCCAAATGTGCTTAATTGTATAATCATAGTCTTTCATTTATTCTCAGATATTAAATTGAGAGTATAAATTCAATGTGATTCGTTCGTATCAGCAGATTTTACTGTTATAAAAAAAACTTTAACCAAGCGTATGACATTTAAATCATCGTTATAGATTCATTTTCTTATAGCGTACTGACACCATGTTGTTCTGGACAACAAATATATAAATAATGCAATACGTACCATATGTATTACACATGTAAAAAAAACATATTAAACTCCACAGCTGCAACAAGTGTGTTAAGATTCCTCCACTCGAGAAAGCTTGATTTTAAAATTTAAAGCGCGAAACTTGTCGATTTTTTTAAATGATTAAAATGTAACTGTCAAGAGAGGAGGAAAAACGTAATATACGAGTTATTGTGGTGGATTATTTTTGCCTTATGATTTTATTCCTTCTTTTTTTAAGATTTGAAGAAAGTTATGTACTTTTTATATGGCGTCTCACACCGATCAAGAAATGTGAAAAAAGAGCAAAATTTAGGGAAAACATGTTATGCCTACATAGAACTAAAGGTATACAAGGTAATAATTAATAATAGCGACTTACCCCATTCTGACATACAATAAACTCTTAAATCTTTACTGGTATTGTACATTATGTCTCTCATACAACGGTATTCGAATAAGTCATGAGCAATGCATCGTCTAAAAATAAAATTAAAACATGGTCATTAGCATTTACCTCCTGATATATCACATATTTTCAAATATTAAAGTTAAAATGGTCCTTTATATTTTTGATATTTTTGTAATTCATACTTTGGAATCCTTTGGTTGTATGAAAGTTAAAAATGAGGGAAAACATAGCTAACTTTTTGGTTGAAACTTTTAACTTCAGGTCATATTTAATAACTGTGAAAGCACACATGATGACTAACAATCTGTAAATAAAAGTACTGTTGGACATTTAAGGTAATATGCTCAGACATAATGGTCACAGCGAATGTTTTTAATGAATATACACTTCATTTTATTTGTGCATTTGAAAAGCAGGTTATATTGGACCAATACGTAAATTACTGTGAAAAAAAAGTAAAATCACAAAAATACTGAACTCAGAGGAAAATCAATTCGGAAAGTCCATAATCACATTCAAAATCAAATAACAAAACGCAACAAAAACGAATGGACAAGAACTGTCATATTGCTGACTTGGTACAGGCATTTTCAAATGTAGAAAATGGTGGATTGAACCTGGTTTTATAGCTCGCTAAACCTCTCACTTGTATGACAGTCGTATCACATTCCGTTATTTTGTCACCGATGCTTGAATGCATTACTTTTTGTTGGATACCAAGTTTCGTGGATACTGATTTGAATCACAAATTTAAAATGTTCTTTAGACTAGAATACAGCTTGTGGTTAAACTACGAAAACGAGTATCAATGAAAACAAATGGAAAATGCAAGTTTTCACCGGTGAATTGCATTCTGTGGAATATTCAATGCAAGAAATGCATTAATAACATTTAGTATTATCATCATTTCTATATATAACTATATACTAGTAATATACTGCAAACTGGTTTTAAAAGCTTGCAGTTTTTTTCTGACACAAAGATAATTATTGTGATTTAACAAATCACTAAGTTTTATAACCAGTGAGGTTAACAAAATGTGAGTCAGAAACATATTCACTTATATGATAAGTAAAGAAATATTGAACAAATAAACGATTCAATGTAAACTAAAAATGAGAAAGACCATTACAATTTTTAAATCATAGGATAGATTTTATAAAACAACAAACGAATTGAAAACAACTGTTAAATTTCTAACTTGGTTCAAGCAAATGAAACAATGTTAACTCACCGTACAACGTAAAATCGTCCACTTCTTGTATAGCATTCCCAGTCCGTTTTATTTTCACCACCAAAATTCTCAGTTAACACAGTGGTATCATTGCCTCCTACGTTATATGTTTGGTTGACATTTTTTTCGTCACAAGGGCAAAGGTCATAGGTTTTGTTATGAAGGGTACAAGGAAAGCCGCAAAATCCATGATGGCCGGTAGCTGTCAAATTCAAAAGGATTTACTGCAGGTTATTGACAAATGTTCAATGTTTTGTCAAATATGAGGAATCGAACTGTTTTTGGTTTATTCATGTTTTGATTTTTAACGTAGTTGTGACTGTTTAGTCTTCAAAATAGTCAATAAAGAAAGTACTATTTTGTACATGATGCGTTTTAGACAATGCTTTCTCTGCATATTCCTTCATCAGATACTTTGAACTCCAAAATTTAACGCCAATTATGTGTAAAATGAACTGAAAATAAGTCAAGCCCCCCCCCCCTTTTTTTTCTTATAAAAAAGAGAAGCTATATGACCAAGGGGAATCGTCAAAGAAAAGTCAAATGCTGTCACAGTCAATTATGAGGGATTGTAATGTTTCTTAATACCTTCAATAATTAAAAATGATGAATTAAAGGAGGGTGTGTAATGAATCATTAAAACAACCTCTTTTAAAACTAAGCCGTTGTTTAACTTGTGGACAGTCAATCCACCTGCAACCATAATGACGGGGTTTTCTAAAAGGCAAATATAACTGGATTTGTGTCGATCAAAACCATACACATGCACGGGTTGTTGTCTCCTTGACATATTCCCACTTTCCATTCTCAATTTTACATCAAAACTAATGTTAATGGAGTACCCGTCACTTTTACTGATGACATTTTGATTTGTGAGGTAAAAAAAAAAAACAACAACAATGCAATCCAAATGTATTCAAGAGATCAGTTATATAATTACACATGCATGAAAAGGGAATTTTCTTATTTCTTGGGCCTTTAAAATATCTTTGTACGTTTTTCAAATTTTAGACGAAAAACTACAATATTGACTTGTTTCAAATTTGTATTTCTCTACGGTATGGCTTTTTCCTCATTCTGTATGACCATAGACAACAATATTGTTACATAATTCTACAGTTTACTTAAAATAGAGTTCGAACTTCATTTCCTTATATAATGTTTCGTTTAGGTACGATTTTTCTTCTTTCTTGTTGTATATGTTTCCGTCGTTGAGACAAATAAAAAAAACAGATAGGAAACTATAAACTCTTCTATTAAACGAAAATTAGATTTTGTTTTAGAAATAATAGTATGCAATTAAGATAATGTTTAGATAAGAGAAAAGGCACATACCTGGTGTACATATTGAACTGATGAGACCCTCTAAAATTAATGAGAATCCATCAAAATTGTCTACATGGAAGACATAGCTGTTATCAGATGCCAACTCTTGTAACGCATCAAAACTAATATCGGTTCCGACATGCACAACTAACATCGTGACATTTGTATTCTTTAAGCTATTAGCCGTGCCAAACATATCGCCTCTGCTATTACCGTCTGTTATAACAACTGCAAATCTATTGTCCACTGCACACGGGCGTCCTGCACCATTGCCCGCACTCTCGTTAAATATGTTCTTCTCTAAGTACTAACCGAATAGAATATGAAAGAAGGAAATAAAAAGCAAAAAAATATTAAACATAAACATATAATATTCAAGCATATTCGTTTCTGATAATTTTTATGTAATCTAAATTCATACGCCCACTTGTATACTAATAATTGATTAAGAAAAAAAAAACGGCAGTGATGTATAAACCAATTTAACTGCAAAGTTATGTGATGATAATTAGTTCTGCTTTAAAAACCTCAATAGCCAAATAGACGTTTTTCCTATTATTATTATTAGACACCGGAGTTTACAACCACTTGGCCGATGCCACTGCTGATGGAGCTTAATTCTCCGAGGGTATCACAATCCCAGTAGTCAGTACTTCTGTGTTGACTTGACTTGTCATTGATATGATAATGATAATAAATTTACTGTTAACAAGATTTCGAATTTTTGAAATACTAAGAATTATCTACCTCAGGCATAGATTACCTTTGCTGTATTTGGCAAATTTTAAGGATTTTTTTTGTCTTCAAGGCTCTCCAATCTTGTGCTTTATTTGGCCTTCTTTTATTCAAGCGTCACTGATAAGTCTTTTGTAGATGAAATGATTGTCTAGCGTAAATATTAAATTTCAATCCTGGTATCTATGATGAGTTTTTTTACAACCACTGCGTCGATGCCACTGCTGGCGGAGATTTATTTTCCCGAGGATATCACAAGCCTAGTAGCCAGTACTTTTGTGTTGACTTGAGTTTTCATTGAAATGTTCATGATAATAAATTTACTGTTATCAAAATTTTGAAAAACTAAGGATTATCTACCTCAGAAACAGATCTACCTTAGCTGTATTTGTCAAAACTTTAGGAATTTGGTCCTCATTGCTCTTCAATTTTGTGCTTTATTTGGTCGTTATAGACAAATTCTCGTCTAGCGTATACATACAATAGATTGATACTTGTGTAGTATTAAGTTGAGTTAGATTGTTTAAATGTTATTCTTCGTTGTATCCATTGTATCTAGGATTTTGTTCATAATTGGGCTTTCATTAACAAAATATTTCGTATTTCGTATGATTGAGCGTTAGGATAATCAAGATATCATCACTTACATGGGTGTGTTAGTTATCACTTTCAGTCTTTAACCCTTATAAGTAAATTATATTTTGATTCATATACTAGTATGTTGACCCTTTCTTTTATATTATTTTACCTCAAATCCTATACCAATATTAGATGTGGTTCCATTATTTGTTATTAAATCTATTGCATTCAGAACACCAGTAGTAGTAACGTGGTCGTTTAAATCAAATTCCGCAGTTTGAATGGGTAGATCAGAAAACTTAACTACTGCAAACTGTGCACCATCCGGTCCAATATTAGGAAATCTCTGGACCACATTTTTAACAAAAGTTTTTATCTTGTTAAAATCCTCATTAGTTACGCTACCGGATTCGTCGAGTAAGAAGGCAATGTCAGAGCAATTCAAACAGTTTTCAAAACTTGAAGCACCTAGAAAAATAGATATCAAATGTCAAAATCGAAAGATAAAACACATTACAGCTAATTTCTTAATGCTTATGGAGCAAAACTTTGGTTGGTTTGCTTGCTTTTTTGTATAAACGTTTACTCAAGCTTTATAAATAAGAATAATATCTTCAATCAATATATATATATATATAGGCATAATTAAAACTGTATATATTATAATTATATTTAGTGTGCGTTATACCAATTACAACTGTACAATATACAAACAAAGCCAGCAATCTATTTTAAGACTTGCATGAATAAATTAAACAAACCGACATATTAGGTTACAATGTCACTTATATGGAAATAGCAGTGCTTTTATGCCTTTATCAATATCAATTTATATAAATAAATCATCAAAGATGGACTAAAAATTACGGGTGTAAGGTTCGTGGTTAAGAGAACTCAATAATTTTGAAGAAAATGTTATAGTCATTTGGGTAGACACAACATCACTCACAGGTAAAAACAAATATAGAATTATCATGTTCTTAATTTTCTTATGATTGTGTTGTATGAGTGCCAATGAGACAACTCTCCATCCAAATAACAATTTACCAAAGTAAACAACTATAAGTCAAGGTACGGCATTCAACGCGGAGCCTTGGCTCACTATGAGAAACAAGCTATAAAGGGCCCCAAATTACTAGTGTAAAACCATTCAAACGGGAAAAACAACCGTCTAATCTATCTATATAGAAAAAAGATAAAAATAAATTAAAAATGTATTTTCCTGAATGATCTCATTTTCAAAAACAAATCGGTAGTGTTCGAACTATGTACCTCAGTTCATTGTTATTTAACACTCAAAAGCTTACCTTTAATTTTTGTAACGCATACACATATAGTTAGCAATACGGGTCTTAAGAATGTACACCTCAGAAGAGCCAAACATTTCTAAAATTATACCTTTTTTTCTTAACCTGATTTTTGGGTTTATAAGACTGTTACAAAATAATTAATGAAAAAAAAATCATATGGTGGTGCACTTCTTTTTTTTTTTTTTTTTTTTTGGTACGGCCCTTCGGAAATGCCCAATTTCGTTGATTATACCATTTTTCAACGATTTTATCTATTTTTGGGCTATTATAGTAAAAAAATCACAGTTCCAGAATTAAACTTTGTTTCATACTTCCTATAAAAGTGAAGTGGACCAATCTGAATAAATTTTACTTAAAAAAAAACCAATATGTAGGTGTTAATATTAGAAGGTTTATCATATTTTGACGCTTTTTTGTGTAAAATTTACCATGCTGTAATTTTTTTATTTTTGTGATTTTTCTCAGTTTTAAGAAAAAAATGGGTATTACTTCAACTTTTCTTTGTTATAAATGATTGAGAAAATACATATCTAAGAAATTTGAAAAGAACAAAATGATATGTGATGTACATGATTCTTGTAAAATCATTTTTTGTATCTCTCACCCTTTTTCTCAAAATATTGGCTAAAACACTGACTTGATTGGTCGTAAAATTTGAAAACAGGATTACTCAAAAACCATTCTTTGTAAATAAACACTATTTTTACATTTATGTTTCATTATAATATTTTTGAAATTCATTGATATTTTCCACTTGTATCACATGTTTTGGAAATAATTAAAGAACAAGACTGAACGGGACTGAAAAGTCAGAAGAATACATCCTTAAAATATGCATGTTCCAATACAAATCTTGGTTGTTTAGGTAAAACATATTTTTAATTCTTTTGAATAATTATTATATGTTTCGATTTATTAACACGTTATAAGAAAAAAATCAAAATCACAAAAATACTGAACTCAGACGAAAATCAATTCAGAAAGTCTATAATCGCATGGCAAAATCAAATAACAAAACGCATCAAAAACGAATGGACAAGAACTGTCACATTCCTGACTTGGTACAGGCATTTTCAAATGTAGAAAATGGTGGATTGAACCTGGTTTTATAGCTAGCTAAACCTCTCACTTGTATGACAGTTGCATTAAATTCATAGATTACATGTTTGTGGAAAAATGAAGTAAAAATGTGTGACGCAATATGTTAAATTGTTGTAATTAAAATTGAAACAATGCTAAAGCTGTTGTTAACATACGACATGATGTTATATGTTATATGTTATATGTTATATGTTATATCAATATTTTTTATTCAATTTTTTATCAAGAAATTACAAAAAATAATTGTAAAAAAATGCTTTTTGACTCAATAAGCGTTTATAAAGGTCAAAGTACGGCCTTCAAAACGGAGCCTTGGCTATAAGGGGCCTTACAACTACCATTCAAACGGGAAAACCATCGGTCTAATCTATATTAAAAAAAAATGCCTTAATAATTTCATTTTCAAAAGGAAATCGGAAGAGTTCGACCAATGTACCTCAGTTCATTAGTTTTCAACAGTAAACGCTTACTTTTAGTTTTGGTAACGCATATGCATATAGTTAGCAATACGATTCGTAATATATGCATGTTCACAGTACAAATCTTAGTTGTTTAAAATTAACATATGTTTAATTCTTTTGAATAATTATATGTTTCGATTTATTAAGACGTACTTAGATTACATGGAAAAATGTAGTAAAAATGGGTGACGTAATATGTTAAATTATTGTAATTATAATCGAATTTATGCTAAAGCTGTTGTTAAAATACGACATGATGTTATATATTATATGTTATATCAATATGTTTGAATTTATTTTTGATCAAATAATTAAAACAAAATTGACATGTATATTATAGCTTTTTGACTTCAATACACGTGTTCTTGTTTTTTCAAATAAAATGTTCTAAACATTAACAACTCTGTCTCAAAAGAAAAAGTAAAATAAGAAAAATACATATCACCGAGGAAAATTCAAGACGGAAAGTTCCTTATCAAATGGCAAAATCAAAACCTCAAACACATCACACGAATGGAAAAAAATTGTCATAACATGATTAGTCATAAACAATATTACAAAATACTCAACATAGAAAGAAAAAAACTAAGCAACCCCATAAAAAACTTGGAGTGATCTCAGGCTCTCTAGCAGGGTGAGCAGATCCTGCACCACATTAAAAAGAGAAGCATTCTATGTTGAGAATTTCATACAAGATATTCCACAAATGACATGACGTCTATTATATACATCTGGAAAAAAATATTGCAACACTTCCGTTGAAAACAATGTAAAATGACATAATTGTAGAATATGTATAATTTGGATTTTATCAAAAACTTTTAATCCGTTTAAGGTTTAAAATTGAATTTGTGTTATGAACTTACAATTCAGGCTACTTAGTACTATAGAGACGCATCATTAAAGCTGTACTGAAAAATTTATCCAAGCATTGTCTTGTCTTTTATATCGACATTTTTATAAAGTAATTTTAATAGTAAACAAACATCTGACACACGAAATGTGTTAAACTAGGCAATTCAAACAGTTCTGATATGAGTTTAATGCATACAAAAATCTGTATTTATTGTAGAACTACTGTTTTGAAAAGATGGGTCCTGCAAAATTTTCATTTTTTGAGTAATACGCGAAAACTATTTCCGTGCAGCCGTATGTCATATCCATGTATCATTAATATAAGATGAAAAGTAAGTTAATACCACGAATTCAATCTTTAACCATAAACAGATTAAAGTATTTGGTAAAACCCAAATTATAGCCATTCTACAATCAATTCATTTTACGTTGTTTTCAATGGAAGTGTTGGAATATTTTTTCCAGGTGTATATGTTTGTAAATTTCAACATTTTTTTGTCTCAAACATCACAGATTAGACTTTCATCGTAAAAACAACGCATCTGGTGAAGTTATATTGGTTCCGTTAAAGTCTATACATAACATAACACATTATATTTTTAATATTCTCAAAGCGCTTAACTTGATTTGCGATCATCAGGAACGATAAAAAAAAACTTTTTAAAGTCATGTATTAATACTTTGCAACTGTAGGGCTACATGTTAAAGACTTAAAAAAATTTTGAAAAATGGTCGGATGATACTATGGTCAAATCTACCTGTGCTATTTGAAGCTTTCGTTCATAATAATGTCTTTATTTCTCAACGGGGAGTTTTAGAGTAATATGCTTTAGATTATGTTAATACCCAGTGGAGGAAAATGAACTCCACACCTTACAAATTCCATGCATCTTATGGCTTATCTGGATTAACCAATTGAAAACAAGAAATATATAAACACAGGTAGACAGGTCGGCAGGTAAGACGCTATATGACAAAAGAAGACCTGTATGTAAACAAAAGTCCCAAATGTATCATAGGACAATTATATCTGAGGAGATGCATGAAAACATTTAACAATTTAGAATATATTGCAATAAGAATAGCCTTTCCCAACTTTCAGCTGTTAAGAATTATCTTAGAGTGATCAAGATTGAAACGAATAGTACGTGTAATTAAGTACAAGAATGACGTAGAAATTAATAACCATCTATCCCCTTACGGCTCTCAACGTTTAACAAGTTCTATACTGCAAAATAAGCTATGAAGGTCCTAAATGATAGGTGCAAAGTCAATTCGAATGAGAAAATACTAACGGACTCCCTTATGTCATAAGCAATAAATTGCATAGGTCGCCAAAAATCAAATTATTAGTACTCAGAAAACCGCCAGGTAAAACATATGTTAAATAATCAATATATGTAGCTAGAAATATTGTTGATTATGTATTAAAAACATTTTCTGATTAGTTATGTGTACTGTCATTTGATTTCCAAGGCTGTCTTTAACTGATTGACATTCCAATTCATTAATTATATCTAAAAGTAAAATCACTAAATACATAACTCAGAGAAAGATTCAAAACGGAAACTTGTTAATCAAAAGCTTTAAATCATCAAACGTATTCGAATGGATAACAACTATCATATTTCTGACTTAGTAAAGACATTTTCTAAAGTAGACAGTAGTGCATTGAACCTGGTTTTATAACTAGCTAAACCTCTCACTATGCATCGTTGAAATAATTTTTCAAATGCAACTGTGACTTTGAGATTAATAGCAGCAGTTTAATTCATCATCATTTGGTTTGGGTTATCTGGTTTCTTGAACTGATTTTTTTTTCATAATAAATTCCTACTGAAAGCTGCAGCAGTAACCAGCTTGGTATCTCCGAGCCATGTGCTTATATATTACAGCGAAAACACGTATTGCTGTTTTTATGTAATAAAGTTTAGATAACCAAAGATCATTCTGTGGTATTTAAAAAAAGGAGAATAAGTATGCTTGCCAATGAGACAACTTTCCACATGGTGATATCACGTAATGTTACCTCTTTTCACACTTTGATGTTCGTTTAGAGACGGAAAATGTGATTATTTTTATGTTAATATTTTCAGCAATTTCTTTTTCCCGTAATAAAACAAATTTAGGTCAATATCCTTTAAAAGAGGGACGAAAGATACCAAAGGGACAGTCAAACTCATAAATCTAAAACAAACTGACAATGCCATGGCTAAAAATGAAAAAGACAAGCAAACAACAGCACACACGACACAACATAGAAAACTAAAGAATAAACAACACGAACCCCACCAAAAAACTAGGGGTGATCTCAGGTGCTCCGGAAGGGTAAGCAGATCCTGCTCAACATGCGGCACCCGTCGTGTTGCTTATGTGATAACAAATCCGGTAAAAAGTCTAATTCGGTAGGTCACATTCAGGAAAGGGAAGGGGATTGTAGTTACGACGTAAGGAACATATCCGATATCATTTGTGATACGGTTATTCCATAACGGTCAACCAACTCGTGATGGCGTCCGTAAAATTTACGAAGGGATGATTTCAACTTCACCATTTGGAACTCTTGGTTTAATAGCTTCCTTGTGAGCAGCAACCCTCTATCAAGAAAATCATGATAGGAAATGCAAGCACGGGAATATCGTATCAATTGGGAGATATATATACCCCGTATGCAGGTGCTGCTGAAATGTTGCTACTTAGAAATGGAAAGTTCACAATTGGAAAGCTGAAATCATCTCTTTTGTCGTAAAGTTTTGTTTTCAACCGACCCTCATTGTCAATTTCTAGATGTAAGTCAAGATATGTGGCCGACGTAACTGTATCTGTAGTATCCGTTAATTTATATTTGTTTTATAGAGTGTGAATAGTTTAATAAAGTACCATTAAATTTATATTTGTATTATAGAGTGTGAATAGTTAAATAAAGTACACATGATTTTTTTTCAGCTTTTAAATATATTAAAAGATCACAAAAGATAAAAAAAAATATTTTCGTATTTAAGATTAATTAATATTTTAGTACAATAATTTAGAAAGGCGATGTGCACCGAGGCAAAGCAGTGCATGTTTCACAGCTGTGACATGTATGGTATATTTAATCCAATAAAGGATAAAAAAAAACAAAAAAGGCTTGTATATATGTCAGTTTAAAAAAAACACGTTGCGGTCTGATAACCATTGAAAAACAATTCAACGAGATACCAAGTACCGTATGGTCTTTAAGAGTAGACCAAACCCACTTTGCAAATAGCACAGCCATGAAAGTCCCGAGACATTTTTTAAACGATAAAAGCAACAACAAGATTTTAAAAAAAAATGACCAAAGAAATACAATATACATAAAAAAAAAACGAAGACCTCCTAATTACAGGTATCAGACTTTGGAAAAGCACAAACAACATTTGGCAGAGTTAACATTTTTTGCATAAGTCCGACCCTCCCTTGATTCTTAAGAGTTATGAAACAACATAACTAAAGAACAAACATTAAACTCATTTTAAAAAGACTTTACGCATCAAATTGGCACTCAACAAGCATATTCATAATAAATATAATTTTAGACAAAAAGCAAGTATTTTAATGCTGTCTTTCACAATGTCATTACCATTGTTCTTCCTCAAATAAGTGTTAGGACACTTATGATGTTTATGTACGTATGTTGTGTTTGAAACTTGTATTTATAATATTCAAAGGGAACTTAGTGCCTTGTGCCTTAATATTACTAAACGCTGTCTATTATTAAATTTCATGTCACTACCATTAACCGCAAGAATTGGACGTATCTTCAGTTTAAACTGCCTTAAATGTAAACAGATTGACAAACATATCAATAATGAATGAAGAAGTCCATTGTTAAGTGCTTTCTCATACGACCTAGTGGACATTCAAGTAGCAATGGTATAACGATATATGATTCGTGATATTTTTGCATGGAAAAATGTTTTCATTATGTCAGGAAAAACATTTCGGCAACAACGGTCTTCCGAAGTTCAAATCTGATCAATCGATTGAGAAGAAACTAAAAGGAGAAAAACTTAAAAATTACTCAAATCGCTCACGACGAAATAAATACAGTTTATATAACTCAATTTAAAATCTTTTTCTTTTCAAATAATATTTTGAAAAGCCATAAAATACGAATATTGAAAATGTTTAAAAATGTATTTAAAAATTGAGTAGTAATTTTGATCGATGATTAAAAATCATCAAGTTGACTATTAAAATACGTTATGAGGTTCGATTCGATAAGAAATTGTCAAAAAAAAATCGAGAAGAAGTAATGAATCAGGCCTTGAAGGCATAAAACTTTGCTCAGTGCTCGGAGTACAAAAATCATGCTCGAAACATAAAATCCAGCAATTTGATTGGTTGATTCTTGAGTCTGAGTACAAAAATCGTGCTCGAAAGTTTTATGACAGTAAGGCCTGGTCGTATCATATACGTGTCAAAATGCGATATAGCTATTTTGTACCGATTCAGTTTTCATCATTTTTCATTTTTCTCATTCAAAATAGAGATAAAGAGAAGACAAAACGACTACAAAGATAAAAATTTGAGGAATGAGGCAAAACAAAATATTGATTATTTTTAAAGTGTGCAGATTTTGGTTTTGAGCGAGCCAGATCAAAAGACCTTTTTACCATTTTTCGAACTCACGAAAAAAATATTTTTCGACACAACAGTGAATAACGCGTTGGTGGTTCGAGGTATAAAAAAGGCAACGAGGTAACTGGAAGCTAAATCAGCCAAAATTAATTATTCAAGTCGATGTGTTACAATCGGATTAAACATGTTCAATGGTTCCACAGTTTGAACTGTTTCATGTCAGAAGTATGAAGCAGTCGAACCAAACCCGATAACAAAAGAGTTTCCATTGTTATAGTTTTAAAAAGTTGAAATATTCCTGAAAATTATATAATACAAAGAGAAAAATGTGTGTATTCAAATATAATTTGCCAATTTCTGATTTTTTTTTTTTCGTTTTAATCTTACAAATATGGATTGGGGATTTTGAATGTATCATGTAATTAAATTTTAAACATATTCCTAAATGGAAAGGTTCATCATTTTTTTAATCAGACGAATTTTACAGTATCATTTCGGATTGTATTACTAAACCGACATAACTATGCTACAAAAACAGTCCATATCTTAATTATTTGACATTACCTTCAGTCTTTCCTAGAAAGCTGACCAACATTGCCACCATAACTTTGTTCCACATCATCTTCGCTGGTTAGCTTGTTGCAAACTAACTTTGAATGAAAGCGATAGTTTGCTTGAGCATTTAACAGACTTGAAAATCAATTATAAAAGATGCACATGGTTAATTCTGACATGTTGTATTGTATAAAATTAATTATAATTACAAAAATGTCTTTGTTTCAATAAATGTATATATTAACTAACACGAACAAAAAGTTAACATCAAATAATTTTTTCGTTAAAACATGTAATGCAAAATTGTTCATGTTCTTATATATATAGATACTTTCTTTGCCGCACACATATCCTATATCAGAAATGGAAAGTTGCGTTTTACTATTATCTAAATTGTGTACCCTTAAGATGATAAATGGTGTTAAAACATAGATTGTAATGGGGATTCAAAGTGTAACAAAAACGGCAAAATTCAAACATGTGTTTGATTTTCTTTGTCTTTGTAGTGTGGCTTTAAACATACTTTCGTTTTTGCATTGTAATGTTTCTTAGGAAATTAAATATCAAATTTTTATAACTGTTTATTATAAGCCGTTTAAGAATTGTTAAGTGCTTTTGTATCCGTATTTGCTAATTCGTGGCTGTCAATTGTAATTATTACGGAAAGCGGAATGCTGGTAGAGAACCATCGGCCTACATAAGTACATTTAACAATCTTAGTTAATTCAGATTGGAGTCAAAGCGAACTGTCACATGCAGGGGTCTTAATTAAAATATATGTGTTGCAAGGCTAAGGATACATAAAATCAACTACTTAACATGTTTAACCCCGCCACATTATTTATGTATGTGCATGTCCCAAGTCAGGAGCCTGTAATTGAGTTGTTGTTGTTTGTTAATGTGTTACATATTTGTTTTTCTTTCATTTTTTTTATATAAATAAGGCCGTTAGTTTTCTCGTTTGAATTGTTTTACATTGTCTTATCGGGGCCTTTCATAGCTGACTATGCGGTATTGGCTTTGATCATTGTTGAAGGCCGTACGGTGACCTATATATGTTAATGTCTGTGTAATTTTAGTCTCTTGTGGACAGTTCTCTCATTTACAATCATACCACATCTTCTTTGTTATACTTAAACCACTCGACTCTTTGTACCTGAATCAAATATTTACTAGCCGAAACATTTAGACAAAAATACATAAAAATAATAACAACTTCATTGATACGATACAAAAACAACATAAAGTCTCATTTTAAAATCGAAAACAAAAAACCAGAATCCTTTGTTGTCCAATATGGATACTAAAATGTTTCCTGTCATAATTCAAAATATATAAGACGTCAAAGATTTGTAAATGTTTATAAATGAAATAGGACGACATTGAGTTCAATGGGATAAAACTCATAGAACTGGAATTATGTTTATATACATGTATCATAAACGTCAATGGGTTCAGTGCCTCAATGTCTCAACTTGCTTTTCATAGACGTGACAGTTTTGTTTTATCTAGAGTTAAAATAAGCTGCCGATTCTCGGCTTTGATCTAGATTGATCAAAAGAAAACGACTTCAAAATGATCTTAAAAGCTGAAATCATCTATTCTTACTGCATTTTTCCTATTAGTGTATGCGACGTGCAACTCATTTGGAAAAAGTTGGCCTAACAAGTTCGTCACCATAGTAATATTCATGATTCCGATAATTTTGCAAAGCGTGGTGACCTACATTTTATTTTTTCTTGCTTTTTGTCATGTTATTAAGTTAAGTATAAAAGAGAATATTTCTATCAAAGCTATTCTTGTTGTTTAAAACCAGTCATTAGATTTCCAATTTTATTGTTTTTGCTATTGATACACCATAATAAGGGGGTTCTGCATGGTGTATTTTGCCTTTAATTTTTACATAATATTGGTCTGTATGCCATTTGTGCTTCTTTGTTACATGTTTGTATGTTGTTGTTTTTTTAGTTATTATGATTATAGCACAATGTTGACTGCTGCATTATTGACATTTTTACCTATTATGTCTGTTTATTTTGTTCACGCATCGTTGTCAATATAATGGAATTTGATGCAACTGGTTTGCAAGTGAGAGGTTTAGCTAGCTATAAAACCAGGTTAAATTCACAATTTTCCGAAATTCCTGTACCAAGTCAGGAATATAACAGTTGTTATCCATTCGTTTGATGTGTATGATTATTTGATTTTGCCATTTGATTAGGGATTTTCCGTTTTTAATTTTTCTAGGAGTTCAGTATTTTTGTGATTTTACTTTTTACATTCTAAAAAAAGACTACTGCAATTAAATGACCAGGTACGGAGATGTAAACATGTATAGATTACGGTACGGCGTGCAATATTTTATAGAAAGCAATGCAACCATACAGTAAGCTCACATTTTTTACAATTCAAAAAAGAAAACAAAAGAAAAAGTCTAGGTTAGTTTGAAAAGAAAAAAAACACAAATGCCGATATCATCAGCAAATGAAAAACGACCCAAATATTTGACAACTCAGAGACAGATGATCAAAGATTCGGCTGTTCCCTGTATATCCTTTTTGTAGTATTGCTCCTTAAGTTTCGACGTATTGATACAACACTTTTGGGTCGAATTTGATGATATAGAAAAGGAATTATTCGGACTCTTTACGAAATTTATGAAGTGTTAATTTAATTTACTACCACCAAGTCGAACCTTGGATATCCTCATTTGTTCTTTGTTTTGCTACTAATAACATGATTTATAACATATGTTCTTAAAATGTCCGTTAATACCGTTCACATAGCGAAGAACATCAGGCTGTAATTTCTTCAGGCATAGTAGACCTAAGATGTGTTTAGTTATTCTGATCATAAAGCGCCTTACTTGTTTTATTTATTTATACATCCCCGCATTTCAATTATTTAGGTTCGGGAGCCTCTCAAAAAATAAGTCTGAAAAATCACTTTAGAGCAAAATAATTGATTAAATGTAATTTTCATTTGTTAAACATATGTTCGAACAAGGACTTTTGTCGAGGGTTATTGACTTGATTAACATTTTAGCTCTTGACAAACTTGTACTTTTGAAAGATTATCGACAAATTGTCCACCCACTTAGTATAGATTGTGAATTGTTTGTGTAAGCGGACTTTTGCAGAGGTCTACTAATGATTTGTTTTACGTTCAGTAAACATATGCATGAATAATTGATTGATATTAAAATACAATTACACAATCTTAAGATATAAGTACATAATGTACGCCTGCAATCTGCAAAAGGCTATACTCATTATAATATATATTTTTGTTTAAGAATGTTTTTCTTTTATACAAACACATTTCATGACATTTCAATAAAACAGCAAACGTCGGTGAATGCACTTCAATAATTCATTCTGTGAAAAACCGTTAGGACTGGAATTGTGTGTATTTACTTGCATAATCAACTTCAATTGGTTAATCGTTCGGCGAATGACTTTCTCTTTGCAGTTAATTTGACATCAAAACATTGTTTGTGCAGTTCATAGCCGTGATGCTTTATCTTATAATTATGAGATTTAAATTAGCATTATAAGAAAGGCGACCATACTAGAGGAACATTAAAACTCCTAAGTCGAAAGTAAACTAACAACTTCATGGCTAAAAAGTAAAAGACCATAAGAGAAAACAATGGTTCATAAATCACTACATAGAACACTAAAGACAAAGCAACATTAATCTCAACAAAAACTGGGGATGATGAATTGATTTATATTTCCGTTATGGCCATGGAGTAGGTAAATTGTCATGAAAACGTCTCGAGTCATATACTTCTGGAATAATCTTGTTTTTGTCATATATTATATTATACTGTTAATGCACTTGTGAAATTCACGCTCCTTTAAATGAAGGTCATGTACTAAATCACAAAATAAATAGCAGCACACGAACTATACTTAATAGTTAGCTGTGACATGTCGTAAATGAAAAGTTTTAGTCAGAAGTCTACAGTATCTCCCGTCATGTTTGAACAAAATTGTATGGAAATATACATAAGTTAATATTCATAAACCATACACAGTGGAGGCCTCGTGTGTATTTTTTTGAGATTTTGATTGAAGCCAAAATTAATGTTGAGGTTGACTTTCTAGATATAAGTGCTATAGCTTACAAATTGCACATGGCATGATAAAGCCAAATGTATTTAATATAAGGGTTAGAACTGATCTTGAGTAAACAAAATGTACAATGTATATTGTGGCATCTCTTGCATTAAAAGAACCTTAGAACTATATATAAAATTGTGTACGCAGCATACATACACCTATCATTTGAAAACAAAAGTAAAAAACTATACATATATATATATATATACAACTCGTCTAAACATCAACCCAACAATGTTAGATCTGTAAATTTGCTTTCGCAAATTTTTGGTTCTTCCCTCGCCGGGATTCGAACCCATGCTACTGTGATATCATGACACCGAATAGCCTGCACTGCAGCCGTCCCGCTAGACCACACGACCACCTGGGCTCTCAAAAAAGAGCTTTTGCTGGCCGTGTGTTACCTTTCCTCGTCAGTTTTAATCTAGCGGCGTACTGCAGAACATGATATGTAAGGCATGAAGATGTTATTGTTACAGATCAGCTTAATTATCTGTAGTAAAGGATCCTACAAATTAATGTAATATACAGTCACAGAAAATAATTATATTTATAAGTACGTCTGAGTCAGTGATCTTTTATTTCTGAAATATATGTACATGT
This sequence comes from Mytilus galloprovincialis, assembly GCF_965363235.1. Lineage (NCBI taxonomy): Eukaryota > Metazoa > Mollusca > Bivalvia > Mytilida > Mytilidae > Mytilus > Mytilus galloprovincialis. The sequence continues at coordinate 65,617,657 of NC_134848.1, forward strand.
ACATATAATTAATTGTTTTGATCAGATTTAATATAGCTTTTATATGAATGCAGGGTGACACGTTCTTAACCTTAGCAAATGATATTCTTATTTCTGGTTAACGTTTTCAAAGAATCGAAATATTTTTGGAATATGCATGACGAAACAAATTATATACTGATAAACTTTAGAAACGTAATACACATTTTTTCCTCATCCTCATCACATCATTAGTAATCCTTATTATAGAACTACAATTAATGCTTACCATACTCCTTAATGGTTAGAAAAATGCTTTACCTAACTTACCTGTTGTTATGGAACATACCGGATCATCGAAGTCGCACAAATATGAAATCCATTAATTATTTTTCGTGAAACAATTCTTCTAATCCATATTTATACTTTAATCACTAAAAAATGTTGTACCTCCATATTGCCAAGACTAAGGAATGAAAGTCTTAATCAGTCAATAAGAGTACTGCAGGCAGGAACATATAACCGTTCTGTTTTCAGACAATTTCAGGTCAGAAACTGGTTTTACTGTCCTTACGTCAACAGAATAGGATGACGGGATTTGTTGATGACCATCAATGACCCCATCAGTATGTAGTGACAACTCCACGCCAATTACATTTGATAATGCAACGTCATTTGCGATAATTGTTTACGCCGCAACGTCATTTGAGATAATTGTTTACGCCGCAACGTTAACTGCTACTCAACTCGACTAATGCAATGACAGACAGATTCATGCCAAAAATGCTTCCCATATACTGAAATACCAAACGCCTTTCTGAAGAAAAACCTTTAAAGCACTTAAGTTTAAACAACTTAATTGCTCAATTAAACTGTAATGCATTCGACAGAGCTCGAGAAAAAATCATAAGTTACAAAATAAAAAATCAAACCATGCCCAATATAATTGGTTGACCTTTCTGTAAATGATTTTTGCATTGGCTAGTTGTAGACAGTCATTGCCGTCGATGATAAAAATTCGATTGATGAAGGTATACCAGGGTATCAGTGCATAAAACATGATTTTAACTATAAAAAAATCATGAGTTCAACATTTGAACCGCAAACTTTTTCTCGGACAATTTTTGTGAAATAAATAGATATCACATGTTTTACCTTTATTTCACAAAAATTGCCTATTAGTAACTCGGATTAAAAAATACATTTAGTGTTGCGTTTTTAAGGTTCGTTAGAATACGATGTCAGTAGTAAATTTGAACCTAAAGTGGCCTCTTATCAATGATTATCTCAAATAGGTATATCTGTTTGGGGGATTTTTCCGAGATAGGACGAGACAAACTGCATAACGATGAGGTTAACAGTACACATGACATATTTAGAAGAGCAGTTAATATCTTATTCGTATTAACTCGTCAGGAATATATGACAATATTTAATTTAAGTTAGTTCAATGACAATAAAACACTGTAAAAAATATATTGTAAAATCGGAAATGATTGCGAGGTTTTATTAATGCGAAAAAGAGGCTAGATGATTTTCGCAATAATAATAGCTAACATTGATATGTAATACAAACCCTTGTATGCATTTGTTCAAAATTGCAAAAAAATATCTTTCTCTTGTTAATGATTACTAAAATTTACAACTTTCTTTAATTGCATAAGCTCCAAATTGAAAGCGGATTGAATATCTTGAGACAAGAATGATTGATGTCTTGATATTTTTGAAGTCTGTGAACACTAAATGTCACAAGGATAAAACGATCGTTACTATTCTTTGAATAACCTTACACTGATGTGAACATATTGGGAAAAACCTCAAGAACCTTATCAATTTATAAACAAGTATAAACTTGTGAAAGGTCAGAACTGATAAGAAGTACATAACTGCTTGTATATTTATCATACGAGTTCTGCGGGACAATCATGTTGTTTTTGTGTAAGTAATTTTTTGTAATATTATGTATTCTTTATATTTGGGACACAGATCCTGTCTCTTTACTTTTCAGATTAATTTAAATTCTTAGCATGTATCTAATGTTTCGAAGATAAACAAGCTATGGTGTTTTTGTTTGAAATTAATATTTGCTCGTTGTGTATCTGATGACAATTTTTTATACGCTTTTGAAAGCATTTGTTATACCTATTTACGAATGTACGCACATACAAATCGTCAGTCTTCAAATAGTATGATATAAACATAATTTCGCATTTTTAAGAGAATACATAAATGAAACAGATCATTGAAAAACATAGCTACGGCTATTTCATATGTATTCAGTATCATTGTCTTACAAAAATCTATATTAGATAAATGGGATCTTGCCCTAGACCTCAATCTCAGTTAATTTGACCATGTATCAAAGTGAGATTGCAATCTCAAATCAGGTTTTTGATCTTGCACCTCGAATAAAACTTTTTCACAATTTTGAAAATTTTATATTACTTTGACCTTGACATTTCAAGCGTTTTGGTTTGGATATGATTGAGATTTTTTTATTATCATGTGTGAGCCTGTGATATAAGTATTATTGATATCCGATAAAAAGCAATTGAGTAGGTATCCAGCAACAGATTTTGATCTAATTGAAGTAAGTAGGGAATTAATCTTACATTTCACTAGAGTAAAACATTTTTGGGTGATAAACATGTATCTTAGGTGTTTGAAAGCACCATTATTTTTTGTTCTCGTATCTACGAAATTGAGGTTACATAGTTACTAAACTTGATAGTCTAATGCTTGTCAACTGGAAGAAAAGGATGAAAACTAGACTGTTTACTTCTAATAATGATTATTATCTAATATGCACTTACAAGTGATGTAAAGTTTTGTCTGTATTACTGATATATATTTTGAAAAATATTGTTAAGTCCATTATGATTTTAAGATAACTAAACATCCATTGTACAGACCAACTAGATTAAGCAATAGGTGAAATATACCAAAAGTAAATTCAAACTCTAAGTCGAAAGTAAACGGACAAAGCCATGGCAAAAAAATGAAACGACCAAAAGACATGTACCAATTTACGAAACACAACATATAAAACTTAAGGCTCGTCAACATGAACCTAACAAAGACCAGGAATGATCTAAGGTATTCCAGACACTGAGCAGATTCTGTGTTGCCCATGTGAGTAAAACCATCTTATAATAGTATTTCGATCACATTTGGACAGAAGAGGATAGGATTATGTGTATGTCAATAGGAACACATCCGTCGTTATCAGTGAAAAAGATATTCCATAACGGTCAACTAACTGGTGATGATGCCCGTAAAGTTTTTCGAAAAATTATTTCTCCTTCAATATTTGGAACTCGTCTTGGGAGCAGCAACCTACTATCAATGAAATTGTGATTGAAAATAGTAGCTCTAAGTTATCGCATCATTTGGTAGGTTTTTACGTCAAATGTAGGGGCTACTGGAATGTCGATACATTGAAATGGAAAGTTCAATAAGCAATAAACTGCATATGATTTGAGTTTTCAATTTGTAAATATTTTTGAGCAAATACTTGTGTATCGATCGGTTAATCAATCTTTACAGAGTGAATTCTATTATTTTTTTACTGAATTAATGTGTTTATTATCATGGTGAATTTGATTTCATTTTAGGCGTTTTCGTGACATTATTTGTGGCCAGCTCAGGTATAAATTTAAAATACATGCTTTTCTGAGTTTTTTAATCTTCTTTCTTTTGAAGCTAAGGTTTTCAATGAGCGTTTTCCATAGAAAAAATACTCCTGTTTTATGATATAAAATATCATGAATTGCACTTTATTCATTCTCAATACTACCGATAAATTGAAACAAAAGCATAAATAAATATATAATTGATATCAATTTAAACGCAAACACACTGAATTTCCCGAACGTAGAAAAAAATTGTAAATATACTGTGTTAAAAATAATCTGTGCATATTTTACAATTAAATGCAATGGATTTTTTGGTTCTCTCCTTTAGATAGCACTTCGTTAAAATATCTTTGAATTAATGTAATGTTGACTATTTATGTCATTTATGTTCATCGAGCTCTTCGCACGTCTCGTTACTAATAAACGATTTTGGCATTGAGAGTTCCTGATGGAGGTTAATCATAAAAGCGCTTAGGGTGCATTGCATCGATAAAGGTTATTCCATCTTGTTTCCAGGCAATGAACATATTACCTATCGATTTGAATCAAAATTCAATATTATGTCTTTGTCACATTTTTACAAATGTTTTAGGGAAAGACTTTTGTAATTTGTTGCGAAAATGATTTTTTTTTAATTCCGTCTCAATTATTAAAAGGGACATTTTTATTTTATTTTTATTTAGATTGCGGAGTGTTGTGTCTTAAGACATCGCTTTCAGATTTAACGAATGCTATTGAACTGCTAGTGAAAAACAATTAAAAATGCAGTTCTGATTTAGCATATAAAAAATGTTCTTTGCAGGTTATTGTTCTTCTAATTACAAATGCTATGACCATGGGTATTATTATACAGCAGGAGGAGGGTATTGTATCTGCCATACTGGCTACTATGGGCAATGCTGTAGAGAGGGTATATAAATTTATATTGATTATTCATTCTCAATTATCCGCTATCTGCTATATATCACCGATAAATGTTTTGAAATTAGTTGTTATAGCAATTGATACTTTATTTTTTCTGTAATTTATGATATCATTTTTAAAGTTCGTTTATGATCAAACATCCAAAACCTTTAGATCTGCAATTCAATCAAACTAGATTAAAACATCTTACTTGTCTAAGGTAATCAATGTGTAAATAAAAACGTAGTATACTGGTACATTTATTAGTTTCCTTCTATACATGCAACCTGCTATTATAATTAGTTTAATGTGTAATTGTCTATTTATTATTTATCAGGCAATTATAAATTGAGCAAGACTTTCTTTGTTTGTTGTTTAAAAGCTCGATCACGTTTAATGCTATCAACAATTGATTTCTTAGAAAGTGACAAATGTAAAAGTAACCCATGTCTGAATGGAGGTACCTGTATAAACGATGTTCATCATAGAAGATACACGTGTACTTGTTTAGCAGGAGATTTTGGTAGAAGATGTGAACAACGTAAGTTTATTTAAATGTATGCTACATATAGAACATAGCATATTGTAATCATCATGTTATATTGTCCTTAGCTTCACCTTATATATTCATTATATAAGGTGGAGTCAAGCAAGACAGCAACAAAAAGAAAAGATAATCTTAACAACATCAAAAGGTCATTATTTAATTTTCATCAATATACAGATGTTTAAAAAAATTCGACGCTTTTTATCACAATGAAATATTTCACAGTTAGTACTTACATGTATACTTTGTATTTACATTATGTTATAGATCAAATTTAATCGTTCTGTGTTTGTTCACTTTGTCTTACCTGATCACCTTTGTATCAAAAGACCACTACACACCTTAACAAAGATTACTCTGTCTTCGTTGATTTGTGTTCTTTGAAATTTGGTTACATGGACTAACGATCCATTTCAATAGCTTACTCATGTTACTCTCGTCACGTGACAATACGAAAACAATAATCCCTTACCGGAATTGAAAATAAAGCTCTCCTGATGCGTTTGTGATGGTAGTTGTGAATTGAAAAATCAGTAATGAATATCAAGACAACATGCTCTTATTCTGTTTTCCTGTGATAATTTGGCGCTATAATGTCATCTTCCATTACGTATACATCTATTCGTGAACCGAGACTATGTACATGGTGCAAATAAACTGGAATTGCACAGATGACACTTTTTTTGTCATCATGAATCATTTAAATTGAGAACAAACTAATCTAAAAATGTCTGAGTGAAAAAGTTGTCATGTATTGTAAAATGCACAGTATGTTATTCCAGAAGTATGTATGTTGATTTAAAAGCGCCTTGAACAAACACGATTCACTTACATGTTTTGCATTTTTGAGTAAAAATATAATACGGAAATTTTGGTTTAAAGACCTACTAATTTTGCTGAATAATGAATAATAAGAAATATGTATAAGACGGAATTCTGGTTTAAGGACCTACTAATTTTGCTGAATAATGAAGAATAAGAACTATGTAGAAAAATAGAATTGAGAATAGAAATAGAGAATTTGTTAAAGAGACAACAACCCGACCAAAGAGCAGACAATAGCATAAGGCCACCATTTGGTCCTCAATGCAGCGAGAAACTAAAATCAAATATCATACAAAACTAAACATGCTTATTACTAAGCTATACTATTGAGTTTATGAATACTGATATGGCAATTATGAGATTTCTTCTTTTCTCCATGTTGAAAATCATATTTTTTTACTTTCAGATACAAAACAGCAATAAACCGCTGTTACTTATTTATGTGTATCTTTTGCTGAGCATATACGTATTTTGAGTCATGAGTGGACACCCCACCCCATATACTTTGTTATTCCATTCATGTAATACATGATATACTCAGATTTTCAGACTATTTTGAAGGGCGATCTGATATTTTAAAGAAAAAAAAGAATGTTGCTGCCGTAATTTAATGTAACCGAACACATAAGTGTATTTTTTATAAAATATACCAATCAAACAATTTTAAGAGTTCTTGTACCGATCCTGAGTAAATAAGATTATTGATACCGGTATTGACTTTTAGATATAAAAAAGTAGAAAAGTTACCTGTCATGATACGATAACAGAATTTGTAAGCGCCGGTTCAGCATTTTGAATAAAAAGAAGAAATATAACACTGAAAAAAGCTTATTAAAGTGCTAGTAACTGTTTCTTCATTTATCTGTCGCGTTCTTTCAATTGATACCTATCATGAGTTATTTAACGTAATAATGTTGTAATATGTATATGATACTTAAAAACGTATATCATAACATTATGTACAAATATGCCGAGTTTTAATCCATGCTGTAGGAATAAAAAAATAATTAAACTTACAAATGTTGACGAACTTCTACATTTTATAACTGATCAGGACTTTTCATTTTCTTGGGAAGTGTTAAGAACGCACATCCAAACATATTTTTATTTCTTGTAATTTGTATAAAACATTTTTCATTTCACAGTCCGTTAATCTAACCATTTTGTAGATTTTTTTTATGAAATTCGTCCTGCTTATGTATAGTTAAACTATAGATAACTTCATTTACTACGATGATTCCATCTATTTAAGAGGATTGTGATAAAAAGTAACTGCTGCTAGTGTTTAATTTACATAGGTTCCAACATAACTGATTCACCAAGAATTACACTTGTTAATGTTAAAGTCATTGCTGAGGGTACGAGTCTAGTGAAAATTCCATGCATTGCTGAGGGTATTCCGACTCCAGTTGTTACCTAGGAGGCTATTGGTGTAAGATACTGATATTTATCAATGTGATAATGCTTCTTTAAAATTGTGTGTACAAATGTACATTTGATCGATATTTATGCTTTGTCTTGCCTTTTTGCTGGTGTTTATTAAGAAAAATCCAAGTTTCGGTTTCTAACTAACAATTGTTAATGTTTTAATAATGACATAATTCATGTCTGCTTTGCTTGTTTTCAATCTTCATTTATTTAGACTTGTGTTTACAAATATGAAGGTGCTAGTAATGCGATTTTATTAAAAGTTCAGGAAGATTCGTACTTTTTTAGGGAAGATACCCGCCAAATGTAAAACAGATAGCCCACTACCTTATCATACAAAACATCACCATCGGAGATACTGGTTATTATACCTGTTCTGCTAAAAATCGTGCTGGACTCGATATCAAAACTGTACATGTCCTCGTAAATGGTAAGTTATTATGCAAGAAAAGGGGGAAAAACGGACTCAAACAAAATTTAAAAAAGAAAAGTCTATAAGAACTGGCGAAATCAAATTTTCATCCAACGTTACAAATTACAAAGAAATACCATAATCTTGGCTTCATACAGGCATTTTCCGAAAAAAATATGGATTAGATTTGTGTCATTACTTGTTTTACCTCTTACCTGAATAACATATGTTTATAGTTTCGTTATTATGACAAAAACGAATGAGCAACTCAACCATACAAAATAGAATAATGTATTAATTAATTGTTGTGCTATTCTCACACATGTCCTGATCGATGCGAGAAAAGTATATATTTCTCTTCACCAGTGACACATTTGTGCGCGGCAAATGATTAGTCGAAATTCAATATATATTTTATATTGTAACGTCATGATAAAAGGCGACCATGTCTTATAACGTCACATATAAGGAACACCAATTTCTGAAAATATTTAACAAGGAATGATCAAAAACAATAGTGAAACAGATTCCACCACTATACATCTCGTGTATGACGATATTTCTCAGTTCACAACAGTTGCATATTAAATTTAACTGTCTAGTATGGAGAAATACCGTAACTCACTTGTTGCAGCGGTGAAATCTATTTTTAATAATTGGGATTTAGCAGCAACAACTGTGTAAACATCTATCACAGACAAACAACACCACTGACCAACAAAATTCAAAAAAAACCATCTAATAATCTTACAAAGACGCCTAAAAAAAAGGGTTAATAGTTTATTGTATATTGACAAAGAGGCCGATCAAGGTTACCAAGTTGTTTTTAAAACAATTGATTGAGTATTTTTCATAGTTCCACAGGTCTAATGACCTTTTTAAAACTGATATCGACGTCAACCTGAAATAATCAATCAGATATATTCGTATATTTTGATAGGCAATAATGTTAATGTTAAAATTGATAAATTATCGACTTGCACCGCAGAACACATACAACTCTAAATTGTGCAGTTTGTATCATTTTACCAATTTGCCATTAAACCTCTTATTCCATACACAATATAACAACACTAAGTGAATAATAATGAACATCTTCTCATACCTACGATGTAGGTCTGTGACTATTTGCGTTTATTTGTTTTTTCTTTTGTTTTAAGATACAAAAATCAAAAAAACGACAAACAAAAGTGATTAAGTTTCACTATCATGATTTTTTTAAAAGCACATGTTAAACAAACGTGTTAACGTTTTGCGTTTTTCTATTTCTCAAAAACCAAAACATAAAACGAAATGGATTAATTTTTCCTTTTTGATTTCACTTAACAAAGTTTTTTGTATTTTTTCTCATTTTTTCTCGTTTTAATAAAAAAAAATAACTTTAGATTTAGAAGATACATGACAAATGATAATGACATAACTCTCCACAAGTGACCAAATGTCACTAAACGCGTTAAACAAAGCCGTTGTCGCATAGTAAGCTATAACAGCCGACTGTTTTTAAAAGTTTATCATTAAATGAACAACAGAATATGCCTATTAAAAATATATTTATTAAAGTAAATCTTATACGGTGAAATAAAGTATAGAATATTAGAGCTAATAGCTATTTCAGGTACTGTGGATCTTAAGCAAAAAGAGTAAAATTCGACCAAATTTGGTCCCTAAAATATTTTTTTCGCAGAAATATAGCCAAAACATGACTCACTACACTTAAAGATTAGGTATTCCGCTAATCATTCATGAAAAAATATCTCTGGGTAAACATATTTTAAATCGGTGGCGGATAATTCAAATTGGGTCATATTAGGGGTGTAAACTGTTTATGTAGACCAATTTTTTATATGTTTGCTATCATACCAGACAATTTCCACCATATAAACTAACTAACATGTTATATTGATGTTGGTGTTTGTTGAATATGTTTGTTCAAATGACTGACCTATGGTTGACAATAAAAAAAAACTTAGTGCAAACCTTTAAAAAAGATGGGGTGGGGGTAGTGACATACAGTCAAACCTGGGTAAACCGGACCCTGAATAAACCGGATTCCTGTCTATTCCGGTCAAAAATTAAAGTCCCAAAAATTCCCCTTCATAACCTTTGTAAAAATGCCCTCTATAAACCGGTCCCTGTGTATTCCGAATTCCGATCTCATTAGGAAGTCCCATTACACTTAATTGCATTATTAAATACCTGTCAAAACCGGTCTGTTTAATTAATTTAACTGTACATCATGATAAAGTATTGATCGATGTCTATCAACACAAATTTGTTTACACAAGAGGGTCCTTACGGGTATTAAACTATTGAGGCGTTAATCCGTGAACTTCTTGTAGTGAACTGTTTTTATAAACAATATTAAATGGTCATTAAAATAATTTAGTTCAAACAAGAATGGAGAATTTATGTACGCTTAAAAAGAGAAAAAAAGATTTTGATAACAATCTTAATACTCCGTCGCCGAAAAGGTCTCGCAAAGAACTTACATTGAAACTAAAGTACGATCTTATAACGGAATATGAAAAAACACCTAAGCCAACGCAAAAAGATCTTGCAATACAGTTTGGGATTGGCAAGACAACTGTTTCAGACATTTTAAAGAGAAGTGGTGAATATAAAACGATTTACGAGGACAACACAACATCTGCAAGAAAACGACATGATACGGGAAGTAAATACGGAGAGCTAAATGACTTAGTATTTCAGTGGTTCAAGCAAGCTAGAGCAAAAAACATTCCGTTGAGTGGTCCAATTATTCAGGAAAAGGCATTAGAATTGGCAGAAACCCTGGATTTAACTGATTTTAAGGCATCAAATGGGTGGTTAGAAAGCTGGCGGTCAAAATTTTCGATTGGCTTTTTTAAAGTTTGCGGTGAAAGTGCCGATGTCGATCAAAGTGTAGTTGACGATTTCAAATCTAAACTGGAAAATATTGTCGGGGATTACACACCTGAAAATGTGTTTAACGCAGATGAAACGGGTTTATTCTTTAAAGCATTACCGGACAAAACACTTGGTCAAAAAGGGGAAGCATGCAAAGGTGGAAAATTAGCTAAAGAAAGAATAACAGTGATGCTAGCATGCAGTAGCACAGGAGAAAAGTTACCGCCGTTAGTGATTGGCAAGGCAAAGAAACCAAGATGTTTTAAAAACATAAACGTTAACAATTTGCCTGTCATTTGGCAATCTAGCAAAAAAGCGTGGATGACAACTTACATCTTTACCGAATGGATACAGCAGATTAATAAAAAAATGAAAACTAAAAAGAGGAAAATATTATTGTTTCTTGACAATGCAACATCGCATTCTGATTCAGTTACTCTAAGTAACGTGACGATTAAATTTTTCCCACCGAACACTACGTCTAAACTTCAGCCTTTAGATCTTGGGATTATTCGTGCATTCAAAGCCAGATACAGGAAGCATATGTTAAAACATGTCATAACAAAGATCGACAATTGCACTGACAACACTTCTCTGACAAAAGAAATTAATGTTCTCGATGCTGTTCATTGGATTGATAAATCTTGGAGTGATACGAAAGAATCAACAATCGCATCATGTTTCCGTAATGCTGGATTCCCCGTTGTGAACCCCGATGAAAATGTTGACCCTGACAATGAAGAAGACCCGGATGATGACATTCCACTTTCGGAATTAATGGGGATGGTACGACAATTTTCCGGCAATGATGATATTTCGTTCGATGAAATGCTCGCTATTGAGGAAGCTATGCCTACGGAGGAAACATTTGACGGCGACTGGGAAAAAACTTTGGTTGAACAATTTAAAGAACGCGAGCATGACGCCAATGAAACGAGTGATAGCGAGAGTGAAGTTGACGAGCCTGAAATGGATGCTCCTGGTGCCGATTTCTCGTACGAGGACGTGTTGAAAAACATTAGATATATGATTAACTTTTCAAATTTGAAAGATGACCGAATATTAAAATTTCTCATGCCAATGAAAACTATGATAGAAGACACTATAGTTCGTAGCAAAATGGTCAAAAAGCAGGGAACACTTGACCTGTTTATGTTAAAATAATTGTACACATATCATGATTTAAACTTTATTAAATACATATATTTTCAGCATTTTTGTTATTACATGTTTATATAGTTTTTAATTGGATTAGGACATTGCATTATAAAAATCCGGCGTACATTCCTACACTTCCGGTAAATCAGAAAACCTGAATAAACCGACCCACTGCCCAAACCGGCCTATTTTCTTGGTCCCATAGCTGGCCGGTTTATACAGGTTTTACTGTATTTAAAAAAAAAACTTTTGCACAAAAAAATTAGAAATAGAGAGGCACTAAAATCAAACAATTTTGGGATGGATGCTTCAAATGATTTTCTTTAAATACAGAGATAAACAAAATGGGTTCATTACTAGGTTCATTATATTTATGGAAAATTTGGGTTTTATGTTTAAAATTTAGGGATTTAGAGAATCAATTTATTTTACAGCGTATTCTTCAAGTAACTAAGTAAAAACTCGTTTGAATCAAAACTGAACATATAACTTTGTAATTTTTTTCTTCAATTCAATTAAAGTAAAGGTTAGAGGACAAAATACTACATCTTTGTTGAAAAACCGTAATTTTGGAATGAAATGAGCTTTAGGCAGATGCTAATTTTAATAAATATCAGTGGCAGTGCTACTGTTGTTCTTTCGTACATTATTCATGCTTTAATTATTTTCAAAAGAAAAAAGGTTTTGGTATTTCCTTTTGAGTGTTTTTTTGTTGTTGATACATGTATATATGTTAGCGGCAATAAGTGAAATTAGGCATTAAGCTTAAATCCTAGGCAATAACCTAACGCCTAGGCATTAAGTTATTGCCTGAAATTTTCAGGCATTAAGCTTATTTCCTGAAATCTGGTGATGATTATTCACCCTATTGCCGAACATATTTTTCGGCAATAACAAAACTCTGGAATTTATGCATATTTGGTTATTTAATCTGGATATAAAGTCATTTCTTAATTACATTTCTAATATTACATGTATAAATATACATTCTTTTAATAGATTTTCAAATAAAGTAAGTTTATTAAGTAAGTTAGCAGTTAAAAAACAGAATTTACTCATACTTGTTTTTGTGGTATTACAAATTATAAAAAAATATTCAATTTAAAAAAGGAGGAGATTCTATAGAATAATTAAAATATGTATTTGAAAATTTGTACACTTCACTAGTCAAAAGTAGACAAAATTAAGAATTGATTTTTTGCTCACACCATTTTCCATTTTTATGCGACCGCAAAAATTGAAAAAAATTTGGTCGTATATTGGTATCACGTTGGCGTCATCGTCTACGTCGTCCTCGTCGTCGTCCGAAGACATTTGGTTTTAGCACTATAACTTTAATAAGTTTAATAGAAATCTATGAAATTTAAACACAAGGTTTATGACCACAAAAGAAAGGTTCGGATTGTTTTTGGGAGTTTTGGTCCCAACAATTTAGGAATTAGGGGCCAAAATGGGCCAAAATAAGCATTTTCTTGGTTTTCGCATCATAACTTTAGTATAAGTAAATAGAAATCAATGAAATTTAAACATAAGGTTAATGACCACAAATGGAAGGTTTGGATTGATTTTAGGAGTTGAGGTCCCAACAATTTAGGAATTAGGGGCCAAAAAAGGGGCCCAAATAAGCATTTTTCTTGGTTTTCGCACCATAACTTTAGTATAAGTAAATAGAAATCTATGAAATTTAAACACAAGGTTTATAACCATAAAAGGAAGGTTGGGATTGATTTTGGGAGTTTTGGTCCCAATAGTTTAGGAATTAGGGTCAAAAATTGAATAATTGGGGTTCTTTGATATGCCGAATCTAACTGTGTATGTAGATTCTTAATTTTTGGTCCCGTTTTCAAATTGGTCTACATTAAGGTCCAAAGGGTCCAAAATTAAACTAAGTTTGATTTTAACAAAAATTGAATCCTTGGAATTCTTTGATATGCTGAATCTAGACATGTACTTAGATTTTTGATTATGGGCCCAGTTTTCAAGTTGATCCAATCAGGATCCAAAATTATTATATTAAGTATTGTGCAATAGCAAGAAATTTTCAATTGCATAGTATTCAGCAATAGCAAGAAATCTTCAATTGCACAGTATTGTGCAATAGCAAGAAATTTTCAATTGCACAGTATTGTGCAATGGCAAGAAATCTTCAATTGCACAGTGTTTTGCAACAGCGAGTATTTTCAATTGCACAGTATTGCGCAATAGCACGAAATATCTAATTGCACAATATTGTGCAATAGCAAGATATTTTCAATTGGAGTTATCTTTCTTTGTCCAGAATAGTAGTTTAATCAACTTAAATCATTGTTTTATACAATATACAATGTATATTCACTTTTACTACCAACTGATAAATTAAAACAATCTTTACCATTCAGTGATAACAAGCACTTTTTACATTTTAATATTTTATGATGTATTTAAATGAGTAGTTATTGTTACAAACTCCATTAGAAATTTGAATTGAGATCAGTTTTGGAATAAGGGAAAGGGGGGTGTAAAAAAAATTGGGGGGGTCAATTTTTCTAATTACAGATTTCATAAATATAAAGAATATTTCTTCAAACATTTTTTTGAGAGGATAAATATTCAACAGCATAGTGAATTGCTCAAAGGCATAAACAAATATTTTAAGTTCATTAGACCACATTCATTCTGTGTTAGAAACCTATGCTGTGTCAACTGCTTCATCACAATCCAAATTTAGAGCTGAATCAAGCTGGAATGTTGTGTCAATACTTGCCCCAACCGTTCAGGGTTCAACCTATGCGGTCGTGTGAACCTGCGCCCTGCGGAGCATCTGTTGTTTTTTTTTATCAAATAAGTAAATTTTCTTTGTTAACAGTTCCATAACTTGTGATAACAAAATGATTTTAACACAAATTTAAACTATTATTTGATGCGTTTTAATATAGATAACATAATTTATTAATGATTTTACTAGGATGAAACTGGGCACTGTAGTTTTGCATTGGTAAAATTCGATTTTTTTCTTTTGCTCATATTCAAACGTATGTAATTGCAGTATTAAAATAAATAGCTGAAGTACTCCGTATTTATATGAAAGATTCACGAGATTTGCCTTTGAACTTTTTTAGTATGAAACCGTGAAACTTCGAATCAGCTCCCTCAAAGCAAATAATGATTTTACCGGTTATATATTTTAGTAGTTATATTTTTTTACTTATGTTTTGTTGCAAAGCAGATATAATATCAACATTATTTATTACCCTTTAATTTAAAACTAATAATTATTTTCTAATAATTGTTTTTTTTTAAAGTTGTTGGTTAAATTTGATAAAATATATCAATTTTTTCATTTGCTATTTTCTTTTCCGCCAATACTTAAGACAGCGGTCTAGTGAGGAATAGTGATCCAGAAATAGTATAATCAAGTTATCTCCTAAATGTTATTGCTGCTAAAGTTTTTTCTCTCTATCTCTTGAACGAAAAGGAGTAGGTCCGGTAAGGACCGATTTTGGCCTCAAATTTCAGGCTCATCTGACGAAAGATTTTGACCACTTTTTAAACACTCAAGTGTCTATTTCATTTGAATCAATTAGTTTATGTGAACTGATTTAGTCATTGAAAACGATCCAATTCAAGCTCAAATATGAAATATCTACCAAATATGCCGAAAAATGTCACTTTTCGGATGGTTTTTGTCAAAAATGAAAGCGGCCGCATCCGTGTTCATTCTCAACCTCTATATATGTTATGTATTATCATAAAATACAACTTACATTTCAATATTAAGGATGAACACAAATGCGGCCACTTTCGTTTTACACGAAAACCGTCTAAAATTTAACTAAAATGATAGAATTGTGAAGATTTCAGTAATTTAGCATGACTTAATGGTGCTAGTACCCGATATATGTGCATTGTATTGTCAAAAAACAGCCCATATTTATGTTGCCTAAGCATTCTACTGACCAATAAATAACTAAAAGCTTTTACAATCTGATACAACTGCTATATTTTGGGGTCAAAAGGGGTCTTACTGGACCTACTCCTTTCAAAAAGGGGAAATAACTCATTTTTCGAAATTACATCCAGATTAGTTTGAGCAGGACATTTTTAATTGCTGGAATGTGTAATATGATATAATTACCCTCAATACACCTAAAAATAGTTGTTTTCATAAGAAGGGACTATTTTATCATGAAAATATTCATATGAAATATTTATTAACAAATAGAACCTAAAAAAAGGGGGAATTTCAGGGTAAATTACAATGACTAATATTCCTCTATTGGCAACTTTCTGCAACATTTACCCAAGATTTATTTTGCAGCATTTTGTTGACAAAACATCCATAATTTTATATTTTATAGTCTTTTATTGGAGGATTTCTGCGTTTTCGGTAAAATCAGATGTAAAAAATGACAAAAAACGGCAAAAATCATGCCGATTTTTGTGTTAAGTGGACCACCTTATGTACCAAAAAAACTGTTTTTATTCGAAAAATTTGTCAATTAGCAGTTTAAATGATCGACCCATGAAAATAACAAAAATGTATATGCTTTATCACATTTTTACCATAAAAAACAATGTTAGCCATTTTCCTTGCTATACTAATATATTCATTAGATGTCACGTGGTTTCCATGGCAACCAGACTATTCAGATTTTTTTATTGATTTTTTTTTTTAATATGACTGTTAGTTTGGACCATTTCAACTTAAAAAAAAAGTATTTGAAAAAAAATAATCTGGCCAAAATTTTTCATATTTGGTCTATTATTACAGAGAATTGATGGTAATTATTCTTATATTTTGTACATTTCAGCAACAAATCCGACACTAGTTGCACCAGTTATTATTGCTTCTTCTGATGTTATAGTGAACCTCGACACAGAAGCAGTTATTGTCTGTAATGTTACCGGCTATCCGACTCCAGATATTAAATGGGTATATGACCATGTACGTATTCAAACACAATTACAGGATATAAAGTGCAAACACATTTTACAACAATTGCAAATTTAATCTGACAATGATATTTATGATTTTGAAAATATTCTGCTGAATCTGATAATGCAACAGTATACTTAACAGAAAGAGAAAGACCAAAATTGCTTTAACGTTGTTTAAGCACTAGCTCCAGAATTTAGATAATAATTTTAAAAAAAAGACTTTCGATTACCCATATCAATTAAATGAATTTGTCCAAAAAACATCGTTGGAAGCGATAATGAGTATGAATGATTGAAAGTCAAAAAAAAGTATTTCATGAAAGTTTTACTTGTCCCATCGCGTTATGTTGAGGAATAGATATTAGTGATTTCCAGGATTTATATATAATCATTTAGAAGTAATATGCGTTGTGCCTTTAAGTAATCCTGTTTGAAAATTTATTGAACTTAAAGTTCGTGTTTAAATATTGCCCTTAATCAATAAGAAGTATCTTTACAATCATTCATTAGTTTTAACTATTAATATTATAAGTAAGTAAAAATGATTACACAATTCAATTTAAATCATTCAAAGCAGTGACCCTGTAAGTGTACATAGTGTTCAAAAGTAGAGGTTTAATTATGAAATACAAAAAATGCTGTTTCTGTTTAAATTTAGGACAAAAATATTTCAACTGTACTCATTTCTGGTGGATCTTTACGAATTCCAAATGCAACAAGTGAGGCCTCTGGTCTTTACACATGCATTGCTTCAAATGATGCTGGTTCAGCAAAGGCGTTTGTATTTCTTTATGTTGTCCATGGTATATAAAATTATTTCTTTAGGTTTAATACAAATAGTTTAGCACCAAAGAACAAACGATCTCCTAATGTGAATAACGTTTTGAGAACAATTATAATCTTTCATGAACAAATTAATATTTCATTTGATTATTCCTTAAAGTTTTCAAATTCAACCACAATCAAAATTTAAAACAAACATCTGCAAATCTTCTTATTAGACATATCGTTAATATAAGGTAGTAATGAACTGATTAATATATAAAAAAAAACATCTACAGAAGCTGTAAGACAGGCACGAAAATATTGCAAGAATTATTTTTTGTAATAACTCTCATGTAATAACAATATTCACATTCATAGGAAACGATGTGTCGCATCAAATCGTCACTACACAGAAACTTTAGAACGGAAACCTTTATTGGCATTTTTTAAGATGCATATACACTGGTTATCAATTTTACGAAGCACCATTTTGTATATAAGGACGAGCCTGTATCAAGCCAGATCTATTACGCGACTACAATGCTTAATTGACATCATTGCAAATAGACGATAACTTCACCTGGTTTCCGAATATCTAGTATAATTTTATGATTGTCGAACGTCCAGCATATTTAGGACAATACATAATCAGAAAATTGTGGGTTTTTTACCAAGCCAGCTAGAACTTAACATGAAATCGTTCTCAGTCCATAAATTTAATTTCTAACAGAGACGATGCTATTAAATTATTTGTTTCCATCTAAAACTAAACTGGCGTTCGATAAGATTCAATTTTTTTAACAGTATGATATGTATCTCAGGTCAATTTATACAATTAAAGTGCAAACTCGAAAAATAAAGCGTAACGATTCCAGATTGATCATAGCTGCACTAAGTGTTATTAACCCAATCATTGTTGTTTTGTTAACAAAACTGCTAATTAGTTTTCATTTGTTTTATTATGTTATGTGTTAAGGATATTTTAAACATTTCATTAGAAACTTTTTTATAATTTGTATATTTAAGGAAGTATTCCACCTCGCGTGGCACCTGTAATAACAACTTCTCCACATGTAATAGTGAACTACTACACAGAAGCAGAGATTATCTGTAATGTTACTGGTTTTCCAACTCCACATATAACATGGGAATATGATCAAGTATGTTTTTACAGTTCCGTTTTATTTGAGTATTCAAATAAAGGCAACAGTAGTATACCGCTGTTCAAAAGTCATAAATCGATTGAGAGAAAACTCATCTGGGTTACAAACTGTATTAACTAGGGACTTTAAAGTGTATTTATTAGGGACTTTCTGTTTTGAATTTTCCTAGGAGTTCGGTATTTTATTATCTTACTTTTTAGTTATTGATTCATTGTTAAAACAGCCATTTATTCTAATTTGAATTTATGGTTAGACTGAATGGTAATATTTTTACCTTTTCTAACTAACTCCTTTTCCTATAGCCTAAAAATAACAGTTATGAGTTGATCTGTTGTGACTATCGCGAACTGGGAACAGTATATTAACATTATAAGGCCATGCTTAAGTTTCCTTTTTTTCTGAATCTTAAGCTATGTTTTTTTTTAAATCTCAACACTTCTCGTTTTCATTCGTTTTGAATAGCAAAAGGCACATTTATTTTTTTCAAAATAACTTAAAGGATCATTTTAAAAAGTTGAGATAAATCTTTTAAAAAACCTATTTGTAGTCGTCAATGTTGAAATTTGACTACGTTTCACACTCTTTATACTATATATTCGAAATCTACTATGAATGGAACAGATACAGGCGGGAGGAATCACATCTTTCTAACCTAAAAAAGTAGATGAGAAATCTCGCAAATAGAGTTATTTATCTGTTTGAAGAATAACAATCGAAATCAGATGCTTGCACAAATGATTAAAGAACCATCCCCTCCACCGTCATTTCGGACGTGTAACATTCCCTCAAAGAAAAATCGTAACATTGGCAAATGCATTTTAATTTTAGAAATTCACTATGAATTGCTATCCAGCATGAATCAAAACTACAATGTAATGTTTTTTTTTTTATCAATTTCATCAGCTATTAAGCGGCCTTAAAAAAACATAGCATATTAGTTAAACAAAACCGCGCACAATATTTTATTATACAGTTATTTGCAATAGTTAGCAAAGGTACCGACGGCAAATCTCATATTCAACAGTAAAATAACCAAACATTATTTATGATGGAATTTATCTCTGTTAACGTTTTACAGGCGTCTTCATGATATGACAATTTAAATGTTTTATTGGACCAGTAGTTTTTTATAATCAATGTAAATTTCATCTTTTTAACACTCTGTTTTTAATGTTTAAAACAATGCTTTCTTCTGATTTTTTTAATTTAAGGTTAAGTACTCTAGATTTGCTGTTTTTCTTTTGAATATAGTAATAATAAAAAAAATATCAAACCCCGGGAAAATATAATAGATGAAAACATGATTGTTTCACATGACAATTATTCTTATTAAAAAAAATCAGTTGTTTATAAGTTAGCGTGCATGCCTCAATTAAGAAAATTGTGTTCCTGGCAAACAACAAAAAAATGGTATATTGTTGCGGGTTTTTCTCATCTATATCGTAGTAATCGACCACAGGTCGACTTAAAGTTCAGTTAACATTTTTAAATTGGATGACAGTTCTTTTTCTTTTTTGAATTATAAAATTACAAATCCGATACAAACTCTGACAAATCTTTTAGTAGTTGTTGGACCCAAATGCTCTTCGACTTCTTCAATGTAGTTCATTTGGCCTTTTTAATTATTTTGCATTTCAATCGTCCTGATAGCTGTACCGCATCGGTAGAGTACTGATGCTTACATTAATCTTTCAAAAAAAAATTTAAATTTTAGATCATGAAGGGTTTAACAGTACTGATATCTGGAGGAACTCTTCCAATTCCAAACGCAACAAATGAGGCGTCTGGTCTGTACACGTGTATTGCCTCAAATGATGCTGGTTCAGCGAAGGCTTTTGTAAGACTTGAAGTTGTTCACGGTTTGTATGATTTCTTTTATTATATTGTTTCTTTTTGATAAAAGAAAGATAAATATATCAATTTTATTTAAGAATAATATAAATTCCACTTTTGATTCTTGGACAAGCTCTAACCGACATTGAGAAACCTGTAATATATATATGGCAGCTCATATTCCATTGTGTGTGAACAAGAAAAACAGACATAATAGGTCAAAATGTCATAAATTGGGGTACAGCAGTCAGCATTGTGTTATAAGTTACCATTTAACGATTATTTTATCTCTTGATTTTTGTTCAGTCAGACATAAAATTTATGCCATATTCACATACTTTTTAACAGTTAACTCTTTTAATTTTAAGTTGAGCAAATGATGACTTGATTATTATTAATTCTTTTCTATAGATCCTAGTTATATATTTTCCCCTCCAGAACCCTTCAGTGGAAGTGCTGGGGTGTCTCAGAATATCAGTTGTAAAGTTTCTGGTCACCCACAGCCAACGATAACTTGGAAATTCACGTCGGTACGTCTGACCTTTAATTTTTGTTTTCAGTGATTAATGCTCATACCATTTCATCTGATAAATCACATAATTTATGTTATGATTTCAATTTGTTAATATCGATTTTACACGGATTTTAAAACATGAATTGATTGTTACTATGGCTGGAATCGACTCATCTAATAGAAATAAGATGTGTGGTATGAGTGCCAATCAGAAAACTCTCTATCCAAGTCATAATTTGTTAAGATAAACCATTATAAGTTAAAGTATGGTCTTCAACACAGAGCCTTCATCCACACTGAACAGAAAACTATACAGGGACCCAAAAATGATTAGTGTGAAACTATTCAAACGTGAGAACCAACGGTCTTGGTCTTATCTATATGAAAAAAACGAAAAACGAGACATCTATGAACTAAATCAACAAACGACGACTACTGAACATCACATCAAACGATTGGATAACAACCGTCATATTCTCGACATGGTACAGACATTTTCTTATGTATAAAATTATGGATTAAACCTGGTTTCATAGAGCTAACTAAACCTCTCAACTGTTTGACAGTTGCATAACATTCAATTATATTGACAACACTTTTTGAATATAACAAACATATATAGTTGGTAAAAATATTAAAAATAAGGGTACAGCAGTCAACATTTGTTGTAATAATCTTAATTACTGTAAAAATAAATAAACAAAAATGCAACTAAACAAAGACCCACAAGCAAAAATGAAAGACAAGAATAAAGTTATTTAACAGAACACAATGACATGATATGTAAGTACGGAGCCATGCCAAAAACGAACAAATATCGCCATGAATTAGTAAAACTTAACTTATTTCATCTAATTACTTTATAAAGGTACTCAAACTCTCAAAATAACAATTTCCAGTAATTGTTACCATTGAATATAGGTATCAAAGCAGTGATAATGACTGATTACATTTGTATCCTGTAAGACATCTATATTTTTCTTAATTTCTTAAGTTTTAATGATAAAAACTACAGTCCCAAAATCATCTGTGATAATTATGCAAACCCCTTGAGACGTAATCATATAAACTATTGCATTATGATCCTGAACCTTTTGAAGCATCGGAAGGATGATTTAAATATATATTTAACTACTCTACCGATGAGCTGTAAAACAATGTGTTAAATATGATGCTTTTTAAATATTAAAACAGACAATTAATATGTTGTAATTTATTTCGATGACATTCATTCGGTAAAAAGCATAATTGAAGTTAAACTCAAACGTAATACTGTAAATCAGATTAGTCTTGTTTACAGTTTACCCGCCAAACATCTGTTTTACCAGCTCACACGTTATTCGAAAACGGAGAGGTTTTAGAAATAAGTAATCTGCAAGAATCTGGGATCATTAGTTGTAAAGCAATAAATGAATTTGGCAAAGACGAAGCCTCTGCTCATGTCATTGTGCACCACGGTAAGTTTTTTATGTAATGCGTCACATTTTCATACCTGAACAGTTTACCTTAAACGTAGTACACAGTATGCATATCGATTGACATTATAACGAGTAAAAAAGAGTCGGATGATATTTAAAGAAAAATCAAAACTCATTAGTCGTAGAAATACAAACAAAATGCACGGAAAAACGAGTTACCATGAAAAGAAATACACCAGGAACCTATATTTAATAATATTCCATGACTGATTGTGATCATGTCAAGTTTTAAATAAAAACAGTTATTTACATTACGCTTCGATAATGTGACATTGAAACAGAGCATACAAGAATACAATGTCCGTCTTACAAGCAAGCAGATCACTATAACAATACAATAGATGCATTAATACAAATGATCTTGTTCATATATATACTTTTGATTTTGCCATTTGATAAGGAACTTTCAGTTTTGAATTTTCCTCGGATTTCAGTATTCTTGTGCTTTTATTTTTTACATGTAATGCAAAGATAGTCGGACCAATTCAGGGGTACATATGTATTGTATCATCTTCGCGCTAGCCAAGGGTTACGATCCAGTCCCGCTCTCTTCACCCTTGGCGGATTGAGATAATATTTCGGAGACACAAGGTAAGGATTTTTATTGGCTGCAGTAGAAACTCGCTGCATCCAATCAAAAAGCGCCTATAACATGATCACGTGTAAATGTAGAAAGTGTTTGTAAACAATTGCCACGTGTTTATTGTGCAACAAGTCTTTACATCACTAAACATAAGACTATATTTAGTGACAACTTGAATGTTTTTAATCAACTAATAGAAGTTCATGTGTATATTTCATGCACAAATGCATGAATGTTGACGTATATTTTACGTTTCCGGCTTTACCAAGTGGGTAGAATCTAGACGCTACCGTGTTTTACCTCTAAATTGAAGAGTTCAAGTGCTACCATTGGTCAAGAATAATGCATTCTGAATGGGCGTGACTTTAATCATCCGATAGATGGCGCAACTATGATATCACAAATGTTGGCTCAATCTGCCAAGGGTGAAGAGAGCGGGAGTGGATCGTAACCCTTGGCTAGCGAAGATGGTATTGTATACACATAATACGTTAGGATTCGGATGATGGGTTATTTGATTTATACGGTTCTATATTTTTTAGTTATTCTACACTTGATTCTTCACTTTCTCTGTTTTTTCGGGTCATGTAAATTTTATTCTTTTTTACGTCCATTATACTCTATTATGAGAACTTGTTCTCGCAACTCAATTATTGATCAATGGGTTTATCAATAATTTTATGCTTTATCATGCAGGCTGATATTTTTTACAATAATCCTGCTTAATATCACAATACCTTATATTTTCTGACTCTGCAGTTTTTGGATGAATTGTAACGCACAGATATTTTAAATTATTCAGTTGAAACATCAGATGTTTCTTTATAAAGAATAAATTAATGAAATTGTTGTTTTCGTATCACTTTTAATTTCGGTTTACAAACTGATTTACGTGGAGTTTTTTTCTATTTTGTTTTATTCTAGTGATAATTTAGAGATACGATGTCTTGTTGTCATACATCACTCATGCAACCAAGCACCCATGTTGCATGATAGGACCCAACACTATATAAGTGTTTCGGCAGATATACGTAACTACCTATCATCTTGCATTTGATGAAATATGCGATTACCTTTTTTGCAAAAAGAACATATATTTCAGTGGCGGATCCAGAAAAAAATTTAGGGGTGGTCCCAAATGAATATTGAATGGTATGAAAAAGGTTAAAAAAAATACCTTCGACATTATGGAAGCTCATGAATTTGGACAACACCATGCAATTCACATATTCCTAGGAATTTAAAGACATGTAAAACTTATTTTTATTTAAGACTATACAATATCTTGCAATCTAAAATAGCACAACATACAACTGTCATCTGAATTAGGCAAGCTGTAAAAAAAGTTTAGCTAAAATGTTCCGAATCGGTAAAAATATTTCTACGTAAATTTGTTCAAAATTTACTAATTTAACAAAGAGTCGTTTATCAGGTCATTCAACATCATGCGTCGCGAATGTTTCCTTGCAAAGTTATCTATAATTTATTTTATGTTTAGTTCCAAACTGTAGTGCACATGCATCAACGCAAGTACGTTTAAACGCGACTGTCCCATAGTTGATCTCAGGTAGGTTTTTAAAAGTGATAACTCCCTGTTGGATCGCTCACATTCGCAACTCGTCACCCCCATGGTAGCTTTGATTTTTAAGATAACAGATATAGTTGGAAAGTCTGTTTTGTAACATACTTTCAGAGCATCGGCTACAGTTTCTGGTTTTGAAAGCATTGACTCGCAAGTCTTTTGCCACAAACACAGTTTGGACGGCATTGTAGATTGACTCGGCAAATTCATGTGATTTTTTGGCCTCTTTACCGTCTTACCCAAAATGTTTTGTAAGCCTGTCCAAGCCTGTCAAAGAGATAGATAAACAAATTTAATTTAATTCATTCATAATGATTGTTTTTTTCAAAATGTACATAAATGAAATTTAAAACCGAGACTCCGTTAGTTGGACAATGCAATTATATATGGAAATTTCACTTAAAAATACAAGAATAATTTGTATTTACCTTTCAAAATAAGAAGTCAACTTCTTCATATTGACGAGCTGTTTTGACAATTTAATTACATGTATACAGGTGTAACGCATTGATCCGTATTCTATCATTGTGACACCTCCAGGTATCCAGGTAATGCATAACTAATTAGTGCGATGAAAGGATTAATCTTCAGTGTTAATTTGTTTAAAAGCTAGTTATTGAAAAAATAGATACTTTAAAAAAAATTGAGGTTCGTCATAGGGGTGGTGCGATGCGCAGTGGGACAACCCCCTGGTTCCGCCACTGATATTGGCCTTTTTTTTATAATTTCCGGCAAATTCTGTCAAGAAAATGAAAGTTTATATTTTGATTTTTTTTCCTGTGAAGATTTATAAATAGTCGTTTCTTAATCCAAAAATAAAAAAAAAGATATTAAAACTTGAAACTTTAAATAGTTAAACAGGGTCTGCTTAAATCTTTGAATGCCTTTGGGGATATTTGAATACTTTAATTTCATCTCCGAATAGATTTGCTTTGTAGATAATTGTTTTTTATTGGATAATTTTACAGTTTTTTCTATTCATTATATTATATGATAAATTTTAGTTCAAACTTGAATATGGTTTCTTTTATTGACTAGTATATATCAATCTGACAGTAATTGAATGGAACAAACACATGACACATAAAGGCAACAGTAGATTACCGCTGTTCGAAATACTGTTTTACTTTAAAATATCTTCAAATGTTCTATAATGTCTATGCTTTTATTCAATCAGAATTGATAACAACTTTTTAAGAAATTATAAATGAATTTCAAACGTTACTTAATAATTACCTATTGCGTGAATTGACTTACTTTAAAAGAATCTGTCCATGAATGATAATGCTATCTGACAATTGTAATTCAATTTTATTTTGACGAATTTAATGCTGTTTTCTGTATGTGTTACCGTGTAATTCCACCATAGTAAGTTATATTCGGTTGCATACTAAGGGTTAACCAGTTATTCCCCTTGAATTTGAAGTTGATAGGAAATGAATCCTATATTGCATTGCTTCGAGGAAATGAGTGGTATGAACAATATAGAATCGAAATCAATTAGAAATGTCTTAAAATCATGAAACAAATAAACCTTTCTTTTTTTATTCAATAATATAGATAGGCAGCTCACCAAAAAAAAACACCAAATATTTCAAATCAGATCCGATTTGGTTTCCGCAATGTTTAACTGGTAAATATTTCCACCATACATACTAGGATTTGAAATATGTAGGCCATGTCGCATTTCGTCTCCAAAGGACTCATTAGTGATTTTGAAGTAGGACTTAACAATTGAAACGTGAATCTTGATTCAATCTTACTAAAGTATATGACCTTTACGAAGATAAAACATTACCTTGTAGTGTTAATTGGTTAAATTTAACATCGTTGTTTTCCAATATATATTTGTGAGTTTGTCATTCAATTAACCCTCGTGGCGTTTAAAATACACTTGCCTATGTGGTGCAAACTTCACAGTTTCCATTAGTGTTAGAGCTTAACGAAGATAATACTTAATCTTGTATATATACGTTTTAATTGATTTAGGGTCACTGTCTGTACTTAGTGTATTTTTGTTGTTGGAATATACACGTACCCGGCAAGGTCCACGTCCACGTCCACTCTGTTTTTGTTAGATATATTTCTATTTTAATCCATCTGTTGAGTTAAGCCTTTTTCAATTGATCTCGCTTACATGTTTAGCCACTTTTTTTATTGAAATTGAAAAATATTATGTAAATTTTGGAGGTTATGTTCATGAATATGTGTTTACTAATCTGGTAATAGAATATCTCCTCAGTTTAAGTAAATGATCTCCACAGAGCATTGAATCTATATGTATTATTTTTGTTTAAAACAAGGGTAAAGAGACAATGAAAACTATAAATACTATTTACTTTCAGATCACCACACTTTTGATAAATGTTGAACATGTTTCATACAGCTTTATTTTTTTTACAGTGGAGATAAATTCTAACCTCTCATTAGACAGTCAGAATAATCTGTCATAGAACTGTTCTACCCAGAACAGTCTTTCCCTAGTCGTAGAACTGTCAGCCGAACTGACCAAATCAGTTCTAACCGTAGAACTGTCAGCCGAACTTTCCAAATCAGTTTTAACCGTAGAACTGTCAGCCGAACTGACCAAATCAGTTCTAACCGTACAATTGTCAGTAGAACTGACCAAATCAGTTCTAACCGTAGAACTGATTTACATGCTACTATGAAATGATTCAAAGATTTTTATGTTTAAGTGACTTATGGTCCAATGGGCCGGGTGTACAAACATTGTATTGACAAATATTATTATTATACTGTATATATACACAATGTCACTATAATAAACAAGTTCGTATTGTTAGAACTGTCAGTGAACTGTCTTAAACTGTTCTAGTCGTAGAACTGACAAACCTGTCTGGATTGTAGAACAGTTATAAATGACGTCACTGAATGTTAAAACAATACTGTGATGAGAAATTTTTAATATATTATGTTTTTTTTTACTTTTTTTATATTTAAGACAGAGTTCTTTGAACTGCTCTATGGATAGAACTTACTGAATCAATTCTAGCCAAAAAAAACTGACCAAATCAGTTCTAATCGTAGAACTGTTCTAGTCATGGAACTGTCTAAAACTGTTCTAGGGTAGAACTGTCAGGATCAGTTCTAGATAGAGCTGTCTAAATTTTTTCGATGTTAAACTGACTAAATCAGTTCTAGTTTAGAACTGTTCTAGCTAGATCTGTCTAAGAGGTGTCAGAATGACAGTTCTATATACTGTTCTAGAACAGTTCTCCTGACAGATTCTGACATAATTGATGAAAGGTAAAAAGTTAACTCCACTGCATATATGATTGGATATCTAAAATAAATATTTAGGTAGTTTAGATTTGTCTGATAACCTTGTTTTGGGGATCTTCTTACTATTAGAAATTGTATTGCAACGAGATTTTCAGAAATATTAGCAATTCGCTATAAATGTACAAGACGTGACTCTTTTTTGGCTGTTTAATGGTTGTAAAACAGAAAAGTTTTTTTTTCATTTTCAATAGAGATTTGATAAGAAATATTGTATTCGATATTTTTTATCAAGATTATAATCACATACGGGTCTTTAAGGAAACTATTTGAATTATAAAGTTTAGTTTCCCTATACCCACACACACGCATATATGTATAGATTTATAGTTATATAGAAGTCTATAAAAAGTAGCAGCCAGCAAATTCAAAATGTAACGGATCGTCTAGAGTACAAGATACTGCGCAAATATGGAAAAGATATTTATGTTTAAAAATATTTGTACAACGGTACTAATATAAGATGGTAATAACGAAGATAATGTTATAAAATGGTATTGGCAATTGTGTAGGCTGAACTTAAGCCTTCGAAAGATATAATAATAGGTTTGAGACTTATTATTGGCTGTCACTATGGACCATGTGACGTATAGCGTGCTGTTACAATATAAAAGATCCTGAGAGATGTTTACTAAAATATTGATTATATAACAAAAAACTGTTTGACAAAAATGTTATGTGTTTATTCTTTTGAAATTTCATGGGGGTTAAAGGTTACTAAGAGAGCCGTGGTGTAGTGGTAAGTGCATCGGACTACTTACACGAAGGTTCTTGGTTCGATTCCCGTTCCGGGATGAAACTTCTAGGGACTGAATTTTCGGCTCTCCCTTGACACCATTTGCGAGTATGGTCTTGATGAAAAGATGATAGTCCGTCGGAAGGGGACGATAAATGGCTGACCCGTGTTAAGAGAGATTCATATTTCTTGCACGTTAAAGACACCCTTGTACATTTCGAAAAAGAACAGGCTAATGCCTCTACAACACCGGTGTCATTCGGTTTAACGGAGAAAAAAACTATCGGTGGTCAAGTATTGCGAGACGATCGTGAAAGCTCTGTTACTGGATCGTGAAAGAAGTAATCGGGAAGATATATTTAATGTCAGTAAACAATCCAATTTAATTTATTACACAGACAAATTTACAACAAAATAAAACTGTCTGTCAAAATGGATCAGCATTATGATCAGTATGTGAGAAAATTTAGTTTTAAAAGCACAAAGTTTTTACAAAACAACAAAAGGCAGATTGCTTCTCGACATTTCAATGACATAAAAAATGTAAACAAACATGATTTTTTCACACATTCAAATGAAATCAACCACTTTAATCCGAATAAGGGCACTCTTTTTTAATGAAGCAAATGGTTCTCATAGTTATTTTGTATACACATAATCTGAAACTTGGTAAAAAAAGACATATTTACACAAAATTGATTTTTCGGTTAGTGAAAGATCACGTACCGCTATTGAGGATTGTAAAAATGATCTTGAAAGATCTGATGCTACGAAAATGTTCAAATTATTCTTCAATTATATGATTTTATATATAATTAATATTTTTTATTGGTATAGAGAAAAGCTAGATTGACCAAGATCATCAATAACTTTCATCAGTTCAAAGTATTAATATTTTCAGAAAATGAAAAGAAAAAGAAATAACAACTACGGCAATAAGAAAAGACAATGGTCAACAAAACTCCCAAAATATTTTAGTATTTAATAGTTAATAAAAAAAATCTTACCTGTAATGATAATTTGGTGCCACGCAACTTCCGATATCACTGTAGGACATAGCGCAGTCGCCTAAAAGGTGAATTTTATATTATCCACCAATGTATGTATATTGTTATTATCCTGCAATTTACACGCGGCACTTGCAACTTTTGGTTAAACATAAACCTCGAAGAGGGCCAAAAACTATCTGCTACGCATAAAGACAATCCATATCATCGCTTGCTCAAGATATAAGCTGGGTAACAGGAGATTTTATTTCTACAAATAATAGAAACAAACTATTGTTTTTGCCTTTGTGAACATATTATTTGTATAATAGTTGGCTAATTGTTGGAAGAAGGTTTAGTTTTGTGGTCAAGTCCGTATCTCGGATTCATAGTAAGCTTAAGGATAACTGTCTGTTGTTATGATTGTAAGGTGTACCTTTTCGACTTCTGCAAGGTTTCAAATAACATTAAACTCATTAGCATACATCATTTGGTTATGTTCGTTATATGTTGTTTGGTCTTTTGCTTATATACATGTATGCTATAGCGCCACGGTATTTGCTGTA
Organism: Mytilus galloprovincialis; assembly: GCF_965363235.1. Taxonomy (NCBI): domain Eukaryota; kingdom Metazoa; phylum Mollusca; class Bivalvia; order Mytilida; family Mytilidae; genus Mytilus; species Mytilus galloprovincialis. Next base: position 65,647,832 of record NC_134848.1, read on the forward strand.
TGGTGTACATGTCCGTCTGCATGTTTCATATATGACGTCAATTGTATTTGATATATTGAATGATAGTAAGATGTCTATGTCTGGCTGTCGGTCAGGGTTCATATACTTTCGATCTTATGTTCCGAATTAATTGGCCAACCATAACTTTTACATTGTCAGTTTCTAAGGTACTGTAAGACAATAACAATCAAACCCAAAGACTCACAAAATCAAATCACATTTACATCATCAGTTATAAATAATAAATAAGAAACAACACGAACTTCACTAAAAACCGGCAGTGAAATCAGGTGCTCCGGAAGGGTAAGCATTTCCAGCTGATGATGGCGACCGTAAAATTTCTTGAGTGATGACCTTAATTTGATTGATTCATAGCCCCGTCTTAACAACTTTTGAGAAAGCAATATTCCTCGTTCAACAAAATCAACGTACTTTGAGCTACATGTAGCTCTAGGATTGGAACACCTGTACAGGATGTTTGACGAGATCTGTATGGCATGGTTCATCTTACCTTGACCTATTTTATGGACCATTGACAATCTTAAGCGTATTTGACATTTCTAGTGAAACCCTTAATTTTACAGACGTTACACAAACATACTATCATAAGTAAGGCAGACGAGAAAATTTCTGGTATTCTTTAGTCTTTAGTGTATAGTTATCTAACTGGAAAACAATCCACATCTGCTACGTGGTATATAAAGATACACAAAACTTAAGAAATGATAGCTTAAATGTTCATTCTTATCAAAATAGTTGCAGGTATATCAAATGGTAAAAGAAATATAGATTTCTTATTACTCTAGTATTAAGTCTGGTCACGCATTATCTTTCACGATCAAAATAATGCGTTGCCTGATCTTTCACTATCGAGTATGATAAAAATTCAACAAAATTCAAAGTTTTCATAAACAAATTAACAGTTTAAAGGGAAGAGCATACTTGTATTTTACTGTACTATCAGATACACCAAAGATTAAATTTCAAATGTATCATGATATATTGAAATATGACCATTATAGTTAGAAATAGCGTGTTTTTTTAATTAATTCCATAGACATGCATTACGCCTTTTGTGTTTTGTTACAAGGTACTGCGTATTTTCTTTATCTTATTGCAAAGGAATGTTGAGGAAGTTGAACCATTTTGACAGACATATCATTTGTTTGGATTTGTTAAGCGTTTTGAAAATTAAGCGATCTTTCACAGATTGTGAACTAGAATTTAAATTAATTATCTTTCACGATCCGGTACCAGAGCTTTCACGATCGTTTCGCAATACGTGACCACCGTTATAAATTTGTTCACGATCATTTCTCTCGTTAAACCGAATGAAACTCGTGGACAAGGCAGCACTCGCACCCGCAGAGTGAAAAGGGATTAATATAAGTTGCAAAAATTTGTTTCCCAATCCACTATAAATAAATATGTTTAATTAAATTAAACTAAAGGTTACTTACATACCGTCACTTGTGTTAGAATGGGCAAGTGGTTGTAGACTATATGATATAGTTTTTGTTTATTGGTGACTGTGGTACCGTGACCTTTGTATGCGTCATTCAACCATGTGTATACTCTTGGATGGTTGGTTTTTCATTTTTGATTTTCAATTTATCACTGAACTAAACCATGCGTGTCATGTCATTAATACCTATGGAAATCAATATGTCCTTTACAACTGATTTTTACATATCATTCCTTAGAAGGGTTAATAAGTAATATCATTTTAGACTAAAAACTGCATATAATATAATATATCAGGCTTATAACTGAACTGCTTATTTACATTGAAACATAAAGTGTATGTCATTAATACAATCAAGTCCATTGTTAGATTTTAAACGGTACCTGTATATGTCAACCGAATACTTTTAAATACTTAAATACAAACAATAATATAACAGTATTCTGTTATATTTTTATTTCAAAACATTAGGTAATTTTAAAGAAATTCTTGTCATGATGACATTTGAACTTTGTTCTGAATTCAGGATATAGTTGAGAGGTTTAAACAGTTTCAATTTTAGAATAATTTAACTTTAAAGTAATTGCGTTATCACCATCGTCTAACTTTAATTACATATATGTGCACTGATAATTTCTAGTAAACCTTATTTGTCACGAATCCGAAAGTGACTCTGATTATAGCATTTTTTTTAAATTACACTTCTGAAATATTTAAGGATGTAATTAGGTGAAATTGCCAAAAATCAAGAATTCAAAGTTGATACTTTTAGTCGGAAGAGCATAAGTAAAAAACGAAATAAGCTAAATATATTGATATGTCATGGAAATCCTTTTCGAGATATTTTGATTTATTTAAATATGGAAAGGGGGGTAAAGGCTGACTGGGACTTGTACCTTATATTTGCATTGGTACTATTTGGGTCTCAAATCAAAAGAAAAACATCAAGAATCTTCTTCAATCTTTGCAAATTATCTTTAATGAGCTATTAAGTCTAATATAAATAGATAAATGGGTGTTATGGGGCAAAATATTTTACCTTGTGTCGTATGGTCAAAACCCAAGGAATCCGAACATCGAACACAAATACTTAAAGCTCACCTAAATACATCCTTAACAGAGAAGAAAATATACAAGAGGGACATTCAAAATCATAATTAAAAAATAAACTTACAAAACCATGGCTAAAATTAAAAAAAGACATACAGACAAATCCCTTTTTATCTGCTCACCGGGGTCTTTAGGGCCCCATGTGAGATTATGCCATCAAGTAGCGTCCGCCGTCGACGTCGTCTGTCGTAGTAGTCGTCCTAAACTATCAAAAATATTCTCCTTTGAAACTGCTGGGCCAAATACCTTCACACTTTAACTAAATGTTCCTTAAGGTTTCTAGTTTATGAATTGTATCCGCAGTTTTGATCCATCGACAAACATGGCCACCATAGCTAACATATGGGTCAAATGCAGTTTTTGAACGTTTAGAGCAAAACTGGGGTTAAAGTGTTGAAATGGTCTAAATTTTTCAGCACTAAAATTTTCAGACGAATCGAACAACCAATTGTCGGTTAGCTGCCACTGAATTGGTAGTTTTACGGAAGCTTTTACGTTTGTTGTTATTATCTTGAATACTATTCTAGATAGATATAAACTGTAAACAGCAATAAAGATCAGATAAGTAAGATCTACAAAAAAGTTAAATGACCAAAATTGTCAATTGACCTCTTAAGGAGTTATTGCCCTCAAAAGACAATTTTACACAATTTCTTCATAAACTTTGCTAAAATTTAAAAATTTTCTTCTCTGACACTATTGGACCACATACCTTTAAATTTAACTAAATATTCCTTAGTGTATATAATTTATAAATTGTATCTGAAGTTTTGATCATTCGACAAACATGTCCGCCATGGCTAAAATAAGTTCATAGGGGTCAAATGCAGTTTTTGGCTTATATCTCATCTAATATCTAATATGACGGGTAAAAATGATCCAAATGTCAAGATCAACAAGCCCTGAAGTTTTTAAACAAAACGAACAACCCATTGCATGGTTGCTGCCACTAATTGGATATTTTAAGTATATTTTGCAGTCTGTGGTTATTATCTTGAATAGTATTAAAGATAAAGATAAACTATAGGCAACAAAAATGTGCAATAAAGTAAGATCTACAAAAAATTGTCAATTGACCACTTCAGGAGTTATTGCTCTTTAAGGACAATTTCACACTAATTGTTTATGTTTTAAATCTCAAATCAATCTAGTATAAATTTTGTGTTTATTTCCTTTTACATCAAGAAACATAGACACTATGGCTAAAATGGAACATATGGGTCCGCTTTTATTTGCTCATGAAGAAAATATGACAGAAATGAAACATTTAAATGACATTGTACGCCTCTAATTAATATATATAGTGAAAAACAAAAACAATCATTAATGAAATATTCAAGCAAAAAATATGACAGGTTAGCGATTCAGGCTCTTGAGAGCCTCTTGCTTATTTTGTATTTACATTGTGTCATAGATTAAATGTATTCGTTCAGTGAATGTTCAATTGTTTTTCATAATATGTCCTTTGATTGTGTTAATCCTTATCAATTGATATTTTAATGCCTGTTTTTCTATGTTGGGATGTCACACTATTGTTTCAGGTTAGGATGACGGTTGGCGTTTAAACCTGTATTTGTTCACACCTGTCTTAAATCATGAACCTAATAATAATAGGTTTTCATTTGTTAATGTGGTTCATATAGATTTGAACGTTGGTTGTCCTGTTTGAATGGTTTTACACTAGTCATATGTGTGCTCTCAATAGCTTTAAGTTCTGTGTGAACTAAGGCTCCATATTGTTAGCCGTACTAGAACCTATAATGGTTAAATTTTACAAGTAATGACTTGGAATGAGAGTTGTCTCATTGGCATTCATACCACATCTTCTTATATCTTTAAACAGTAGTGCACAGAACACAACATATACAACAAAATACTGAGCAACTCCAATCCCACCAAAAAGTAGAGATTTCTCTATAGCTCTCGTTGTGCTGCTCAAAATACATCTTTGTGAACATACAATAGGCATAATATGATATCTTCTTTACATAATCGTTACTATACAGCACAGACAATGTTCCAAAGCTAGTGATATAAAATAATTTTCTTTATCCCATCACAGATTTAGAATTGAATAATGTTGATTTTAAAAGCCTAAAAATCAAAAACTGTTTGCAAAGTAGCAACAGGCGTGGTTAGTATCGCATTAATCACAACTACGTATTATTAATAACATTACTTCACATTAGAAATTCACAATAACCCCAAAATAATTCATCAATTACTTTACATTGTACTAAATAATGGGAAAATTTATATACAAAGCCAAAACTAGACATGGTATTATTCATTTCATTGACACGCAGGAACAGTTTTTGACAATTTAACAGACTGAAAGAATATGAAATAAAGTTTTAAATGTCCTTTCTATATTATAATCTAACATTCAGTTCTTCATCTTATATGTCATCTGATCTCAACATTCAAAGTTTACACACCGTGAATAGAAAAGTAAGTATTATATTAAATATGAATTCCAGTGTAGATAACGTGAATGTAAAACTTTTAAATGTGTTGGGGTTAAAGTGTCACCTTATCGAGTTTAAAAAAGATTGAAATTACAAATTTACATAGCAATCCTTTATTTTCAAATTTTGATTACGTCAGTTTTGATATTCAACTTACCAGTAGGAGACACAAACACCAATAAAGTGTTGATATGTAGACCTGAGACTAAAACATATAAGTATAAGGAAATTGTTCAAAATGTGGAAGAAAATATAATTTCACAACAATAAGTGAGTATATTTGAAATTTTATTTAACATAAATTGAAAATATAAAAAATCTTATTTCAGAAGAATTTTTTTTTTTAAATTGTTTCGACAGTAAGACATATTACAAAAAAAAAAAAACTAATATACTGAAAACATTTATAACTATGTAAAGATGTAATACCACCATTGATATATATTTTTTTCTCTATTAGTCTGTTATATTTGCACTTTTCAAAGAATTGTGCAGATTTTATCTTTGTTTCAAATAAAGACATACTTGGTATGAGTAAAGTTTTATTCTGCCTAGTAACATAGAAAATATTTCACATCATATTTCATTACATATACGAAAATAACCTCACTGGCAGTTAATCATTTAAATTTTCAATTTTTTTCTTCCTGTGTACAAGTTTTATTAACCATATAACCTCAAGTTTCCGAAATATTCTATAGAAACACCAAATAAAAAAATAATGGTTCTTTGAAATACCCAAGATATATGTTTATGACATATATTTTTTACCCCAATGAAATGTAGGATAAATTTCCTACAACTTGCAACTGAAGGGAACATGTTTTCCACACTTTTTCGTATGCAACCAGATGTGACGTACTATAATTTGTTGGTATTACACCTAGACATGATCGTGAATAATCAATCTGTTGATAAGGAATGTATTCGTTGCTGTCATTCGGTAGTCCAAGAAAAAGAATATGCAACGATGGTCAAGAATGCAATACATTGTGAAAGATTTGGTTTTTGATCGTCAAAGTAACTACACAATCAGTGAAAATGTTCATTGTATTTACAAAAGGCATATATCTATTAAACTTCCTTTATAATATTGCGCACTTAGGTAGGGAAGAACTTTTTCAGAAAACACAAAGAGCCACATATCACATGAGTCTAACATGGTTATATAACAACACAACATGATGCATTTTAACTAAATATTGCTTTGTTAGATAAAACAGTGATAAGGAAGGGATGGTGTCATCGAAAAGATTCGGATAATGTTTTTGTAAGATGGGTTTGTTAAATCGACAGCCGATATCGTTACTAGTTTTTCACGATCCTTCTTAATATAACAAATAACAGCCGTTAAATTTGCGTTTACCGCTGTTACTAAACGATGAATTAACTATTCTTTGGATATAATCAATAACCTGCGTCATATTGGTGAATAAAAACGCAGACAAATCCCATCAGAATCAATAAATCATAATACATCAACATGAACACAAAGAAAAACGATAAAAAAAAACTGTGGTGGATAAAAACGCAATACTCTAGTTCAGGGAAACAACAATGCGAATCCGCAAGATCGATCGTGATTTTGCGTTATCGACTGATTAGAAACGATATTTGATGAACAGGGGGCATTATCAGTTCATTGATTTATCAGATCGACATCGTTATAACTGTTATCACAGTCGCTAGAATTTTATTGCAAAATGTATGAAAGTAAAACAAAAATGGATATATATATACCAGTACTTTTTAATTTTTTTTCATATATATTTATTACTATAATTCCAGCGACTGTGCTGTAATCAGATTATTTATAAAAAGTGAATGATCACACGGACATATTTACACAAACTGTTATGTTAATTAATCTTAATTACAAAAGAAACGGTTTGATATGTCACCTGACTTTGCGTGCCACCTTCACCAAAAAAATAGACAGATTCATGCTGTGATGTTCACTTAGCAGATATATTCAATACGTTATGGGTGCTATTTCATAACCATATCCTAGGTAATAAAAATAAAAGTAAATCAACACCTACGCCATGTGGTATCATAAAGTTTTAACGTAAACTATTAATCTCACCAGGCGACAGGTGGACAAAATTAACATACCCTTAATAATTATAATGATGTTCTGACAGTTACCGTTAAATCATAATTTGTATGTACAAAATACTAGCCCTGATTGCATGTGTGTATAAAATTTACTTTTAAAAAGGTATTGTGCTTAATTCAAATATATTTTCCGACCGTGCAAGTGCTGCCCAGTCAAGGTCGTTAAAACTTCAACGTGAATTATACATAATATATTATGCAAAATATCTAATTAATAATGGGATTTTATAAGATTTTATACAGAATAAAAGAAACTTTATATATTTCTTATATCTTCATGCGGAAAGTAAATTTCCACAAACATATATAGTTTGGCATTTGAACTCATACTTTTTATGAACAGTTCTGTTGTATATCTATTTTTGTGCCAGAAAATTCACGTTAATAGTTAGAAATGATAATAAATGTGAAAAAAATATTGTAATATTACAAAAAATTTAGAAAAAAAGCACCCCCCCCCCTTTTTCCCCTAGACTAAAGAAAACAATGATTGTCGTCTTATCGAAAGCAAAGGAAATCTTCAAGATTTATGAGTGAATACTTGGATCTTTTGACATACATCCGTCTTATTGTCAAGCTTGCGATGTTCATTTCGTGAAAGCGGGACTTGGCGATCCTAGATGCCATCGTCAGCGTTAATGCCGGGCGGCTGTGTTGGCAATTATGTTCAGTCTGTGGTTAAAGTTTTGTTTTACCCTAAATCTTTGTCAAACATGATGGAATTTCGGGAAATTGGGACAGTAGCTTCTTCATAATCAAAATACATTATCGAAAGTTTTGCAAATATTTACCTTCATTTTTCCGTATTTTACTCCTATATGGACTTCGTTTTTTCCTTAAGAGTTAAATTCAGGTTTTGTCTGAGGTAAAATGTTTTCATGCAGTCATCAAGAACCAATTTGTTAAACGTCCAGTTGCTAGTTAAATGTATATCCATGCAGGTCAAGATCATGAAAATGATATATTAATGTTGTAACTGTTTTGTTCTACATTGCGCTGGACTTTCCACTATTTTGTTCAAAATGCAACAGTAAAGACATTGTATAAGTTATTAGTAGTTGTGGCTTTTTTGTTACTGCGACTTCAATTACATACGACGTCCCGACCTGTAGCTATTTGTTTCTATGGTAACTTTTTTAATTATGGGTTGAAGAAGGAACGTATATACTGTTCCAAGATTAAACGATCAGACTATTTTTACAATATTGAAAACATAACATTTATTGAAGCCATGGTTATATTTTATTGAATACTTCGCAGACTGATCGACTTTGTGTTATGACCAGCAACAAAACTTTTCAAAAGGCTCCGTTTTACATGACAATCATATGGTTTAAGTTGTTTATCTATATCCGCCCGACACAAGCCAAAGAGAATAGATTGTGTGTCACCGTTGAATGATACATTGTCACGGCCAGTTTGGCAATTTACTATTGCCAATGATTACGTCAGCATGTATCAAGAAATTATTCTCAATGTTCAAAGATGATATATCTGCACATAAACTTCATCAAAGTTCTTGGAAGCTTCCACGGACTTGAAGGGCCCTCGTTCCTTCTGTATCAAACATTTCGTTTTGGTTATTTGCAAGGTGAATTTCAAGTTTCCTCCAAATACCTTTCCCAATTTTGTCCCGTAATTTTCAAACACTAGGTCTAGAAATTCTACATAATATTTGTATTACTTTGTTTAAACATAAACATCAACCAAAAAACAAATGACACTCAATCACCTCACAGGTAAATAGGAAAACGGCAGGCGTCCTTAACATCCAATATAGAATTGTTCCAAATGACTTTGCCCCTAGTTCATCCAAATCTCGCATATTGTCACATGAATTTTAATTAAACGCTTGACCCACTTAGACTTAGGGTCGTGAACAAGCTTTCCCTGATCTAGAGTATTTAAGACTTAGTGTTGTTTATATCATTTTTTAAATCAAAGCATTTCAAGACTTATGGTTAAAATCTTTCAACGGATTGTGTCAAGAAAATATATATCAATGTTTGTGGGTTTTGTGTTTCTTAGTTAGTCTTTTGATTTCTCTGTTTGGTTTTGTATACTCCTCAAAACGTTTTGGTTTTTTTCCTTTTTGTTTTGCCATTGAATGGTCAAAATATTTTTATATTCCTTTTCGTAAATTTCACCTCTTTTATGTCTCATAATATAAATAGTGTTTTTCCAATTTTCTACGATAATTTTATTTCTTTAAAGATTTTCTTTGTATTAATAGAACCTATGGAAGTAGGTCTTTACAAGTTGAGGTTATAATACGTCAACGTTAACTGATTATAACTAACTAAACGCTCCTTTAGATTCAAGATATTTGATAATAGGAACAATAAATTCAATATGATTCAAATTTCTAACTTGAAAAATGAATTAAGAATTAAAGTACATTTTGTTCTTGCAATGTAACATGTATTCGAAAGGGATTAGGTATGGTATCGGTACAATAGACGTACACATATTCATACAATGTTTCAAGTTAATTCATTTGATGCATGCTGTTTATATATATTAAATAATGACTTATGAAAATTATTATTATTTAATTTTAGTTATACATGTTTTTCAATATTTTATTTAAATTCTTTTGCTATTCTTTGATGTGATATTACATTACTACCATTTGGTTCTTTAATTTTCCATCGGGATCGTTTTATCATTTTTAAATAAAAAAAAATGAAAAAATGGAGAAAAAAAAAATCTAATAATCTAAATATGAAGAATTTAGCCCTTTACCGTAAAACTGTATTATTTTAATCTTTGACTTAAAATAGAAACAATATTAAAACGTTTAATATTGAGAAAGACCAGGACACAGTATCTAAAATATGTTTTGATTAATTCGTCCTTTGTTCATACAAAAGCACTGTCATTCTTTTCAGTATTATTATGACACTGGCAATAAGGAAATACACCTAACTGAAACGACTTTGAATAGATACGAACGTTGGAATTTTTCTGACTGTTATCTATACCTTTATTTCAACAACCATATAATAATATGAAATAGATAAAAGATAAAATTGCACACAATATATTACGAGGTTTGAACTAGTCCTATTTAATCATATGACAAAATGTCAACTTTTATCTTTGATGAGTTTTATATTGATAAAGTACATAACTGCATAACTATTTTTTTACAATAGTCATTTAAATACAAATACTTACGATTTTTTGGTAAAGCAAATGTGTATTTGTTTTGGAACATTTGGTATTGAACTGTTATCGTATTAATTATTTGGGTAAGTAATCTACTATTTCATATATTTTTAGGACAATACGTGTCAAAACCAAAAAAAAAGCAATCGGATATCATTGTATACATATTCTTCATATTTTTTATGATAGAAACAAAACAACAGCAAAAACAATTTTCATTTGTCAATCAAGACGCCACGAGAAACAGAACAATTAAAGAGTGCAAATAATTGTTATCATTTTACAACAACAAACACGATTATTTTCTCTGTCGTTTTGAAAGGCAATATTTCATTTCACTGGCATAGTAATGACAGTTTGTTTTGGTTGGGGAGAGGGGCGGAATAAGAGGGTTTGATGGAATGATTCACTTACACCAGTCATAATTGCAGTTAATTGTTAAAGTATATGCTGCTTTTTCGACATCTGTGAATAACAAAAAATACGATAGAAATAGTCTTGAACTTGTCATACATTGTTTAACCTTTTTACAGGTCATTGTTAAAAGTTGTTCTACATTTGAAAATACCTGTACCAAGTCAGGAATATGACAGTTTTCATCCATTCGTTTTTTATGTGTTTTGTCATTTGATTTTGCCATGCGATTATGGACTTTCCGATTAGATCTTCCTCTGAGTTCAGTATTTTTGTGATTTCACTTTTTTCAGATGAAAACAGCATTTGGTACAATATAAAAAAGTAGATAGGGTATGATTGCCATTCAGTGAAAAATCAACAAGGATTCAAATGAAGTAAATATAAGAAATTATAGGTAACCATAATGCCTTCAACAATGAGAAGACAAAACATACCATATAATCAACTATTAAATGTCCCGACATCACACATTAATCAAACAATACAATTGCCAAAATTGATGGCATAATTTATAGTAATAGATGATGTTCTCTCACTAAATTATTCAAAACTTGTTGACTATGTTGAACGCATTTGTTCCATCGAACTACAGATAACGGATACAACAGATACAGTTTAGTCTGCTTCCTATCTTGACTTTCATCTAGAAATTGACAATGATAGTCTTTTGAAATCAAAACTTTACGAGAAACCAAGAGCTCAAAATTGTGAAGTTGAAATCGTCCCTTCGTAAATTTTATGGACGACATCACGAGTTGGTTGACCGTTATGGAATAACCGTTTCACAGATGATATAGGATATGTTCATCATGTTATCAGTTATCAGTTAATTTTCGATCTGTGAGTTTACTGTCCACCAGGTCTCTTTTGCCCCTCTTTTATAATAAAGCAATTTTCGAAAACCAAATATGAGAAACATAAACCAACGACAGCCACTGAACTTTAGGCTCCTGACTTTGGACAAGCACGTTCAGAATGTGCAATGGTTAATCTGGTGCAGTGGTTAATCTGGTGCACTGGCGCTAAATTTTCCTCCTTTAAGGATAGTTCTGTTACACTAGACCATTAGAAACCACTATAAAATCAATCAGTTGAAAATGGCTTATTTCATCAGATGGGTTCAAAGTAGACATGCATCTTACGAAAACACTGAACGGTCGCAGCAGTATATCTTTACATCCAACTATTACACACATACAAGATCTGCGATTACTCAAAGTTCACAGCCAAACAATTAATAAAAAATCAGAATCTGAGAATAAAATATAAATCAGTAATCACCCATCAACAAATAGATTTATGAAATCATGTCATGTCAGTGAGAGAAAATAAATGACCTTTTTCAATGTCAAAATAAAAGTATCGATAGATTCTAGTACCGCGAATGTACATGTGTATATAGCAATAATATACGGTCTGTTTTAAATAGCTAGTTACAAATTCAATATGTAAACATATAAAATCAATATATTCCAACATATGATTACAATTTTCAGAATAAGTTTATTTAAAGGATCGATCAGATAAGTTGAATCGTATCTTAATTTCCGAGCTCAGTAAATCACATTTCTTTATATTATATTTTTTCTTTTGTCTATTATCTTTGACACAAATTAAGATACTACTTTTTCGTGTGCATTGTTTTTATTTGTTGTTTTGAAACCTTTTATAACAGACTGTGTGTTATAGGTTTTTGTTCATTGTAGAAGGTTGTACTGTAACCTATAGATGTTAACTTCTTTGTCATTTGATCTATTACGCAGAGTTTTTTATGATTTGCAATCATACCATGTCTTCCAGTTTTTATTCCTGTGAAAATAAGGATATGGTATACCGTTTGATTTACAGGAACAACCAAATGTGCAAACCAAATATCGGTATCTTTATGAGAATTCAGTAAATATTTTAGCAATTTGTGATAAGAAATCTTTAACTTAATAGTTTAATAGTCATGCGTAGATTACGCTCATTGAAATCCCAAAAAGGTCACTGCGGACATGGGCATAGCAAACGCATTTTGATATAAAAAAACAAAACGATACAAAAGGGATATCACTGTCAAGAAAGGAAATATTTAAATTGATATGACTTTTTCTCCAGTAGTACGTGAGAATTTTGCATTTTTTAGCTTTCGATATACTTGCTGTTCAAACATTTATAACTATTGCCAAATAACTTGTATTTATATTGTAGCGACGGAATGAAAGTGTCCACATTTGATTATGCAACTGGAAGAAGGGCGTAAGTTTATTTATAGTACATGTACAGTAAAACCTGATTAAACCGGACCCTGAATAAACCGGTTTCCTGTCCATTCCGGCCGAAAATGAAAGTCCCATTTGTTCCCCTTCAAAGTCTTTGTTAAAATACCCTTTGTAAACCGGACCCTGTGTATTCCGAATTCCGGTCTAGTTATGAAGTCCCAATACTCTTAATTACATTAATTAGTATCTGTCAAAACCGGTTATTCTAATTAATTTCAATGATCGACATGCAATCAAAACATATTTGTTTATACAATATGACTTTTCAGGATAATCAATTAGTCAGGTGTTAAACTGTGAACTTAAAATCGTGCAGTAGTGAGCTGTATTACTTATAAAACATTTTAAACGTGTCAATTAAACGAAAAGACACACCGAATATATCTCGGATTGAACTTACGTTGTAACTTGGATTAACAAATTTAAATCGCCGAGTAAGAAATTTACATCGTGATTTCGAAATCCTGGGTTCCCCGTTGTGAACCCCTTAACAAATGCCCTTGATAATGAAAAACACCCGGATGACAACAATCAATGGTATTGTACACTATACGACAACGTTTCGATGTGATGAAATTTCGTTTGATATATATGATAATCTGGCTTTTTAATCGGCCCTTCCAACATTTCAAATTAATGATCACGGAAGTAAATCAAATTCTCGTCTCACAATCCAAACATCGCTAGCATTATGATGCAAATGCAAACAATGAAAAACGAAGGGAAAGTATTTCAATATATCAGATATAATTTACAGTCAGCGAGAACATTTAACATGCAAAATATCGGACGTCAAAAGACACTAACTTCCGGTCAAAACGGAAACCTGAATAAACCGGCTCACTGTCCAAACCGGCCCTTATTCATAGTCCCGTAGACGGCCGGTTTATACAGGTTTTTCTGTATATCTGATTACGGTAAAAATAATTAAAAATAAATGTCATTGATAATATGGCTACATTTTCATCAATCAAATTATTGAGTATATAGTGTCTTACTATCATCAACATTTAATTATTATTTTAATATGATATTTGCAGAAGTAATTAAAGAATCGGTACATGACAATTTAGACTTATTGATACAAGGTATGTTAAAGTGTTTAACACTTATATTAGTCGTGTTGTTTTTTTTTTTGTTTGATATCTTTCTGAAGAAATTAATTAAATATTGAAAACATAGCCTATGAATAGTAAGATTCAAACAATGAACGTAAAGAAAGCAAACGTCACTTATTTCAATAGCAATTTTATCGAGATTCAATATCCCACAAAATATTAATAAATCATTAATTTGTCAGGAAATGTATATGTTCATGTGTATAATTCTCTTTTCTATGGAAAACATGTCAACTTATCGAACTGATCAAAAGAAACTGATCGGGTTTTTTTTTAATTTCCATCTTTTTTAATAACACATTTCAAAAATATAGTTTTACATAGTCAAAACTTGTTTTTTATGGGAGACAGCATTATTCAGGTAAACACATTTTATTCTTAAAATCACATCATTTGTTTTTATGGTGCGTATGTGAGGCTAGTCTTCATAAAAATATCATGCAAAGCATAAAACAACACAAACATGTGAAATATATTCCATATACTACAAATGTCGCAGTTTAATTTCATTGCTTATAGAATCAGTATTTACAATAGGATTTATTTTTGTATATTAATAAAACTATACTTATTTGTCCAGAATGCCGAGGTCAATAACGATTTTCTGTACTTATTCATTTTCTGATTTCAAATGTGTGGCTTTGAGCGTTCCTGATGAAGGTAAATCCAGAAAAGCGCTTCGGACGCAAGAAATTGTTAAACGTGTTGTTTTCAATTTTTGTAAATCATTACGTCTTAGAGTGTCAACGCTTTTAAGCAAACATTGCATATTGTTAACCATGTCATTCTCGATAAATATCCCTTTCATAAAATGTGTTACATTTTACAAATATCATATCGGCCTAATTCAAATGATGATCATTCTGCTTCCGTTAATACCCATACATCAAAACCTCATATTATTCTCAGAATAATAATAAGAAGAAATAGTAAAGTGCAATACCACAAGACAGAGCCGATAGCCGGTTTCGGGTAAAAAAAATCGAGATGCAAAGTATGTTACTGTATGAAAATTGAAACGATATCTGAACCCTTAAAAACAGATCAGAAATCATCTTTTTCATTTTGTATTTGAGAGCATAAACACGAACATATATAAATACACTTCCATAAGTTTGATTTCTATCCGATGCAGCTTTTAAGTATTATAATAATTCGAACTACTAAATTTGTTTTACTCCAGTTATAAATTGCCGCCGTCAGATTTTTCATGACTTTTTTGTAGTTTCTAGTATTCAGTTCTATCAAACCACTCACTTAGTTTTAACCAAATCCCAATTATAATTATAATGAAAACGCAATGCGCTATCCCCTTTTTTCAAATAATAGGCCCTTGTGTGTTTTTGATTTCAAATATTGTTCTTGAAAGCTTCTGCCAGGAGTTAACTTGATGACTGTTGTTTAGAAATGGCATTTAATAATATGATACGGCCCTATAAAGATTTAGATCTGAGAGTATAATTGGTTCATATTTTTCACATGAACTGATTTATTTTAAACATGTTAAACCATTTCATATTTAATCTTGAAAAATTGACTGATCATCTATTTCTTTCAATGTTTTATTAGTTTTATTTAATGTGTTCACTTGAATTAGATATGTTTCATGCTAAATAGATTTACATCGCCATTTATCACTGATATCGTTTTTATGCTTCTTTTAGTGGCATCAATTTGTTGTAAAATGTATGTTCCATGATATATGTAGAAATTTCATATTTATATCTTCTCTTTTTTTAGGGAATTCTCAGAAAATAATTAAGAGCCATTTCAGTCTGGTAAAAAACTGCAATATCAAGGTTGATGAACTAAATGAAATTGCTCGTTTGTGCAAAGCATTCACTGAAGAAGATTTTAAGTTCATTAATTGTTTACCCGCAAATATTTTGAAAATGGGCATATTCTGGAAACGACTTTTAAGGAAGGGTGAAGACAGTTGTAATTTAATCATCAAGGAACTTTCAAACAATAGTAATTTTGATTTAATCAAGACAATTACATCTGACAATGGGGACAATGGTGAGGCTTTAAAACACACGTTTCACGTCTAGTCTGTCTCAACAGCTAGTTTCATGGTGTATTTACTTACTGCATTTTTATTACTTTTGTTACTGTTTTTTTTTTCAAAATATATATATATAACTTATTATAATTCCTGGGGTTTTTTTAAATACCAAATTAAAAAATATCTGAAATTGCAAGTTAAAAGTTTTCATATCAGAGCAGCTAACTAGAAGAAAACGGTAACATGTATTACAAAAACAAATCATTGAAAATGACGGTTAACGGCACATCTAGACTACTTTGGCGATATATGTTTTCAACCTATAATGTGAAATAACAAAAATACCGAACTTCAAAGAAATTCCGAAATGCAAAGTCCTTTATAAAATAGAAAAAAATACAAGCTCAAACACAACAAACTCACGGAAAACAACTGTCATATTCCTGACTTGTTTCAGGCATTTCATTGTGTGGAAAAGTGTACATTAGTGTAAACCATGTGTGAGCAAAGTTAACAGAAATATCAAATAAAAGGTCACATATTCAGCAGTCAACATGATTGTAATATACTATTTATTACTATGGAAAAGATACAATGTCAATCAAGAAAATCAAATTGGCATACATACAAAGAATTAAGGTAATCAGAAAGACAAGAATACAAATTTTACCGTAGCACAATTACACAATGCCGGAATATATAAGTACCGAATACAGTTTCTATATAAATTAGTGTAACGCTATCGCTTTATGCATATGGTTTATAGAGTTCTGAATGGTGAAGTTGAAATCATCCCTTCGTAAATTTTACAGACGCCACCACGGGCTGGTTGACCGTTATGGAATAAAGGTTCCACAAATGATATCGGATATGTTCCTTACGTCGTAACTACAATCCCCTTCCCTTTCATGAATGTGACCTACCGAATTAGAATATTTACCGGATTTATTATAACATGAGCAACATACCGGGTGCCTCATATGGAGCAGGATCTGCTTGCCCCTCTGGGGCACCTGAGATTACCTTTAGTTTTTGGTGGGGTTCGTGTTGCTTATTCTTTAGTTTTCTATGATGTGTCATGTGTACTATTGTTTGTCCGTTTGTCCTTTTCATTTTTAGCAATGGCGTTGTCAGTTTATTTTCGATTTATTAATTTGACTGTCCCTCTGGTATCTTTCGTCTCTCTTTTATAAAATATATCAAATACTATCAAATTAATTACCGAGTTAAGCAACACAGTTGTTTTAGTCACAAATGTGACACAAGTGACTACCGTAGGTGGAATATGTAAAGTAATGAATAAATATAAAGGTTGAAACTTACATGACCTTAATATTTCAGTGAATTGTAATGGAAATGCATCTCATACGAACCAAGAGTTTACAAAAGAAATTTTACAACAGAATGCAATCTATATTTGCGATGAGTTGAATTTAACTCACGGTGTTCAAGATATGTTGTTTGAGTATGACATAATAAGCATTGACGACCATGACGTCATTGATGATGTGCCGAGACGGACAGACAAAAGAACGATGTTGGTGGAACTACTTTTGAGAAAAGAAAACACTGATTGGATCCCTAAATTCATTCAAATAATGTATATCACAGGCCATACTCATGTTCTGGAATATATCCGGAGTCAGTTAAATATGGAAGAAGGTATATGGAATGATTTTTTGTACTTTAATTGAAGACAGAGGTATTAGTAAAATAAATAATGTTGGTTGTTTTTTCACGTCATGATTTTAATCTCTTTGAATATTGTTTTATTTTCTTTATTGAAAAGTTTCTTTTTAATTTCTTTGATTTTTTATTCTCTAAACTCGAATAAAACGTAGAGTTTATCAAGTTTAAGAGAAGATGTACAATAACAATATAAATCTTAGTTTTGATTTAATCTATTTACTACTTTCACTTTCTTAAAAATATTACGACGAATGACTACGTTTTTGTTTTACTTGACGATGTATTCATTTCTTCATTTCACAAATTGCATGGTAATATTAGGATACAGCTTGTTACTTAACTGAAGTGTGTTGTCATCGTGTTGCAAACATGTTCCTGTAAAATCATTGTCCAAGGTCGTGCTGTCTTAGATTTTGTCGTCGTCGTTTTGCAAAATTTAAGAATAAAATTTTATTATTTCATACATAAAGTATATTAGTATATTGTTCTATACCCAATAACACTAATTGGTTGTTATACCTAGAGTAACATTTAGAATACATATATAGTTAACTACCTTAAAATCATTCCAGGAATTAATACCTTAGCGGTTTGATTTGGTATCTTTAAAGGTAACAAGCATTGCCTCCGTTAAAGCAACTGTTATTTTTTAGTTCATCTAGTTGACAATAAGATGTAAAACAACATTATTTCAGTTTTTATCGTTTCATTTAGTCAGGGGAATTTAGCATAACAATTAGCAATTGACGATTTCCATGTAGGTTTGTATTGTTGTGAAAATATTTGCTATTGTACCTATGGTACTTGTCAAAAGACTCGAAGGTTAACGTAATTAAATCATAGCATATGAATTCAACTTTTAAATTGTAATTTTGAGAAAGTTGATCAGGTCGTAGTTCCTATTGTTTGTTTAATTCCAATTGATGTATTTATTTATCTTTATCATTGATGAATAGCATACATCAACTAGACAAGCAGTGTATTATATTCCTATACAAAATTAATGTAGTTATATGTTTCATGAAAAAATTATAAAGATATCAAAGTTAAGTATGAGCAAATAATATATGGAACGTTACATTCTAATATCCGATATTAAGGGTCAATTTGAATTGTGCCCTTTCATACTCATTATTGTAATAACTATGTTAATAGATTTTGAATTGTTGTAGAAACAATGCCGGCGCCGTTACGGATTGGTAAAACCCAACTCAGTCTTGGGAGCACATCAGTTATTCCAACCCAGACGTATTTATTTGGTCTTCAAAGTCATGCACAGGGAATAGGAAATTTCAGTGAAGTGATTGATGCAGAGGAAAGAATTCAAAGTGTTTTGCAAGAAACAATGAATACTGACGTATTAGAAATAAGAGAGGGGTCGATATATTTCCACTTGCATACATTTTCACCAGATATCATTTTGAGCATCTTAAATGGACATGCTGACGATAAGATGAAATTATGTCTCAGCAGATTATTTCAGATTAGTAGCTTAGTTGAATATTTTAAAAAGGATGCTGTGATAGAATTTATGCTGAAAGAAATTCCTAAAGACACGTTTATAACAGATGGTAAATACTTTTTTGTAATTATGTTTTACTCATCATTGGTTTAACCATTGTAACAAACATTTAAATTTTGTATCTACAGATAATAATGCTTTGTTAACTCATAATATAAGAGTTTCGTGTGTGGTAAATACACGCAAGACACTGTGAATTTACGACCAAGAATTTATTTTTTTAAACAACAGACAAATAAAGTCTCACCATCTTATATCAAAATGATGCATTACTTTAATTATGTTGTAAAAAAAGATATAAAACTAATGGTTGGGTTTCTTGCAGGAAAGAAAACAAAGCATAGCGAAAAGAAAATGGCAAAAGAGTTGTGCACAGGTTTGTGTATTTAAGTGTAGCTGAACAAAAGAAATTCAATTTAGACTTTGAATCAATGACAAATCTCAATTTGAGTGCATGATACAGCAACATCTTTGTTTTCCTTTACAATTTTGCCTGCTTATAGGTTGTATGTTAATGATGCAAAAGAGGGACGAACGATACCAGAGGGACAGTCAAACTCATAAATCGAAAATAAACTGACAACGCAACGGCTAAAAATGAAATGGACAAACAGACAAACAATAGTACACATGACACAACATAGAAAACTAAAGATCAAGCAACACGAACCTTGCCAAAAACTAAGGGTGCTAGGGATCACATGTGCTCCGGAAGTGTAAGCAGATCCTGCTCCACATGTGGCACCCGTCGTGTTGCTTATGTAATAACAAATCCGGTAAATATTCTAATTCGGTAGGTCACATTCATGAAAAGGAAGAGGAATGTAGTTACGACGTAAGGAACATATATGATAACAATTGTGAAACGATTATTCCATAACGGTCAACTAACTCATGATAGCGTCTGTAAAATTTACGAAGGGATGATTTCAACTTCACCATTTGAAAGCAACATTGTAAAACAGCATGATCATAAAGTATAACGTCAGACTCATGTGTCGTTAACATGAAACTGATTAGCGCCGCCCAAATAATAAAGTTTGAAGGCCAACCAAATTTTAGAGCATTGCATATGTTTTACAAATACGGCTTATGACTTGGAGTATAAACATTTATTGTTTTAAATTATTCCAAACTAAAAAATAGAAATTTATTTCAAGATATTCTCCGTTCAAATGTATTCAGTAAAATACAGTGTTGCATATATTTCAAATATATGGCATTATTTCAATAACAGTTATCAAAGGTACCAGGATTATAATTTAATACGCCAGACGCGCGTTTCGTCTACATAAGATTCATCAGTGATGCTCATATCAAAATATTTATAAAGCTACAATGTTGAAGAGCATTGAGTATCCAAAATTCCAAAATGTTGTGCCAAATACGGATTAGGTAATCTCTATGCCTGGGATAAGAAAATATTTAGTTTTTCGCAAAATTCAAAGTTTTGTAAACAGGAAATTTATCAAAAAGACCACATTATTGATATTCATGTCAATAAAGTACGAAGTATAAATTCATAAAACAAAATCGTTTGTAGAGATTATCAATAACATTATTGATTTCCATAGGACTCCAGACTCCTTTTATTAAAGCCCAAGTCACACTAAACCACGATCGAACTACGCTCACCGCGATCTAAAATAAATTCAGATCGTGGTGAGATTGCAATATGATCGGCATGAAAATGTAAGTTTTTGTTTCAATCACGTTTCTATTACGTCCTCATAACGCCTCTACAACGATCCCGCTACGATTAGACCACGTTCTCACCACGTTTATTCTGCGACCTCACTACGATCATCACGATTTATCTACGCTCATTACGTCCTCACTACGATCATACCATGATTTATCCGATTGCAAAACGTGCTTACCGTGCTTCTACTGCGATAAAGTCATAATCTTACCACGACCATACTACGATCATACCACGTTCATACCGCGATCTTACTACGCTCCCAGAAATAACGATCGTGTTCCATATAAATACTGTATCATTCCTTCTATTTCTCACTGATATGTAGAGTTCTCGGAAACAACCCAGACATGCAGACAAAATCTACGTGAGGGTAAGGGTAGAGGTAGAGGCAGACGCAAAAGGCGGTCTGATAGTAAAGAATCATGATCCAAAAGATATATATCGGACCGACCAATCCAACTTGAATCACAACTGTTTGCTGGTCCATCAAGATAAAATAACGATGCTTTTGTGAACGATTGTATGGATGGCACAGATGTGTCAAGAATGATTGAGCCGTTGGAGATAAAAGTCAAGAGGTCCAAATCATATACAGACAAACAAAAACTGGAGGGCTTTTATAAATTGTATATGACAATGACAATGTCCTTACTGCGATCTGCTCGATTGCACTACGATCGTCAAAATTTTCGTTTTATCCTAGAGCCTAGAAGGACTACGGTATTACAAACAATTGCAAACACTGCATGATTAATAAGATATTTGTTTTAATACTTTTAGAAAAAAAAAATTTCCAAATATATTATCAAAAGTTTATGAGTGTACGAAATATAAATTTGAAAATGCTATTTTGTTAACAAATATATTTGTAAAAATGGCAATATGTGGTCAAATATGTTGAATTCGACTTAATTGAACTAAACAATCAATATTATATCAATTAACAAATAAACTCAATTCAGTATTCCTTAAATATTCAAAACAACTACAATGTAAAGAAACATATACAACAAAAAGATAACACATCTAAGACGAAATGGACCTCTGTTTTTCTCCATAATAATAATTTGTTCATACGTTTGCATTATGTTTTTTTTGTCTAAATCAAAATTATAATTGGCATTATTTTTACAGCCTGCTACCAAACAACCATAAGACAAAATCGTGAAACAATTATTGGTGAAATAGAGGACGACATCATTGAGGACACGTTGAATGAAGTGAAAGAATTGAGAAGAAATACTATGCTTAAATCTACAGAGTGTTTTAGTGGGTACAAGTCAAGACGACGAAAAGCTATTGCGTTTTTGCAGTATGTGGTTTGTAACGAAGACGTACTTTTGGCTTTTGAAAAGGCCTTTACCTTTCGATCCCAGGTCCACATGGACATCGTCAATTGTAGAAAATGCGAGGATGGGAATGGTAAGCCAATGACAATGATAAATATTTATAATTTGTTTTTCTTAACAAAGATTGTGTTCAGTGTATTCGTAGGAGAGGCAAACGTTTCACACTTTGTGTCCGCTGTTGAAATCACATCACGTTCATCTTGTATACTTTTACGATGATATTGATAATGCAATTTATCATTACACACGTGTTGTTTTTTTAAACACTTGTCTATTATAGTAACTTAAACAGTAGTATGTGTTTTGTTGTTTTAAGATGTTTTTATTCATACTACCCTGTATTAACTTTATTAAAAACGAGATCTAAAATATCACTACGTACGCTCAAAGTATTTGCTTACTATAGTTAGGGTGTTTTGATCAGGGTATTACGTGCTTGATATAAATTTTAACTTCTTTCCTTCAATTTTATTTTACTTTTTTAGAGTAGATCATAAATTAGCATTGTTAGGAATAAGGTTTAAAATGCTGTATTTGTCTTTAGAACATAATCGTAATTTCGATAAAACAATGTATCTCATTAACTATTAATGTTGAAATTTACTTACATTGGTCTGAAGTGTATCGTAGCAAAGCATAATTCTGAGATCATCAAACTTCTTTTCCTAGGTGCCATTTTGCAAATACCTGAACTGAGGAGTAGAAAATGTTATTTCACAGTATCATTGGATGAAATTGGTAAGGTTTAAAATGATATATTTCATTTAACTGTATGTCATACTAGCTTGAAACTCTAAAAAATATTTAGCGTATAAGTTAGTTTACGTGAACAGATTACATAGACTCGTCAGTGTACTCGACACACAGTTCGACGGTTCCATTAATTACTATAATTGAAGAACATTCCGAAGTAAAATTCAATAATATTTTGTTAATTTTGTTCTATGTACATGATGGATAAACTTCAACGTAAAAAAAATCGATTATAAATATTTCGGCCGGAGTTTCACTAACTATCAGTTTAAAACGTTCAACAAATGGCGTATCACAAAAAGGCTCTAAATTTATCAATAATACTATGCTTATCATTAAGAGTATCAGACACTCGTTTACTTTACACCAGACTTATCAGTAGCATTCAACTTTGAAAAGTTCAATGGCCAATTAATTTCAAAACTTATAAACATGGGATTAAACAGATAATTTCTCAAATCGGTTAAACTTTTTAGCTTAGTATTAAGTTTATCATCTGATTTACCTGCTTTGTTATATTTTAGGCACAGTTTGTATAAATGATGTAACAAAAAATGTCCGCTTACCCTCGCATGTATTTAGGAATTTATCAGATCAACAAAGTATTCAGAGGTAAAATATAATTGGTTATTTTGTTGGGTTTGTTTCTCTTTACCACAATATAGTTTTAAACAACAAACAACATTTTCGAGATATGTTTTATGAAATTGACGGTAACTTAACTTCATATTAAAATATGGAATGTATAATGCATAACATGTTTTAGTCAATGTCGATTATATATTGTAAGCTCTTTATATATTGGCAGAAGACTCAAAATCGGTTATTAAAATAAAAAAAAACGATAAGCTGACAATCGAATGTCAAACATGTGAAAACAACAAAAAAAGAACCAAAATCTACCAAACACACTATAACAAGCTTGTATCTGAGCAACAGGGAACACAAACAATAATCGATGGTGTACACATGTACATCGGAAGATCTAGTAGATGTGACATCCGTCGTTATTTTGTTTTAAATATGATAATTAACAAAGTGTTCATCTCAACCCTAGGTCTTCAAACTTATACACAATATGCTAGACATGATTACCTTAGCAAATATGTTCAACAAAGGTTTTGAAGGGTTTAATTCTGCTCAGTCTTTAGCTTTCTAAGGAGTTTTTTTTTGTAATTTTTTATGTCTGTTCGAAACGTTGTCTTGGCCATAATGTTATCTATCGGTTCGACTCAGGAATCTCTTATACTTGTGTATGGTGGTTGTAGCTGTTGCCTGCAATTTTACGATAAAGTAGGCAAAGTATAGCAACATGTTTCTGTTCTATAAATATTTCATGTACCGAGGATTTCAGGTAAATAATTAAATATATAGAACAAGGTTCTAAAAAGGAAAATGATTGAAACCCCGAATCAAGTTTAATTGGCTGAACGGTATGATTTTGTTCATTGTTAAAAGCCTTACGAGTAACTGCAGTTGATTAAATCTTCGGAAAAGTTCAGTCAAAGAGTATGCGTTCGCCACATGTAAAAAGTGAAATCACAAAAATACTGAACTTAAAGAAAATCAATTCGGAAAGTCCATAATCACATGGCAAAATTAAATAACAAAACACATAAAAAACGAATGGACAAGAATTGTTATATTCCTGACTTGGTACAGGCATTTTCAAATGTAGTAAATGGTGGATTAAACCTGGTTTTATAGCGCTAACCCTCTCACTTTGATGACAGTCTCATCAAATTCCTATATATTTACATTGATGCGTTAACTAAACAGACACAATAAATAAAATAGTCAAAATATGGGTACATCAGTCATCATCGTATAACAATTTTAAAAGGAACAATTTAACAGAACACAAACACATCTATCTACAAACACATTCATTTATTTGTGTGTCTGACGTCAGAAATTTCTAATTTGTCGTTCAATGTGCATACAAACAATTTTAAAATTTACATAGGCAATGTTAGCATATAGGGTTAAAAAATCAAAAGTATGTAAAAATAAATTTCAGAAATTGACCGAGATTGAAAATAGTCCGAAAGTTATATATAGAATTTATAAGAATCCACAAATAGTTAATTCCACTACGCGATTGAATGATTTTGACGTTCATGGTTCAACGTATTTTGTAATTCATAATAGAAATATATCATAATGACATAAAATTAAACAATATCATACTGACGGGATCTTTTAAAGTACAGAGTCACGTTATAAGAACTGCAGTAGTTCGTATATTCGATTATAATTTGGATCCGTCAGACGCATTAGATATGCTATGAGGTACCGGTCATTCGTGGATAACATCAATCAGACACCATTACGTTGAGTTTCTGCCCAAAAGTAACGCCATTTGTTGCATGAATTGTATACCGCTGGTAATGAGTCATCAATCAAAACACTGAAGTGCAACAAAAAACAAACGAAAATGCAACATACATAGAAGCAAACTTTTAGATAACAACTACCATATTCCTGAACTGGAAAAAGACCTTTTAAGAAAAAATCGTGGGTTTAAAGAGGAAATATCCTCATAAAATAGAACGTAATTGAGATGAATGTTAGCACATGTACAGTTCACCAAATTGATATAGATTAGTAGTCGTTGATAATCTTGTTAGCTGGAAAATTTGAATTCATGTACAGGTTGATGCGATTCTATATGGAAAAACATCTCGGTTAAAATGAAATCTCATATTTCTTTTAGAAAACTTATTAGGACCATGACAATGAGTGAATTTACGCCTTTCAAAGGTAAATTTACTTAGTCTACTTTTTTAATACAATTACAACAGATGAATTTAATTCTTTTTAATCATAAATGATAACTAATCATCGATACAAACAATATCTATTCTTTGCATAATTTTAAGCATTGGAACTTACGCCTTTTTCAGTGAAAAGGTGTTGTCATGATGTCCATAAATTTCAAAATTATTCAAATTATCATATAATTTGTTATCGAATTCTTTATGATTTATCAGTTTTGACGATTTTGAAAAAATGATATGATCATACAAATATAGAACTTTGTTAATATCTTACAGTCTTTGAAGAGTACCGACTAATCGTTATGGACGAAACAACGGAGCCGGATAAAATAAGTGTTCTTGACGCCATGAAGTTTTGTATAGGACATATAGTACGCTTTTACATGCTTCCTCGTTTTAAGAAAAATACTAATAACGAAGAGGGCGACAAAAGGACAATAGCACGTTGTGTTGCTCTTACTTCCCCAGGCCCACATGCGTTTGTGCTAATAACAGATGTCTTGAAGCTTGAAGTCTTAGAATCAACATTAAGGCCATATAGAGAATATTTTGGTTCAGATTTAATGAAGTATCTTGCAGTCATGTTTATAAAAAGTGAACCGTTCAGATTCGCACCCGAAGAATACATTGAAAGTTCGCTTCTACTTCGCCGACTTTTTAAAGATGGTCACGATGGGTCCAGATGTATTATTTTTGACACCGCGGCATCAGAAGACCGCAAATATGGACAAGTAAAATGTTTTGTGAAAATGATTGAAGACATGTTCAGACAAAACCAAGGCCAATACTTTAGCAACCAAATATTTGAAGAATCAGAAAGAGCCATTCAGATAGAAACACAAAAAAAGGAAAATGAAAAACGATTGACTATTCGGCATTATGAGGACGAAAAACAGAAGATAATTAAGCAATTTGAAGATGAAAAAAAGAAATTTGAAGATGAAAAAAAGAAATTTGAGGGAGAAATACAAAAACTCATTAAACGATTGGGCAAAATTGAAGACGAGAAACGACAAAAGATAAGGCAAGTTGATGACAAAAGTAAACAACTGAAGCAAAGTAATTCTAGGTCAGAAGCTGCAGAACAAGTCATGTCACAACATCATATTGATGCATTACTTTCAAAACAGCGGTTTATACTTTGAAACATCGTACAGTTCACTAAAGTTTCCTAAGCCAGTGAATACTAGTGCTATTAAATTTAAGACCAGCTTCAGTTCTGTCGTAATGTCTTTAAGAACACCTGTGTTAAACTTTTTATAATTACACCACTATTTAGAAAATACATTTGGCTAAAAGCTAAATAAACCAATTTCTATTCAATAATGACTGTTTCTATTTAAAAAAAGAATAAGTTGAAAAACAAGCTTTTGTTATGATAGATAAACTCGCCATTGACACAAGGATTAAAATCATTTACGCAAAAAGCGCTTTAATAAAAGTAAGCAAATTCATCTATACATTTATTACCTACCAATTCGTTATGGTGACCGTTTATCCTATGTTTTGTCATATTCAGTCTTTTAACAACTAATTTGACAGGTAGAATCTGAACGTTAATTATAGATTCTTGTTTCTTAATATTCATATGTGTCAATATTAAGAAAAGGGTCAATGTAAGAAGCAGATTTTCGACTTTCGGGGGTATCTCAAGTTCACAGGTGAATTATCCGTTTATAAATTTAGAAATTATTAAGAAACTAAGATTTCAACTCCCAAAGTTTGCTTAAGATGAATTTAGCTATTTATTTTAGGTATTTTTGACATAAAGCTCTTCAACGGTTTCGGTACTTATACATCTTCGGATTTCAAATATTTGGCTTTGAGCGTTCCTGATGAAAGTAAATCCAGAAAAGCGCTTCGGACGCAAGAAATTAATAACGTGTTGTTTTCAATATTTTTTAGCTAAAGGCAATTTGTGTTTTATTAATTTAATTTTTTGTCTTATTAATGTCTATATAAATTTAATCCATTGTCATATTTTCCAAATCTTGCATACAAGGTTTTACTCAGTTCAATGCATATCATTTATTGAAATAATTATAATAGATGTGAGTTTTGAATAATGTGTTTTCAATTTTTTTCTAATATAATTTGTAATACTGATCAAATACTTATGTATAAAGTAAAGCATATCAATGTAACCAATTGATAATGATTGCCCATAATTCAGTACTTTAGCACATGCATAGAATACTGATATTTAGTTTCATTGAAATTTGTTGTTATGAAAGTATCGAAAACATTGTGATTTCAGGATTGTTGCTTCAGTTTAGTTCTTTTTTTACAAAACGTTTCACCAAATCACAAACTTTTGTTTTATGTATTTTATTGGGCTCGGGCATCCCTATAAAGACATTAAATTATGGTAATGTTTAGTACTTTTGTCTTTCTTTTTTTGCTCATGTGCTTTGTTTATATGCCTTTTGGTTTTTTTTCTGTTGACACGTTTGTATAGTAATTAAGTATACAACACAATGAAAGTCCAATAAAACATGTTTTCAAGAAATACAATGAGAAATCAAATTAAATTTGTTGCTTACACATAGACAAAATTAGTGATTGAACAGCAGTCATGTATATAAGTATGTTTACATTAACACAAAATAAACAAGAGTTACGCTTTGGGTGTATTTAACGACTCATTAGAGCTTTCTTACAAATTGACGAAAGGTACGTATGCTTGGCGAATCATACGTAAGACTCGTTTTAGGGATCCTTTATTTTGACACATTTATATAATAGTCGTGGAACTTCGGACAATAATCGTGCATGCTACGACACTTATTAAATTGGATTTTTCTTGAGATATATTTAGGATTTCGGGACGTACGATAGGTTAGAATATGATTATTGATACCATCAGGTCGGAGGACGTAACACTACAAAGTATTCTAAATATAGAGTTGTCAAACGAAAAAAATGTCCACTAGAAAACTAAAAACCGACCCCTCCCCCACTTTTAATATTACAATGTTGCACTGTTTAACCTAAGAAAATGTCAAAGCAAATACAAATGTCTTCTTCCCTAACAGAAATACAAATACTTCCTTGATTCATAATTTGCAACGCTCAAAATAATAACATGAAAAAAATAGGATGATCTTTATACTATGTCATATGCTGGTGCTCATTTCATAACTTTTGAATCATCGCCTTAATGTGATATATGATACACCGGAGCAATGGAACGGTTATTTTAGCGTATAACTGCGTTTTGCCTAAGTCCTGAACATTCATGAAATATTAGCCACTGGACGATAAGTGACAACTTCGTGTCTATCTTCCAAACATGTGTACTGTTAAATCGTCATTATAAAATCCACAATATATATGGTGCAAAACTGTAGATTTATTTCTTGATATACAAAGTCTTTTTTTTTCTTTTTTAGATTTATTCAACATTACTTTTTAAAATCATTGTATCATCATTTTATAGCAAATCTCGATATTCCACTTTGATAATTTGTTGAAAGTGTACTGTAACAAATAAAAATAAATGTGAATCTTGTCGTTAAAGGAGTAGGTCCGGTAAGGACTCATTTTGGCCTCAAATTTCAGTTTCATCTGACGAAAGATTTTGACCATGTTTTAAACACTTAAGTGTCTATTTCACTCAATTCAATTAGTTTATGTGAAAGATTTTAACTGATTAAGTCATTAAAAACGATCCGATTGAAGCTCAAATATGAAAAATCTCTCAAATATGCCAAAAAACGTCACTTTTCAGATGATTTTTGTCAAAAATGAAAGTGGCCGCATCCGTGTTCA
This sequence comes from Mytilus galloprovincialis, assembly GCF_965363235.1. Lineage (NCBI taxonomy): Eukaryota > Metazoa > Mollusca > Bivalvia > Mytilida > Mytilidae > Mytilus > Mytilus galloprovincialis. The sequence continues at coordinate 65,677,537 of NC_134848.1, forward strand.
TCCACAACCTTTATATATGTTATGTATTATCATAAAATACAACTTTCATTGCAATATTAAGGATGAACACGAATGCGGCCACTTTCGTTTTACACGGAAACCGTCTAAAATTTAACTAAAATGATAGAATTTTGAAGATTTCAGTAATTTACCATGACTTAATGGTGATACAACCCTATATATGTGCATTGTATTGTCAAAAACAGCCCATATTTATGTAGCAGAAGCATTCAACTGTCCAATAAATAACTAAAAGTTTACATTTTAACAATTTTGTAAAACTGTTATATTTTTGGGCCAAAAAGGGGCCTTACCGGACCTACTCCTTTAGACTAACGATCTTCAATAATGTCATTGAAATGTTAATCGTGAAACTCGTGCTTAAAAAATTCCCGCGGAAATGTGTGTATTCGTGGTTTACGTAAATAACGTATCGGACGTGAGTGTATTTGACACTATTTTTTTCTGTTAGATTATATTATAATCGTGTATTATTTGCGATATTAATTTTTTTTTTAAATAAACTTGATTTAGAAAAGAATGCTGTTTTACTGGATAAAACAAAGACTCTTTTAACTGTTTTTGTAGAAATGAAATACGTGCTCCCTTTACGTTCGTTTGTACCTTTCGTCAATTTGTAAGAAAGCTCTATTGTATATATCAATGTGTGTGCATAGGCCTTTTTTCAATTTCAAATGAATACTTATATTTCAATAATAAAACCTCTCGGCCTAACAATTTCTCCTTCAAGCAATTGATTCTAGAGCATATCTGTAATAAATGTATGATTTGTATTACATGGATATGACGATATAAATAAAATTATATTGCGCATAACCTCAATAGTTTGTTTATTTCATTACTAGTTGATAGTGTGGTTGTTTATGAAAGGTATTGAGACAGAAATGAACAAAACAATAACAGTTTATACATTTATCATGTTTATGCGTCACAATCGCAATTCTAAGTTTAACTTCATCAGGAACTCTCAAAGCCAAATATCGGAGGGCCAAGGATATACAGATGTAAATACCGCCACACGTGAACAGGTTTAATACGCTCATGTGTCACGTAAACATTAGAAAAATAGTTCAGATGATCGTTTTGAGTTTTCTTTATTAAAGTCATACGAGTGACCGGTGAAAATTATGTAAATCAAATAATTGAACCAATGCATACATATATCATAAACTTAGTCTTCTGTCATTTTATTCGCATCAAGAATAATCGTTAAACAATATTTCAATCGGTCAGTGTTGTTGTGAAAATATGCCAGCTAATTAATGATCGTGTTTTAAAATCGAAGTTCAACGATTGTCACCCGTTTGTAAACAATAAACAAAGAAGCATGAATATTCAGGTAAGCACGTGTATAACAGGTACAATAGAATATAATTTATTCATTCGCACTTGCGTATTGCGATAACCGGATTTTTATAAAGTATCCACAGTTTTTTTTTAATTTCTAAAGTTAAAATGGTAAACGTCCTATAATTTAAGAAATTTAAAAATTAGTTTTTTTCGTCGATCTCATCAACATCATACAGTTTTAAGTAAATTGAGCAAAGCAAAATCTAATATGCATGTGATATTTGAAATGTCCCGTCAATCTTGTTAAACAAATAAAACAATCAAAATAGGAAGGGATACTTATTCCGTCAAGCTGTCTGTTTTTATAAAACATGTAAAATATGATTTGAATTGGTCAAAGCAAACTTTATTTATACTACAAATAGACAGACAGACAGAAATGACAGATGATACGTTTCAAAATTAAAAACGGAAATTTCCTTATCAAATAGCAAAAAAGCAAAAACCAAAAGCTGAAACACATCAAACGAAAGAAAAACAAATGACATATTCGTGTACTTTGTGTAGGCATTTTCTTGTGTAGAGACTGGCTGATTTAACCTGGTTTTATAGCTAAACCTCTGATTTGTATGCAAGTCGCAAAGAATACTGTTGTATTTAAAACAATTTGTAAGAAACACAAACAGATACAATAGGTAAAGTGTCACAAATTGGGGTACACCAGTAAAGATTATTTATAATCATAATCACTATAAAAAAAATGCCAAGAAAGAAAAAACAAAATGACACATAGACACTGTATAGGCAAAGCTCATTCGCAAAAATGAAAGACATTAATACAAAAACTGACCATAGCAAAATTACACATATGGCGTGATCTTTGATTACCTACCCACGCTAAAAGGATATCACCAAACATGGCTAAAAGTTTTAAAATACAAATAAATAGAAATCTTTAGAAATGACAGATCTGGAATCTATACTTCTATATAACATGATATAAAGATAAGAAGATATGGAATGAGTACCAATGAGACAACCCTCTATCCACAAGGAACCAATGACACAAACAACTATGGGTCACCGTACGGACTTCAACAATGCGTACAACCCAGACCAACATGTAATATTTATGAAGTAAACAGAATATTAATCGGCAAGGTCTATGTATCGTCTGATTTTTATAGAAAAATGACGAGACTTTCTTTGAAATAACACTGGTACATCAAATTCCTGCTCAGGCAGTATTGACGCCTTATAAAGTCTCAGTCACAGTGGAAAGATTTGAACGCCGAATGAGATGGGAAATATGTATTTCATATTCGAATGTAGTTGATATATCTGTTAGGGTGGGATTTTTTTTTACTTTCAAACTTTAAATCGTTTTGTTTGACATAGATTCTAGTATTGAAATGGCCGATTATGTCTAATTCGAGATATACTAGTAAGTCTATTAAGAGGGCACACGATGAAATGTCTGGCTGTCTTACTTATCATTGATCGAATGTATGTTGAAAGTCTGTAACATGAAGGTTTTACTACAAGTATCACATACACTAAACCATCCCTGTCCGATGAACAAGGGCAGAGAGTCTGTAAACTTTACAATAGTTTCATACACCACATATAGTTTACATGTTGCTTATAGTATTTGATAAACTGGTAAAATTATGAAAACTTATTATTGACCAATGAAATATGAAAATGAGGTCAAGGTAAAGATAATACTTCCGTTCAGACATGCACACCTTACAATTGTCACAATTGTCTCATAGGCAAATATAGCTGACCTATTGCTATTAGTATTTGGAAAACAAACCAAACACAACAATAATGTGTCCATAGTACACTGATGCCATACTCGCACTATCATTTTATATGTTCAGTGGACCGTGAAATTAGGGTTAAACTCTAATATGGCATTCAAATAAAAAGATCATAGCATAGGTAACATGTGTACTACGTTTCAAGTTTATGTTATATTATTAATGTTTATGATATCTCTGTACCATGGATTTTGGTTTATGAAAATAAAGATATATAGATTGGACTACAAATTCATCAATAAAGAGCTGCGCTATAAGCGCATGATACGCCCGTTGTCCTTTTAGTTAGTCTTTATGCTTTAAATGATTTTTTTCAACGATTAAATTACCTTTGCCGTTTCCGACATTTTTTTCAAAAAGAAAAATTCCACAACTGTACAACATCAAATCAGAAATTATATATACTATAATACTAGTCAACAAAAGAAACGATACACGAGTTTGGAATCAAATTTATCAAAAAGTATTGAATATAAAACAAAATGAGATATACTATTTTAAAACGCTTTCATTTGCAATGTATGCAAATATGATAATGAAAATCAAAACCTGTCGGAAAGTAACTAAAATCCGTGTAAACGATCATAGGGTACAAATTAGTTTTGCGGAAAGTTGGATAACAAATCGACATACAATTTTCAAAGTATTTAACAAATTTTCAAATTTGTTTAAAAATTTTCAATATGCTAGTTAAGTTATGTTCATGTTGTAAATAATGGGTTAAAATATTGTTTTTTTTTTTAATTTTGGTAAAAAAGGTGTTTTTTGAAATCTCAAAAAATGCAAAAAAAGATATGAAAACAGTCCACTATAAATTTGGAACCTTTCGGATTAGTTTTAAAATTGTTACCGTTTTTGGAATTTCACTGTACACATACTGTCTATGGTAAATCAATGATAATGTACACATTTTAACGATTTCTTGTGGGGTCGAACTTTGCTTTACAAATTAACGAAGAAACTGTGTTATTTTAAAAACGAATTGATGGCAAGCATTGTCTTAACCTTTGAATGAGAGGTTGGCATCATTAGTTGAAACTTCTGTTTTTAAAAGTGTCGTTGATGTAAATTTTATCAAACAATTTAAATTTCGCCTAATGACGTCATAAAAGCAAAATTTAATTTTTTGTAAACGGATTTATATTTCCGTGGCCATTAAGTATTACCACTTTCAATACTGGTAGTATAAATTGAAAACTTCATCTTTAATTCGGAAAAAAAAGTCGTGAATCGTTTCTTATGTTGATTAGTATTTTAAAAATAAAAGCGTACTTAGTTCAATAGATATAAACAAGTCACCATAGTTTCATCATAAACTGATGATTAATTATCCGAAAAACTGGAAAATATTTTTTTTAAGAATGAGACTGCATAACACCAAAAATGTAAAATCTGAAATTTATACAAATCAAATGGGAATTTACATCAATAGATATAAACAACTCATTAAAGTTTCATAAAAGTTGGTGAAAGTGTTTTTTGAGTTATTGTTCAAAAACTGAAAAAATCCCACTTTTTTAAGTATAAAAATGCATAACTAAAAAACGCAAAATCTTAAATTTATAAAAATTGAAAGGTAGTTTAAGTCAACAGATATAAACAATTCATAAAATTTTGTGAAAGGTTTATGAGTAATTCTCTGAAAAACAGCCAAATTTCCCATTTTTAAAGCATAAAACTTCATAACAAGGAAACGTAAAATCTGAAATTTGTAAAAATTGAAAGGGAGCTTACGTCAATAGATATAAACAATTCAACAGTTTCATAAAAGTTAGTGGAAGTGTGTTTAGTAATTGTTCGTAGTGTGGACGGTATACTATAATAGGAACCGTCTTAGACGGGCGTTTAAAACTACTTTGACCAAAAACTTTAACCTGAAGCGGGAGAGATGAACAAACAGACCGAAAAACATAATGCCTCTAGGTGGTGCATAGAACCTATCATTGACCAATTAAAAATAAGGTCACGGTTAGACGATATCGGCAAGCCCGGTATATACACCTTTCATTAATGCCATAGACCAAATATAGTTGACCTTTTGAATATTTTACTTGAAAAAAAACCAGACCAAAACACAAAAACTTAACATTGACCAATGAATAATGAAAATGAGGTCAAGGCCAATGGACTCACAACAGACGAAAACTTTGTAAGATAAGGTATGAAGCATCCAGGTATTCTCCCTTCTGAAATATAAAGCGTTACACAGATAGTTTACTATGCCGATGCTGCTGTCTGTTGATTTTACCTATGTCTAGCATACTGCGAAAAAGGGAAACAAACTGATTTGATTATCTAAAACCTTCCTCCTTAAATACATATTTGATTTCCTTTCTTAATAGTTTTTTTCCTTTCAAAATTAATTGTAACTAGGTAGTAATCAACGTAATGTAACGTAACAAAAAAATAAATACCTTTTTTAGATTCAACTTTTTCAGAACATTTTTAGCATTTGATCGTTAAGAAAAGCTATTAGACCTAAAGGGACATAAGAATAGAAGCTTAATACATGTAAGCGATTTTGACAGACAAATCAAGGAAGCATGTAATTAATGAATCATGTCAGTACCAAAGAAATTAACTGTAAAGTAATGGCATGAAATGGTAAAAATAAACTTGTAGGGTTTCATACTTTCCATGCTTCAGTATACTTTTCAAGTAGAAATGGAAGGTACATGGGATGAAGATGCACCTTTTCCAATAAAAGTGGATAGAACTCTTTATTTTGAATTTTTAAAGCAAGATACAACAGTTTACAATCCTTTGTTTTTTGTTTGTAGTGTCCAAGCATTTCTGCATAAATAGGTGTAATAACTTTAGAACTGAAAGGTTATATTTCTTTCCTTTTTGGTGTTGATGCTTTCTTTATTCATTTAAAATTGGGAGGCTGTGAATTAAAATGGGTGTAACCTGAAATGCGGATAGATTTTCTTATAGGACAACCACCTTGAAAAATGTTTTCAGTGTACTGCAGCTGAAAAGAAGGCAGTGTGTTTTTTTCATGTACTAAGTATTTTGTTAAAATCACTCCAATTATTCAAAAGGCAAAGGGAAAACTCAGAACATCTGTAAATATACTTTAATCCTTCAATTTTGATACAAAACATAACATACCTTTCAGTGATATGTATAATAAATAATGTAAACAATAGCATTTAACAAGTACAACATAATACAAAATATGTAAATAATCAATGAGTTATAGTAAAACCCAATATAGCAGAATTTTACAACCAGTTAGAATTGTGTGTGTAGATGATAAAACAAAAAGATTATAGTACAGTCTAATAGAATAGTTGATATGTGTTGTACTACATCACACTTCCTAACTTTTTTCACTATAGGAACGTATTTCTACCAAGCTATAATCAATTAAATAACGCCTAATATAGCAGAATTTTACAACCAGTACATTTTTTGTCTGTTGATGATAAAATAAAAAGATTATAGTCAAATAGAATAATTGATATGTGTTGAACTACCTCACACTTCCCCAACTATTTTCACTTTATGAATGTATATCCACCAAGCTATCCAATAATATCAAAAGCTTTTGTCTTACTATCAAATTTAATGCATACAAATATTTCAACATTCTATAAATATATCTATACATATTTTTTATATAATAAGTCCATGTAAGGAATAATCTTTGAATACATTATATATATATCATGCAAAAAAGAGGCAAAAGATATCAATGAGAATATCAAATAATCTCTGCAAAATCGTTGGTGGTCAAATAAATTTCAAGAACATTGATTTACAAAAAAAACCAGAAAATTTCCGATATGTTCTTTCTTACATTGACTGAATGGAGTCCTGCCAAGGGACCTATCTGTGTGATTCTTGTCAAATTTTTCTCAAAAATTGCTTTGGTACAGATGTCAAACTATTATATTGAGCGGTAATGCAGTAAATATTTTTTGGAATCAGAAAATAAGAATGGTTCAGTATTTTCTTTTACTAGGAGTTATAATCAACATTTTTAAGATGCATCAAATACACCATGGTTTTATTTGGCGCTGTTGATATTCAAAAACCAATACAGATTTAAAGTAGTTTGTTTTCTAAATACAAATTTGAGTTCCAAAGTTGAAGACTTAAGCAGATTTTGTTTAAAACTTGAAATGAAACCTCCCTAATTGCTTGCATAATATTTTGATCCACTGTTTTGGAGAACTGAGTTTATTCTTCAACATTTTGACTACTTTCAGATTATTTTGAAACAACCAAGGGGGATAAAACATAAATTTTTAATACAGAGAAAAACTGTATACACAAAACATACATGATTTTATAATATGACTAAGAAATCCTGCATATTAAAAAAAAATATGAAACTATTGAACGTACTGAAAGATTGTATACACTTGACTTTTTCAGACAGTTTTATTTCTATTCTATATCAGAGCAAAACTTTTAAACTAAATTTTAGTCATTTGAACTATGATAAATTGAAACACAACAAAAAGTAACTTGGGTTTAAGGCACATTTAATTTCATATGGATAACAAGGTTCATTTATAAAGCTGTATCTGGCTTAAATGTCTTAATAAATTTAAGGCTCATTCTAGTAACAGTTCATATACTTAAAGTATGCTTATTTCAATTATGTGTCTGTGTCTCAAATCACAGTAGAAGTTTTTTAAATCTCTTTTAACTTGATTGTACTCAATCTTCTATAGTGACAATTTTACAAAGTATGGACTTGCGTGGTTGTTTATCAATACAACCTTTCATTTGAAGATTATGCAATTTCCTTGATTTTTTCATTACTGTATTTAAAATAAAACCAGATTTTAAGAGTTTACTGTGGATTCAATATTATTCATGGGATATAAACTTTCAAGGGTAGAGATAAACCATGAATCTAAATGTTTCATGAATTACACATTTTCTATAAAGTTTTATGCAGATATTGACAAAATATCCATGAAAATGTAAATTTTTCCCAACCAACTAAAAATTGGTACCCACAAAAATTAATAAATCCACATCTTAATCATTTAAATAAATTGTATAATTAATAAAATTATAGAAATAATGTGGACAACGGTCATTTGTGGTGTGCGCTTTACACTAAACAAGCAAACTCAACTTCCCAATTGCTTGGTACACTTTTAGATAGATACACTGTGGTAAGCTTAGCTTGAGTTGAACATATTTTACACAGAAATTTGTATTTTTATCATTGAAGATTCACATACATGCACAAGTTATTTTGTAGAAAAATTTGGCAACTAATCTTCCTTAACCAAAAAAATACTATATCAAATATAAATTCTTCTTTTTCATCTTTAATATGTTTTAAAACTGTATAGTCTTTTGTCTATAGTTTCATTAATTGACAAATAAACTTGTAATGCCATAATTTGTAGAAAATATATAATATATAGATGAAGAAAAATCACTATATGATCAAAATAAATAAATAAAAATCTTGCTAGCACTAAAATGACTGGAGAAGTCAAATGACTTAAACAAACTTTAAACTTAACATCAGATATACAATGTCCATGCATGTATGATTTTGAATGAATCCTAGTTTAGATACAGTTATCTCCCATTCCCCACAATAGATGACTGAAATTAAATGCACATCATACTAAAGTTACTTTCTCCAGAAAAAAAACATAGTGAAATCTGAGTGAGGATTGTAATTACACATATAGCTGTGTTAAAAGATTCCAATGACAATCCCAGCTATAAAACAGGTTTTTTTAAGAGAAAGTAACGTTAGTCTGATTTGCATTAAATTTTTATTAGTAGCAAATTTTCAATTCTCTAGATCTAACTACACAGCTAGTTTTGCATAGGTACTATTTCTGTACTTAAAATCTGTAGTACTGGAAATTTACATATTTAGCACTATTTCTTTAGTTTAGAATTATTGTAATATTTAGGTACTGGTATTTTTTAGTACTTGATTTGTACTTAAAATATTGGTACAAAAATAATACCAACAATGATCCCAGTATTCCATGTTTGAACGTCACAACTTTATGAGATTTAAAAAAGACAAACTATCAAAATGCTGAAAATGTAACCGTGCAACCAAAAATCTGTAGTACTTAAATTTCTAGTACAAATCAAGTACTGTAAAATACAGGTTCCTAAATATTACAATAATTTTAAAGTAACAAAATAGTACTATTTAAAATATTAAAAGTAGATTTCCAGTACTACAGATTTTTGGTACAGAAATAGTACCTATGCAAAAGTAGCTGTGTACACAATCCCTTAAACTTTTTACTATGACAAATACATGTACTACGAAACCAAAATTCACGGAAAGCACAATGAAATTTTCCTGATTTACAAAAAATTTAATTTAGGAAATGTATAATAATTCACAAAGTTTGATCATTAGACCAGGAATTTGTTTATTTCCTATAAAATACAACATATTGATGCCAGATACAAAGACCAGCTTAAATGCATAAATTCAAAAAAATTATCGTACAAAACAAAACCCCAAAAAAGAAAAAAAACATAAAAAGCAAATATAATCATGATAATAGAATACATGCATAGTCACAAATATAAATGTTATATACAAATATATGTGATATAAAAAAATCAAATTATAATATTGTGACCAGAAATAAAGCTTTAAACTTGACAATCAGATCTTTACTCCAGATACTTGCTATAATCTATCAAGAATGTGATTGATGTTTTCATGGTTGATACAAGCTTGTTTATGCCATGATTGAATTCTATTCCCTCCCTCTTAAATTTTACAAAATATTGTGTAGAAAAAGTTCAGGTCATGGACACAAAATGTATCTTGCAGTCTTAATAACAGAGGTATTCACTATTTTTTTGAGAATCTAACTAGTAATTTTGGTGGTACAATGTAATTGAATTGCATTGTTGGTTGTTTCAGCTTGCAATTTTTGATTGCTGAAGTTGAAAAGAAAGATACAGAAATGACATTTATGCTTAAATTTTCTGAAAAAATTGTACACATCATTACCCATAATACATGTATATTGATTGAAGCAGGTTCTGAGTAAAATATATATAAAAAAATACTATTTGCCAGTAAATAGTTCACCATATATCCCCTGATTTATGAACTTCATACATTAATAGGAATAAAAGAAGATGTGACTAACATGTCTATGTGACAGTAATTGAATGGAACATGAAAACACACTGCATGATATTTTTACCTTTTGAATGAGGCCAAATAAAAATATATGTGTGGTTCCAGTAACCCTACCGTCCCTACTTTTTCGGCTTGAAAATAGCCTACCCTAAAGATTTTATTGTCATTTTTCATTAAGCACTGTTAAAGTCAGAATGTTGCTCCCATAGACTCAATGTAAAAAAAAAAACATAAAATAAAAAAAAATCCCTACCTACCTACCCTAACTTATATTCAGATGTAACTGGAACCACACATACTTTTTTATTTGGCCTGACCTTAAATGCACATAGTTTCTAATCAACATATTTATCAGTTTTACTGTAATATCTATTTAAATTGTTATCATGTTTCAGATATCGCTTTCACAATTTGAAAGGTGAAATAATTTGAATAGTGAAAAATCTCATCTTTTTCAATTCTGTTATTCATTTTTTCCTTTCTGCAACCATATTAACAGCTAAGATTTGCTATAATCTTTATTTCAAGATAGATTCAACAATGAATTACTTCTTGAATACAGAATTAATACATTTGTGTAATAACTGATTCCATGTATATGCTCAAAATGATGCTATTTGTATGCAATTTCATTTTGTATATTCCATCATGATATTGTCCAATCAATTTACAGGTTACATTTATAATCATTTGTAAAACATCCTCTGATTGGTTAACAACCACATGCTTGACTGTTGTCATTGGTTGAATCGTCATTTGGCACAACTCTAGATGTAGTATCAGCTTTAGCTTCAGATTCTTCAACTTGTTTCTTGAAAATATCTATCAACAAAAAGTATTTTACATTGTATATTAATGTGTATGAGCATTGATAAGATTAAATAAAGAACCTTAGTGAGCACGCTCACATACCCCATGTCCCCACATTGTCATCTGAGAAATTAAATTAGTGCAAGAAAAAAATTTGTATAAGAAAAAACATTCAATAATATTTTTTCTCTCAATATGCACATCAACATAGTATGTCCTTATTATCTACAAAATTTCATGAAATTCTGTTGTGTAGTTTCAGAGGAGTTGCGATGACAAACTGTTGCAGTAGTAAATTTAAAGTAAATAAGTTCAAAGCGGCATAACTCCTAGAAAAAAATGAATCTTAATTTCCTGTCTATAGGCACATCTACATATTATGTCCTTATTATCTAAAAAGGTTTCGTGAAATTTTGTTGTGTGGTTTGAGAGGAGTAGCGATGACAAGAAACAGGACTGACTGACTCACTGACGGACTGACGAGTCAAAAACATTATACTCTCTGCAACTTCGTTGCATGGGGTATATTTGTAAATATAAAGTCATAATTCTAAAATATTTCTTTAATGGTCAAATGACACATAAATGATAACTAATGTTTACTCTTGTTTTTTGAGAACATATAATGTTTTTCAATTACAGTCAAAATTTCAAATCCTTCTTTCCAATTACAGAACCAATATAATATCATAGAATTTTTTTTTAATTCTCTCTCATCTTGGATCAACATGAAATATTTGACTCTGGATATATCATACAATCAATCTTGCAAAAAGTTAAATGCATGTAATCTTGAATGTGTCAAGATATTTCACCTACATGAGATGATTAGGAACACCATCCAGGATGTTTTTAACCTCCCTGTTACTGTATGTAGAATGTATAGCACACATTTTTCACTTAAATGTTCTGGACATCTATCACACTGAAATTCAATTGAAATCAACCTAAACAAAATGGTAGAAGTAGAAATGTTCTGGACATCTATCACACTGAAATTCAATAGAAATCAATCTAAACAAAATGGTAGAAGTAGAAATGTTCTGGACATCTATCACACTGAAATTCAATAGAAATCGACCTAAACAAAATGGTAGAAGTAGAAATGTTCTGGACATCTATCACACTGAAATTCAATTGAAATCAACCTAAACAAAATGGTAGAAGTAGAAATGTTCTGGACATCTATCACACTGAAATTCAATTGAAATCAACCTAAACAAAATGGTAGAAGTAGAAATGTTCTGGACATCTATCACACTGAAATTCAATTGAAATCAACCTAAACAAAATGGTAGAAGTAGAAATGTTCTGGACATCTATCACACTGAAATTCAATTGAAATCAACCTAAACAAAATGGTAGAAGTAGAAATGTTCTTGACATCTATCACACTGAAATTCAATTGAAATCAACCTAAACAAAATGGTAGAAGTAGAAATGTTCTGGACATCTATACACTGAAATTCAACTGAAATCAACCTAAACAAAATGGTAGAAGTAGAAATGTTCTGGACATCTATCACACTGAAATTCAATAGAAATCAACCTAAACAAAATGGTAGAAGTAGAAATGTTCTGGACATCTATCACACTGAAATTCAATTGAAATCAACCTAAACAAAATGGTAGAAGTAGAAATGTTCTGGACATCTATCACACTGAAATTCAATTGAAATCAACCTAAACAAAATGGTAGAAGTAGAAATGTTCTGGACATCTATCACACTGAAATTCAATTGAAATCAACCTAAACAAAATGGTAGAAGTAGAAATGTTCTGGACATCTATCACACTGAAATTCAATAGAAATCAACCTAAACAAAATGGTAGAAGTAGAAATGTTCTGGACATCTATCACACTGAAATTCAATTGAAATCAACCTAAACAAAATGGTAGAAGTAGAAATGTTCTGGACATCTATCACACTGAAATTCAATTGAAATCAACCTAAACAAAATGGTAGAAGTAGAAATGTTCTGGACATCTATCACACTGAAATTCAATAGAAATCAACCTAAACAAAATGGTAGAAGTAGAAATGTTCTGGACATCTATCACACTGAAATTCAATTGAAATCAACCTAAACAAAATGGTAGAAGTAGAAATGTTCTGGACATCTATCACACTGAAATTCAATAGAAATCAACCTAAACAAAATGGTAGAAGTAGAAATGTTCTGGACATCTATCACACTGAAATTCAATAGAAATCAACCTAAACAAAATGGTAGAAGTAGAAATGTTCTGGACATCTATCACACTGAAATTCAATTGAAATCAATCTAAACAAAATGGTAGAAGTAGAAATGTTCTGGACATCTATCACACTGAAATTCAATTGAAATCAACCTAAACAAAATTTTAAGTATTAAAGTTAATGAAGTGCAAATGTTTGTCACTGTTTCAGATTTAGAGAATTGTCAAAATGAAATGCAATTATTTTTTTTTTTTTTTTTTTTTTTTCACGTAATAATATCTTTATTGCATATTTGCTGTAACAATTTACTTTTTTTTAGTCATGGGCATCAATGCAAAACTTTCCTACAGTGGACACATGATCAAGGGTTAAACAACATGCTCTTACAGCAATGGATAAACATGTAAGAAGTTAAGTAATAAATAACTTACCAATTAAAAGGTTGTTAAATGCCTCACCAACATTTGATGAATCTAAAGCTGACGTTTCAATAAATGAAAAATGTCTTTCATCTGAATTAAAAAAAGGAAAAACAAATATTATTGGCTGAAAGTGAGTGTATAAATTAGTACAGTATATTTATTTCCATATTTTATGTACTTCTTTTAATAACTATGTTGTATGCACTGAGTTATTATCATTTTGTAAAATACTCTTCACCCTTAAAAGGAATATTATGGAAGTAAACAAATTTTCTGTTTGGTTCATAGGAATTAACAAGTTGAACTGTAATATATTGCTCACTTATGATACCCTATAAGAACTTCAAACATCACATAGTATATGGCATACCCACATGTAGTTAAATTGAAAATTACAGAAAGTCTTGATTTGTATAATTCCATTCAATTATTGAGCCATATATATTTTTCTCATCAGCCATACATTATCATGAGCTCACAAAACGCTTGAAATAAGAAAAGATTTCATATCATTCTCAATAATAAGAGCACACTAAATGTTTAAATCAAAGTGCTGGATAGCACCTCTGGAAAGTTTGCAACTGTATATGTGTATTATTTCAAATAGGTCATGTAGGTTATAGACGTGTATTATTTCAAATATGTATTTAATCACAGTTTTGATTTTTCAAACTAAACCATTGTCTCGCCAGCAATTTCCAAAATTCACTTTTTATGCCCCATATGGGCATCATATTTTCTGATCTGTGAGTCCGTTCGTCCTTCTGTCCATTGGTCTGTCTGTCCCATTCAGGTTAAAGTTTTTGGTCTAGGTAGTTTTTGATGAAGTTGAAGTCCAATCAATTTGAAACGTAGTACACACTACAAAACACCCTTGATATCTTGGGTCCGTGACTGAATTAAAGTATATAACTATGCATATGCCTTATTTTAGTATTGGGATTGTCATCTGATAAAGTCATGCCGATTATAAGATGCACACTTTTCTCTGCTTTCAAAATCCTTCTGTTTGAATCTGTCGACCTGGAACTTATCAATTATTGGTAATATTAATTATTTGGAAAACAAAAGGTTCTGGAATGGAGTATTTTTTAATCAACAGCATTGTGCTATATTGGATATGTAATTATTATATAAAATTGAATTCTTTGATTTGTCGTTTTTACCCCATGACTGCTGACAAATTGGACCTCGTTATTTTAGTATTACAGATGTTTCCTATGATATAATCTTTCTAATTTAAATGCCAAATTACAGTTTTACTCCATTTTCACGGTCCACTGATAATAGAAAATGATTTCAGATGGGGCGTGAGTGTACTATGGACACATTCTTGTTTTATATATCTATACTTCTAAATCTAAAGACCGTTTTTATGTTCACCTGATAATGTATAACCGAAGAAAGCTACAAGTCAAACTTATATATAAGGTTATATATACTTGATAGGGTATACTGAAATTTTCACCCCTTTTCATCTAGAATGGTAAAAGTGACGCCAACAATTTCAAGCTTAACTTGTGTTTTGTGGTTATAAGCATTGCGTATAAGTTTCATAAAATTTGGTTCAGGCAAACTAAAGTAAGAGAACAGAAATCAATTTTTGGATCATATGGACGTACGTACAAGTGAGGAACGTACATACTTACAGAAAAAAAACAAGGATAAAATTCAATATGGTTGGGGAATAACAATAGAAGTATGACCTCAGGAATAAAAAGTTTATATACACTAGATTCATACAATGTTGATCTGAGGTGCTTATAACCCTGCAACACATTTTAGTTGCTGTGTGTAATTACCATTGAGGCAATGACATTTGATATTTTTGTTTTAAGCCATTTATTTGATATACTAGTAATCATTGCATCTGTGTTAGGACGACACATTATAGGTCAAACTTAAAGAATCATACTGTCCCAGGAATAAAGTGTGAGGATAAAAAGTTCTGGATCCGCCACTGCATTGTTAAGCACTAAGAAAGTAATTTTGCTAGTACATGGACAAACGTTATTAAATCATTTTAATAATTTCTACAGCACTTGTCTTTAGCTTGATCTCGGTCTTGATACACTGAACTATAATATTCTCAGAAGTAGATGATTGACTCGGTTGCTTTTAAAAAATACGGATGCAATGATACCAATTGTCATTAAAACGTTTTTCTGTTGTCAGTTTGATACACTTGAGCATGCTGAACGAGTGAAGGTCCTTATATCCACATTTGAATGTGAAACAGTTAGTATTTAAATAACGGAGTTAAAAGTTTTCAAATGATTTTTTGCATCAAAACTTTCAGATCGATGTCAGTTTGACAAAAACAATGCACTTTTCTATTAAGGCCAGTATTTACCTTTAATCATTCTTGGCATGAGACATAAGCCAGTTAATTATTGATTGTTTTATATTCTATCACCTGTGTATTGTTAAAATAAATCAAACCATTATCACTTGTCAATTATCCGACAACTTGCAGTCAAATATCAACTTGTTCTGCCAGAGACATATATACACAAGTGATAATGGTGTGTATATATATGTCTCTGTTCTCGCATACGGGACTCTTTCGATACACTCGGGATTTTACTTATTCAATAATAAATAAATTTAGTGTTTTTACTGTCTTCTGATTGGTTAAAATTATTAGTTTTATTTTCAATGTTGTCAATTTTGATGGTGACACGCCCACTCTGACATTTAGTATTCATACGCCAACATGTGTGTACGTTGTTATTGTTAATATAAATAATATAAAAAGTTCTTTGAGCCTTATTTTTGATAGAAATTTATTTATAATGAATAGCAATAATTTATTTTGATTTTATTGAACCATAAAACTAATTTTTGACTCTTCACATTTTACATAATCCGCTTCGCGGATTATTCAATGTGAAGAGTCAAAAATTAGTTTTATGGTTCAATAAAATCAAAATAAATAATAGCCATTCATTAAATAAACAGTTGTAAATATCGTACAGAGTAAAAAATAGTGCGGTAAAATGTTCATTCATAAAATATTCATGAATGAAAAGCTGTCTCGCGTAGATTTCTTTTGATTTTCTCTTCAGCCAATGGCCGATCCGCAAAGTAGTGTTTGTGATATTTATTTTTAAAAATGAAGTTAAATTCATCTGAATTGTCGGTGAACATTCATTTTTTTTTTATTCAGCTGTATAAGAGTAGCAACTCAAAATATCAAAGAATCAGAATTTGAACACTAGTACTACATTATCTTGAAGCAGAACATTGCGATAGTCTGTCTCACCGAAAGTTGAGGCCGACGCCTATGGAAACTAGCTATAGCAAGCTATAGCAAACTTTCCAAAAAATAAAAGAAAGAGAATTCCAGTTGTCCCCCTTTGAGTAGTAAAAAAAAGATGAGAAATTAAAAGTATTCCTTTTTTGCAGGACCATATTTTTTACATTTATATGCCTTGAACTTCTAAAGAGTTAACTTCTACTAAAAATTTGTGCTACCCTATGCTTTACTTTAAGTCTTCCTGAGAAATTAATTTGTCCCAATGTAACAGTTTTTTACAAGTAAAATTCCAAAGTTGTGTCTCTATGAGATGAAAATTATTATCTTAAAAACAGATATAATAAGGAGCAGTATACCTGCAAAAGCTCTGCCTTCCTCATGTGTGACTGTTCTTTGTTCACGTAAGTCGGTTTTGTTACCCACTATAATAACACAAACATTAGGATCAGCATGCTGCTGTAATTCACTCAGCCATTTCTGTAGATTCTCAAACGTGTGTCTCTTTGTAATATCATAAACTACTAAAGCACCAACAGCTTGTCTATAATAGCTGAAAATGTTACATGAAAACAAATCGTATAATAAATTTCAAATTAGTAAAATGTTTTTATTATTGCAAACAATGCCACAGAATATGAATTGCCAAAAATTGACATTTGGATAGTATTACTTGAATGTATAGCAATTATTCTGAATTCAAAATAATCAAATATTGTATTTTGGTACATTGTTTTAATATATAACAATACATGCACATAAACAAATTTGATTTCCAGTATTTAAATACAACCCAAAGCTTGTATATAATCAAATTAAACAAGAATGTGTCCAAAGTACACGGATGCCCCACTTGCACTATTATTTTCCATGTTCAATGGACCGTGAAATTGGGTAAAAAATCTAATTTGGCATTAAAATTAGAAAAATCATACCATAGGAAACATGTGTACTAAGTTTCAAGTTGATTGGACTTCAACTTCATCAAAATCCACCTTGACCAAAAACTTTACCCTGAAACTCGCACTTTCATTTTCTATGTTCATTGGACCGTGAAATTGGGGTCAAAAGTCCAATTTGGCTTTAAAATTAAAAAGATCATATCATAAGCAACATGTGGACTAAGTTTCAAGTTGATTTGACCTCAGCTTCATCAAAAACTACCTTGACCAAAAACTTTAACCTAAAGCGGGACAGACAGATGAACGAACAGAAAATAAATGGAGAATTTGTTCATGGGAATTTTTCAACTAATGTTTCAGAAAAGGGAGAAAGTTTGGTAACATTAAAACGTTTAATCCTGCTGCAAAAGTTTGCACCTGTCCTAAGTGAGGAATCTGATTACAGTAGTTGTTGTCTGTTTATGTTGTTCATACACATTTCTCGTTTCTTGTTTTTATATAGATTAGACCATTGGTTTTTTCTGTTTGAATGGTTTTACACTAATAATTTTAAGGGCCCTTTATAGCTTGCTGTTTAGTGTGAGCCAAGGCTCCGTGTTGAAGGCCATACCTTGACCTATAATGGTTTACTTTTATAAATTGTAACTTGGAGAGTTGTCTCATTGGCACTTATACCACATGTTCCTATATCTATTGTAAGCAGACTTTGACTAAATAAACCATATTACACAAATTAGAGAATCTACAGTAGTTGTTTATGTCTTTTAACTTTTGTGGACTGTAACTAGTTGTCTATGGCAATCAAGCATATATCTTCATATTTATAAAGTTACTCGTTATTTTTTACCATTATCATGATTAAATACCTATCATAGCTATACTTACACACTAGTAATTGCCCTATATCTTTCCTGACCAGCAGTATCCCAAATCTGAGCCCGAATTGTCTTGCCTTTAATAACCATATTTCTGAAAGAAAAACATTTTTATTATGTTTGAATTAAACGTGCCCACATCTAACTTATTCTTCGATAAAGGTTTTAAATAATATTCAGAGATAAAAGGACCAGTCTTAACCGTTGGCCACTAGTCCGATGCCCCAGGTAAATATTGATTCGGACTAGTGAAAATTTTATATAGTCACATAGGTACAAGTTTTTATATTTAGTTTCCATACTTCTAGATGAAAAAGTTTTTGGTGCAGACTAAAGGACCAGGATTTTTGTGTTTACAATATGAGGTCTTCCTTTGCACAATGAACATGAAATGTCAGGTGTTAATAATAATCACTCTCAAGAAAGAAAGACTCATGACCTTTGCATTATTTAAGGTTCAACTTTGGAATAAAGAGGTCATTAATCTGGGACCACCATCAATTTACTTAATATTAATTTTCTCCTTTCAGAGTATGGACTATTTAAACTATAAAATGTCAGATTGCTTACCGGTATGCTTGAAAATCATAAATATATTCTGTATTTATATAACTGTAATGTTAGATGCTTCAGATCAAATTAAAACCCTTCATATTTATTTTTAAATCTTTGAAAATCTATGCTCAACCTAGCCTAATTATTATTTAGGTCCTTAAGATTAAATCTAACAAAGTTTGTCTAGGTTGTTTGAAACAAATACACAAGGCATAGAACATAGAACATGTAGATAGGACAAAGTGTGAAAAAATAAAATTTGAGGGAAATCTTTGTTTTAAAATTCTTTAAGAGTATTTTATATTGGTTAAATTTAACAATGATAAATAAAAGAATTTTTATGTATTGATCTAAAAAAAATTATTTTTACCTCAAATGTTAATTATTTTAAGTATGTAATTTTTGAAGTTTAGTTAAACTTCAGGTTAAATTTCCAGTAACTCTTTTCACTTTTGGATTGTAACTGACTTACACATGTTTTTTTGTACCAATAAAGTTTACCTTGTAGAGAATTCCACGCCAATAGTTGTTTTACTTTCAGCATCAAATTCATTCCTAGTGTATCTAGATAACAGGTTGGTTTTCCCTACTCCAGAATCTCCTATCAGTACAACTGTAATATCATTTGGAAATATCATTTTAAAACAATTTTTAACTACGGTTATCTATTTAAAATTTATTCTGTTAAAAGGTCTTTTCTATAGAATCTTGACTACATTTTTTCATGTTTATAACACGTGAGAAAACTTTAAAATGAAAAAACAAATTACCAAAACTTTTATGAACGCTGTTGATACATGTATATATGACATATATAGATTTCTGTTTTAGTTGCTCATAGTTGAAGCCAATTATGTCTCAAATAAAAAGGATGAATTACTGCCAATCTTTGTGAAGATGAAGGATGAAATTCAGTTTTAGTCTCTATGATTTATAGTATCATAGGATCATGATCATATATGGGTTGCTTATATAGGGAATAACTGAAGCATGACCGGAGCGGGCCCCCTCTTAGGCAGTCAGTGGGCCCCCACTTATAAAAATTTCTGGATCCGCCACTGAGGTTATAATTTTGGATGAACATTCATGATATTAAACAGCAACCAAATAATTTATCCAAGCACTCTCAATATACGTATCTCTACCCAATGTGATGAATGTGTACATACCTTTCCATATAAAATCATAATGCTCTTCAGAGGCCATCTTCAACCAATCATATGATATGTATCTGAAATATGTACCCAAGAAAAGTTCATAGAAGAAATAGTGTACATGCTCATAATGATTAATAATGACAGATTTAGAATGTCTGAAAAATCTCTTGTGGTAAGTGATGATGGTGATACACAATTAAGTCACTTTATAATAATATAAAAATATATAACAATGTATAATAGATGCAGAACACATAAAGGAGACAGTAACATGGCCAAGGCAAAAAACACAAAAAATATAAAAGGTAACCATGAAAACTAAACACTTAACCCTTTCAACGCTACACAAAAAAATAGAAAAATGGCTGCTGCTGCTGCATTTTTTGTGTTCATTCATTAGAACAGCTATATTCCTTTTCAGACTGTTGTATCTTTTTTGTTATAAGAGATACAGAGAAAGTTATTGCATGAAAAATGCTCAGGAGAGTATGAACTGTAATGTTAGAGTTATTTCAGTAAAATTTTTATCAGGTTACCTGCATTTTCAGGTATTTAACAGGTAAAAGGTGTAATTTATTACATTTGTGTTGAATTTTGAATAAAAACTACTTTTAGTTTTCATCTATTTTGTTGTTTTATCTGCCATATAATAAAGAAGACACCAATTGCTCGATTCCGTAGCGTATTGCACCATACACAACGTATTATGTAATCATGGCACAAATCAGTGGCTCCGTCCTCAAAATTTTCAATCAACCTCGGTTTTCCCCCCTTTTTCTACGTCTCGTAATGATTGATCAAATCATATTTCCCACACGAATTGAATGTAATAAACACATTGAGATAACAAGAAACCTTTTAACTAATCCTCATCATCAGTTTCGCCATAGAAATGCTGAAATATTTCCATATTTACAGCTTCGTTTCCGATTTCCGCCATTTGCATTTGTCAAAATATTTGTTTTTATTTTCCTTCAATTTTCCTTCTACTGCATGATTTTACAATAAAAATTGCCGGAATTTCAAGCGCAAATGAGACCTTGCATATCCTTGATTCATACAAGGAAAAACTAGAGAGGACCCGAATGAAAACCGAATGGTTTAAGAGTCCTTATGAAAAATTTGTTGTCAACATGGCATATGCCGAGAATAGCAGTGGCGGACGGCGTATGTTATAGCGGCATATGCCGTGTATAGCATTGAAAGGGTTAAATAATGAGCAACATGAACAAAATAAGAACCACAAAGAAAGCTCTTTCTGCTACACAAGTTGCACCTGTTGTATTGCTAATGATCTAAAAACTCTTTGTGTAGGTCTCATTCATTAATGTTTCAATCAATGAAAACAGGACTACATGAGGGGGGAAAAAATGTTTTCTGTGTACATGTAGTCCAAATAATTTATATGACGTCTTAAGAGGCTATTGTACTTCTTTGACGCCTAACATCAATGCAGGAAGGCGTCAAAACAAAAATTAGAAATAACTTTCTTAGGCACCATAATTATTTCGACTAATGTACATGGTTTATAAAACTATTTTCAACAGCAAAACAACATTAGTCATTAATCTTACTTTATTCAGTCTTTAAGCAGTGACATGCTGTGCCATATAATTCATGTAAAATTTCCACAACCCTAGCACTATTGAAATGAAAATAAACTTGTAAGTGCATGGTTTAAAAATAAAAATTACCAATAACTGAGTCAATGTTTTGATGTGTCACACACACAGAGCAATTTGCAAGCTCAAGTTTCAACGTATACCATCTGGTTATGAACTTAATAGCCTTTTATTTTAAAGTCGTTAAAAGTCAATAAAATGCTACTTCAGATATCTGCATATCTTTGTGTCATTCTTGTAAATTAATTATAAGTATGTCAATTTTCCAGGTAAGTCAATCACACCTGTCAATCCAAATTATCAGTCTTGATTTTAAAGCCGCTTGTCGTATAAATTGTAATTAAAATATGTGCATTTTAAACAATAAAAAGGTTTAAATATGAACTGTCTGAGTTTTCTTATGCATATGTTGTATTCTTTTAAGTTTTTATGATAAAAAAAATGAAATTAATATAAAAGGCTTTTAGTTTCGTATAAGCCTGGTTTTCGGTTTCAACTTTCAGTACCAGAAACTCCTTTTCTTGTAGAAAATTATAAACAGAAAAGACGTAAGTGGTTGAATGCACTATATATTATATATGCTTTCTTAGACTTTATGGAACGTTTTAATTTTATTTGCATTTTACAACTCTTTTATTCTATGCTATGTATGGAATAAAGACAACTCGCCCCACTGGTAAATCGACCCACACCAAGTCGTCCTACTTTTTTCACCAACTCAACCCACTTTTTAAAAAATCGACCTACTGGCTACACTATTGAAAAAATGTTTTAATATCTGTAAATGCTATTTCATTTTATTTATTTTTTTCTGGGACACTTCATGTAAAAGCTTTCGAGACGCGGCGGCCATACTTCCATGACGGCCATATATAGGATGTGTCGGCCATACCGCCACATCGTCCATGGGCATGGGACATATTGGCGAGATCTACTTTAGTTTATTCTTGCATGTAAGAGTAATCTTTGCTTGATTATCGTCACTCGTTGGGGCCATATTATGTAAGTATATTGATTATTTCTTCGTTATCAGTTATAAACAATTTCTGAAGAATAATTTTTATCGTAATGCGATATAAAGGCATCTTATTTTATATGAAGTTTAAACTTTAGGAATGTTGACTGTCGCTGTCAATGACGATATATAAATATATGTCCTTGATAAATACAAGCACATATTACAGATCTTCAAATTTATTATATCTGCAAAAAAATATATAATTCTATCCAATAAAAATCTTCTCAATCTTCTTGAAATTTAAAACAGGGAGCCTGAGTGTAAAGATTAACTCTAAGGAAGGCAACTCGTGTCATGATCATCACATAGTTTAATAATTCTGTATTTTTCCTCTTTCTTATAGTTTAGAGTCATTCCATTTTTAGAACAATTTCCAAGACAGAGACTACTGTAAAATTTTCCAATAACATAACAAAATACCCGTAATATCTGACAAAAATGTAGTATGGACAATCATATCAATATACTCTGGTATAAGAAACACAAAAAGATAATATTTTTGTTAAACATATATTATTTATCATATCAGCATGATCAGTTATACAGATAAACAAATATACAACAAACATATAAACCATACAAGCATTGAAATGTAGTAAAATACAATTGTATTTCATTACATATATAGATATGTCATAGAACATTCATCTTGTATACATTTTTTCAATTAACCATCTCATACTTTTTCTCTCATATACTCATGTCACTCATTCATTTACTCCACTGCATACACATTTCACCAAATATTCAACATCTATATTCACACTCACACATATAACCTATAACATAAAGCACTAAAATACATAAACGTGCAGTTATAAAAGTCACAACTGAAACTAAAGCACTAAACATGAACGAAAAACATAAGTATAAAAGTTGTGAAACAAAATATAAAAGTGTACATGTATTTGTGAACAAAAATTATAAAAAAAGGTCAAATATATCAGAGACATGTACATGATGTAATACAATTCAAAATAAATAAATTCACATTAATATTTGTAACATTGTTTGATTATTGGCAATCACGTAAATTATTAATGATTGGATTAATATGATTTATGATTGGTTTTTTTTTCATAGGTAATCAAATTCAGATTCAAATTCTTTATTAACTTTGAGCCTTACAGCTCATCAGAATAATCAAGTACATGTACAGTGTATACATTTGGCATGTTACAAACAATATATGCATAATAAATATATGTATATTATGTTTTGTTCTTCTGTTGGTTTTTTTTTCTGTATGATGTATTGTAAAATTATTATGTTGATTTACATGTATGTATCCTTCAACCCATATGGGTAAAAATGTGCATTTATATTCAATAAACATAATAAATAATAGGTGACGTCATTTAGTCTCTGATGGAGAGTTTTCTCATCAACGGATTCATACTGCAATCATACCACATCTTCTTTTTTATATCTTTTAATTAATGTCTTTTTTGGTCCATTTATTGGACAAAATTAATTTGTAATGCAAATATCATTTAATATTGAATTAGTTCTTTTCAGGGAAGGGTTAAAACCAAAATTAAGTACAAAAAATGTATATATAAAATATGACCGAAAGTACGAACTATGATTCAAATGAAAAAATACATTTCTAATAAATTTGTAAATACCTGTATTGCAAAGCTGTGTTACTTTTATAAATCAAGGCCGGTACATCAAGTAGACTCCAAACAGCTTGTATTTTTACAAGAATGTCACATCCCAATGTATGTTTGCACTCCGTTTGAACTCAGCTTGGGTGCTGTGTTTTTATAGTGATCTCAAATTATTGTATTTCCTTTTGAATTTCTTGACAAAAGCATAATTAATACTTGTGTTCATCAAATAATTGACAATCTTCTTAAATTTAAAACTTAATCATTACTTGATTACCTTGTTTTATATTTTAAAACTAATCTTATAGTTATAATTTTGACAGAAATTAGTCTCCCATTCAAATACAGTCATTCATATTTGTTCATTTTGTTCTGTTTGTTATACGGAAGATATTAAAAAATCATTTATATATATATATATATAGAAAACAATATGATATTTTAATATTTTATTAGATTAAACACATTCCTATATAATGCATAAACAAATGATATAACAAAATTAAACATGATAAAATGATAAATAATGTTAAAACAGTATAGTTTATTAAAAAAAAGTTATAATAACCATCTATAAGTATCAAAATAATTCATATATAACATCTAAAAAAAACTAAAAAAACATTGACGATACGTCTTTACAAAGTATGGCCGTTTTAGTACTATGGCTGTTTCATCTTTTCGGGGTATGGCCGTTTCATCCTATGGACGTCATGGCAGTATGGCTGTTACGTCCTGCATCGATGTAAAAGGCGTCCCAGAAAAAAATTGGAAGGCAAACCAGAAACAAATGAAAAAAGCCTTGCCAGATGTCATAATTATTTGGACTACTCTACTAATTTGCTAGCCCTTTAGCATCACAGAAAAAATATAAAATAGCCTTTCAATAAGTCATATTTATCATTGTTTATCATGTTTATTGAGAGTCGAGACAAAATATATATTAGCTGTGACCTGTGTCGGATAGAAACAGACCTTATACAAATCAACATGAAAAATTAGACTGAAAATTTAGGACTGTTTGCAAATTGGATTGTTAATCAAATGCCACAAAATGGACAAACTTCATCTTTTATTTTATTGTATTTTGTATATATGTATATATTATAATTATAATGTACATAAATATTTTTTGTAGGTTTTTTAGTCACTACAGCATTAAGTTGGAAGTAATGTACATGTTACATGTGTGGAGTAACAATCTGCAACAGCAGGATATATTGTGATCTAGCATGTGTTGTCTAGTACTATTTATTTTATAAATAAAGAATATGGACATGATGAAGATTTATCAAACTACCTACAGTATGTACAGGGCCCTAAGGCTACAATTTATAAGATTGTCATCCAATTCTACCAGTTGTCATAGCTACATTAGAGAAACAGACACTGCATCTGATAAACACACATTAAACTTGCAGAACATTTCTGTGGAGAGTTATTTCAATCATCAAAACAGAAGGAGAATACTAAAGGGACATAACTCTTGTGCATGTTGTGGAAAATATATTCAAAGACGACACTGCAGTAGTTTTGTGAATGGAAAGAATCAAGATGGTCCCTGTTCGTCACCTCCATGGAAAATATTGTTTTTTGGAACTGACCATTTCTCTCTATTTACCTTAAAATGCTTAAATGAGAATAGGTAATACTTTTGTACTATTTGTGTCTATATCAACTTTAATGACTTTAAATTCATCATTCATACTACATGTATTTCAATTAAGTCTCATTAGTGTGGATTGTAACTATGTTCCTGAACCATTGCAGCTGATTTCCTAATGCTTGCAATGTAAAATTTTGGTTGGCTTGCTTGCTTTGTTTGAATAATTGTTTATACAAGCTTTGTAAATAAGATTGACATCTTTAAGCATTATATATAGGCATAGTTTAACCTGTAGATATAATATTTGAATTTAATTGGGTGTTATCCTAATGATTGTAAAATATAAAAACAAAGCAAGCAAGCTAATTTAAGTTTTGTTCTACATGCATTAGGAAATTAGCTGTAACAACAATGTTTGATAACCAGGTAAGTAAATGTGATATTATTTTGCATGTTTTGTAATTAGAACCATCTCATCCATTTTTTCATCCAAAAATTTTATCTAGAAATAAAAAAAATAATCATAACCTCAAAATGCATATATCATGTATATAGTTGTCTCATTTGCAATCATCATGATCATACCACATCTCCTTATTTTTGTAATTTATTTACCTAGACATGTGTATTTGTTTGTTTGTTTCAATAAATTTATTTAACTTTATAAATCTTCTTTACAGATTACAAGATAAAGACAGTGTTGTTGAAAGTTTAGAAGTTGTAACTGGCAAAGAAAAAGTAAGACCATGTACTATATATACCATGCTAGCTTTAAATTTCTGTACATGCTTTTAGTAAAGTAAACAAAATCTGGGATTTATATGTCTGTATAACCAAATAATGAATCTATGCTGCACAACAAATACGGTTTAATGTCTTGACAGATTCTCATCAAATTTGTAATAATGTGTTGACATGGTTGAGGGATAATTTGGAGGTATTTCTAAAAAAAAAAACATTATCCTGATTATAGGTTAAAGTACGGCCTTCAGCACAGAGCCTTGAGTTACACCAAACAGCAAGCTATAGAGGGCCAAACATGCTAAAATTTCTAGTGTAATACAACCCAAACAGGAAAACCATTGATCTAATCATTATATAAAAAAACGAGAATTGAGAAACACTTATGATCCACATCAACAGACCACATTCACTGAACAACAGGTTCTTGACTTAGGACAGGTGCAAACAAATGCAGCAGGTTTAAATGTTTTTAAAAGGCGCAAACCTTCACCCTAACCTGAAACAGTAGTATAACATCAAACATAAAAAAGACAAACCATTTCAATTGATACTTAAGGGCATACGATACAGTAGAGATCCCTCGTTGATTTTTTCCTAAAATTTTGATAGTTGGTAAATTTTAAAGTGTACTTTCCAAATATGAAAAGAAAAAAGTACCTTCATGACTTACTTTTTGAGATAATTTGGTTCTAAATTTGCATATTTGGAAGAAAATTCCCGAAAATTCATAAATAATGACTTTTAAAGAAAGTAACAATACTTTTGAACAAAAAGTCATAACTTAACCGGGTTTTTTGTAAAACGTTCCCTTGATCCATGGCAGCTACATGCTGGAACAAGTTTAAGGTTAAACCAAATTATGATTTTCCGGATTTAGATTGATATATGCGAAATGAAGAAATTGACCATATTTTTGCATCTTTTCGGAAGTGCAGAAAAAAAAATGATCGTTGATTTTTTCTTGAAATTTTGGGGGAGTGTTCTTGAAACAGTACTTGATTGATTGCAAAAGAAAAAAATATGGGTCCATGTGCTTGTTTTTTCAATAAAAGCCATATACCTTAAATTTTTACGACGTCTGTCAGTATGGCGCTATATTACGTTATATAAAGTTTTAATCGCACCAACGTCGTGTAATCATTCCCGCCGTACACGAATACGCTGTCAAGTATATGAAGGTGTTTTCCAAAGCGTTGATACTTATCATAAAAGTTCATAAGATGGTTATTCATAAAATCGCTAAACATTTGTGATAAACATGAGGCTAAGCATTTACGAAACGGAATTTGGACAGGAACCTTTTCATAATAAAAAAAAGGATATAAAAAAGGATCCCAGCAGATTACTTTGTCAGATGTACGGCAAAACAGAAAAATCTTATAGAAGTATACAGGTGCAGCTTCGTCCGACATAAGTTTTAAATTACTTCATGTACCGAAAGAGGATAGCCAACATTATTGCAAAGGCCCTAACATGGCAAAATGTGAACCAACTATAAATTAAGTGAGGTGATACCATTAATTAACAACCGTATAACCTTCAACAATGACCAAACCTGTCAGCTTTAAAAGGCCCCGACGTACTTGGATTTTTTTTCTTTTTACATTAAAAAAATAATCATCTTTCAAATTTAGATTATAAGGAGTACTTCTTGTTCTATAGTTTGAGCTGTTTTGTGCAATTTCATGTCATAATTGCCTCAGTCGACTGAAAATGAAGTTGTAGTATAACATTTCATAGGAAGTACAGCAGCTAGTATATTAGAGAATAATAGTCAAGGATGTCTTTATCGATAGATAAGTTGCATTACCTTTCATACGGCGTAACTGTGTGAATATAGCGTACTTGTATGTCTATAAGTAGAGCTATATTGAAAACACTTTATTTGTTCTTCTGTCCGATGGTGTAACTATAATTGTGTTACTTTTCTCAGAAACAACGCTACTGCATGACTTCATAATTGCTCATCAGCTTGACAGCGACGAGTTTTAACGTGTGTACACTTTTTGATCTGTCTGTCTGTCTGCAATTAGTGTACATTTGTCGATACTTCAATTTATATCTCTCGATACATTGAAGTACAAAAGGGTGATGCTTATACAAATAAGAAGACGTGGTATGATTACCAATGAGGCAAATCGCAACCAGAGTTCAAATGACAAAGACGTAAACGACTATAGGACATCGGACGGCCTTCAACAATGTTTAAGGCTCACACCAAACAGCAAGCTATAAAGGGCCCTAAAAATTACTAGTGTAAAACCATTCAAACGGGAAAACCAACGGTCCAATCTATATAAAATCTATACTCATAATTAGCTATTGCAGCTTTTGTCATGTTTGTGCTGATGTCAAAAATAGCAGGTTCTTTTGTTCCGTAATGTGTCTTATTTGTTAAAATGTTTTTCAGCATGTTACAGTTTAAGCAACGAATAGTAGGATAGCTCCGAAATCCTTGCAATTTTTCTTTCTCTTGTACGTTGAGCAGATTCTGTTTGGCCGTACAGTTTTGGCAGTTATTCAGTGCTTTTGACAGACTAAAAAGCTCCACAATTTTTCTTCCGTCTTTCCATTTTATGCTGTCAGAACTCTCTTCTGTGTCTTTTACCTTTTCTTTTCAATTCGTCATGCAAAGTTGTATTTGATTTATTTTTGTTCATTTTCAGTATTTCCTTTGATCTCACTGCTCTTCGGCGGATTTCGCCGTCTTTTAGAAACAACATGGCCGCATACTTAATCAAAATGAAATATTAACAAAAACAAGTAAACATATACCATGTACACGGCAGTGAATGAACAATTTAATCTATGAGACACTATAAATACAATATGTAAAATAATGTCAAAAAGACAACTATATGACTATAACCTTAGACAAAATGCTTTATAAAACTGCATCTAAAAAAAAATAAAAAAAGATAGATATGGTGTATTTATTCAGGTACTATACCAGTTCTTATTATGAAAAATTAAGAAATAATTCATGGAAGCCATAGATTGTTGGATATTGACACATGGCCTGGGCCGTTATATTTGAATTTTATCCTGAGCGTTAGCGAGGGATAAAATTAACAAATATCACGGCCCATGTGTAAATTTCCAACAATATATGGCTTCCATGAATTATTTCGATTCTAATAGGACAAAAACGGTCATTAAAAAACTGAAGCAAGGGTGGGTATGCTGTGTGTGTGGCTGTTCTTTTTTACTCCCTGTTAGATAAAGCTCAAATTTCTTTATAAATATGTAGCTTGCGTAGGTTATTTCGTGAATAACTGCTAGAAAAGAAAAGAAAAAATAATTCTTCAATTCTCAAACACAACATTTGCCATTTTTAATTTACATGTTTTTCTCGAAAGCTTCTGTCAAATCCAAAGTTGACATTTTGTAACTAAAGAGCCGCCATGTTGACCTGCTGAAATGAGTAAATATGCGA
The DNA here is from genome assembly GCF_965363235.1 of Mytilus galloprovincialis. Lineage (NCBI taxonomy): Eukaryota > Metazoa > Mollusca > Bivalvia > Mytilida > Mytilidae > Mytilus > Mytilus galloprovincialis. The sequence continues at coordinate 65,708,008 of NC_134848.1, forward strand.
ATAATGCAATTGAAAAGAAAATAAAACAAAACCTACCTAAAAAATCAGTTTTAATACAATATCACATACGAATTCCGATGGTTCACATAACAGAAAACTTTCAACTTTAGCGGTTTCATTTGTATGACGTCATGTTTTGAAATGACTTAAATGCGCCAAAAAGATTAATAGACTTTCGCAGAATTTTATTTAATTTTTATTTTGTTGATTTCTACGAGCTCTTGTGCATTACTTCTTTTTATTATGCATACAAATGTAGATTTACATGGGAAGTATATTGTAACAGCCATTATTATGCATATCTCTGAGTCTGCGCTAAGTATATTTTATCGAGAATTTTATCACAGTGTTGTTTACAAAGTTAAAGAAGCATTTCATATTAGAATTCATCATTAAATATGTAAAGTGGCGTAAACAGTAACATTTTGTGATACACAATTTCTACTTTTTCACATATTTAAGAAATCTGTAAGACGTTATGCTGAGCAAGCAGGATTAGAAGTTCATAATTGGCCACTGGTTGTACCTGATGGTAAATATGATGTTGGAGTATTGGTGTCATTTGGAAGCTTAATCCCCGAAAAAGTTATAAATAGCTTTCCATAGTAGGTAGAAACTAGTTTTATGCAACAAGTTCAAATATATAGCAAATGTTATGAGACAAATACTGAAGATTCAAACAATGGAAAAAAAATCTCTGAAATTGAATGCTGATGTGTGTTTACATTTTTAGTCTCCCTCTATTATCACAATTTTTGCCCTATTAAAATATTTTTAATGCTAAATTCTGCAATAGATATAAAAGTTCAACCAAAGACAGCAAATCATGAGTTTTAAGTAAGTATTCTATATTCATACTCCATCAATAGGCTAAATATCAAAAAAAATGTTGTACGGGTATGGATAGAAAATCCCATATTGACAGAAACAAGTGCCTGTGGAACATGTGGAATGAATAGAAGATTATTTTTCTGTTTTAATTGATATAAAAAAAATTTGAATATCTATTTGTTGTATTAAATAACTTGTTGTTTTATTTCAGTGGTATATTAAATGTTCATCCAAGTTTACTACCAAGATGGAGGGGAGCCTCACCACTTGTTCATACCATACTAAACGGAGACAAAGAGACAGGGATATCTATAATGGAAATTAGACCCAAACAGTAAGTACGACTATTGTTATGTTATTATATCCCTGCTCCAAAAAGGAAGCTATAGAGGTTTGTGTCTGTCCCTTTAATAGTCTCAACATCTTTCCATTAAAACTTGTGTCATTTGTTCAGAAGCAACAGAGCTTCATGAACTTTGAAATCAAGTAACTGAAACATGTGAGCATGCAAAACCTTGTGCTGGGTTTACTTCACTTCCTGTTTAGGGTTATTTTGTTAAAACATACATGGTACCCAGGGAAGGTACTTTGAAAATGGGGTAACCACCTATAGAAGCAAATTTAAATTTCACTTACATTTTTTCCACTATACATATAACATAGATGACACCCACCCATAGGTTTGAAAGTTCCTTTCATGGGTCCCATGTATGTTTTTATTTATTGTATTTTCTAGCATAATATTTTGATACATTTGTGTTGTTGAAGCATTATCATAAGCATACCATATATATAATACCTGCCAACTTTTCAAAATATACATGGGGGATTTCAAGCGTAAAAGGAATTTAATTTTCCGCTGTTATTGTCATGAGTGTTTTTAATCTATTTCTATATTGTTTGAATGAGTATGTGTGGGCTTTAATCCCATTTATGTTATTTTAATGCCTGTTTGAGGTATTCTAGTTAAGAATTTCAATATTCAAGTCGAGACAGCTCATGGTGAATATACCCAGGGTTGGCAAAGTATTACCCGCCCGGGTTTTACTGCCGGTTTTCCCGGGCTGGGCAATACTCCCAGAAATGGGTAATACTGGGCAATACTGGGCAATATGATTTTTTAAGCTTATTTCAACAATAAATAGTAAAGACTTGTTGTAGTTTCATAGTATTATAGCTAAATATATACATTGTATACAGTCTTAACAGATAACCATTGAGAGTCATTTCTAGAAGATACTCTTCTCTTCTTAAATTTCATGTACAAATGTAGGAAAAATACAAGATTTACACATTTTAGGATTCCTTGTTAATTTCCAAGCATTGTTTCAATAATCTAAACATTTTATTGCAGTGTAAATGTGGATTGTAAATTAGATTGCTACATATGCAATCATGATTGCTAAATAAACACCCTACAGGGTGTTGTCATTAACTCTTATAGAAATGAAAAGGCTGATTATTGTTATATAAACATATCTATGTTCTAATCTGAATAAATACTTATTAATTAGTTATGTACATTTGTACATATAAATTATTTCACTTTATATTAGCTATCTATAGTTAAAAACAAAAATCTCAGAGTTGTTAGAATAATTCTTTCTCAAATGTATAGTATACACTTGTACATTTGTACATGTATGTCTTATAGGACTCTCAAACAAGTAAACGTACATGTAGTTATAAATAAAAATAGGTTTATATATATCTTAAATGTATTGCATTTGTGTTTGATAAATGAATCCTCTTTAAAATTCAGGCCAGTATTCTATATTACCCAGTATTGCCCAGTATTACCCAGTAAAACCCAGTAAAACCCGGGTTTTCCCAGTATTTCCCACTGGGCTGGGCAATACTCATAAAACTCGAGTTTTTGCCAACCCTGAATATACTCCAAAAATTGGGACTGCTGGCAGGTCTGTATATTCCATATACTTAGGTAATATGTCAAGCTAAAGCTTAGCTTTAATCTGCTGGATTGATACAAGTTGTGAATAAATTTTAGAAGATACCATCTAAGATCTTTTTTCCATACCTTCATTTGTAATTTGTAATGGCAAAAGTCATTTAGGTATAAGAACACCTCTTTTGTATATTTTTAGTTTTGACACTGGGCCTGTGAAGATGCAAGAAAAGCTCCCAGTGCCTCCAGACTGCACAACTAGACAGTTACATAATATGTTAGGACCTATAGGAGGAAAAATGGTAAGGTAAAATATGTAATCTGAAATATAGGGTTGTCCATTGACCAGAATATACAGGCATAATTAGATGTTATAAAAAAGAAGATGTGGTATGATTACCAATGAGACACCTGTCCACAAGAGATCAAAATGATACAGACATTAACAACTATAGGTCACCGTACGGCCTTCAACAATGAGCAAAGCCCATACCGCATAGTTGGCTATAAAAGGCCCGATATGACAATGTGAATCAATTCAATCGAGAAAAAACTAACGGCCTTATTTATATAAAAAAATGAACGTAAAACAAATTTGTAACACATAAACAAACGACAACCACTGAATTACAGGCACCTGACTTGGGACAGACACATACATAAATAATGTGGCGGGGTTAAACATGTTAGCAGGATTCCAACCTGGGACTGTGTAACAGTACAACAAAAGAATGAACTATAGGTGTAATGCCACCAAATCATGGTATGTCACATCCGGTTGTATACGAAAGTAGGTCGAAAAAAATATTCCCTTGAATTTGACAGTTGTAGGTATTTAATCCTACATTTTGTTGCAGTAAAACCATTTCTGTGTCATAAACATATGTCTTGGGTATTTCAAAACACCATTATTTTTTATTTGGGATTTCTATAGAAAATTTTGTAATCTTGAGGTTACATGGTGACTAAACCTTGTACACAGAGAGAATAAGGGGAGAAATTTGATTGGTTAACTTCCAATGATGGTTATTTTTTTATATACAATGAAATGTTATGTGATTTTTTTTTTTATAGAACTGGAAAGGATAAAACTTTACTCATGACAAGTATTTCTTTATTTGAAACAAAGATAAATTCTACACATTTTTTTGAAAAGTGCAAATTTAACAAAGACTAATAGGGGAAAATCAATGGTGGTATTACACCTATAGAAATCAGTTGAAAAAGGCTTAACTCATCAGATGGACAAAAATACAAGTAGACGTGGCCGGGTACTTGTACATTCCGACAACAAAAAGACACAATGAACAGATCTGAGAGTACTCACAGTTATCTAACAGCTAGTTCCAAGCCTCTAACAACTAATAAAACAAATCATGCTTCTAAGACTAAACTATCAATAGTGATTAGGTCAGTTTTATGGGAAACACTATAGGTGAATCAATTATATTGGTATTCTGTTGTATTATAAACGTATACTGTGGATTCATTATTATTCGTGGGATACCAATTTTCGTTGATTTCGTGGGCACAGAAGAACCACGAAAATAAATGTTCAACGAATTACAAATTTCAAATAGGCTTGTATGCAGACATAAGCAAAACCACGAATTTAAATATCCACGAACATGTAAGTTTTCCTAAATCCACGAAAATTGGTACCCACGAAAATAAATGAATCCACAGTATTGTGTTACAGGAAACTTTAAACCTGAGGTTATGGTATTCATTCAGCCAACATTTCATTTGAATAATGGTTCTTAGGAGGCTTGCAAGTGTTGATGTTTTGACTTACGATTTGCTGAAAATATATTGTCTTTTTAAAAAATGGAAGCAGTATCTTAAATAATGTACTAGATATTATCATTACTTCAGTTTTTTATACTTTATTCAATTTGCTCTGATATCCACAATTAACAATACAGTTTTCTTGTCTAGTTGATAAAGTGTTTATACAATCTACCAACCCTGGATGGACTAGAAGTTACTCAGTCTGGACAAGAAGTAAGCTATGGTTAGTAAGAATAGAAAAGTAAAAATATTCATTGGTTTAAATTATAAAATTACACAAAGCAATATTTATGTCATTTTATTACATGACATGGAGATGTAGAAAAATTGTAAAAAAGGACTAAGGTCTGTTTTTTCTGCTTTCAGTTTTCAGATTATGTAATCAGTTTTTGTATTGAATTAAACCATCTTCTTCCTTTCATTTCAATTGCTATTGAAAAACTTGGTAATTAAATAGACAGTTTTAAAAATATGAAGATTTGCTATGCTTGCTGATTTAAAGAAAATAATGATTTTTTAAAGATTTTACTGATTAATATATAAACTATATTGATTACATTTCAGCAAACAAAAAAAGATTTTACTGATTAATATATAAAACTATCTTGATTACATTTCAGCAAACAAAACAAAACCAGAGATGACCTATATAGACTGGGAAAACCAGACTAGAGAGAGTATTGATAGACAATACAGAGCTTTACATGAAGATGTAAGTGTTAAGTGCCCAAACTTTTATATTTTGCAATGAGTAAGGTCCTTTTTAATTTTCCATGACATGCCTATTCCTTAGAAAATGTTTAATTTCATACTTATTCCATTCAGATTTTCCAGATAAAATCTGTTTGAGATAAGATTTTATCATTAATACTTTTACACTGGTATGTATTCTTTCATAGAGTTAATTGAATAAAAAAAAATAATTATAAGCTTTATTCATCTTTTACATTAATATCATTCAAGTTTAAGTTAACTTTTCCTCATTATTTTAATCCACAAAACAAACTGACATTTGGATATTTATAGCTTAAGGTGGTACCTAACACCTGAACTAAAATTAATTTGGCTCGCTTAATTTTCTTAAAATTTTGACAAATTATTTACTTTGACCCTTTAACAAAAATATAAAAAAATCAAAAAAATTGAACCAACCGTTTAATCAGAAAAATTACACTGGTTATATAGCAGTTTGACAAACACTTATTTTGATCATTGAGAAGCTTAATATTCCCTAAAGAACACAACGTCATTAAAACGTTCTGCTGATTTTATAGAGTTATCTCCCTGTAGTGTTAGGTTCCACCTTAATGTTCTTGCAAATCCAGGTATTTTATTAACTGTGGACTCATGGTGCCAATCTAAGTGGATTAAGGAAAATTATATTTTCATGGTTATTTGATTTAATGGTTTTTGACAAGTCTGGAAAAAGTAAAATAATAAAAATACCAAGCACCAAGAAAAATTCTAAACTAAACGTCCCCAAGCAAATGGGGAAATCAAAAGTTCAAACACATAAAATGCATTGATAACAACTGTGATATTCCTGACTTGGTACAGACATTTTCTGGTTTTATAGCTAGCTAAACCTCTCAAACAAGCGTATAGAAAATTTGTACTTAGTTGCACACTTTAATTTGTGGTTTACCTGTTACAGTGAAATCTACAAAAGTTGGTATCTAACAAGTAATGACGTATCATAGTTTCTATCATAGAAAATTGAGAACAAGTGTTTTAAGGGTACAATTATTTTGTAGTTTCCACTGAAAAGTCATTATGGTAAAGTGCTTGTCAAGTTAAAAAGCATGGTTCCTGTGACAGATGAGATAGGTGAAATATGATTTTCTTTTTGGGTTGAATTACTTAAAGATGCCCTATAGCGGGTTATTTTCATGGGGTGTAAATATTCACATATTTCGGGGATATAACAAAATTGCCAAAATAAATTACGCCAACTTAAAATTGCACATGCAAAGGTATTGATAATTTTTCTTGAATAGGCCAAAATAAAAAACCAAAATATTTCCTAAACCTTATTCATTGAAAATTGCGAAATTTTACACCCGTCAAATTAACCCGCTATAAATCTTTATCTGTAAAAAGAAATAGCATGACATTGTGCTGGTGATAAAATAGTTTTACCTTGAAATATTGATTCTACCATTGTGAACAATAAGATTTTATATATTTAGCCTCTCATAATGATTTATGAATATTGAAATTTAATTGTCAAGAGTGTATAAAAAAAAGTGTGTGTAACCATCATCTCAGTTGTCTTAAACACAAACACTGTAGCATTAACATGAGATTATGAAGATGATGATATACTAGAGCCTCTCACATTTTTGTAAGGGGTGTTATAAATGTGTTCATAGGGTCAGTTATTTTTAATCTAGTTTATTTATTTTTTCGTCTGTGATCCAATTAGTATGCAAGAGTCTCTCTTCTATAAGTTTTTGCAATTGTATCTTTCCAAAAGTAATTGTATTTGATTCATCCTAATTAGGGTATGGAAGGGGTGTCCTTTATTTCAGTACTCCTCAATTTTAGGTCATTATTCTCTATTTATTATATGTTTTTCTCATTGAGCTCTTTTCTTTAATTTTATGCCTTTTATTATCGATTAGAATTCTTTATTTTTTTGGCCCATTTTTCTCTTATTTCAATATCTGAACCCATTATTCTCTATTCTGTGCACACTATCCAGACCCTACTTTAAGACAGCTTTATATTTTCCACTTTTGTATTTTACATATTCCAAACACACAACAATATTAGTTACACAGTGTAAATTAGGTCAATGGTATAAGGGAGATAATTCCAATTGACGTAATAAATAAGGGAGATAATTCCAATTGACGTAATAAATAAGGGAGATAATTCCAATTGACGTAATAAATAAGGGAGATAATTCCAATTGACGTGATAAAAAATTGTACTGAAATTTATTAGGACAATATCAGCCAATCAAATTGCGAGAAATTACTCTAAATCAGGATAAAAGAATTTTCACCTATAGCTGATGCTTTAATATTTGTTTAGAGTGATTTGATTTCATTGCAGATGAAAGTATTGTGTATCACTACGGCAACACACACCTCAATCTACCTCCAGGAACACCATGTTATGGGAGAAACAGTAAAGTTTGTTGGATTAAGTGTAAGGTATGATATATCACTATAGTTGAAGGCATGACAATCCCTTTTCCAAGTTATCATAGCTCAGAATTATTTCAATGTTAAATAATATCTCATAAAGTTTATAAGATATCTTATACAAAGTAGATTATAGAGGATATCTTATATAGTATGAGTTTATATTAAAAGAGATATCTAAAGTTATAATAAATAGTAAAATGGCTTGCCATAGTTATTGACTGTAAGGATAAGAGCATGACTTTGAATGTTCTTCTCTTAAGTTTTATATCATGTGCAATTTATAACTTGAAATTTGACTACATGGTTGATATTCACTTCTATCCATAGCTGACTTGTTAAGTTGATTATTCTGCAATAACTACTGTAAACCAACTTATTTTCACAGATACTTTATTTTGATTTTCTATCCCAATTCAGGGAGATTTATTTCGCAATTTTTTAGTTTATTTGATGTAATTAGACAAGGAAATATGCAGGTTTTACATTTTCGTGACAAATTATATTTGTATTTTTGTTATGGCAAAAAAAAAATCACTCTAAAAGGTAGTTGGTTTTATACAGTATATATTTATTTTACTTTCAGGATGGTTGGGTCGGATTTAGAGAGTTAATCATCAAGAAGAAATTAACAGCCAGTGACTTTTATAGTGGTTACCTAATTAATGACATGTATAAAAACCATGTGTTTGCTAGTCATAGAAATCATTTGTTTGAACATGTACCAGATAAAAAAGTGACTGCAGCTAATTAATTTGTATTAAAAAATCTGTGTCTGAGTCCAAATTCTGACTTTGCCTTATTGTCAAATTTAAAATTTTAAAAAAATATGACATCTTGTTCAGCCCCATCCATTTAAATTCATCCAGCAAAAAATTTACCCGAAGAAAACCCATAATGATTTAAGATTTTATGGTTATTTGGAGTAATGTAAAACTTACTGTAAAGGAAAATAATTATCATCTCCTGAAACTTAGACAAATTAATCCAATAGAGATTTAGTTTGATCCTAACCCATTTGATTATGCCATGGAAGATTCTTCATCATTATTCTTATTCATGCTGCAATCGCTAAATATTGTCTTTAAATAGTTATATAATTTTCTCTAATTCTTCGTCAATTTATCCCTTTCTGCACCCATTGTATAAAAAAATTTAATCAACATGTGGTTCTTTTGATCTCAGTTCTTCATTGGTTAAAATCCGATTATGACGTCAAATATTCTTGTTTTCCTCTGAATTTCCTATTGTGATGGCATTAAAAAAGGCGACCTTGCCTGATGACGTCACATAGAAAGAACACATATTTTTGCAGATTAGTCGCAAAGAAGCAATACATTTGCCTGCTTGAAAATCATTAGAGAAACAGATTCCACCACCATATCTCGTGTAATACGACAGTGGCGTAGCTAGGCGGAAGCTCGGAAGCCAAGGCTTCAACATCATTTTGCCAACAAAAAAAAAAAGAGAGAGAGAGAGATATAGAGAAATGTGCGATGAGCGGTTAAAAAAAAGGTTGTTGATGTCCTCCGACGGTGCGTGTCGATATCACTTCTCAGACAACCGGCGTTCGTTACTATCCCCAGCGCTTTATTTCCCCTATTTTTATAGCAGACGAATATTGTGTCTGCAGGGGTGTTCAGCTTTGTCTTGTTTTACTTCAAAATATTTAATTCACTGAAAAACATGACAGGAAACTTAGAATTATGCAAAATCACGTGTCATAACTTGCTCAGCTTTTACACACTGTTTGCTTAATACAGCCGAACTTGTTTTAATCTTTTTCCATTTAGTTGATTTCTAAGTTGTTTTCTGCTGCCCATCAGTAGGTATAAAATTAAGATGTGGTAATGAATGCCAATGAGACAACTCTTAACGAGATAAAATGACACAAAAATTAAGAACTATACTTCACCGTACCACTACTGCCTTCGACTATGAGTAAAACCAATCCAGCTATGTCAGGTACAAAAGGCCCAGAAATACCAAATGTAAAACAATTCAAACGAGAAAAAATTGCTGGGGTTTGTAGAAAATTATGAAAGAAAAACATTTCAAATATGATATACAGAAACAACCGACATTCAGTACATTGAATGCCATGATCCTGCAACTAATTACTCAGTGATCATGATTAGGTCTGTTTCTCAGATATTGTAAGCAGAAGGTCATTTATAACTTGGGTCTTGAATCATTATTAGATGTACATGTCAGTCTAGCAGGTTTCATCTCACCTTAAGTTAACTCATTCTCACTGCTAATTTGTCAATGTTTGTTTTTTGTGTTTTGGTCTGGTTTCTTTTAATATTTAAACCAACAGGTCTATTATATTTGGCATATGGAGTGATTGTAAGGTGCACATGTCTGTCACTCTGTCTGGAAGGTATTGTTTCAAAGATACTAAAAAAAGTAAGATCAATTACATATGATGCATGAATTTATAAAAGTGAACATGTCTGTCTGGTAGTGTTCATCCGACATTGACTTCATTTTCAAGCTAAACCAAAACACCAGCTGTTGAACTGCTTCAGCACCTTCTGAATGACATGGTTGGCATAAAAATTTTGAATACGCTGTTATTTGGGCTCTGGTGGAGAGTTTCTCAAATGTATCTTTTTATTTTTACTCATTTAAACTCATTAGTGTTTTTTCTGGTTGTTTTTTTTTCTGTGATTTGGTAAATGTGCTGTAGATACAATGTAGCAGTTCTGTTTTAATTTACTAATTCTCTGCACATATGATTTAAGAGATAACTGTTTTGTATTTGAAGCTTTAAGGACGTCCATCGGTAGTTTTACTGTCGCAAATTTAGTTTACCTGGCGACGCAAAGCAGAGACGGGTAAATGGGTATTTGCGACAGTAAAACTACCGATGGAAGTCCGCTAAGCTTCAAATACAATACAGTTATCTCTATTCTAATGCAAAACAAGTTTATAATTAAATTTCAATCATTATTTCAGTGTAAAATGTTCTTTAAAGAAAATTACGCTTGCTGTTATCCAATCAGAACAATTGTTACAAAATAACTGCATTAGAATTACAGACATAGTGTAAGAACACCTGTACATGTATATGTTGCCTCGTTTTGGTTGAAGGCATGTGCTATACTTCTCCTTATTTCAATCATTTTGTTATACAAAAGTTCAAATAGTTAGGCCCAACTGAGTACCCTTATGAAACTGAATTGTATTTTTTATACCTTTAATTTATTATCAAAATAAATTGGCATCTAAATCTTCAAACAAATAGAGAAGAGAATGAAAATGGCAAGGTGTTCAAGAGAAAACAATATACCAATGAGCAGAAAACACTCTATGGCCACCAATAGGTCGTTGTTACAGCAATCAAATTCTGCACCTGGAGGCAGGCTACAGCTAGCCACTTATCAATTCACCAAACAAAGACTTTTCTTTATCCATTTTTAATCTCATATAATCAACATACATGTATTTATGATAATGACTGTGTAATGAAACAATTTACAATGATTAATGCTAACATTCATGTAATTTATAATGGATAAAATGATAACAATGTCAATCACTAACTTATAACAACATACAAGTGCATGAGCACTCGTACATGTGGAATATTCCATTAACACATAAGGGTAATAAGGCACTAAGATGGATGTTTCTATGGGGAGATACATTATCCTTTTCTGAATTCCATTCACATAAAAGGAGGTTATGTGTAGAAGGCACTGCTATTAATCTTCATGCATACAAATTAAATGAATAATTCCTTGTATGGGTAATTGTTCAGGCTTTTTTTTCTAAAAAGTAAAATTTTGATAAAAGTGCCTGTAGACCCCTATAAAATACCTTCTGGAAGAAATTATATCTTAAATATGAAAATTATGATCTCATATAAGGGTCTTACCATATATCATGTATATTAATGGAACATTCCTACATAAAAGGAAAACAAATGATGCAAAAATAAAATAATATATTTATGTAAATAATATTTCCATTATATCATAGTCTCAAATTGTAAAACAATAGTTTGAATAGGTGTTTCTAAAACCAAATTGACGATTCAGAATCTCTCAGATTGCTCTGTAAAAGTTATGTTTTAGCATAAAAATTAGTTCCTTTTAAAGAACTTTAAAACTGATTTAATCTTTTGTTTGTAGAGATTCAACTCACTCTTATATAAAAGTATAGCATGTCTATGACAAGAGTATTCAAAATGATATTAAAATAGAAAATAAAGGCTTGATCACCATTACACCTCAACCACATGAAAACAGTTCAATGTGATCAAAACATGTTTAATGAGTATGAAATATTTATGGAGTATTTTTAAAAAAAGAATTCAATATAAAGATCTTGGTTGGATTTAAAGGCTACACAAATTATTTTTTCATTTATTTTTATCTTTTACTTAATTATAAGAAAAGATGTATCAGGCCCGTAGCCAGGAATTTCCAAAAGGGGGTTCGTTGGCCTCAAAAACTCGACTTTAACAGTCACAATTCGAACAGAACGTTGACTTTAACAGTCATTATTTGTTTTCAAGGGGGGTTCGTCCAAACCCCCCGAACCCCCCTGGCTACGGGTATGTGTATATACTTAGTCTTTTAAACTTCAAAAAAAATTTCGCATGAATTTTTGACATATTTCTACGAAATAAAGTGAATTTATTTTGAACTTGAAGAAAATCTTTACCTGCTAATTTCTATCACCTGATCCCAAAAAAACAATTTGTGTGGCCTTAAAACTCTTTGACAATGTTGACCTATGGTGATTAAAAATACATTATAAACTATAACATAATTCTAAACTAACCTGAATACATATATGCCCTATTAAAATATCACAAGTTGTTTTTCTCAGCAAAATATCTTTTATACTGAGCCATGTTTTATAGTAGCTGCACATTAAAATTTACCAAATTCATATGTAAGGTGTACATAATAAATCTGATATAATTGTTAAAAAAATGTATCTGATTATTTTAACTGAGTCATGGTACAATGAGCATGATAATTTAACTGTTTTCTTGTGACTAGATTTCATTTTTGAGTAAAAATCAGATGAACTACATTTTTTCTTGAAAATGAATGGTCCACTCTACTGTCAGATGGACTTCAACCTTGTAACTATCTTTCATATTTGATTCGTTAAAATAGTCAGCTGACACAATTTCATCTTGTCCAATTCTGTTCAATGTCTAAAAAATTGATCTGATTTTTCTGGACAATTCTTGAGAGATTCAAATGATGAAGACTATTTGTTGGAGTCTGTTGTTCTTCATTGATGTTTTTGTAAGAAATCCTGCATAAAAGTCACAAGAGCCATACATTCTTCTACTGATAGAGCATTATACAATGATGCACGGATTCCACCAATAGCCCTGAAAGAGAACAAAGTCAAAGATTATTATTTGTCACATCATTATTTTGATTTGAAGTTTTGCAATTTGAAAATAACATAAGAATACTGAAACTCCTTAATCCCATGCTTGTGTATTGCAATGAGATGGATCACAGTGACAGCTATGTAAGTTATTCAGTAACATATAGTTTATCTAAGTGTAAACAAAGGGGGAAATCTAGTGGACTAATCTGATATAAGTATTTGAAGATATGCAAATCATAAGGCTTATTGATTAATGAAAAACTTTTTAAACTCAATGTTGAAGCAGCCATTATCTTCATGATCTTGGAAATCCTGTATTCTACAAATGACTTTAAAACAATCATAGACAGCAAAGAGAATAAAAAGCTTTTCTGTTTGTAAACAGCTACTTAACATGCATATTTTTTTATGCATCTGCATGTTAACTCAAGATTATATCACTGTAGAAATATTAATGAATACATACCTATGACCTTTGAGAGAGATCAATCCACGCTTTTCAGCTTCCAAGAGAAACAGTTTTTCTAAAGCTTCATCTCCTTCTTGACAACCAATTCTAAAGGTTACGTTCATTCTGCTACGACATGACTTATCTAATGGAGAACTGTAAACAGAACAAAGAAAATAGTTTGAGGTCAAAATTGTTTTAAAGAACTATTTTTCTTTATTCCCTTTTCTTTCCTAAACTGAACTTTCAATGCTATTTTTAATCATGGTATGGTGTGGTGTATTGCAAATATCTAGTGATACCATTGCAGTATTCCATTTATTAAACACACTAAAGATGATTTTTTTCTCTTATTAAAATAGTGTGGACACAGATCAGTGTGGAGAGTAAATGTTTTATTAGTGCTAGCTTTTTGACATTGTTTTTTACCCGAGTTTATGCATAGGGTTTTGCCTCGCTTGTTTTTTCTGATCTCTTTAGATTTAAACTATAAAACAGTTAACAATTAAACGGTTTTGATAACATGTGTACCATTCATGGAACCTTAACAAGTCTTTATATACTTACTAGTAAAATCCATTTGAGTTATCAATGATGTCATAGACAGCTTTAGATTTAACGGCAGACAACTCTTCCATCTTCTCAGCACCACCATTATCTTTCAACCATTGTAAAACTAGACCAAGGATGTATATACTGAAAAATTAGTTAACTACAAATTAGAATTAACATACAAATATTTAACTTGGGCAAAATTAATTTTTGAATACTGAGTTTTTTAGTGAATATTAAAATATTAACAATAAAATCTGCCATGAACTTTAGCAGATCCTAAGTAGGCAAAATGCGAGGACAGTTAGAAACTTTTAAAATTTTATTGAAAGCTTTAATAGTCCTTTCAAGAATTGTAAGTAATTTTATTATTCATACTCCTGAAATAAAATATATGTCCAGTCGTTGGTTTATTTCCATTGTTTAAGACCTCATAAGCTAACCATATCATTTGGTGTACACTTGCGAAAGTAATAAAATTTACTATCTTCAAAACAGTGAATTGATTACTTTAACTTACTTGTATGTAGGTGCTGTATTGTAGACAGAATTATTTCCAACTTGTATTTTGTAGTCAAATATAACTGGGGTAGTATCCATAGCATGACCAATGAGATCTTCTCTGATAATGACTAGAGTTACACCAGCACAACCAACATTCTTCTGAGCTCCAGCAAATATAACACCATACTATAAAACAAATCATAGTTATTACATACAGGGAATATGATTACAATGGGACCAGAAAATATAACACCATACTGTAAAACAAAGAATAGTTATAAAATACAAGGAAAAGGATAAGCAGGGGACCAGTAGCCTTGGTTATCAAATTTCATTATTACACAACCAAGTCAATAGAGCGATACAAAAGTATCCTTTTAAAACATAAGTTTTTATTAAATCTTAATTAGATAATTGCATACATTACTGTCGAATAATAAACTTCTCAGTTTAGGGCTATTCCAGTAAAATTTACCTAGGAGGGGCGGAACGCCGACGATATTTTTTTCCATAGGTGGGGGGTTATCAACATAATTGTATTCTGGAGGGTGGTGGTCCCGATTTAAATTCATTTCTGTTGGTGGGGGGTTTCTGAATGATAGGTTAAACATATTGTTCCCCCTGTTATGAAGGAATATTCTCCTGAAAAGGTCATCCGACTGCAAATAAAGTTGGCAGACCACTAATTTTAAGCGTCCGTTTGTGTTCTTGTCAAACCAGTGATCGGGAAGGACGTGCCCCCTGCGCCTATAGCGCATATTGACAAGAAATGGCGCATACAGTGACAAATGTAAGCGCCCACGTGGCGCACGATACTTTTCACTTCGTTTCGAAACGTTTAGATATCGTCAAATGAATTTCCGATCGTGTTCCATGCCGCCATGTGTGTGTACACAACTGTGTAATGTTCCTCCAATAATAGGAGCACCTATATATTTTTGGGACGTCTCGGATGTTTACCTATGATAATAGAACCATGCGATTTCACGTCTCGGGTGTTTTCCTATTGTAATAATAAAACCATGCGGTCTAACTGATAACCCGTAAAACGTAATTAACCATCATTCATGATATATATTTTTTTTATAAACAACTTTAAATTTGTTAAATTTGGCTAGTACAGACGAGATTTAGCCCTTATAATAATCTCATTTAGTTTAGCTTGCTATTATTTCGATTGAAGAACCCCAAAGACTTTTTAGGAATATAGTTTTTGTCTCCATAAAAGACGCTTAACTGTCCTTGTCATTTTTTGGTCTTTGGCTCATTTTGACATTTTGTAAACATGACTTCTTCAGCGATTTGTTGTTTTGTTCTATGAATTAATGGTACTCTATACTGTTATTCTTGTCACCGTGATGAAGATATAATGATACAAGAAGTGCAGAAGAATTGCCTGAAATGTCCTCTGATACGGAACGTCTGGAATAAGTATGGTATCGACGAAGACCCAAATTTAATGTAAAAAAAACCAACATGAACATGAACAAGGCAACAGTACCAGTTTAAACATTGTAAATAAAGGTTAACTTAAATATTGTTGCGGTTGGAAGAAGTTATTGTATATTCATTGAAATTGAAATGGCAGAATTTGCTGTACTTAAATCTCTTTCCTTGCAAAGAATATGTCCTTAATAAGGTGGACTGGCCAATTCTTTGCAATTTTTGTCCCAAATAATATTTTATTGCATACAGTTTATAACAACTTCAAGTACCCTCTCCCTTGTATACCGTCTCCCCACAAAAAAATATGTGTGGGTGACATCCAAACTATGCGGTCCATAAAAAAATATTTATATTTGGCACAGACAATTAGATTTTTATTGCGCATGTTGCGTGGGTGGTATTGAAGGAAAAAATGGCCTAATTTTTGCGGAAAAATATGGCCTTGTTACACAGGAGAGTATATCATCTTCCTCAACATTTGCCTATTGAAAAAAAAAATGTATATAAGAAATACAAAAAATAAAAAAAGAATTACATTGTGCCTTCCAAAAATATTTTATGGCTCAAACTAAACTCTGAAACATCAAATGGTTGGTGCCAACCAGTTTCCCCACCTGAAGAATATGTCGTACCTGAAAATGTTATTGACAGTTTTAAAAATAAAATGGGCCATAATTAAAATCGCACCCCCCTTTTTCGGTCACTGTGAGCTATTGCCGTCATGTTGCATCTGTCGTCTGCTGCTCCATAACATTGTTACATGTTTCATTTTATATTTTAATAGCAACATAGCTAGTATAAAAAAGAAGATGTGGTATGATTGCCATTGAGACCAGAGGCGGATTTAGGGGGGCCAGGGCCCCCCCCTTTTTGGATGCACTGAAATAGATAAACCAACAAATTTTACATTTATTTGACAGGATGCAACATTTTTGTATACTTTTAAAAAACTAGCTAACTTTTATTTTTTTTCTCTAGGTAGGGGGTCTTGGAAGAAAATACATGTTCTAGGTGGGGGTGTATTTTTTTAATCTTTTCCATAGGTGGGGGGTCAAAAAATAAGTGGCGTTCCACCCCCCCTGGATAATTTTTACTGGAATAGCCCTCATCGGTCAATCATAAAACTGCAACACATTTTATATAAATTTACTTTTTTCAGTTAACTTAATTTCTTTCACACAATAAAATGCTTGAAGATTTTTTTCTGTCAAGATTAGAAATTTTTTAGGATGAAGATGTAATATTCAGAAAAGCTTAAAAGGGAGATAATAATTTACCTTAGACACATCAAATGGACGGGATAACATATTAGAGGACATATCACAGACTAAGGGTACACCATTAGTTTCTGGTATATACTGGTATTCTATACCTGGAAAAAATAAATACTTGAAAATAAGAAGGGTGCATTCAAAAATATCTCGTTTTATAATCAGTAATATTGTCATAAGAAGATCAATCTATATGTCTCTACTGTAAATTTTATGTTTTCTCAAATATTTTTTAACATTTTAATGTCTTTATTTTACCATTATTTAATTACTCCAGAACAAAGTCTGCTTTTTTCCTGAATGTTTCTTTAAGGTGGTACCTAACACTTTAACTAAAATTAATTTGGCTCGTTTAATTTTCTTAAAATTTTGACAAAGTATTTACTTTGACTTTTTGACAAAAATATAAAAATTTCAAAAAATTTGAACCTACCGTTTAATCAGAAAAATTACACTGGTCATGCTGGTTATATAGCAGTTTGACAAACACTTATTTTGATCATTGAGAAGCTTAATATTCCCTTATGAACACAACGTCATTAAAACGTTCTGCTGATTTTACAGAGTTATCTCCCTGTAGTGTTAGGTACCACCTTAAAACAAACAAAAATCTGTATAAAGTTTTAATGGTATGTACATTTCATAATTTGTAACAGAGTTTTAACATCCTCTTAATTTGGATAGTTGTCTTATTGGCAATCCTAACACATCTTTTTATTGTGTAAAATGATATAGACTTTTAAAGCTGATGTTGGCTACAGATATCACCAATCAAATTGTCAACACAACTGTAAACACAACATAAAACTTACCATGAATCGTTTCATTAGAACAATAATAGACATATGAGGCTTCAGGGTTAAGATTCCATGTGGAAGGGTCTGGTATACCTGAAATATTAAAAAAAATTATCTATACATGTACTTGCATTATTAAATGTATGTAATATTTCTACTAGTATACAAGATCAAATTTTAAATCATTTTCCTTACAAAATTAAGCTTAGAGCTTTGTTTTTTTTTACCAATAAGAATGAACCACAAGTTAATTGCATAAATTGAGTTACAAACACAAAAACATTCAAATTAAAGTTACAAACCCATTGAAAATATTCCTTTTAACCAAGGCAATTGCTTAAAATGTATCTCTTATATTTTAAATATTCACCCCCCCCCCCCCTTTTTTCTGAAACAAACAGCATTCTTACTTGTGTATTTAGAGACTTTGGGTACAACTTTGTTGATTTTGCCATATTTCTCTGCTTCTATAGCAGCTTTAGCCGACCAGGTTCCAGTCACAAGATAATCTGCAGTGCCACCTGGTTTGAAGTTCATTAGATTCAATGGAATGGCAGAGAACTGACCAGTTCCACCTCCCTGTTTGAAAATTACTTTATAGTTGTCAGGAATATTCCTGAAAAAAGTAAACATAATATTTCAGAATATAATTGTGATGGTTTTATTGATGAAAAAAATACATCCGCTATCCATTTTTCTCATTGTTGAAGGTCATTACAGGCACTTTATTTTGAACTTTGAAGACAGTTGTCACATTGAACATGTTGGAAATCATACCAATTGTCCTTATTTTTGAATTCATGATATGTATATGATCAATTTACAAGCTAATGTGAATAAATTATTAACAGTTTTTCTCGGGAAACCAACTTTTTAGGATTTAGAGGTGATAGGTAGAATACAAATGTTCAACAAAGTAGCAATGCCCCCACCCCAGCTCATCATGTAGGAGTTGGCAAAACCAAGAATTACACTTAAATCAACCTTTTTTTTTATTAATTCATGAAAAATAAATAAATCCAGTCTTGACAGTATGTACAGCAATAATTATGAATAAAAGTATGTGAGGTGTATAAAAAATTAAGATTTTAAAATCTAATCTGTAACCATGGTAACAATAATCAAATACTTACAAGAGCTGACGTAAATCACTCTCTGCTGTGGTAATTATCTTTGTAAAATCAGCTGATCTGTGACTCAACTCTGTTAAAAAAAAATCACAATGAAACAGATTGTTATTGGTTAAAAATAGATACAGGATCTATAATTTTATAATCTGATACATAGGTAAAATCAATAAGATAATATTCAGTTAAAATATTAAAGATTAACATAACTTAATAACTTGTAAACCTCATTTTTGTACTTTATCATTTGTAAGTAAAAAATTGTGCTAATATTCTCTAGTCTTTATATATTCTTACTTTAAGGATCCACTTGTATTTTTGTCCATCTAAAATGTCTAATGAGTTAAGCCTTTTTCAACTGATTTTTATAGTTCGTTCTTATGTTGTACTGTTATACCACTGTCCCAGGTTAGGGGAGGGTTGGGAACCCACTTACATGTTTAACCCCGCCACATTATTTATGTATGTGCCTGTCCCAAGTCAGGAGCCTGTAATACAGTGGTTGTCGTTTGTTTATGCGTTACATATTTGATTTTTTTCATTTTTTTTATATAAATAAGGTCGTTAGTTTTCTCATTTGAATTGTTTTACATTGTCTTATAGGGGCCCTTTATAGCTTACTATGCGGTATGGGCTTTGCTCATTGTTGAAGGCCATATGGTGACCTATAGTTGTTAATGTCTGTGTCATTTTGGTCTCTTGTGGACAGTTGTCTCATTGGTTATCATACCACATCTTCTTTTTTATATTAAAGTACAAATGTATCTTCCAATCGTATACTAACAAACCCCTTTAGTTGAAGGAGACCCCGCAAGTTGTAAGAGTATCGGTACTTTGTTTCTTTAGACTTACCCATAACACTGATTCCAAGACCATTGTAGTTTAACATTTCTTTCTGGGCTCTCTCCAATACCTGCACAATAAAATAAATACAATTTAAGATAAAACAATAATTTTGGTGTAAATGTCTTATGTCTCTAAAAAAAAATGTAAAGATTTGATTTCACATCTGTTATGTCCGATATTGAACTTTCAGTGGCAGATTCAATGGGGTGGACAGGGGGGCTTCTAGGGTTGGAACTCCCCCTTTTTATTGACAATCAATACATTTGAATGGGGAAATACAGTTTGACCCCCCCCCTCCCCCCCCCAAAAAAAAAATTTCAAAAAATTGTGTATATTATTTTCTATTAATAATCGCTATGTGTTTTACTTCATTGTTTTTTTGCCCGAGTAATGAAAGCCATTTATTCTTATATATTTAATTGTATCAGAGACATGTAATACCATGAATACTGTAAACATAATGTATTATATGCCTCTGATTGTAAAACTTTGTAAATTTCGAAACAAATTTTCAAACATTAAAAAAAAGTTTTAAAAAAAGGTATATTATGATGTTTTGAAGATATTTGAAATTAGAAAATTATAAAAATAAATTAAAGAAAAAAAAAAAAAAAAAAGAAAAAAAAGAAGAAAATATTGACTGTTTAACAAGGGTAAAGATCAAATTTTGTTTTATTTTTTAAAAATGTAAAATAAATCAATGATTCTCTAAAGTGTGTCACCTCAGCCACATAGGTGTCACTAATTTAAAGAAGTTTTCCAGAGTAAAAGTAATACTATAACTCAATCTACTAGTAATAACCACTGACGACTTATGAAATCAAATATGTTTCATTGTTTGTAAACATTATAATTGTTCACGATTAATAGAAATTCCCTGTTTCCATAAGTAGATTTAGTCTTTCAACCTAGGTTATATAAATCTATTTATATAAGCAAGGTTACATAGCCTCATAGGAGACCGTGACTTGAATCAACGTGACCAGACTGTCTGTGACCTCAATATGCTAAACTAAAGGTTCACACATCCCATAAATAACCCTGCATAAATTTACATAAGCATGGGGAATTTCCACTGCACAACAAAAAAATAAATATTGCCATGTTATATAATTAACATAAAAATTAATTGTGTGATGAGTTAAATATAATTTATGTAAATTAGTTTGTTATATGATCGTATCCATGATCGTGATTTCATCATCAAATATCTGGTCTGAGGCGGAATTTTCTCAACATGATCTGGCCCGGATTTGGCATACACCATTGACACAAGTGAAAAAATGCTTATATTCTTAAGTGACAAGAAAAAAGGTGTAAATTTTTCACTAAAATCAGACCATACCAATGTCAAAATTCCGTCGAAGAAGAAAATATGCGCGATTTATAGAAAAAGTTGCAAAATTTTAGTTTTAGATTTTGAAATGAATGTGCCCTCCAAACAGGATACGAGATTTCCGACTCCACTTCAAAGAAAAAAATCGCTTTAATTTGAAAGAATACGGGTTAACAGTATCACAATTTTGTATGAAATCATTCTTTATAAACATAAAAATTCCGTCGACTTTGAAAAAAATCTAGATAATAAGTTATTTTAGGTAAACATAGTAAAAATGCAAAAAAAATGTCAACTTACCTCAGTTGGTAGCTTGGCAGGTCCGGCTGAGAAATTGATCACTCTAGATGCCATGATTTCTAATTAACAGTTTGTTAATTGTAAAATGTTATTGTTAATTTTGTAAAATACAGTTTCCTAGTTTCTCTAGGATTAGTTATAAAATAGTGAGAAGGAATTTACGGTTACAAAGCCTTTTATATCACGCCGCATGCATGACGCCTTTTGATTGGTCACTTCAATGTTGTTGAATCTTATTGGCCGAGCAGACGAACACGCACTGACCTAGTGCCTCATTGAAAAGTATTTTTTTCCGATGACCTGATATAGTGGAACAGTTGTTAAAATTTCCGCTCTCTCATTTGTTGTTGTTGTTAGTTTGTTATGGTTTTTCATTGTCGTATGATTAAAATATATATCTGCGCTTTACTCGAAGAAAAGATTTGTAAAAAAATGAAACTAAATCATGATGCCGAGAATAAAAAAGAGGAAAGCCTCTGAATCTTGTAGCTGAGGGTCTAGAGGATGTTTTATTAAAAACTGAATCTTAGACTTTTAGAGTTAAGTATTATTTATGCGAGTACTTATGTTATAGAAGACTGACAAATTATATAGAATAGAAAATATTGGGATGCTATAGCCTAAAAAGAATGCTACAAAATACGTGAAATAGACATGATCAGACATGGGACTTCTCGTATAGAAAGTCCCTGAATAGACCAACAAACTATAAACATGCTAAAGAATAGACAAAAATGTTAAAGTTGTAATGTTGGTCATTTTAACTTAAGGACTGACCTCGGCCGTTATATTTTATAACATATCTTATTGAACGTCTGGGGAAGACCATTTGATATTCCAGGAGGAGGGGTGCAGATGATTCATTTTATGGTTTCGGATTTTGGATTGCCTAATACATTTTTAGCTCACCTGGCCCAAAGGACCAATTGAGCTTTTCTCATCACTTGGCGTCCGGTGTCCGTCGTCGTCGTCGTCGTCCGTCGTCGTTAACAGTTCCTTACGTCGTGACTACAATCCCATTCCCTTTCATGAATATGACCTACCGAATTAGACTATTTACCGGATTTGTAATAACATGAGCAACACGACGGGTGCCACATGGGGAGCAGGGTCTGCTTGCCCTTCCAGAGAACCTGAAATCACCCCCAGTTTTTTTTTATGGGGTTCGTCTTGCTTATTCTTTAGTTGTATATGTTGTGTCATGTGTACTGTTGTTTGTCTGTTTGTCTTTTTCATTTTTGGCCGTACGCGTGGCGTTGTCAGTTTATTTCCGATTTGTGAGTTTGACAGTCCCTCTGGTGTCTTTCGTCCCTCTTTTATGCAAGGTTATTCATTTTCAGCGCTGACAAGACCAGGATATTCATTTTCATCCCCCCCTTTTTTACTCAGTATAAATCAAATGATTGTGTATATATATATGTGTGTGTGTGTGTGTATTGTATTATTTGTATATGTTACTTAACTGATGTGCTTGAATCTTATAATTAGGAATGACATGAATTGTTAATATTTTAGTATTTTAAACATGTTAAAGTTTAACTAAAAAATTATATTGTATCTATCTTTTTTTTTTTTCTTTTTTTTTTTTTTTGCAAACCCGGCTAGGTTCAAAGAATCAACCAGTTTTTTAGAACAAAAAAATATGTAACATTCTCTTCATGAAGGTCCCTTAATTAAAGCGTGGTCAGTACATTTATTGACCCAAAATGTACTTAATATATATTATGAAATGTATTTAATACATGTATGTATTCGCTCTGCAAAATACATTTGCCCCTCAGGATAAAACGTTATAGTCAATATACCGGAATAGACTGGACTTTTCAGGATATATAGTTACTTACTTGTAATCTTACTATTAACAAACTGTTAATTCATAAATCAAATAAAACCGGAACATACGATCGCCATGCATAGATTATCGACTGATGTCGAATGATTTAATATCAAGATGAATGTTGACAAAGTATACTGAAAAATTTAACTCTTTTCATTGATAAACTGATCATTCTCTTTTCAAAATATACATTGTTATGAACCAGAAGATCGTTTCATTAGACCATTGTGGATAATTATTCAAGAGATGGGTCTACTGCACCCTACATCTGCCAATGATTGCCCATATTTTGTAGATTAACTAAAGTTGTTTCCCTTTGCACATTAACCCGTTTTAAATAGATTAAGAAGTAAAGCTGGAAATTATATGATTAATTATTTAAGATCAAACGGATTAAGATGTAAAATTTAAATATTTAACTTATAATATCGACTCTTTCTTTGCTCATAACACCATCTGCTAATATCCCCGCTATGTATACTTATAAATGTAAAGCAAAATTATATCCGGGTGAAATTTGATCCGGAGGAAAAAATGTCACAGTAGTTGTTGTTATTTTTTATCCGGAGGAAAATATTTTCCTGGGATATTATATTCCTTTGCCGTGAAATTCTATCTGGGTAGTTAACTTATTGAATAGTTATTAGAAAAAACTTATCCTTTAACAATACTATGAAATAATAATAGTGTATTTGAAATAAAGCGAAATTGTTAAAAAAAGTATTATAATGGGAAATAATTTCACAAATTATCCTTGAAAAAATTTCCTGAAATATTCAAGTCAATATCATCCTTTTAAAAGGAAAATTATCATGAAACATAGGGAAGAAAACCAGAATTAATTTCAAAGATCGTAATTGTGAAAATAATATCATGATTAAATAAGGTTAGTGAAATACATGTAAAAGTGAGTTGTTTTCAGATCTCAGTACAAATATAAATTTAAAAGTAAGGTAGAAATATAGTTGCATTACTACCGTTAACAGTAATGGAAGAATTTGATTATGATATTTTTAACTATATAAATAGTTTTGTCTGGGGACAGAGATGTAGTTGTTGATTATATGGAAATCAGATAAATCATAGCATAACAATATATTGGAACAAAAGCATGTTTAACAGCTGGATATTTTTTACCCGTGAAATGTTATCTGTCTTATTAAATCAAGTTGTAAGTCATCTTTTTATATAAATGAATATATAAAAAGATAAGATTCAAGGAAAAATTTCGCTATAAAATAGATTCAGAAATATATAATATTAATATCTTAAAAATATAAATTGCTTATAATTACCTCCCTTTGATAAATTATGCAAATTTGGTCTACCTTTGTGAAACATTTTATAATTGTAGTCAGGTATATATTGATTGTGAGTAACTTACATAGTAGTTAATGGGACTCTATTTCACACGGTTCTGTGAAATATAGTATGGCAAATATATACCGGTACATACTATCCGCATAACACAGATAGATTTTCACTCCTCTGGAAAAAATCAACCTGTGAAATACCATGCCTGGAAAAAAATTACCGGGACAAATTATCCTCAGGATAAAATATCACAGAGGAAGAAATAAACCGTTACATAAACACCATAAACATTGTTGATCAATATAGACCTGCATGTCCTTACTAAAACCATCGATCCCCTACTGATATAACAATTACATCTACCTATATGCACCATAGTAAACGCATATATATATATATATATATATATCGACCTATTCTAGATATTAACTTATAACATCACCTGATGATAAGGCCCTTATACATATTAGCTCGATCCATAAAATAGTTATTATCGACCTTCTTTACTTATAAATTTATACTTAGGGTGCATACAAAAAAAAAAAAAAAAAAATATAGTTTAACTGAACTTGGTAGATTTCCACTTTATCATGGTTTAATTTGATATACATATATCGCATACTAGTTTATCAAGGTTTAATTTGATATACATATATCGCATACATGTACTAGTAGTTTAAGATATGCTGTTTGTTCTGGTTTATACAGTAGACCCCTATTAAATAGTAATACTGAAGTAACATGGTTCATCAAAATAAGTCGATTTTTTTTATCGTCTAAAAGAACATGTTCATTAATTATATCGTCATGCACCAACAAATTGAAGCGTTAACGTCATTTGGCAAGCATTGTTAGGTACCCCCATTACGACCCTCCTATATACGCATCTAGGAAGCATGATAAAACATGACGTAAATAACATGTAGATCAACATAGTCTAGATACACTTTATATATATATATATATATATATATATATTTATATATACTAGTAATTGTTTCTTTTTTGACGAGTAATTAATGCTGAATTGAAATATATTTCAGAATTTTGCATGAAAGTGTGTAAGATCAGGGGGAGGTGGTTCTGCATGTGCTCCACACCTAAGACAGTATAATCAGTGACCAAATATATGGGTATTATACCTCCATGGTTAACATATATTTTTCCTGCTTATAATCTAGGATAGATGCCGTGACTGGGCCTAAAGAAGGTCAGGACTTTCGACATGACTGAGCCTGAAGAAGGCCAGGAATATTGACATGACTAAGCCTGTAGATGGTCAGGACTATTGCCATGACTGGGCCTGAAAAAGGTCAGGACTATTGACATGACTGAGCCTGTAGATGGTCAGGACTATTGACATCACTGAGCCTGAAAAAGGTCAGGACTATTGACATGACTGAGCCTGTAGTTTATCCTGACTTTTTTTTACCTAAACTGTCATCCTGACTTTTTTTTTTTTTTGCAAGTGTCTCATCCTGCCTTTTTTTTTTTACTCAAAATTTCTGTCCTGCCTATTTTTTTCAAATTTCATCCTAGCCCCCCACGGGCACGACTGGAAATACCATTTTTCAATCTTTCAAGAATTTTAACTCCTGAACGGTAAAAGTCAAAATCGCCATTATTGAACTTGACTTCCATTTTGTCATCAGTAACAACATATTAAAATTTGGGAAGCTTAGGTAGAACAGTTCATGCGTAAATGCACGGACACGACTGGAAACTCCATTTTTCAATCTTTCAAGCACCATAACTCCTGAACGGTAAAAGTCAAAATCGCCATTATTGAACTTGACCTTCATTTAGTTGTCAGTAACAACATATTAAAATTTTAAAAGCTTTGGTTGAACGGTTCATGAGTTAATGCACGGACAACATTTGATTGCCGCCCGCTCGCCCACCCGCCCGCCCGACCGCCCGCCCGCCGTACATCCCCAAATCAATAACCGACATTTTTGTCACAAAAATCCGGTTAAAAAGAAGATATGGTATGATTGCCAACGAGACAGTTCTTCGCTAGAAACCAAGGGTTGGGAATATGCTAAAATTACAAATGAGTCAACTCTCCCCCAGAGACCAAAATGACATTAGAATTTAAAAACTATAGGTCACCATACAGCGGTGAGCCGTCAACATCGAACAAAACCCATACCGCATTATAGTCAGTAAATCATGTCAGGGGTTAAAAAATGTTGTTATAACTAACTAGTCCAGAACTTATTGCCAGCAGGATTTTACTAGCCCTGTTCGAAGAACTGCTAGCCCATCAAAACTGACCTGCTAGCCCATGTATGCCTTTGCTGCATAATACATGGTGGGTGTCATGTTTTGAAGGGGACATTATACACTGTGTTAAACTAGTTCATTTTCTGGCAGAGGAAACATGTTCATTGGTTTAAATCGTGTGAAACAAGTGGTTTAATTATTATATTTGTTGTCCACACATACAAGGGAGACCTTTTATTGGCGTGCTCGGGAAAACACTGGCAATATTCGCAGAATATGGTCTCAGAAATTTCATCCTGGCGCCACAGCCGACCTTGCCCAGGGGAATCTGTCTGTCCATGTCACTAGATATATTCTTTTCCGCTTTTCCCGATCATATTTTATATTTTTTTCTGGATGAATTTTCAGCCTCAATAGTACCCTCTTGACCTACCGATTTTTGCTTAGAAACTGACGAAGTTCCTGGGGTGCCCGTTCTAAAATATTTTGAAATATTTTGTTGTATTGTTTCGTGTTCAACAGTTGTCCGACAAGACCTATACAAAATAACCGGTACCATTAATTGAAAATCTCGACAGAAGCAAAGTACAATACCCCCTGTACTGAGAAATCAATATTGAAAGTGTGAGATATTGCGATCAAAAGATGATACCTGGCCACCCTGAGTTATTTGTTCTATTTTTAAAACATGTAACTGTACAGCAGGGTTGAGTTCAATATCGTAGCGGCTACGTAGTGCTACATATATTTTTGTCTACTGAACGAGTAGCTAGCCTAGCTGCTATCAATATCTATGTAGCAGCTAGGCTAGCTACACGTTCAAAAGTCATAAATCTGTGTAGCCCTAAGTAGCCGCTACGATATTGAACGCAAACCTAGACTGTAAAACCCAGTTCAAATGCTTTGAATCCCGGATGACGTAATTGGATCCGATTGGCTAAGATAGAATAGGGATGAAGGGATTTTTCACTATCTATTTTGGAAACGTCAAGAATTTTTTGTTACTAGTCCGTCGGGCATATTGGGTTAAAAATTTTGATTGCCCGAGGTGCAAATGATCTAGTCCCGGGCGTCGGGCTAGTGGATTTTTCGGCTACCGTTAGCGTCAAATTGGTTAAAATTTTACCTTGATCCGTCAAAATATTCGTATCGTGATTTGTCTCAAATAATTATCGTTACCGTCATTTTATCGTTACCGTCATTTTTGGAGAGAAAAAAATAACGTGATTCGTCAAAATCAAACTATGACATATCGGGAAAAGATGCATTTTTCGACTGATTTTTATCATTCAAACTGATTTAATTTGAAAACGAGTGCATGGACCCCTATTTTTTAAAATAGCAATTTGTTTCATTTTGCAAGGAGATTATGTGACCCAAATTTTATAAAACTGTAAATAGCGCAATTTTTTTAATTTTAATAAACATGCAGCAAAAAATGACGTTTTTTCCTCTATTCATGAACATTTGATAAATATAGAGTTATTTCGGAATAAAAATTGCATAATTTTGAATGATACATATAAAATACAGAAATTACCGATTATTTAACAAAAAACAATTTGTGTTTATCTTTTAAAGCAAAAAAGTTACGTCGTTCTTTCGAAAAAGAAAATACGGACACAAATCTGAATTTTTAGCAAATATACAAAATTTCGACATCATTTTACTCAAAAAGTAGCACATGAAGGTATATTTTTTATGACATATTTGATTTAATCAGGTAAAAAATAGCCTATATGCAAATTTTCATCAACTTGTAAATACAGGTTCAAAACTGTATCGTATGCCCTTAACGTCATTTGGCAAACAAATTTAACTTTATTCGTCACGAAGGTATACCCCCATTACGACCCTCATGAGTGCTAACAATCACGTTAAACAACAACCAATCAAACCTGATGGTGGTGCTTTCGTTTTTCTCTGAAAAGTGCCACGATGCCGAACAAAGTTTGCCCTGAAATCATAATTGAAGAAAAAGACAATATGCTGATTCTTCATATATTTTCTAAAAGAAAATAAGTTTATATACACAAAAAAAGAGAAGAATAAAAACGTAAATATAACATAAAGCAAAAACTGTTAAATATCCTAATGAAAGAATGTATTTGCAGAGCAAATGACTATGATTTAGAAAATCGTGAGCTTTGTTGTCCTATTCCACAAGAAAATAGATCCCAGATACCAAGGAACTGAGAAACTACCAATTTGTCAAAGGTAAGACAAAACACGAAAGACGACGGCGGAAAAGAGGGTAATGTACCTAACCTAATAATGACTTCACGGTTCAGCTAGCAATCAATCTAGCCAAAGATATTACCTTTACCTACACACTCTAGGCATTTTGAATTTTTTTAAGTGTTTACCTTTTCATATATTGCTTATATGAAATATAACCTTTCCCAGTATTAGATGGGTTGTGTTTGGTGTATTGGAAATTGGAATACCAAAGTGTAAAAAGACGAAATTGGTGGATAAAAACACAGCC
The DNA here is from genome assembly GCF_965363235.1 of Mytilus galloprovincialis. NCBI lineage: Eukaryota > Metazoa > Mollusca > Bivalvia > Mytilida > Mytilidae > Mytilus > Mytilus galloprovincialis. The sequence continues at coordinate 65,737,547 of NC_134848.1, forward strand.
GGGAACACCTAGAAAGATGACAGATGAAGAAAAATTAATAAATATACCAAAGTTCAAGTACATACACCGCCCCCCCCCCTTTTTACAAAAAAAAAACCAACAAAAAAACAAGGTGAATTCAGGGGATCCGGGAATTACATTGCGGCATAAAATAAAAAAAAAAATATCACCTTTGCTCGGAGAGTGGTCCGGCGCGAGGCTCAGATCTGACGCTCAAATTTATTATTCATACTTACGGCGAGACTATCGGTGTGAAATCACATAAAAAGTAATGCCTAATGAGAACTTTATTGACCTACAGTTTAAACTTAGCTTAACACCATCTTGACAACTAATATCTTGAGAACTGAAAACAACTCCGCGTATTTATAAAACGAATGCATATACACAGAGGGCTTGAACTACAGAAGTTAAGAGAGGAAGTGGGAAAGAGGAATATTATTTATTACTTGATGTTCCCAGGGATTTATATTGTATACACATCCTTAATGTTCCGAAAGACTTTGGACGTATTCAGTCATTGGATTCCACTATTCGGCGTTTTGACATGGGAAATCATTACTTTTACTAATATTATTTGCTTGATAATTCAAACAAAGGAATAGTGCTTTGTCCAAATCTTATGTGGTTAAAATAAAACTTACATTTAAATGTTGAAGGTATTAAACTTAGTTTTAATTGTTTTATATTTGGCTTTTATAGCTTTCTATATGAATTGGTCTACATGGAGAGCTATCTCATTGCCGTATCTTATTATTATTATATTATTAGCATTTGTATATGAATTTAAAGTCATGTTAACTATTATCAAGCGTTTCTGCTGCATGTCCTATAGTGTATCCGAAATGCAGCAGTGGCGATGCGGACGACTGTAAAGGGGGACGGTTAACTTCTACAGTGAAAAGTTAAAAAAAAAAAAGCCAGTGTGTTTGTTGGCTACCTTCTAACAAATAGTTAGAAGCAAAGAAGTCTATTTTAAGGTTTGATTTAATGTTTGTGGTTGCGTTTACCGACACTGAAGTAAGTATGATCAGACGGTTTAAGATAGAATTTGGTCCAATTCTTATTACAATTTTGCCTTAATAATATAGATTATAGAGCAAGATTCCTTTACATGTTGTAAAGTTATATATATATTGGTTAAAATTACTTTTTAAGTATAATTTTAGTGTGATTTATTATTTTACTTTTTAACAACCATTGAAATTTTCTTTTCTTTCAGAAACCGAAATCATTGGTTTTAAACTTCAAAGTATAAATCTACACAAATTAATATATATTTATTAAAGTTAAAGGGAAATTTAGTCATATATAGATGTTTTATGAGTATGAGTGAGTCCGAATATATATGTTATGATTATAAACAACCATTTTAATTTATTATTATGAAATTTTAAACAAATTTAATTGCTAGAATTTAAAAGCTTTAAAATAAAAAATTTAATATCACCAACTCCATTATAAAATCTTTTTCAAACAACCATTACAATTTGTTTTCATTTTCCTTTAACGTTTCAGAAAAAAATATGTTTATTCAAAGCTTAATAGTACAAATCTGAAATAATTTTTTTATTCAAAACCGCATGATAGCTTAATTAAAATTACATTAAAACGTTCAAGGTTGTACTAAATTTATACATATATGTTCCTGCCCAATAATTCATTTTGTTGAAACAAACATTCATATAAAAATTGAATGCTTCTTTTTGTGATATCGTTGGGCGAGAAACATCAGTTTCCGTGCTTTTTAGTATATACTTTTAAGTGACCAGACAGACCTGCAATATTTTACGGAGATTTTTACTGCTGTGCGAATGTCACTCTAGCTAGGAATGTAAATAAAATTAGAATGGAAATGGGGAATGTGTCAAAGAGACAACAACCCGACCATAGAGCAGACAACAGCCGAGACCACCAATGGGTCTTCAATGCAGCGAGAAACTCTCCAGCTAGCCCTAAACAAAAATATATATTAGTTGAGTGATAATGGACGTCATACTAAACTCCGAAATATACACAAGAAACTAAGATTAAAAATCATACAAGACTAACAAAGGCCAGAGGCTTCTGACTTGGAACAGGCGCATTATCCTTTTTGAAAAGATTTTTATAAAAAAATATAGATACATGTGCTATTATAGTTCAGTATATACGGTAAATATACATCTGTTATAATAAGGAATAATTTATGATGTACAGGGGGAGGGGGGTCGAATCCGAAAATTTTTCTGTGGCGTGTCACAAAAACAAACTTGCAATTGAAAAATGGGATCCACCTGTGCTCCTCTTCTTGTCGTCTTGTTCCTTATCACAGATGATGTTCTCCCATGCGCTAAATAATTCAAATTTTGATGACTATGTTTTATCCCTTCGAACTTGAGATAAAGCATGCGACAGATAGTGTTAAGTCTGCCTCACATCTTGACTTACAACTAGAAATTGACTACAAGGGTCGGTACGACAAGAGAGATGAGTTTTGCTTCCCAGTTGTGAACTTTCCATTTCTATGTAGTAACATTCCAGCAGCGCCTGCATACCAAATATACATCTCCCAGGTGATACGATATTACAGGGTTTGTATTTTCTATCATGATTTCCTTTATAGAGGATCGCTGCTCTCAATGAAGCTTTTAAACGAAGAGTTCCAAGTGGGGAAGTTGAAATCATCCCTTCGTAAACTTTCTGGACGCCATCACGAGTTGGTTGACCGTTATGGAATATCTGTTTCACTAATGACGACGGATTTGTTCCAATTGTCACAACTACAAGCCCGTTCCGTTTTTCGCGAATGTGACGTGACCTACCGAATTACCAGGTTAGTACTTACATGAGCAGCAAGACGGTGGCCACAATAAAGCAGGATTTGCTTACCTTTCCAGAGCACCTGAGATCACCCCCATTTTTGTGGTGTTCCTGCTGCTCTGTTTATAGTTTCCTATGTTGTATTTTGTGTATTGCTGTTTGTTTTGATCTTTTTTAGCCTTGGTGTTGTCAGTTTATTTTCGACTTATTTGTGTGAATGTCCCTTAAATTTGGCCCCTCTTTTGCTACTGGATATTTCTTTGACATAGTAGGACCCTTTGGAATCTTTCGCCTCTCTTTTTCAAAATATTATAATTATTTTTTATTTTTTATTTATTATGATGTCATTTAGGTAGTGACAAACCAAAATACTTGACAATTTGCATTTGCTGAGCACGCGCCAATGAGGAACGACCATTATTAACCTTTAAAAAAAGGGGGGGTTGGTATTTTCCAGAAAAAAATATTCTGATCCCAAATTTGTTGGTTAGAGCAGATGACAAAAAAATACTATTCTAAATCCAGATTTCCCCATACCTTATAGTGTTAAATTTTGAAGAAACAAATAGTTCGATTGATAGCGCTGAAAACCCGTAAATTGATTCAGAAGTAACTTTTTGCCACTTTTATCTTCGTTACACAAAGAAGAAGAATCGAAGTAAGAACTACAAGTCTCATATGCTTTTATCCAATTCTTTTAGTTCATTTAGTTTATTTCTCCCCATTCCAATTAATTAGCACGCCTTGCGTTTCAAATGACGTAAACGTGGCTACGCACTTGAGTCCGAGGTTGTTAGAGTCCGAGTTCGTTATAGTCCGAGTTTGCTGAAGGCCGAGTTTGTTTAGTTGCAGAAAAGACAATGACGGAAGGAACAAGACAGAAAAATAACAAATGTGACTGCAGCATATTCAAACCCAGGTTTGTTTATAGTTTATTATTAATGCAAATTAGTTTCAGTTCCTTGAATGACGACTTGAAAATATTTTAATAAAGATGTTGTACTACAGGTGAATAACAGAAACGCACCGTCAACATTATACACATTCTTTTACTTTCCGGATCAGATGGATCATTGCAAACATTATTATGATATAGCCAAGTAACAAATACAGATGATGCATTTATGATTTATTTACACATATATGATTTATCCTACACAATTATGTAATGAAGCAAGATATATATATATATATATTACAATTGCAACATATGTCTCAGGACAGAGTTAGTCCGTTAGATGCACAAAGAGAGATAACTCTAATTTTACATCTAAACTGGACCCTAGTCGAAATAATTATGATGTCTTGGAATGGTCGGACTATTTTAAATTTTTGCTTTGACGTAAAAAAAAAAGCAATAGCCTTTGAAGATGTCTGCGCGTAGCAGCATGTGGGTATGAAAGTCAAATCACCATTCGTAGGCTCCATGTACCCGCATCCGTTTTTTTAATAAAATTGCATCGGATTGGTAATGAAACATGAAAAATATACGGAATTTGTCGCAATTAGTGAATAAATTGATTAAATCTACTCAGATTTTTAATAAATATTTATATATCGGTAAAGCCCCGGTCACAACAGATCGTACGATTTTTTGTCGTGGTAGATCTATAAAATAGTTGTCATGGCACTGTCGTGCAAAATGTAAAAAAAATATTTCGAGTGGTCACATCAGCTATGACATGTCCATGATGGTTCCACAATGGGTACACGACAAAAACAAAAATTGTAATTGTACTGCCGTGGGTTTGTCGCAAGTTGGTCGTACGACAGTGATACAACAATCATGAGTTATTTGGGGCTCTTTTTCAGGTTTTTATGTCATGGGATGCACGTGTCACTGTCGTGCCTCTGTTGTATGACTGTCTTACAACTGTCGCACAACAGTTGTGGTTCACTCACGCATTTGACTCTAAGACTTCTAGTATATACTACACAGCTACTTTTGCATAGATACTATTTCTGTACTAAAAATTTGTAGTACTGGAAATCTACTTTTAATATTCAGTACTATTTTGTTACTCTAAAATGATTGTAATATTTAGGTACCTGTATTTTACAGTACTTTATTTGTACTTGAAATTTAGGTAAGTACTACGGATTTTTGGTTACTACCGTTACCATGGTTACATTTTCAACATTTTGAAAGTTTTTCTATTTCAAATCTCTCAAAGTTATGATTTTCAAACATTGAATATTGTATTATTTCTGTACCAAAATATTTAGTACAAATCAAGTACTAAATATTAAAAGTAAATTTCCAGTACTGCATTTTTTTAGTACAGAAATAGTACCTATGCAAAAGTATCTGTATAGTAAAGAAGGCTTTCAATATAGTTAAGTGTCATTATAAGTTCGGTCCAAGTAAACGACGTTTTTCGTATTAGTTTATATTATAATTGTTCAGCGAATTTAAACCAGGTTGCCCCCCAAAAAGAAAAATAAATGGATGATATTTTGCTCTTGTTGGAGTCCGGCAAGGTGAATTTTCAGCAGGGCCAAACGTAATCGTTCTAGTGGAATAGCCATCCTCTTTTAACGGCAGACGCAGGCCTCTACAATAACTTTTTTTCCAACTTGTCCTGTAGGACAAGTACATACCAAAATTTACTTGTCCGAATGAAATTGTTACTTGTCCAAAAAAATTCTATTAAAAATAACCTTTTTACATTTTTAGTTGATTAAAGGAGCAAAACGAATTTAAACAATATAACAGAATTTGATGTATTTCTTTTGAAATACTTTTCAAAAATATGAGTCAAGTACAACTGCGAAACTAGTCATGTCACAGGAATTAGGTTCAAGTTTTACCAAACTCTAAACACGAGGCACAATCTGATAGGCCTGTACACTCATTGGATTTGTATTCTGTTTTGTCTTTTTAAGTTGAAAAAGTTCATTCAAATTCAATCAATAATAAAAAGAAGAAGATAAGCAATCATAAGGTCTGACTGCCAATGAGACAACTCCATACCTGCCAACTGTCACTATTTGCGGGGGATTTCCCCCATGGAGATTCCCAAGTGGAAATTTTGTAAGAGCAATTTTGTCCTCTATTTTAAAGAAAAAAAATAATTTAACAATGACTATGAGCTTGTTAAAGCACGAAGAAACCAAAAAACCACATAAGAATATATTTGAAGGCCCCCTTGAAGGTTTTGTAGGACTATAAGAACCATCTTTCACGTAAAACCCCCATGGGCATTTTGAAAAGTTGGCAGGTATGCAACTCTCTGCAAGAGACCAAATGACACAGAAATTAACAACAATAGGTCACCATATTGCAAGTATTGTTTTTTTCTACTTATGATCAAATATGATTTTGTGAATTTTATGGTAAATAAAAAAAAATAGTTTTGTGAAAAAATTACGTATGATATTTATTATAAGGAACAGAATAAGGTAGCAAAATGAGGTACTGATTTGTCTTGGTCCGAAATGTCTCCTGCCTTGTCAAACTGTCTATCAATTATGTCTACTAAATATGTCTCCTACGGTGCCAAACTGTCTATTAAACTTGGAACTGAATCTTTTGAGGTGACAAACTGTCCTGTAAAGTAACCTTATCTACAAAGGCATCATTGATTCCTATAAGAAAGACTGGTTTCCCAGAATAGTATACCTTTTACCTGTTAAAAAGTACCTGACAAAGAACCAGTTAAAAATTAAACATGTTGAAGGGAAAGGTTTTGCATTTGAATAAAAAGAAACATGTCAAATTAGTATTTGTTTTCTTGTTTTTTGTTTATAATAAATTACTTTGTTCATCAAAGTTGGATTAAATTTATTTTCTGCAGAATAATAGTACTTGTCCTGACGGACAAGCTTGATACAGCTTTTACTTGTCCGACCTTTTTTCCCTCTGGTATCGGACAATCGGACAAGCGTATTGTCGAGGCCTGAGACAGTATGTTTTTTTGATGGGTACCAATCTGTTTTATCACCCTCTCAGCTATGTGTTATTTGATTTATTATACTGAATGTCCTATCATTATAGTCTTTTACAGATTAATTTTATTTTACAAGTATTTTCTATGACATCACTTACATAACAACGTTACGGGTATTAGAAAAAACAATAAAGTTAAGCAAGATGTTTTTTTTTCTTTCGTTTTTTGACAGTCAAATAATAAAATCTGAGCCAAAATGTAGAACTTTAGCAGTGTATTTAGTTACTTGATGTTAATTCAATTCATTGTCCTTTAAATTATCGATTTTTGATTGGTCTAAACGAGAGGGTAACATTCAAAAAAATTGTCACCCTCTCAGCCAATGAATAGAGTAAATAAACACCCTCGTATCATCCAATCAAAATATGTCATTTAAACGTGAAATATAATAAATTGTTTTGACAGTGACATTGTGCCTTGATCTTATAATTTCGGTAATTTGTTTATTTTTATTTTATAGTTATTAGAAATGATAATCCTTAATATAAACATGATTACTTTAATGATAAAAGATATCCCGATGTTTGACAGTTGTTATGAATCATCAAATCCTGCCTTAAGTTTAAAAAATAACATATAAACATTAAAATTATCAGAATGAAAATAGTGTGGGGACGATGTGGAAAAAAAGTATATGATTCATAAAATGTCTTATAAATTTTGATTGAAAAGGGATACGCAAGTTTGGTTTGTTGTAAAGTCATATTTGGGTTAGTTTGGATTTGCCTATTTCTATTTTCACTTTTTAAAGTGAAAAAGTGGAAAAAAAATCTCTTTTTCATTACAACCATAACCCACATGCACGGCTCAAATAAATTATACTGTTCCTTTAAAATTTGCTTCTCCTTCTTATGTATGCAATATTTTAGTATAATCAGGATTGATTTTGCTTAGTAATGGTCTTCAGAGGGGTATAATAGCATATGACTTTGTGAAAATACATGTATGTACACTAGGCTCCTTTAATTTTCAACTATTTTTGGTTTATTTTCAGCACTTATATAATGACAATTTATTAATATTTTTTCGTAAACAATATCTATTTTTTGCATATAAACTAATTAATTTAATAATTATTCTTTATTTCAAATCCACCAATTTTAAAGTTTTCTATCGGCTGACTTGTTTACATGTACCGAATGCTAATTTTCTAAGTGACACGTGGATAAGTTGTCAATGAAAACCAAAAAATCATTTTTTTTTTGTTTTTTATATTTCTTAATTATTTTCAATGTGTTTTAAAGTTTATCTTAGTTATTTAACTTTATTTTATTTTATTTTTTTAATTTTTCTTGGGAGGGGGAGGAGTTAAAATTTAATAAAATCATTTAAATATTTATTGTATTAAAAAAGGGAGGGAAGAGAGAAGAAAACGAAAAAAAGAAATGAAATTACTCTTGATTTATAATCTGTTTGATTCCTTAAAATCGAAAACTAGATAATATCTCATTTATGAAGAATTGTTTATCTTTTGTTTGTTATATTAGACATTACTATTACTAGTATTATCATTACTAATGTTAACGAGGTCGGGATAAGGTACAGGTAATCAATGTTTTAAACTAACAAATGCATGAAATGTAAAGATTTCAATAAAATATATATAAATTTCAAAAAAAAAAAACAAAAAAAAAAATCAATAATCCCACTTTCTGGGCATTGAAGTCTCAACAGATCGATCAGTTTCCAGTCCCGTTAGTATAATATTCCCAGTTAAAATGGAAGAGAGTGATATACATTTGGGGATTTGGGGAAGACATTTCTAAGTTATCATGAACTGGATGCTTAAGAATAAGTTTGATCAATAAAAGAATTCTTTACAGAAATCATTAAATGAACAATACATACTCAACAAAGAAATTATTTAATGTACATACAGACAAATTTAAAGGTAGAAATATTTTCATGAGAATTTTACAGAAAACTACTATTAAGAATAGAAAAATGCCATAAACAGTTAAAGTGTACAGAATTAAAGACATCAAGATCCTTCAAAAACCACAAAGTCACCATGAACCAACAAGATATAAATCACAAAATTTTATAAACAGTTAAAATTAATTCCAGAGTAAATACATGGTAAAGATGAATTTATATTATATTTTTTTAGGATTGAAGGAAAAGTGCCATGTATCTCATTAGGGAATTCTTATTTGGACAACTATCTAGATAATGAAGTGGAGATTACTGGAATATGTTTTCAAAAAGTTAATGAGGGAAAAGTAAAACCCATCATAGACGCTGACGAGCTTTTGGAGGTTGATTGGCAACGTGTTCCAAGAACAAGTGCAGTGCCACATCAGTATTTAGAACTAGATTATCAAATAGTACCATCTGAGAAATGGCAAATATTTGTCAATGTTCTGGCAAATTTAAGAACTGCTTTGCTTGTTCAGGTAATAGTCATTTTATCATTTTGAACACCAGACAAATACATCTGAAAGGAAATCATTTATTGAAATTTCATGCTTATTGTGCCCACCCTACAAGACCTTTATGCGTAGTCAATACATAAAAAGAAGATGTGGTATGCTTATTTTATTTTAGAGTTATTGAGTTTTTTGTAAAAAAAAGAGGGGGGGGGGGGGTTCACATGCCGTATCTCAAACACAATTTATGATTATTGCTTAAAACTTTACACACTTAGTTATATAACTCTCAAGATCTGTATACTTTTTAATGATAATTAATTTTTTTTATTTTAGAGTCATTGATTTTTTGGAAAAAAAAAGGGGGGGTGTTCACATGTCGCGCTGTATCTCAGAAAATATTTATGATAATTGCATAAAACTTTACACTCAAGACGACAGGCGTATCATGCGCTCGTGTAGCTGTTTATAAACTTTTGCAGTAAAATGATGCTCAATTTATACAGGATGACCATTAACTTGAACAAGGTATTACAATACAGCGCAAAGTTAAGAAAGCTGAGCCAGTATGATTACATTACAAATCAATGCAATTACATTTAAATGAAAATAGTTTACATAAATTGCAGGCAGTAATGTATAATATCTAAATTCATTTATTTTTTGTTGGGTACCAATTTTTTGTAGATTGAGGAAAAATATTATCTTTGTGGATATTTGATGTATTTGATTTGAGGGTTTCGCCAAATTTTGCACACTTAAAAGAAATGTTGTACTTTGTTGAACATTTATGTTCGTGCTTCATCTATACCTACATAATCATGGTAATAAAAATTGCTATTCAATAACATGAATAATAATAATTATAATGAATCCACAAAAAATATAGATATAATGATAGACATGATAGATCCGTGTTTTATTTCCTCGGATACTAATAATTAAAAACAATATTTTTGTATCTTTTCTATATTCTCAAAACTACATCCAAACATTTACGCAACAAATCTACTGCTCCCTAAGTTTATGGCTACATGTGCTGTTCTTATCTATATTCATCCACATTCATTAGCTATGTAGGTGTGTCAAAATCTTATCATACACGATAATGACCAGCCAATACACACTGTAATGATTTCATCAACCAGTATTAAAAAGATAAACATAACAATTGTAAGATTTGTTGTATGATCTGTCATGAAACCAGGTTCAATCAATCATTTTCTACATAAGAAAATGCCTGTACCAAGTCAGGAATATGACAGTTATATCGTTATCTGAGAGTATGAGAGTGATTACGATAAACATCTAAAACGCCGGACGAAAGTATAAAGATAAAGAAGAACGGTTAAAAATAAAGAAAACATCTAATTCGCCGTCAAACATCCAATTTTCTGTAAAACATCTATAATTAAGGATTACTGGTTATCTTTTAACCATAGTCCATATTTTTAGATGTTTTATGGGGTACTAGACAATAAGCAGGCACGTTAGTCAAATGGCTTTCCCAGTGATATTGTCCATTTGTTTGATGTGTTTTGTAAATAAAATATAGATATTGTAAGATTTGTTGTATGATCTGTCATTTGTCATTATTATATATTTTTTGAATTGATATTTAGATGACCCCACATAATGGTGTTGCTCCTTCGACTCTTTATGATGGTTTCCACAGCAATGTTTGGCGAGGTGGTGGAGATGACGATAAGTGTACATCAGCACATGTGTATAGCAGGATTGCAGACGTACTGCCAGTTGTTAGACAGGCTGGAGAGGTAAGCATGGTAAGGGACGATATCAAAAAATAAATGAAGGATAAAAAAAATTTAATTCAAATAGTTTGGGGGTGGGGTCAAAATTGCTGCAAGTTTTGTTTAATTGACATCGATTTTATATATATCCGTATTGGTCAATCAATTTTTCCTTAATTAACATGATTAAGTTCAGTGATATTGTTTGCCTCAAATTACAGCCGAAATTCGGCCTTTTCCCCTAGAGAAAATTCCCAATTACTAAAAAAAATGGCTTAAAATTCCTCCCATAAAGTTTCACATTTTCCCCAAACAGTGATGGCATTGGTAGTAATGTTTGTAAATATCGTATTCATGTTATTATTTTGATATTAGAAAGCACTTTTGAGATCCGGTTTTCTGTTCAGAATCATTGTGGTGTTTGTAATACATGTAGTTTTCAATGCATAAAGTACCATCATTGCTTCTGTTTCTTTCCCCTCTCCAAAAAGTACCTTTCAGGTTGAAAATGTCTGACAACCAAAATATACAAGAAAAAACAGTGCAAAAAAGACAGCAAAGGTCAGCAAAAAATTGGAGATGTGATTAGAATAAAATATACAAATTTCCCAATTTCAATAAAAAATATGCATTTTTCCAAATAAAAAACGGTAGAGGCAGTTTTGAAAAAAGACAACAATATCACTGAAGTTAAGAGGGGGTATTAAAGTAACAATTCAAATTCAATGTTTTTTAATTTATCATGTTTATGAAATTCAGTGTTTCTCATTAAAAAGATATATAAATCCAACAAAGTTAAGCTGGAAAATGTACATAATATAATATAAATAAGAGTCCCACAGTTTCAATTTTAATAAATAAATTAAAAACTGTGCCATGCATGCGTCTGTAGTCATGGTAGTCATTATCATGAGAATCCTGGATTTCATTCATAGCTGGTCTGTTTTCCGACTCTGATTCCTAGTTCATATATTGTATAAAGAGCACATCTAAAAATCATTAGAGAAACAGTTTTCACCAGATTCTGGATTTTTTGTTGGGGAAAAGGGGGGCATTGCTGTTGTTATTGGTTTTGGTAGGCGGCTTACATATATGTAGTAATTTAAAATGGGACGTAATTCCTTAAAACTGAATAAATACTGGTATATATAAATAATAATGATGATATACTAATTTTTCAGATGAATCTGTTGGAACTTCAAACTATACTCCACTGTATGTTAGAAGGATTAAAGGTCATGGGAGAGGATATGATACAAATCTTTATAGATAGAATTCTTAACATTACTGTTTTTGGCGAGAGTGAAACAGTAAGACCACCAGTAAAAGGTTCACTTGACAATTCAATAGATAATGGAGTCCTACACTGTTTAGTATATGGTAACCATGAGGATCAACTTGAAATTGAAGAGAGACAATCTCGAAATAGTCAAAATCATGGTAGAATACATCAGAAAGTATTGTGTCCTAAAATTCGTACTGAAAGATTCCGATCCAGATCACGTTCTCCATCGCCTGGAGAGAATAATATTTTGGCAGAAATAGAAAACACACAAAATCAAGACCCAGATCGAGTAATTAATATGAATTGTTTGGTTCAAAATTCAAGTAACTATCTGGTCAAGTCTTCATGTTTACATAACTACGTTCAGTCATACATACCAGATGTGGTTTATCTAAGAAATACCATTGGAGGACAAGTAGCCAAAATTATAGCGGAAATATCTGCCTATGATAAATATGGATCATATATATCTTTTGAAACACATTTGAAAAGATCTACTGAGCAGTGTTTTCAGAAGTGTATGGCGGGTCTGTCCAATAACCAGAAAGAAATAGCAGGACTTGTTGTAGTGCCTGATGGAATGAAACTCTTAGTGGTTCATAAAGTTAAAAAGACAAATAATATGTTTTCTTATGAAGTGAAAGAAACTGAGCTTGTCATATGGAGTGAAACAAATAAACTTTTTGCAATTATGTTGAAATTGATAGATTATAGTTAGTGAATATTAAGTAAGAAATAAAGAAATCATAATTGAAGTTTATTGACATGCTATATAACTTGAATTGGCTCTTTGGGCTAAAACGTTGAGGCATGATAAGAACTATTATTTCATCCCTGAAATTGTAAAAGTCATAAAAATTTCTCTAAAATTAATTCCAAATAGTCTGAGCTCATACATACATTTAGATAGGTCAAATATACAATTTTGCTGTTTGTAGTAACAAGGAGTAAGTTTTGTAGGGACCATATTTTTCCCTGACAATTGAGTTAAAATGTGCTTCAAGACAACAAAAAAAATGATGAAAAGACGTACTTTGCTTAGGCAACAAAAGTGCAAAAGTTGACAACCAAAATATTGAAGTCAGATATATTTAGCAAATGTAATAACAAACATTATGTTAAAGTCATATGAAACCTCAAATTTAAAAAAAATATGCATATGTTTTTATAACTAAATGGATAGTTTTCATTATAGAACTTATGTACATATACTTTTTTCTGAAGAAACAATTTGTCCACATTTAGAAGAAGTTTACTTTTTTTTAATTGCTTCCTTCCAGGAAGCAAATTGCCAACATATTTTCCGTATGCAAAGTGACCTTCTTCGTAAAAATCAGGTGATGGCAATACGCATGGATCTGTCATTAAAAAAAACAATTATCTGATTTAACATGTTAAATAGTGCTCAATACCTATGTGCTTTTTTGTGATTGTTGACTATAAGGTTACAATCTGTAAACTTCGGCTTATAAACACGGCATTTAATGAGCAGCCATATTTGTTAAATCTTAACAGACAGAGAGAAAAAAAATTGACGATTAGACAATATATTTGTGTAAAAAATGATAAAATCGTGCACAGAAGACTAAGTTTATGATATATACATGCATTGGTTCAAGAATTGGATAAACATTATTTTTCACCAGTCACTGGTTTCATATGACTTTAGAAGACCTTTTCAGTTCAGACATGGACTCCTATATATAGTTAATTTCTTAAAAAATTAAATTTACCTGTTTTCATTGAAATTACATGGAAGATCTAAATGAATGCTTTTTGTGATGCATGAATAGAACTCAAGTACCTAATCCTTGACAAAAAGATATTTTCCTGTCTAATCCTAATGTGAAAATTTAGCTGGAATTTGGAAGCCATTTTAAGGTCTTATAGAACGTACTCCTTTTATTTTGTATTTCATGGGTTGTCTCACTTAAGTTAAAAACAAAATACCTATTCAAAAATTCAATAAATGTTGAACTAAATATATTGTTGTGAATCAAAAATTGGAATTTTCCACTTCTAAAAGTCAATAAGTTACCTAAATTGGTTAATTTCAAACCCCAGTTACCTGATCTGTATGATCCACCTCTGTCAGACACACCACCAAACTGTATAATTTGGCATTTGCGATATATCTAAAGGGACCACAATCACACCTGACATTCGTTATTATTTCACACAACTTCATCTATTTTATACAATCACTGACCAAAAAGGATAAGAAAATACAAATTTTAATAAAGAGTCAAGCATAAACATGAAATAAAGCCAGGATAATGTTTAATAATATGAAAAAAAATATTAGTGAGTCTAAAAATGTATGTTTTTATGCCCCATCTAATATAGAAGAGGGGCATTATGTTTTCTGGTCTGTGCGTCCGTCTTTCTGTCCGTCTGTTTGTTCATCAGACTCACTTCAGGTTAAAGTTTTTGGTCGAGGTAGTTTTTGATGAAGTTGAAGTTAAGTCAACCTAAAACATAGTATACATATTCCTTATGATATGATTTTTCTCATTTTTCGGCCAAATTAGAGTTCTGACCCCCAATTTCACGGTCCGCTGAACATCATGAACAAAAAAAATGATAGTGCGAGTCGGGCATCCATGTACTTGGGACACATTCTTGTTTCGCTATATAATGCAATCATTAAAGCCACTAACAACTATTAAATAACTGCCATATTCCTGACTTGACATGCTTGATACAGGACATTTTAAGAAATATTTTTTTTTAATGGTTTGTATGCAATATCTTGAGTTCAAGTGTATTGATCTCTATTAAATCCTAGTATAAGGTTAATAGTTATCAAAGGTACCAGGATTATAATTTAGTACGTCAGACACGCGTTTCGTCTACATTAGACTCATCAGTGACGCTCATATCAAAATATTTATAAAGCCAAACAAGTAAAAAGTTGAAGAGCATCGAGGATCCAAAATTCCCCCAAAATGTGCCAAATACGGCTAGGGTAATCTATGCCTGGGATAAGAAAATTCTTAGTTTTTCGATAAATTCAAAGTTTTGTAAACCGGAATTTTATAAAAATGACCACATTATTGATATTCATGTCAACACCGAAGTATTGAATACTGGGTTAAACACCACAATAAGAAGGTTGTGGTTTATTGTGATGGTTATTTTTCATGTTTCAGAACAATAATTTGTGTATTAGAGTTTGGATCGCCATGAAATTTTATCCTCACAAAAATACTGAACTCCGAGAAAAATTTAAAAAGTCCCTGAGCAAATGGCAAACTCAAAAGCTCAAACACATCAAACGAATGGATAAAAACTGTCATAATACCTGACTTGGTACAGGTTTTTTCTTTTGTGGAAAATGAATTAAACCTGGTTTTATAGCTAGCGAAACCTCTCACTTGTATGACAGTCGTACACAATGCCACTATATTGACAACGTTGTGTGAACAAAACAATCAGACATAATAGGTAAAAATGTAAAAAATATGGGAACCAGAGTCAACATTTTGTTATAATCTTTATCACTATAACACTAAAAGGTTTATAGACAATGCACATTAGAACAAATGAAAAAGACTACAAATTTTTTTACAATAGAACAATAACATATTGACGGGATGTATAATTACAGACTGAGAGCCACGACATATGTATCAAAACACTAATAGTCATATAGACAAAGCATATTGAGCAAAAATGAAACACAAGAATGCAAAATGTTTTAGAAAAACGCAATGAGGGATTCAAAAGTTCAGAGTCACGTCTTATTGATATCACTAAAAACAGACTAAACAGGAAAAGTAGTATTCTTTAAGACAAATAAAATAATATGGGGACAAAGTCCCATATTACAGTAGAAAAATCAATAAAAAAAAAATCAAAAAAAAATCGGGAATTCATTGTGCTAATGAACTCAAAATCGTTCAATTTTTTTTTTCCGGATCTGCGCAGAACACAGAAATCTACTTCCCTTTTCCGGTCTCGTGAGTTGTCTAGTAAAAAATAGGAACTCAAGGAACACAATACCAATTTCATTTTTGATAATTCTTTAAATGTCTTTGATATGAATAAACGTTACCTGATGATCGCGTTTCTTTGTTTACATTGAACAAGACGTCATAACTTAAATAACGTCACAATTAAAATCTCTAACAACAGAACTAAAATCGGAAACGTTACGGTATTTCCGTTTCTTTTTTTTAACAAATATTTAAGTTACAAAAAAAATAATCCATACAGACTTCGTCCCCATTCACAGGTAATGCCTGTCACATATTAAAATATAACACACTATTAAGACGATAAACAACGTCAGTCCCAGAATCTAAACTTAAGTACATCGTGTATTTTTTGTGAAGTTGATACGGAATATTTATCAACAAGGGGACAACAAGGTCTTGGTCCATTCCGATGAACTTTTTTTTTCTGGTTCATCAACTTTTTGCTCAGACACTGGTGACGTTTTGCAAACAAAGTCTGAGTAGGAGCTGCAAGCTCTTGGACACCGAATACGTTGGGAAATGTATATTCCATATGTAGGTGAAGGCGAGTCTTGTAAATAAATATAAGTATGAAATGTTATTTTAGGGTAGTAAAATTACGCATCTTTAATTCACATACCCTATTTTCATCCGTAACGTACCAGACAATGTCCTTCTTTAAAAACACAGACTGGCATGCGTATCTCTTTGTCGTCCTGAGCATATGAGACCACCCCCAGTTTTTGGTGGGGTTCGTGTTGCTTAGTCTTTATTTTTCTATGTTGTGTCTTGTGCACTTCTATTGGTCTGTTTGACTTTTTCTTATTTAGGCATGGCGTTGTCAGTTAATTTTTTGATCTACGAGTTTGACTGTCCCTCTGGTATCTTTCGCCCCTCTTTTGCAGTTGGATTATTTGTCATATGAACCAGATCTGCAACCAATAAAAGTAAAGTATGCCTATTTGTACAGTTTTATTCCTTGGAGACATAATAGTTGTCCCTTAATACATTGTTATACTCATTTGCACCATTTTTTTTTTTAAATATGTATAAAGTTACCAGACTAACATACATAACAAACTATGGTTTAACTCTGTGCTGACCTGACTAATCTACTAGTTAGAATTTTTTTTTTCAATAGATAAGACTATTAAAAACAATTCTTCTTCTGCTGTTGTATTCTCCTTAGTCGGGTTGTTGTGTCTAAATTTGACATATTCCCTTATTTCCATTCTCAATTTTATGCAATAAAGTTTCCAACCCACAAAATATATTCGAATGGGCACATGACTCCTCAGCTCACATGCACATTAAAACGTATACAGATAATTATATATCATCAGCATGCAGTCTGTTTGATCAAGACACTGATGCACACATTTACTAAGTGTTATTTTTTTTTATTAATTCCAATTACTTGAATTCGTGATGCATTGAACCAGTTCTGACCAGTTTGATACTTTTTGATACATCAAATTTAGTTTGATTAAGCCGAGAGTTGTTCACCCATGTATAACCCTTGTATTCTAGTCCAACTAAAAAACACCAGCTTTGCCAAAACGAAAAAGGACAACAAACAAGCAACAGTTAGACAACACTACATGGAAAACGTTTATTGAACAACATGAATGCCCTTCTCTAAACTCATGCTCTGGACATGGTATAATATCAAGTTTTTCTAGTTGCACACAAATCCGCTACATTTGTTTGCACCTGTCCTAAGTCAGGAACCTGATGTTCGGTGGTTGTCGTTTGTTGATGTGGTTCTCGTTTCTCGTTTTTTATATAGATTATACCGTTGATTTTCCCGTTTGAATGGTTTTACAGTAGTCATTTTTAGGGCCCTTTATAGCTTGATGTTTGGTGTGACTAAGGCCCCTTGTTGAAGACCGTACTCTGACATATACTGGTTTACTTTTACAAATTGTGACTTGGATCACATCTAATTTTATCTATATAATTTGATCAAAGTTAATGAGATATTTGGCGTAAAAAACGAAACCAACAGTTTAGTTTGTCATATATATATAACAACAAAGACTTCAAAAAATATTTATTAAAGTAATTTTGAAATGTCCATGCCGATTTTGTATTGTACTCTTCCTGTTTTCTTAGCCTGAGACTTCAACATAAGTTGCACTGAAAAATATAAAATATATACAATTATGATGCGAAGAAGACAAATTATATACAGTGCTTAACTATAATATCTTCAGAAAGAACTACACTTCGTTTCGTCTCGGTGCTTCATTGGTCAATATCAACTAATGAACGTTGCATGCTCTTGCAATTCCCGGAATATCATATTGTGACGTGACGAAAACGTTGACCATGCTTTATGACATCATATATATAGAACATATCATTGAAAGAATTTGTCGTCATATTGTCTAAACAGTTTCTAACGTCTGGAAAATTGAATTTTAAATATTTGAAAAGCTTGGCAAGCCTTACTCATTCGAATTGATTATTTAACTATCTTGAGTGGAAAAATATTATATCATGCTTGATGCAGAGGTACTATTAGAGGGATAGCAGAACCGATAACAAACCTTTTTTGGCAGATATATTTTTGTTTTTGTGAACACGGCGTGTCGTTCCATTTATGATTAAGTTCTTTACGCATTTCCATACAGTTTTCTGGATTGTCTCTAAAGTTATTCGGTTGACCACTTGCCCAATCAGTGGCTCCAATGTTTACCCTGACATCTCTTGAGGTCCAAACAAAATCATTTGTTGGCGGTTTGCGATCTTTTCCACCAATCCAATAGTCTAACAAGAAAAAGTGAATTCTATACTTTAAAGGGACAAATAATTGCTTACAGCTACTTCAACGGAACACTGGTTGATAATTGTCTCATTGGCAGTGGTACCCATATCCGTTCTTTTTTAAAGACTTAGTGTGAATGCATTTGCAACAGCATGTTCCCAAAAAATGTCACAGAAATAGTCAATTAAATTCAAAACAACCTGAAAATACTAGTATTCTAACGTATTACACCTGTAAGTCTAATCTAATATGAAATACTTTTTTTATATCGTTTATTGTAACATATGAGCTGCGTCGGATAAAAATCGACCTTATGTAAGTGCACATGATTGTACATGTACATGCATAAGACTTTGTTTGATTTTGGAGCATTAAAAATACGAAATGGAAGATGAATGTTGGTCTTTTTTGGAAGATTTTTTTATAATTGATAATACGTTTTAAATAATCAACTGATATCTACTACCTACGAAATGCAAAAAGACAGTCCTATGTTTCGCTATTTGCATCACCGCAATTTATAAAGAAGAGTTTGGATGGGATATTAAAGAATAGAAAAACTTGATGTTCAACAGTTACAGGCTTTCCGTAGAGGTTTTTCAACCTGAAATAGGTAAACAGATGTATTGATATTCATTTGCATAAGGTCGATTTCTATCCGACGCAGCACATATTAAAGTTATCAAAGGTTCCAGGCTTATAATTTAATGCGTCAGACGCGCGTGTTGTATACATGAGACTCATCAGTGACGCTTATATCAAAATGGTGAGAAAACCAAGCAAGCATAACATTGAAGAGCATTGATCAAATTCAAAAAGGTGCGCCAAAAACGGAAAATCCTTAGTATTTCGAAAAAAATATTCTTTGGCAAACAGTAAACTTATAAAAATGACCATATATTTTATAATCAAGTCAACACTGCAGTGCTGACTACTTTGCTAGTGATACACTCTAGGACGGAACGTCCACCAGCAGTGGCATCGACCTAATTAATACCTTGTTCACTATAGTTCTGGTCGATGTTCTCCACATTTGTTGGATCCAACCTCTAAGTGTTATGTTTTAAGCCTATTTATCTCTATTCATTATTTATCTGTTGTGTATTTTGTAGTTTTTGTCTATCTTTTTCTATTCTTTAATATCCCATCCAAACTCTTCTTTATAAATTGTGGTGGTGCAAATAGCGAAACATATGACTATCTTTTTGCATTTCGTAGGTAGTAGATATCAGTTGATTATTTAAAACGTATTATCAATTATAAAAAAATGTGCATTAAACATTACATTCTAGGAAAGATAACTCTTCACTTACCTTCACGGCAATTATCAGAATCAGGTATCTTAGCTAAAATTTTCAGAAAGTCTATCTCTGGTCTAGTATCAGGTTCGGCAAGAATTGCGTTTTGTCCTTTACAGTTTCTCTAGTAAAAAATACTAAATAAATAAGCTTAAATGGACAGTAATACATTCATGATGATTTTGCTTTTTTTTAACGTCCGTACAGTTACATTTCTTTTACGTCATGTTGTCTCATTGAAGATTAGTGAAGATTGGTTTAATTGGCAATCATATTGCATCTTATTATTTTCCTAATATGTTTTGACATCTTAGTAGTCTTTGTGAGTATTATTCGCTGGTTAGTGGTAGGATTATAAATCTTGAGAGTTATCTACTACCGTATAGCGTGTATTTTCGCTTATTTTTGCGGATATAACAAAATCGACAAAATCAAAGCAGGTTCAACCCACCATTTTTGAAAATATTATGTACCAAGTCAGGAATACGGCAATTGTTATCAAATAGATCGCTTCTATGTATATTCGAGTTAATTTTATGTTACACTTTAATGTGCGTGTTGTTCCTTAGTTGACGTCTTTCACCTAATTCTATCCGGGAGTTTTTCTTAGAGCCAAAAGAACCAATCTTGATGATAGTCCGCTATAACAAGGAACCCTGATTTTTGAGTATCAGTGTAACTTTGGCACTAAAAATGGCTGCAATCACTTTGGAAACCATAACAAAGTGAACAAATATAATTTTGAAGTTTGGTGAATTGTTTAAAACTGCATAAATTTTAAATCATCAATTTATGATACAAATTTTTCGTCCACTGTATACAGGTTTTGGATAATCATTGGAACTCCTATGTTTCCATGGAAACTGCAGCATAAATTTCAAAAATTCAGAATGCTTTAAACTCGATAGTAATGATGGGTAACATTTGTAGATGTGGCTTTTGGCGTTGGAATCAGAGTTTAGTTTTATTTTGTGATTTTACTTTTTATTTAACTGTGTAGAAAAAAGTGCAGCTAAATGACATACATTTGCATTGTCCCATGTTTCCTTATCATGGAAAACTTTATAGCATAGCTTCTTAAATAAGATCCAACCTGGTGGACAAACAGCAGCTGAAATGGAGAAAGCATTATTTAATTCTTTTTGTAAGGATTTTTGCATCTCAGTTTTAAATTAACAATTTTTTTAAATGACTCTCAAAAACAGACAGCATACAATGTATACATCAGAGCTATAAAAACGAAAACAAAATGTTTCGCTAATGTCCATGTTTTGGAGATTAATAGCCATCTAAAATTTGGTGGCGAATGAACGTACATAGATTTGTCATACAATTAACATTGGCATTTGTTTTCCTCTATAACCATCAAAAATCAACAAGGTGATAAATTGGTTTTAAACAACTCTTCAGGACATTTATTCATCCGGATAGTTTTAATTGATGAATGAAGTCAGTGTGCCTACAGAGAACAATCGACCTTTAATTTGGCAAGTATCCTTTCTCTCCATGTCAATTAAGATGTCGAATGCACCGCACCTACCACCTGAATGGTTCAAATAAAAACCTCAGAAAACGGAAAAAAACATTTTACAAGGTTGAAATATTAAAAAAAAAATATATGTAATGTAATCATGAAAAGAAAGTCGAGTTCATCGGTCAAAATTTGTTAATGCTCTGCAAAGTAAAAATAATAGGGTGCTGTACATCAGACACACAGTGGATTACCGATGCCAATAAAAGCAATAGAAGTATATACCACTGTTTATTAGTCATTAATCGAATAAAAAAAACCCATTTGACTCGGATTTGAAGACGAATTATGAATTATAAAGGTAAGATTTAGGAATATCAGATGTAAAGAAATCTATCATGAAATAAAAACAAACCATTATGGTGAAAAATAAAGGCAACAGTTGAATACCGCTGTTCTAAGTTCATAAATCGATAGAAAAAAAACCAACAAATCCGGGTTACAAACTAAAACTGAGGGAAACGTTTCAACAACGACACAACAGAAACACAACATTAAAATGTAACACACACAGAAACGAATTATAATATAACAATGGGCATTTTTCTCAATTGGTACAGGGCATTTTAAGAAAAAAAATGGTGGGTTGAACCTGATTTTTTGGCATGCTAAACCTCCTTCTTTAATGGCAATGTTAATTATAACATTAAAATGACAACATTACATGGCAGAACTACAATATAAAACCTACTTTTAATAGGTGGACAAACCATTGGAGGACATGGCGTTGTAACTGGTTGTGTTTGGCACATCATTGGGGCCATTGGATTTCCGGTCATCATGCTCATCAATCTCATCATCATTACTTGGGCCGTTGTCATCATTGTTCCGTCCGCCATAGGTACTGGTGCAAGCAACCTTCCGATTATGAAACCACCCAAGAAAGCACCGTCTTTAGAAAGAAGAAAAAAATGTAAGAAGAATAAAACTTATTGTTATTTCAACATTGTCTTTGGAGTACCAATGATGCAATCAAAAACATATTAAACCTCAATCTTTTACCTCATAAAAATGAATATATTCGTATTTGTTCGTGTAAACAATTTTTAGAGTCCGAAATTGTAAACAAGAGCAGTGTAAATATCTAAACATAATGAATTAAAAACCAAACGAAAAACAACATTCAGAATATAAATACATAGTTGTTCACATTTTAGCACTTTGGTCTTATTGAATTTTATGTGAACATGTTTACGGTGGTATAGGAGTCTAAATTAGAAATGATAGAATTTGTTCATACTTTGCACAAACGTAGAAAATATTGATATATGTTCAAAAATATAATAAAATTAATACTGTGGATTCATTATTATTCGTTGGATACCAATGTTCGTGGGTTTCGTGGGTGCAGGTGAACCACGAAATCAAATGTTCGACGAAAAACATACTTTAAATAGGCTTTGTATACAGAGATTATTAAAACCACGAAATCAAATATCCACGAATATACAAGTTTTCAGTAATCCACGAAAATTGATACCCACGAAAATAAATGAATCCACAGTAGGTCACTGTGCACTTTCTCAAGCTAGAGGTTGTGACAAAATGACACATTGTGTATGGATTATACAGGAAAAAAACATCATTATGTGATAAAAAGCTAAACTAAATGATAGAATTGTAAAATAAAATACGAGAAGATAGCTTTTGGAAAATGCTTTGAGAATATCAAAAGAAAAGATAGGGTCACCGTGCCTTTTCCCGTCTACAATACAAAATAGCAAAATTCCATGTAGATTCCTTCAGAATATGCACTATTTCAGAGTTACCTTCCCTTAAAAAGCCAATTTTAAAACACTAAAAATCAAGCAAAAAAAATCTACACTGTAAATATATTAGTATTTATAAGTTATAATCTTATTAATTTGTTTAAAAAAAAATGCAAATTCACATAAGTTATCTGCATTCCTGCATCAAAGTTTGCTAATTTGATTGAAAATCTGGACCCTAGATTCTATGCTTTTTACAATCTAAGATGGCGAAAGCCACCCATACCACCTTAAAGGTTATATGTTATTGACAAAACAAGTTATTTGAATATACGTTTAAAGTAATTTATGAAACAACAGCTAATGAAAGTACAGTTTTCGGGTTGCCTAAAACGTACCTTAAAACAGTAATATTGATCCAACTTAATCATTTAATTTTTATCATCTACATTCCGCACTAACAACTGATGTTTCGTTCTATCATATTTACTGTTTAATTAGCTACGTGCACTCATAACAGAATCATACATTTAAGGAGGTTCATCAAAGTATATTTCTTCCGATAGAACTTTTTATACTTTGTCGAAATGAAGATTCTACTATGTTTTTTTTTTTTAAATATAATAAAAATATAATAAAAAGTATGGGTCACCGTGCTTTTTTGTAAGTTACAAGCCGTGCAAAATTGTTTAAATTTGCTTTGCTTGTTCATACAAAAACAAATTTTCGTTAAAAAGAAGAAATTTTAGAGATAGAATGTTGAAATAAAATATAATAAGATGGGTTTCATAATATGCTTTAAGAAAAGGAAAAAAAAATCTTGTGTTTCACCGAACTTGTTTTCTTGCTCAAAGTAAAAAAAAGAAAACTTCACTATCATTTTTGTGTAAAACTGTTACTTTAAGAGTAATCTCCCCTCAAATGGTTAAGTTGAAAAGATTGATAATAAAACAGAAATATTTGGTATTTTATTTAAACAATGCAATAAATCACTTATTTTTGTAAATGCGAATAAAAAGTTTTAAACATACATTTCTATTTCGAATTTTGCAGATTAAGGCAAAAAACTAGATTGACGATGTACTGCAATTGTACAACCCAAAATGGTGGTACACACTAAATCTACCTTAACATACAATCTTACCACATGATTGTGAAATGGAACCTGGAGAAATGGGAGAAGCTCCTCCTTCATTAACGTCATTAATCAAGAATATGTCATTAGGTTGAGTTAATGTATCTTGGTCATCTATTCCATTTGTACCAGTTATAATCCCATTAACATTTGGAATTAATTGTTGACCATTTATTCCATCTAAATTAGGAAATATCTGTTGAGTATATATTGAAGTTAAACCAACAAAGACCACTAGCGATACCTGAAAATAATTGATAGATAAACATGACGAATATAATGTTTCCTTAATTTAAATGTTTTTTGTTGAGTTTATATTTCAGATTTAGGTTGTTATTGTTCGATACTATATATGATGCCTCAGTTGTCCGAAAAAAATATACTTGCATCCGGTACCTTATTTGTATTTTACTTCCATTTTTGTTGTGGTGAAATTGCCGCCCCTTTTGAATTTTCTGATCATGAGGGTTGTATTAAAAATGAATACGTAACCAACTGAGAACTCAATTGTTCGGTCAAATCTGACTATTTTATTCGTTTTATATTTTCAAGTATTTTAGACTCGAGCCTTACTGAACATACATCAATTATCGAAATGCGCATCTGGTACAATAAAATGCCACTAAATCACATGTTATGACTAAGTACTTAACTTTGAATTGATAATACCTTGGGGTAGGAATAGCAGTTCATCACAATCAGCACAATCAAAATGTCTATAGAGTTAAAATAACATTAAGTATATTTGGTACGTTCATAATACTTTCAAAACATTTTTTCATTATATATTACTTTATTCATCGATATATACCAAAAAATAGAACATTGTTTTATTTTATTATTCATGGTTTTCTTTAAATTGTTTTTTTAAACAATTGCTGTATAAGAAGAAAAAAAGAAAAAATATTGCATACATAAAAATACAACAGTCAATTTTCAGACTGTCTTTATTAAGTCTGAAAATACCATATAGATATGTATAAAAGGGAAGTCAGTTATAAATATTAATTACTGCACCCAAATCGCAACAAATAAATAAAAAAAAATATACGAAAATTTAAACTTACCTGAAAGATGAGAGACATGATCGAACAAACGTTTCAGGATATTTCCAGTGGTAAACATCTTTAAAGTTGTACAGTTTTATATAAATTGATTCCTTGCCCTAGTTATCACATGAATAAAAAAGGTATGTTCTATAGATAGACTTCCTTGTCATACTTAAATGAACGCAAATTATACACATCAATCAGTGACTAGTTGAGTTTCATAAAAAGTAAAAATCACAAAAATATCGAACTCCGAGGAAAATTCTAAACGGAAAGTCCTTATCTCAGTGCATCACCATAACATTGAACTTGTTATTAGAGTTTAAAATATCATTATGTTTGAAATTTGACTTTATGTTTTTACTTATGTCAACGCTACAACCAGATTTGATAATTTCCTTCACTAAGTTTGGACTGTTGTTAAGTGCATAATCAGAAATATAATAGCTGTTGGACATTATTTGTGGAATAAATTATACTAGTAGTTGTATAATTATTTTCTTTTCTTTTTTTTTATTTAGACTGTTTATAAACGAAAAAAAACCAGTTTCTCACTAAAACATCACTTGATATTAGATATAATAATTTTCGTGGGTACAAGTTTTCGTGACCTGCATTTTGATTGATATAATATTTCATGGCTTGATTTAAACCTGCATCCATTTTTATAGATAACCTGAAGTTAGTGACAACATTTGAATTCGTGGAATCTCTGTACCAACGAAATCCACGAAAATATGTTTCAATTGAATACTATCGAGACCAAAGTACATGCACAGGTCGGGACCTGATATATTTCCTATTGTTTCATTATATTATTGTGTCATACAATTTTTGAAAACAATTGATGAAATTTTCATATTCTTAAAGTTTCTTACATGTTGATCAATTAATTGTTGGTTGCTTAACGTCTAGTGACAAATATTTCATGCAAGTTCGGGACGACTTTACATATTTAAGACTAATCTATAAGAGATATGCATAAAAGATTGATTAATTGCTGGTTGCTTAACGTCTAGTGACAAATATTTCATGCATGTTCGGGACGACTTTACATATTTAATACTAAAGTATAAGAGAAATGCATAAAAGATTGATTAATTGTTGGTTGCTTAACGTCTAGTGACAAATATTTCATGCAAGTTCGGGACGACTTTACATATTTAAGACTAATCTATAAGAGATATGCATAAAAGATTGATTAATTGTTGGTTGATTAACGTCTAGTGACAAATATTTCATGAATGTTCGGGACGATCTTACATATTTAAGACCAATCTATAAGAGATATGCATAAAAGAGAAGTCCATCATAAATAATAGATTACGCGGTAAGGGCTTTGCTCATTGTTGAAGGCCGTACGGTGACCTATAGTTGTTAATGTCTGGGTCATTTTGGTCTTTTGTGGATAGTTGTCTTATTGGCAATCATACCACATCTTCTTTTTTATATATCATTCAAAATGAAACGAATTATTTTAAAAAGATACGAAAATTGAAACTAACCTGCTATCAAAACATTTCCAAATAGACATTTCAAGAGATTTTTTCAGTGGTATAATTTTTATATCTTTAGAGGTGTTTACTTTTATATCAATTAGATAAAGAAGATATGTTCTTTAGATAGACTTCCATGTTATACGTAAATACAGGCAAATTAGACACTGACATATACTAGAGTCTCTATAGTAAATGAAGTATTGAGTAAAAATAGTAAAATCACAAAAATTCCGAACTCCGAGTAAAATTCCAAACGGAAAGTCCCTTTTCTGAGTGCATCAACATAAAATCGAACATAGTATCAGAATTTAGAAATATCAATACATATGAAATTTAACTGTACAATGTATGTCATACTTAAATACAGGCAAACTAGACACATGTTTTTATATAAAAATTAATCCAAACATGTCATTAGAATTTGAAAAATAATTTTTTGGAATTAATTCTAGCGCTTCAACAGATTAAATTATGCCTTTCTTTAAGATTGGACTGTCGTACATTACTTTCACCAGAAATATAATTGCAGTTCCTAAGGGAGATACTATGCATATCATATTTTTTCACCAATTGTTTTTAAATTAACATATATCAAAGAATACAGTATTGTGAGTTTCATGTATTACGTTGGTTATATTGAATACTTGATTGATTCTTGGTCAATTCCACTTTCAACACTATTGTTCTATCTCATGGCATTTAGTTTTTATTGGTGGAGAAAGCTGGAGTGCCCGGGGAGAATCACCAATATTTGTTAGGAATATTACTGGTTATTCTGAATATGAACGCCGAACACAAAAAAATATTGAAAATTATTTGAGATCAAAACTAATAGAATAATTGTGCGTGGTAATTTCAAATCTAGTCATCTATTCTTTATGGCTATATGTTAGAAGTACTAATATAAAGTTTGTTTCAATGTTATTCCACCAAACAGCTGCTGCAAATCTTCTTTGTAGTTAATATATAATTAGGTGACAGTATGCTGGTGGTTGTCAAGTCAAAACAAAAAAATCTAAAAGATTCCTCTTTGAAACGGAAAATCCTGTAAATCACTTGCGAGCCCATTTAGGACTGCTATAGATATATTTAGTTGACAATAGTTCAATGATGTCTCAAAAAATATTGAAGAAATAGTTATCAAAGGTACTACGCAGATATTTTGATACGCCAGGTGCGCATTTCGTCTACATAAGAAAGCGACAAATCAAGGTAAAAAATTACCACACATACAGTATGCACATGGTACATGTACGTCTTATAAAGATAAACTTGTCATATTTATTGAAATGATTTAAGACCTTAATCGACGGTATGAAATAAACAAGTCTTCCTAGTAAACATATTTATAATTATAGGAAAACATTGATCAGAGAAAAAAACACCACAGAATAAGCTATGTCATGTAAAATAAGATCATAAGTCGTTTTCGTTCATGACTGCCGGGATAAAGAGGTCGAGATTATCAGTACACAACATACCGAAGGTCATTATTTTATTCATTGATAATAATTCGCTTATATTTAATGACCACATAACTCTTGTGAAAACATGTTAAAAGTTTTTTTTCGAAAGACATTATAATGGTGTAATTTACGATAACACCGGCAATAATGAGGAGGCGGGGGTATGTTGTCAGCAAGCAAGACGATTAACGATTATATAATGGAGAAAAAAAAACTACAATTAGTCCTATTAGGCTAAACATACACTTTGTTTAATGAACAATCTCCGATAAAATATGACTGTTGGTTAGAGTATTGTTTTCCTATGGAAATTTACAAATTAGAACCATATGCATGATATTGAAAATTAAAAACATCATATTTTCCATTGGTAATATCCATATTTTTCATTGCACAACCCATTATTACTACCAGTTCAATGTGAGCTTGAAATTAGTAAAATAGTGAATGGATGTAAGTTTTGCATGTTTTTATTGCATGAATTTGATCAAAATATTAATTTAATAAGTCAATATATCAGCTCTGTTATAGGTGTAACAAAACTAATTCTGTCCCGGTCAGAAAGCACATATCAGAAAGAAGTACATATTCAACCCCGAAAAGA
Organism: Mytilus galloprovincialis; assembly: GCF_965363235.1. NCBI lineage: Eukaryota > Metazoa > Mollusca > Bivalvia > Mytilida > Mytilidae > Mytilus > Mytilus galloprovincialis. Next base: position 65,766,724 of record NC_134848.1, read on the forward strand.
TTTAGGTATTTTTTTTTACCAAATGAAAGCTGTAGATCCATATGTATTACTTTTTGACTTATATTTGATAAAATAAAAAAAAAAATCCAAGACATTTAAAAAAGAGAACATTTTGCAAGCCTGTCAGATCTGAAGTACCTGTTTTGTTACATTCGAACTTCAGGGACCATTTTTTTTTTCTTTTTTTATATGTCATTAAAGATATGATTTTTTCAACACAAGACACCATAAAGGATTGCTTTGACATGCAACAATTGTCACTTTACTTTACAATTTATACCAAAAGAGCTCTGTCTGTGTGAAAGTGGGTGAATTTAACATACAGAGCACTAGGGCCATGCATTAGTGGTGTACTTCCGTCTGGTCCCTGTAAAGTATTATGCCTAATACTTGTATTATCTGTTATCAAATTTGTCCATTAGAAAATCTAATTAGTAAACAGGATCGTTCTGTGCAAACGCTCTATTGTATAAGTGTTTCTGGTGTTTTGTGTTTCCCTCAGTTTCAGTTTGTAATACGGATTTGTTTTCTCTCAATCGATTTATGACTTTCGAACAATGGTATACTACTGTTGCATTTATGCACGTACACGTAAAGCTTTTTTCAATTATCTAATATACATGATTAATCAATGCCAAACATGATTTGTATTGTCTTTTTGCCCATTTATCAATGATATGTATTTATATTTCAAGAGAAATTAACAGGGAAATTTCGGCGGCAGTTTAATTACTTTATTCACTATTTTCGCAGTAAGAAGTGAAACGCGAAAATAAAAGCGACCACGAAAATTGCAGCGAAACTCTTTTCATAAGATAAAGATCACACATGCACGTATATGAAACAACACGCACAGGACCACTGTAAAAAAAAAAGGTTTTGAAGATGACAGCTTTATTCCTCAAATCATAACTGTGTTTTCTTAATGGAAATCAAAAATAGAAATCATGACTTTAACTAAATAGAAGATATATCAAGTAAGCGGATATTACGGATATCTTTATGTAAACAACATCTGTTACACATATGTTCACGACACTTGTCAATAAGTTTCAAAAGAATTATTACTCAAGTTATTTCACTTGACTGGGCGGAGTCTAGCCGGTCCGCTCATAATAAACCAGTCCATCTTAACATGGTGTTTTAGGATAAACTCATCAATAAAGTGTGCAATCATTGTTTTGTAAATTCATTTGATGACACTGATAGGTGATTAGAAATCAGTAATATTTATAACGGCAATCATCCTTATCTCACACATCTTCAAATAGACTGTCCTTATGCAAATTAAAACATAAACTCCGCCCGATCACTTGAAATAACATTGGTAATACCTCGTTTAACATGTTTGATTAGATCAAATGATCGATTAATTAACATTTATCCTATTACCATTTTATTTTAATTCCTTCTTAATAAATTCTTCTTTTCTATTATTGTGTATATGTTTTTACAAGCAAACATGACACAACTTTAACATTAATGAATCGCAAACAATAGATTTCTGATTTTATCACAAAATTACGATACATGAGAATCTGCTCACTTTCTAAATCGTTTTGTGAAAATATTTAGGTCACAGGGAAATTGTGAATTCATAACGGCGTCAATTTAGATTGTGTTAGTAAAGTGCGAAATAAAGACGGCGCGAAAATTACCAGTTTACAGTATTTTCGATAATGGGGTCAGAAAACGGAAAATTGTTGATCTTAGCTTGTTGGAGAAATAACGCATTCCGTAATAGATTTGTGATTTTTTTCGCACGGCCTGGACATTAATTTAATACTGAGCGTGAGCGAGGAATAAAACTAATGAGCATAACGGAACGACCATTTTAAAATGCCACAAAAATAGGGCTTGCATAAATTATTTCTAAAAGGACTATACGGTAATATAAAAAAACAAAGAAAAAAATGAGGCAATCGCGAGTGTGCTGTGTGTCTGGATGTTCTTTATTACCTCTTCAAGATAAAGTAAAAAATGTCCAATAAATGTATAACTTGAAAGTATGATTTACTAAAAGTCCTTTAGACATAATTGTGTTTATACCTTGTAATTCTCATTGCAAGTATTTCAATCAATTATTATCTGGGCCTGAAGCATACAAATAACGGAACAAATTTCAGCTTGACTTTTTTATTCATGCAAAATGTGATATTTTGCAGTCACGTTCATAAGCTAGGTTCATTATCAAAATTAGTGGAATTTAATCTTATATTAAGTTTGTAAATATTCTAAATCTCTAATGGAATATAAAAATATTCATTGCATCTATACACTCATTACACTATGAATAAATGTCAGTTTCCTTGTACTTATAAACAAAAGGAATATGTTTACTATTGTCTTAAGGATGTAGGTGTAATAAAGATAAATGGAATTAAGAATTGATAACCATAAATCAAAAGTATAATAAACATTATTAGCCCAGTAGTCAACACTTTGGTGTAACACTTTGGTGTTGACATGAATATCAATAATGTGGTCATTTTTATAAATTTCCAGTTTACAAAACTTTCAATTTTTCGAAAAACTAAGGATTGTTCCCAGGAATAGATTACCTTAGCCGTATTGGGCACAACTTTTTGGAATTTTGATTTGTAAATGCTCTTCAACTTTGTACTTGTTTGGCTTTATAAATATTTTGATATGAGCGTCATTGATGAGTCTTATGTAGACGAAACGTGCGTATTGCGTATTAAATTATAATCCTGGTACCTTTGATAATTATTAGCTTAAACGTTGAAAAGTTGTGGAACTCCTTTTCACCATATTTGAATTATAAAAACTAGGTGATAAAATACTATATTTTATTTGCAACCGCAAAAGGGTCTTTTAAATAAATGATATATTCTGGTGACAGATCTTTAGCGATGTTTCGAATAAATTGAGATCAGACGTGGCACGGTACTTGTCTATCCCAAATTCATGTATTTGGTGTCCTTGTTATATTTGTTATTCTCGTGGTGTTTTGTCTGATGCTTGGTCCGTTTCTGTGTGTGTTACGTTTCGGTGTTATGTCGTTGTTCTCCTCTTATATTTAATGCGTTTCCCTCGGTTTTAGTTTGTTACCCCGATTTTGTTTTTTGTCCCTGGATTTATGAGTTTTGAACAGCGGTATACTACTGTTGCCTTTATTTGAAGAAAGATACCAATCAAGGTAAACATTAGTAAACATATACATTTTAGAGATATAATTTTCACATGTTTTCAATTGATTTAGGACATTAATCACATCGATATGAACTAAAAAGTCTTCCTAGTGAACATGTGTTTTGTTTGAGGCAAAATACACCAGATACGACTAGACACGACCACACTACAGAATAAGTAGTGGCAAGTTCAATCAGATCATATCAAGTCGTTTTCGTCTATGTCTACCGCGAAAAAGAGGCGCCGGGATTATCGCGTCGACATTATTTTGAATGACAGATTTTGTTAACTGATAATTATTTGTGTATTAGACAAACATGATTAACAGTTCGTACGGGTCATAAAAAGTATGATTTCTTACTAATGTATATATCATTCATGTAAAAACAGTTTAAGAGGATCTTGTCGAATGCCATTGTAACAGTGAATATTCGGACACTTACATAATGGTTGAAAGCCATGACAGATAGGATACAAACTATCGTTACCAAAATGCAACTTTTTCAACCACACTCAAAAGCAAACTCCTTAATATCGATTCATTTATGATCAATTTACGTATTAACACATTCCAATAGATAGAAAGAATGAAGCTAGAAAAACAAAGCATTTACATATCAAAACGAGTTTGTGCATATTACATTGAGAACTAAAAGACAACGAAAAAACATAAGCAGTATCAATTACCTTTAAATTATAACGGATACAAACATAACAGAAACTATCAACAGCAGATATAATTAGTAACAATAGGATACATTTTGCAACAATAGAATGTTTTGAGCAGCCAAAAGCCATCATATAGTATCCATTCTATATCCAATGACTTATTGCAAAATAACAGATAATTGTTTTGTGGAGAAAGTTAACACCTACCTAAAATTATCAAGTGCTTTCATCATCTATATCAGTTATTTAAGTAACATAAATTTCCATAAACATGTCATGCATTCCTACCTTTGACTTGAGTGTCTTTTTTACATATATATTAACAAATACATCCTCAAAATGGTGGTCTACAAATACGCCCCGAGTTCTGGCTTGCAATGTTTTTACCATTTCAAAGGACGTTGACCGAACATTCTATTTATTGTCACCGTTAAATGCTACAAACAAAACTGCATGTCTGGCAAAACAAGACAATATAGTGATGTTTCCTGTAACATCCTTTCTCAAATCATTAGCCTTTCTTTAAAGATGTTCGCTTGTCATGTTTTGGATTTTTGGTTTTAATCATTTGAATGCCTTAAGGTGGTACCTAACACTACAGGGAAACAACTCTGTAAAGTCAGCTAAACGTTTTAATTACGTTGTGTGGTAAAAGGAATATTAAGATTCTCAATGATCAAAATTGGTGTTAGTCAAATTTCTATATAACCAGTGTAATTTTTCTGACAAAACGGTTGGTTCAAAATTTTTTGTATTTTAATATTTTTGTTAAAGGGTCAAAGTAAATACTTTGACAAAATTTTATGAAAATTAAACGAGCCAAATTAATTTGAGTGAAAGTGTTGGATACCACCTTAAATCAATTGGCCCTCTAATCCCATTTTTCTTTTTATAAATCGTATACATTTATGTGTCTATGCTAGTGGCTGTGTATGGTTTGATCAGTGTAAATCATATATTGCAAATGTATTTTCAATGCATTGTCGAATGCAATGTTCAACAATTAATTCTCAATTCAATAGATTGTTTTAAATATTTGGTAACTTTACAAGTATATATAATTTGTAACAACAAGGTAAAGCATTGTGTTTATCTATTATATATGCTGCCATATTGTTCCCTCCTACACACTGTTTTCTCCAATGTAATTGATACTTTGATTATCTCTATTTGTGTATATGTGAAGTTGTCATTATCCTGTAAAGTAGATAGTGGATAGTGGATTATGTGTTAATTTTTCTGCCTCAATGATAAGGGCTGAAAAAAAGAGGGACGAAAGATACCAATGTGATAGTCAAACTCATAAATCTAAAACAAACTGACAACGCATGGCTAAAAATGAAAAAAGACAAACAGACAAACAATAGTACACATGGCACAACATAGAAAACTAAAGAATAAACAACAAGAACCCCACCGAAAACAAGGGGTGAACTTTCTTCTAAACTTGGTAAGTCTTTGAAAACTGTGACGCGCAGATAAAATTTAGTTACGTTTATCAAAAGGTAAACATTAGATTTTAGGTGAATACGACTTTGTTGTCACGGTAATTAACAGAAACACTTTTTTCATTAATATATGTAACTACCTACAATATCGGAAATATTCAAAGGTCGAAAAAAAACTGCAAAAAGTGAAGCAGAAAGACCAAATGACTAACAACAGTATTCATAATTGAGACACTAAGATAAGAAAAAATATGAAGCAGATAGTCATGGCACCAGTAGAAGAAGTACCATGCCAGTCAAAATTTACACTGAACATGTTTTATTCATTTGATATAAAAATCAACTGGCGTTCCTATTAGTATGTATGTATGTTATTGCTGTCCGTTCATAAAGGTGGATTTATCCAACAACTGCAGTATCTGCAAATAAAAAGTTTTAAAATTCGTAGTATAATTGTCAAAATATATAGAAACAGAAATAATCCAGAAAATGAACCGGATTTATAACTAAACAAAGGAAGTTTGTCCTCTCATCTATTAGAGATCTATGTCTTAATGTAACAAATGTAAGTTAATTAATCTATGCACACATTTAAAAACACTTTCTCTATCGTGAGTTGCATCTAGAAATTGACAATATGGGTCGGTTGAAAACAACACTTTACGACAATAGAGATGAATAAAGCTTCCCAATTTTAAACTTTCAATTTCTATGAAGCAACATGGCTTATTACTGGGTGTATACAAGCATGAGCAACGCAATGGATGCCACATGTGGATACTGATCTGCATGCCCTTTTGGAGCACCTGAGATCTCACACAATTTTGAGTAGTGCTCGTGTTTCTAACTCATTAATTTTCTATTTAGGATTTTGTGTTCTATTGTTTGTTGGTCCTTTGATTTGTTGTTCTTGAGCCACTGCGTTGTCATATATTTTCGAATTGACCTGCGTGTCTTTCCTCTGGATTATATTGGCTATTTTTTCTTTGACTTGTTACTAAGAAGTGCATAGTGACGATGGTATCACATATTTTACATATTTTATTCGATTTTTATTTTATGTGGTTAAAATGCAATCTTGTAATATTTTACAACAGATCTCTTTTGTATTATACATCTTGACATGTATACCGAGAAAATGTTTATAAGCAATAAATGTATTTTTTTTTCAAATAAACCTTACCGTGATGTACAATGATAGAAACAGAAGCTGTGTCTTTACCAAATTCGTTTATAGCTTCACATGCAACAGTCCCAGATTCTTGCATATTACTGATTTCCAAAACTTCTCCATTTTGGAATAACGTATGTGGTGGTAGACCATAGGTTTGGTGTGAATACTAATAGACATTTAACATTATTTTGAATAATAGATATGTAGAATTCAGATATTTAAAGACTAAATATGACTAGCCATTTTGCAATTTATTTGAACATAATCCAACTTTTAGTAGATAGCATATAAACTTTATCAGATATTTATAAACGTCATATTATATATTATTTACTTTATAAGTATCTTATATACTTTATATATCAGATATCTTATGATCTTGAAAGGATATAGCATGTACTTAATACGTTATCTTCTATGCTTTTTTTGTACAAAATATATCTTATTTGGTTTATAAGATATATCAGATAGTTTATATAGCTCAAAATTCAAAAGAAACGATGAAACGAGAGAACGAAAGAATGAATATAAGTCCACAACATATTACTATTAATTAGACAAACCGACGTAAATGTCCATGTTATCCGTGGATGTGGGTGACCAGAAGCTTCACAAGTAAAGTTTTGAGACACTCCAGCACTACCACCAAAGGGTTGTGGAGGGAACACTATAGAAGGAGGGTCTGAAAATGTATTAATAATAAACGAATTTACGTTTATAAGTTAAATTATAATCTATCTTCTATCCATGTTTTTGATAATTATGTATAAAACATTAAAATAGTTTGTTTTAGCTTTTGTCTATCTATCGTACCATTATGACGGTACGTCATACTAGGTCAATGCATTTAATTAATATGATGTCTATATCGCTCAAAATTCAAAAGAAACGATGACACAAGAGAACGAAAGAATGAATATAAGACCACAACAATCTCTGTAGTTTGACATTAAATCGCACATTTGCAAATATATTCCATTTTGTACGGTTTGAGAATTTCTTAAATCAAGTATTAATTGTTAGAAAATCACATGATGCAGGAGGTTATCAGGTTCTCCAATTTCAAAGGGATGACTTTAATATGTTTTTGTCTATGACAAAATAACTTAAATAATATAAATATGTGCAACACATTTTTAAAGTTATTTCGAATTGGCAAAAAAATATAACACTTGTTACAGTAATACTTTGTTATTTAATTCTAAGTTCTATTTTTAAGGAGTAAGTCATGTAATTATTTCTGATAACGTCTCGGTTACATGAAAAAATTCATTGTCTTTGAGCTGATAGACAGAAAACTTTCAGCCCATCAGAAGACGCGTTACATCAACAATTATCTGAAAATAATGAATTTCGACGACATGTCGGTCAACTGTTTAGAAATGAGACGCAATGTACGCTTACATTGGTGATTTCAGACGTAACAAAAAAAAATATATATTTTTAATCCAGCTTCTATTTACATGACTTAGAATATTTGTTTAAAAATAGTTTAACAGAAATATTCATGATGGTGAAACGATGAACTTTCAAATTTACTACAACCAGAACTTAATTACAGTTTTAAAGTATACGATCGATTAAATCTTAATAACCGTGGACTACTTCAAGTCTCATAAATCGAAATGTTATAGTCTATTTTAAGAAATTTTCCTGTGACTTCACATTATTTTGTTGCGTTGATACATTCGCGTGTCGCACAGTTCTTAACTATATTGTGGAGTATCGGTTAACTGTTGTAAATTTATGGATAGTTTCCGTTGTTGTTTTGTGATGTACATGTTGTCATGTACAGTTATATTATTTTCTATGTATTTATTCTGAACATGCTGTCCTCAGTGCTCCTGCGTATATTTGTGTTGTTTTCCTGACACGTAATGTGTAGCCGTATTTGTAATATTACCATAAAGTCGGAAGGTTTTGCTAGGCATAAAACCAGATTGAACCAACCACTTTGTGTTTTTTAAAAGTAAGGGATAATGTATATTAGTTGTTCTAAAATATTCAGTTCATGTGCATGTGGGTGTTTGATTTTGTATCAGTTTAGTGTTTCTGTTATTCCGTTGTACTTCTTTTATAGTTTAGGTGTTTTCTGCGATTTGATTTGTCAGTCGGATTTGATTTTGCTTTATCGATTCTAGACTTTTGAGCAACGGTATACTACATTTCCTTTTTTTCTGTTTTGTTCACGCACCGTTGTAAATATAATGGAATTTGATGCGAAAGTCATACAATTGAGAAGTTTAGCGCTATAAAACCGGATTCAATTCACGATTTTCTACATTTGAAAATGCCTGTAGCAAGTCAAAATTATGACAGTTGTTGTCCATTCGTTTGATGTGTTTTATCATTAGATTTTGCCATTTGATTCGGGAATTTCCGTTGTCATTTTCCTCGGAGTTCAGTATTTTTGTGATTTTACTTTTGAATGAATGTTGAAACTTACAATGAAGAATGCAAAAAGACATAAACTCTTTTAATACACGTTTGTTTTATTATTTCTAGTATCTTGTTGATAAATGTAATCTAGATAAGAACAAAAAAGTAGTTTATTCACTTAAAATGCAACTAGCATAGTATTGGTCTCAGGCTTTGTTCAAATTATATTTTAATCAACTTAACGTGTAAAAGATCCAAATGATTTGCTTCACAATCAAACGTTAACTAAAGTCGACAATATTTACCATATCTAAACCACATCAATATATTACAATACGAGTTATTGTAAGCAAAACAACAACTAAAAAACACCAAAAAACCTTTTTGAATTGCATGACCTTCAAAAGGAGCAATACTGGAAGTGTCAACATGCGTAATTTCGTAATTAGACAAATAAAATTATCGTCAATGAACAGTAAATGGGCTATATAACAGATTTTGGTATGATGTTTATATACCTTGGGCTCGTTGAATTAAACAAATAATACCATTGTCTCTTTTATATTCTGAAATATTGCTAATTGCATATTTTTTTCAAATAAGATGAATGTATGTCATTTGTATATGAAGAACATGGACTAGACTAAACACGAACAAAAGAGGGACGAAAGACACCAGAGGGACAATCAGACTTATAGATTGCAAATGAACTGACATAAATTTTCTCCCCATATATTTTTCGTAAAAATGCTATTTGTTGTTAATACTTGAATTTAAGTTTAAATAATATAAAACTAATAAAAATCGACATTTTAAGGTTTATATCCCGATGACGTTCAATTATTTCGACGTTTCTATTGATATGTTTTCACCTTGTACAGAATTTTAATTGATATTAAGGATATTCGCTTGTCATGTTTTGGAATTTTTGTAAAATTTTCGGAATCCTCCTGTTTTATCCATTTGGATGCCTTACCCCCATTTTTCTTTTTATAAATCTTATACATGTATCATGATAAAGCCATCTGTAAAAGTGTTATAAAATTTTAATTATTTTCTAATAGTTTTTCAGAACGTAAACTTGTCAATGATAAAGCTATGAAAAGTCAAGAGATTTCATTTTCCCACCACAATTTCAAAGGCTAATATCTAGTAAACGAGCACATTGAACTACATATTTTCTTGCTCATTTGATTCCTTTATTAATCCCCTATCAATTTAAACTAGTGATTTGAAAAGCTTTTGAACGTAGGCCAACGCACTGTAGCGTGACCATCGCGTTTTAGCGTCCCCATCGCACTTTAAAGTCGTATATATAGCAAACGACATCAACATGATCAATAGATTTTGAATGACAATTTTCTGTTTAACATATTTTTTAAAAATAGATCAGTAGCATATATGACATTGTGTTTTTTTCTATAAGCGTTTTGTTTATGAAAACCTCCTTCCAGTATTGCTGACTTTATAGTGTCCATTCAAACTTTAATACCACTACAGTATACGTACTGGTAGCACGAATAAAAAAAGTAACAATTTAAATCATAGTTATTTATTATTCTACGTCAGATTTAGTTATAAAGGAAAAACAAACAAAAAATAAATATCAACTGTTATTCATTCACCTGCTTTACAACATTCTCCCGTATAACCAGCATTGCAAGTGCAAGCATTATAAAAATAATGTGAGGCCAAACCTCTATCAGATCCGTGAATACGTACGACAAACATTTAGGTCGTGACAATAACCTGGAAGTAAATGTTACTAGTCAGCATTTCAATGACGTGAAAATTATATTTTAACAAATTTGTATGAATATTTTTTCAATTCACCTTTAGAATATAGGAAGATGTGGTATGAGTGCCAATGAGCCAACTCTCTATCCAAATAACAATTTATAACCATTATAGCTTCATGTACGGCCTTCAACATCGCGTCTTGGCGTACACCGAACAACAAGCTATAAAGGGCCCAAAATTAATGGTGTAAAAATCATTCAAACGGGAAAAAGAACGGTCTAATCTATTTAAAAAACGAGAAATGACAAACACGTATAAATTACATAAACAAACAACAACTACTGTACATCTTTATCCTGACTTAGTATTTCAACGTCATGAACAGTCAGAGAAGTCATGCTATTTTTGTTATTCTCACAGGATTTTGTCTAATGCTTAGTCCGTTTCTGTGTGTGTTACATTTTAATGATGTGTCGTTGTTCTCCTCTTATGTTAAATGCGTTTCCCTCAGTTTTAGTTTGTTACCCCGATTTCGTTTTTTGTTCATGGATTTATGAGTTTTGAACAGCGGTATACTATTGTTTCCTTTATTGTGCAATGACAAAAATAATTGTATCGACAGGTAGTAGGATAGTGAGGAGCGACTCTTTTAGAGATACAAATTAACGTGTGTGTGTCTCTATACATCCTCGAAAGAAAATACAATTTAGTTATGTTTTAATTTGCTAATGACAAAATCGATATTAGTGCCAATGTTTACTATATTCAGATATCTAATTACAATATCAAGCACACATACATTTCTTTACTGGTTTTATTATAACATGGATTATTCCTATGCAACAAGATATAGAGCGCTTCATACATATAAAAATGTTTTAATAAATCAAAGTACATGCATATATGTAAAAGATTTAAGTCAATGTCCCCCATAATTCATATCACACCTAGACCATTATTATAATCATGATAACTTCTACAGTTTGACCCTGTCATTTATTGCAGGGTATGTATTTTAGCACGACGGTTTAAACACATATACAAGGATATATTCACCCGTTTGTAGTATCTGAAATCAACTCGTTTTATCGGTTGGGCTCGTGCAGCACAATTTAAAGTTTTTTAAACTGTGTGTTATATACTTTTGATTGACTTTTGGTCTTGGTCTTTTCTTACTCTACCGTGGCAAGGTCAGTTTATTTTCGACTTATGGGTTTGAATGTCCCTTTGCTATCTTTCGCCCTCCTCCTAATCAAATGCTAGTAAAATTGAGATTTCTTCTTTTATGAGACATTAAATACAATAATCCACCAATTGGTAGACACTTCTAAATCAAGATTTCAATTTCATATTATGTATTTTGGTACTTTACGTCTATTTAATAAAGGGGATGAAGATAAAAAAAAAACAAAGAAAAGCTCATTTTTAAAGAAATGGCATGATTCTTATAAATTTAAACAATTTTCATCCAGATATCCTACTTAAGTTAATGAAAAAGTTCCATGAAAAGAAGAGTTTTGCGGCACCAGAGTTGAGAAACATTTCTTAGCGATAAACACCTCATCTTATCTTTTTGTTGGAGGTAGTGGAATTTATTACATGTTTTCATTTTATGTGAATGACCTACACTTGAAATGTTTATTCCCCCAATATTTAAAATAAGTAAAAATGCATGTACCAAAGCTTGAATATGACAGTTGTTATCCATTCGTTTGATATTTTTGAGCTTTTGGATTTTGCAATTTGAATATAGGCTTTCCGTTTAGAATTTCCCATGGATTGTTTTTTTTCACTTTTCACAATCTTTACAATATAAATTATTTCACCTGTTTGGTGTATGAATTACTAAAAAACAATATGTTTACAAGGCAAAACAGTAATTATAGCATAATCTCTTGCACTTTCAATATCGAATACAAAACAAAAACAAACGTGAACTTCTAATTATGTTCATTGATAATGCTATGATTTGATATAAATTACTATTGTTATAACCGTATGTAATAACATTTACTTTACATATTTTATAAGCACCCAGTTTTGGCTGCAGTGTTTCAACTAATGTAACATTACACAGCTGATATGCCCTTCGGGATTGCTCACACAAGTTTGTCAATATAACGGAACTGTCATACAATTTAGTAATTTAGCTAGCTAATAAAACCAGGTTTGTACTACGTTTTTCTTGCCTGTACCAAATATTCGAAATAACATAAAAAATGTGGTGAACACTTTAAATAACCCACTACGCACGTTTTTCAGTGTGCACCACATTTTTAAAGTTATTTCTTCTTAGACAGAAAAAAAATATTACAGTCAGTCCATAAATAAACGTTATGATATCAAAGAAAGAAACAAAGTAAAATTCAGAGAACTTATAAAGATGACATGCATACATTTAATGGTTACAGTTATCACCCACAAAACACCTTAAAAATAGCAATACACATGATAATTAATGATTCAAATAGATACAATAACCCCCCTCCCCCCCCAAAAAATAAAAATAAATAAAAAAATATATTTCAAAATAAAATAAATTATAAACAATAAACCTATGTAAAAATCAACCAAAGTTTATGGTATTTGATTATTGGTGACATATGTACGGTCACAAATAGCTTATTCACCAAAGCCTGTTTGTTACTGGTGGATAGCTGAGTCAATGGCGATCATACCACATGTACTAATTCCCAATTGTTTTATATTTATCCAAAGTCCTATGTCGACTTATGCTACTATGTATAATAATAATTTACCATGCTTTTAAGATAATATGAACGTTAAAAGAAATCAAACAGATGATTAAAACAATCTATTATTCTATGTACTTTTACGACTTGTTTAGTGTACTTATTGAAGGAGGACTTACCTTGTTTGTTTTGGATACCAAAGTTTCATAAAATTTCGTACAAGCAACGGTATATTGCTGGCTCATCTTCATGTTCCACTAAAAAATTGTCCATTAGATTGACTAAAATTATGCGCAGTGAAAGAGGGTCTTCAGAAATACTGTGAAACTGTTTACTCGCGTAGTGGTATTAACCATATGTGGATTCTTAAAAATTCTAAAGAACTTCTAGACAATTTTAAATCTCGGTCTTTTTCTGAAATAAGTTCTATCAAAACTTTTGATTTTCAACCCTGTATACCACCATTTCCCATGTGAAATTGAAAAATCGCCTAAAAGAAATAATCCACAATGCCTTTCAACATAAAAATGGTAGCATACACTATAAATTTATTACTTTGGGATATCATTAGGCATATTTCGTTAATAGTGACAAACAAAAAGGTAAAACATGCTACACAAAAGAACAAGTGGTCAGTATGCTAGAGTTTCTTATCGACAACATATTTGTTGAGTTTGGAGGTAGACTTTTTCAACAGATTGTCGGCATTCCTATGGGAACGAACTGCGCGCCTCCTTGCTGACCTCTTCTTATGTTCATATGAATCGGAGTTCCTTCAGACACTTGTCAAAAACAAGAAGATCAAAGAAGCCAGGTTATTTAATTTCACTTTGAGATATATTGATGATGTTCTTTCCATTAACAATCCGAACTTTTCTGATTGGGTTCCATTAACATATCCACCAGAACTAGAAATTAAAGAGACAACAGACATGGCTTCCTCCGCCTCATTTTTAGACTTATACCTTGAATTTGACATACACAGTCATCTTAGTACCAGAATCTATGACAATCGAGACGATTTTAATTTTGAAATTATCAATTTCCCCCACCTTAGTAGCAATATACCAACTTCACCTGCATATGGAATATACATTTCCCAACTTATTCGGTATTCAAGAGCTTGCAGCTCCTACTCAGACTTTGTAAAACGTCACCAGTGTTTGAGCAGAAAGTTGATGAACCAGGGGTATGTCAAAGAACGTCTCGTCCTTTTTCTAAAAAAGTTCCTCGGAAGGTACCAAGAACTTGTTGATAAATATTCCGTATCAACTTCAAAAATAATACACGATGGTCTTGAAGTATAGATTTTGCGTACTGACGTTGTTTATCATCTTAATAACGTATTATATTATTCTTTTATTTGTCTTTATTAATATTACTTTTAATGTTAAGTCTGTTTTTTGAGATATCCTTTTAACGTAACTCTGTGCTTATGTATCCCATCATACTTTGAACGACAAAATTATTTTATGATGTGACTCTGTACCTATGCATCTTGTTATACTTTGAATGACAAAATTATTTTATTTATTAATATTACTTTTGCTGTTAACCCACTTTTTTGTGATATACATTTGACGTGACTCTGTACTTGTGTATCCCGTCATACTTTGAACCACACTATTATTTTATTTAATATTATTACTTTAACTGTTAAGTCAGTTTTTGTTATATCTATTTTGCGTGACTGTATTTAGGCATCCCGTCATACTTTGAACGACAAAGTTATTTTATGTCTACCTGTGCGAATTTTGCGGACGTGAAAATTTTTGCAGAGACAATCCATCAACATCATTGAAATTGTTTTGTCAAATTGATTTCATGGATAAATATTATTATCCTTACATCGTATATTTTATGATTTGGATTATATTTTTTTGTTGAGAAAGGTTTCTGCAGATATTTTCAGGTTTGTTTGAGACATGTAGTCAGATGGGATCCATTAGTAGTTTCCATGTGGGAAACTATCAGACCAATCTATTCGATGTCTGAGGGTTTTAGCTGTTCCCCTAATGGATTGGTAGTTTCTTTCCGAGATCCTTTATCATAGGATTTTCGGCTTTCCTCTACCAGGAATACAGCTGGGCATTTAGCGGTATCGGTTTGGATTCCAAGTATGTCCTCTCCGGTTTCCCGTTCGTTGTCTAGGCATTTGTGCGGCATCCGGGGTGACCTTATCCCTTATTTTGTATATAATGTTTTTTTTATATTATGCATTTTCTGTATTTTTGAGGATGAGCGAGTCAGGTGATTGGGTGTGTTCGTATGCTTTATTACATTGTACTTATTGTTTTGGGGAAGGTTAACTTTCTGGTTGTAAGACCCGTCACGGCCAGGCTGGGAGACTGGATAGGCAAATGCTCACATTAAATCTGTACCGATACAGTGTGTTAAATGTCTTCCTTTTTACACCATAACCCATGGTGGTGCTCCTACTAAAGGAGGGAGATACGGAACATACATACATACGCGCAATTTTACACCAGTACTCAAAACCCTCCTTCCTTGATGGGTGCATTTTACATAGACAAATAAAATCGTATAATATAATCAAAATGAGGATGTTAATTAGATGTATGCCTTTTTGTGCTACTTCGTTACATTTGTTGTTTTTATAGTGATTAAGATGATAACACAATGTTGACTGCTGTACCCCTATTTTTGACATTTTTACCTATTGTGTCTGTTTGTTTTGTTCACGCATCGGTAACAATATAATGGAATTTGATGCGACTGTCATACAAGTGAGAGGTTTAGCTAGCTATAAAACCAGGTTCAATCCACCATTTTCTACATTTGAAAATGCCTGTACCAAGTCAGGATTATGACAGTTCTTGTCCATTCGTTTTTGATGCGTTTTTGTTATTTGATTTTGTCATGTAATTATGGACTTTCCGAATTGATTTTCCTCTGAGTTCAGTATTTTTGTGATTTTACTTTTTATATGAATATAAAACCTTGTCAAAATATTTCAATACCAATAGTAGCTATATTGATTATGTTCTTGTATATCTGTCGCTTAATAATGATTGCATTAATATTTGGGTGATATACAACAGCTTATATCTATTGTTAAATGTCCTTTTCATAACAAGCAGTAGCAAACCTTCTGCTCGCATCGTTTTGTCAATACATGTCTTAGCTAATACATTACGATTGTGCATGCTCAAACTATACGGATGTTATTAACTATTGTGTTGCAAACCAGAAACAGCTCTAACAGAGTATTGTCGCATTTTGTTAACTATGGTGTTGCAACACAAAAACTGCTCTAACAGAGTATAACCACAGAATGACACTACAGCTTTACGGTAACAATAAAGAAATGGTTGACCGATACAAAATGTAGGTGTCCTAGCTAAATAGCGATATGATGTTGTGGTCTTAGATATGTTAATATAAGTAAAGTGGTTTGAACTGTAATTCTAATCAGTTATGTCCTATTCACGATCGTGTTCTTTTGTTTGAATACAAATTCGAATATCGGGTAATGCATGCTATGAGATGACGAGTATCTTGTCAACACACATTAAATATGTTTTGCTATTTTTAGAATAAATTTAACATATGTGATCCCTAAATTTATGTTTGGCAGCTTGATTAGCATCTTTTAAATAGATTTAGAAGATTGAAAAGCGATAAATAATGATGTTTTAGAATCTATAATACTAAAATTACGAGGTCCAATTTGTCAGCCGTCTTCACGTAAAACCGATGAAACAAAGAATTCAACTTTATATATAACTAATATAGTACAATGATGTTGATTAAAAATTACACCACTCTAGGCCCATTTGTTTTCCACGTAATTAATATTGCCAATAATTAAGAAGTTCCGGACCGAGTCCGACACCGATACCAATAGTATATTCACCTGTTACCTATTACCTTATCTGTACGTTCCGCATCTGACAGGCGCACCACCAAACAGTGTATTTGGATTTTGCTGTATACTGTTGAGTAAAAAATACTCCATTCCAGGCCCTTTTGTTTTCCAAATTATTAATATTACCAATAATTGAAGGTTCCAGGTCGACGGGTTTAAACAGAAAGATTTTGAAAGCAGAGAAAACTGTGCACCTTATACATGTTATAATCGGCATGACTTTATCAGATGACAATACCAATACTAAAATAAGACATACGCATAGTTATATATCAGTCACGGACCCGCGATATCACGGGTGTGTTCTAGTATTATTTATATGTATTGCTTGAAAATACTCTGTACACGTTCAGTGTAATTAAGTAACTACATTGAGTTTTTGTATTGGCCGATTGCTTTTAACATTGACACACAAATGAGCCTGACATAATATTGATGCTAAACATTCATCAAACATAAGTATAAAATGTATACTATAATTATTCGTTACAGAAAATAAAAACCGAATCATAACTGAAAATGAATAAGACTTATACCCAAAAACAACATGTCTGTGGTGTTTATCTGCCAATTTCAAGTATTTCTTATGTTCTTATTATCAGTGCAAACCGTTTAACCTAGCTGTTATAAGCAACACATATTCAATGTGTACTACTGATACAGTACTTGCAACCTTAGGCGTTACTGTTTGACGTGAACTTGACTGATTGGTGAATGATCGGTGACGGATGTTTGACTGATCGATGAGTGATCGGTGATCGGTGACCCATAGGATCCGTCAGATAAGTCAAATAACCTATGAGAGAGTTATCCTGACAACTGTCACCGATCGATCAGTAAATGAAATTTATGCACGGATCGGACGGATACGTATATATTTAAAATTCTTATGTAAACCGAACTCGACAGTATTTACAAACGATGAACGCGGACCTCTACGAAGACACCTTAATTTACACATTAATTTGTAATAAAATTGGTTGCAATAAAAAAAAGTGAAAATAGTATACAGAATAATATGCTTAAAGCGTTAAATTGTTTGTGTTGATTAATAGTTTTGTATTAAATATTGTTAACATCATATTGTATTATATGACTCTGTTAACATAAACTTATTCCTACGAAAATGGTTATTATTGATCGCCATTCGATTTTTGAACTTTTTATAGTTTCGAACAGGTTGTTTTTTCGTGAAATTAAAAGAAATGTCAAAGAAATAATATTAAATTTTTTTTCGCATTGTTTAGAATTATCAAATTGTTCTTCTTTTTATCAAAAGTGATACCATTTTTTTTTAAATCAGTTATTTTTACCATCTTGAGACAAGTCTTCTAATCAGATTTGAGATATAATGAGAATTAAAATACTTAAACTTTTATTTTTGTGGAATAAGAATGCAGTTATTGATTTATTTTGATACAATTTTATTAACCGTCATATGATTTGAGTACTTTTTGTACATCAAGATTGGCTGTTCTTCATAAAATATGCTTACTTAAACGAAAAAGATACTAAATTTTTGTACGAGTTGCCTTAAATGCAAATATTTCTTCATTTTACTGAAAATTATTGACCGCTAATAAATTTTGTACTTTTTATAGTTTAGAATAGTTTTTTGTTCATAAAATTAAAAGAATATCAGAAAAATCATACTAAAATTTTGTTCAAATTGTATAAAATAACCAAAATTATTATTCTTTTTATCAAAAATGATACTATTTTATTTGAAATCAGTTATTTTTACCATCTTGAGACAAGTCATCTAATCAGATTTGAGATATAATGAGAATTAAAATACTTAAACTTTTATTTTTGTGGAATAAGAATGCAGTTATTGATTTATTTTGATACAAATTATTAACCGTCATATGATTTGAGTACTTTTTGTACATCAAGATTGGCTGTTCTTCATAAAATATGCTTACTTAAAGGAAAAAGATACTAAATTTTTGTACGCGTTGCCTAAAATGCAAATATTTCTTCATTTTACTGAAAATTATTGACCGCCATTAAATTTTTGTACTTTTTATAGTTTAGAATTATAGTTTTTTTTTCATAAAATTAAAAGAATGTCAGAGAAATCATACTAAAATTTTATTCGCATCATTTAAAATAACCAAAACTATTCTTCTTTTTATCAAAAATGATACTATTTTATTTGAAATCAGTTATTTTACCATCTTGAGACAAGTCTTCTAATTAGAATTGAGATATAATGAGACTTAAAATGCTTAAACTTTTATTTTTGTGGAATAAGAATGCAGTTATTGCTTTATTATGATATAAGTTATAAACCGCCATGATTTCATTACTTTTTGTTCATCAGGATTGGTTGTTCTTCATAAATTATGTTTACTTTAAGGAAAAAGATATTATTTTTTTGTACGCATTGTCAAAATGCAAATATTTCTTCTCATATTGGAAAATATTGTAATTTCAATAACAATCAGTTGTTATAAGTGATTTTCATATTATTTTTGTAGAAAATGTGAATTATTCAAGAATAAATCTGCTTAAAATTATTTCTTTCTTTTTAAGGAATGTATTTATGTTTACCACCATTGGATTTTTGTACTTTTTATTGTTTAGGAGTAGTTATTTTTGTAATTTGTTATTTTAAAGGCTTCGATTGTGACGAGAATATAGAAAGTCCATGATTATGATTTTAATTTTATGATGATAAGGATACAAAAATTTAAAATATTGAAAAAAATAGACTACATTTTTCAATAACTGATCCTTTCATTTTGTTTTTCCCGAGTATGTTTGGAAAATAATAAAATCAATTTCGCGATGTAGACACTCGCCGGGTTTGAAAATTTATAACCTAAATAAAACGAAAAAGACCATTATTTAATGATGATATTTTTATTTAGGTTTTATCTGTACATTTCTTTTCATTTCAATTCATAAAACTTTGCTAAATAATTAATAAACAAAATGTATCATTGAACGTTCGATTTTCACGAGTCGCCATTTTAATAAAAATTAAACGAAACTAAGATTCCGTAATTTGTATTAGTTCATCATGTGACATATTAAAGTTCAATCCGTCATCAAGGTCGATCGGTACTATCCGTCCGATCAGTCCGATCAGTCAATTACTTTTACTATAAGTCTGACGGATTGCTGACGTGAGTTTGACGCGAACTTGACTGATCGGTGACTGATCGATGACCGCTGATTGATCGCTGAAATAGTAACGCCTAAGGTTGCAAGTACTGTAATATATAGAAGTCGTCATTAGAAAACATGTGTAAATTGAACAGTCATAATGACTTGTAACGTAATGTGACAAATTCGTGTTCCAGGTTTTAGTCACCTTTGCATGACGTGTTTAAAAAAGCAATCGGCATTCTCATGGAAATAACTGTGATTTTCTTCTTGTTTGCTTTATTTATAAGCGTCGTAACTGTTATATGTTGCGTTTGTCACAGTAAATTGTCTTTACGTCTTTTTTCGTTTTTGCCTCCGACGTCATTTTTACTTTGTTCGACATATGAGTAATATTATTTCTTAAATATGATTAGCCTCTCGCCTAATTTTTGTTTCTCAGTTCTAATTAAAAATCAAGTTGACATTTCGCAAACCCATGTTTACATTTTTCTTGTTTACTTGATATTTCTCAGTTCAAAATTTATATGTTTTTAATTTGACTTGATATATCACATCTCCAATGTAGAAGTGACAAAATGCAGACTTGTAATAAAGAAATTCTAACTTGAATGTGAATAAATGATCAAAATGACGGAGAATTTTTAAATTAAAACAACAACAGGTCACACTACGGCGACCAAATTAATGAAACAGAGAAACATCAAGTTAAATAAAAAATTATAAGGGGACAGACCTGTGTTGTAAATTTCTGTATAGGAATAATGGTTAAATTCTACTTATTTCTTGTAGCTAGACAATATGTTCAGCAACACAATTGTATCTATTAAGCAAAGTATCATATATATCTTCTCATCTGTTATTTAAGAATTATGTTTGATATTTATTTTCATTGATATTTTGTCTGAGCCAGTGACAATGTGACTGTATCTTACATTAATTTGTAGGATCCTTTACTATAGATAATTTAGCTGATCTGTAAAAATAACATCTCCATGCCTAATATATCATGTACTGTAGTACGACGCTAGATTAAAACTGACGTGGAAAGGTAACACCCGGCAACCACAAGCTTCATTTTTATGAAACCCAGGTGGTCGTGTGGTCTAGCGGGACGGCTACAGTGCAGGCGATCTGGTATCACGATATCTCAGTGGCATGGGTTCGAATCCCGGCGAGGGAAGAACAAAAAATTTTCGAAAGCAAATTTACAGATCTAACATTGTTGGGTTGATGTTTAGACGAGTTGTATATACATAATGTACACAGCCATGTATCATCATCACTGCTGGTGATCCGATGGAGAAATCTGTTGTAGAGTTTCACTGGCTCAGACGTACTTATATCTATATATATATATACAATCATAGTTTATAATATACACACTCAAGGTAATCCTTCTTCTGAAAATGAACCGCCTGCGGCATGTCCTTTGGGTATGAAGTCATTGTTTTTGACTATTTGCAAATGTAGACTGGTGCTAGCATGCATGTGTTTTTAGTCAGGTAGAAACAAATAAATAAACCCCGTAATAAGAGTCATGTTCCTTGATAGTCTTGCGTGAAAAGCAACTCTTCTATCTAGAAGCAGCCCACCTTGAAATTGTTTTTTTTTTATTTTACCTATCATGTATTAACGAAATCAAACAACAATTTTCGTTAAACATATTTAATTTTCTTACCATTTCAGATTATGCGCATATCAATAACTCGGTAATCCAAAAGTTATCAGTTTTTCTAAAACCAGTTGTTGGCATGATACGGGTTATGTTCTTTTAATATATTGTATAATGGTATGGTTCTTAACCGTACACGGGTTGTGCAAGATTTTCATACGAAATGATAATCTTTTAATCGGTTAAAATGAAGTCTGAAGCTGGCATGCCAGTATAACTGCTAGAAGTCCTTTGTTCATTCAAGTATCACTCTTATTATGCTTAGTTTCTTAAACATGTCTTTAGTTACTTGTTCTTACATCGGACTCGGATTTCTTTTATACAGAGTTCTACTGTGCATTTTGCTTAGTGTTAATTTATTCATGAACATTGACTAGAAGTAAAGGGAAGAGTTGAGATCACACAAAACATGTATACCCGCCGAATCTTTTGCGCTTGTCCAAAGGCAGGAGCGTCTGACCGTTGTAGTCTGGTATGATTTTTAATTTTAGATGATTTACAGGTTTTGGAGTTTAGAATGTCGCCCATTATCACTGAACTAGTACACATTTTCATGTAAGGCCAGCTGAAGCATGTCTTTTGGTGCGTGATTGTTTCGTTGTGTTGAAGACCCATTGGTGGACTTCTGTTGGTCGGGTTGTTGTCTTTGACATAGTCCCCATTTCCATTTTTTATTTTATTATCCAGCAACACATAGAAACCATATTTAGAGTGACGTGGCACAGTAAATGTAAAGCGAATTTCTTGATAAAGCGTAACTTAGAAAAATTAGTTTTGTAAGAGGTGAATATTTTATTGAAGGATTAATCGAGGCTTTTTGATATCTAAATAACTATGAAAATACGGAGACATACATTTATATAATTTATACCTTGATCAAACTGTGCCAGGGGTCCAGTTTCGATTCCTATCAGTTCTATCATTACATTTCTGATCGTAACTGAATTTCTCCGGCTACAAAATTGGCTTCCAACAAAAACATCTACGGAATACCTAGCCAAGGGAATTAATGATATAAAGATATCACCATTATTGTAAAATAAATTCTGTAGGTTTTCTTACTGTGACAGAGTATTCGGTATTAAATTCATGGTCGTAGAGTACTTGTTTTTGTAGACAAACTATATTCTCTGTTTATGAATCCAACCATATTGCTTTATAAATTGTTATTTATGCATAATATTTGGAAAATGTTTTGCTGAACGGAAATTAGTAAAACAAAGTAAAGCAAATTTAATCTTCACTATTAAATTACAAAGGTAAGTATTATGAGTGCACATGAGACAAAGTATTAACTTACATTATTATACTTCCTGTAAGAATGTTCTTCTATAGAAAAATTGCTCTATTTTTGCATAGTTTTTTAAAGAAATATATAGCGTTAACTGCACTATGCGAAAATAGTAGGCCTTGCTGTTGCAACAGACTATTGATTTTCATGTCAATCATTGTCAATTTCACGTGCAAAGGCGGAGCTTAGTTGCTTTGACAGACAAGTGGGTTGGATTTATGAGCATAGCAATTAATAAACTATTACAATTGAACAATCAGGGGAAAATAGAAGATATATTCATTTTAATTTCTCTGACATTTTAAGAGACTTTAAATTACTGTAGTTTCTGTTAGAACGTTTTTGTTCTTTGTTTACTTCTGCTTACTGCCGTTGAAGCCAACATTATTTGAATACTTTAGAAGTCATTTGTTTACTGTACAGATAAATAGTTATATATGGTCCGCGATCATTGTTTTTTTTTTGTAAGGTATTGAGTTATATGAGTATTGTGTTTATACTGCAACTTAAATTAATAAAATCATAGCTTTTTTAATCGTAACACAAATGTCAAACTTTTTTATCCATTAATGGACCTCTGATTGTGGAAAAAGTGTTCCATGATGAAATTGACATTATATAAAATATAGATATGCTTCTATATTTAGGAAATAAAAACAACTAGTTGCAGTATAAATACATCTATATGCAGAGTTACATAAAGCGCATTTTTTTACACTAAAAAACACTACTGTCACTATTCCAAATAGTAAACAGTCAGTATAATAATGATATTAATGTTGTGTTTAACATTGACTATGGAAAATAGTAGCCAGGGTTTGAGACAATAGTGCACTCACCTTCGGGTCGTGCACTATTGTCTCTCACCCTGGCTACTATTTTCGCATAGTCAATGTTAAACACAACATTATTATATAATTACATAGTGTGTACTATTTTATATAGCTTTTAATATTTGAACTGTAGGTAAAATTATCTGCCAGTGTATAGGTTTCTTGAAATGTTCACCTTGGAATTTAACACATAAGAGCAAAAATGTGCATGTAAACAAATTAATCATATTTAAACAAACACATTTGTCCATACGTTGTTGATGAAAAAGAAGTGAAAGTACAGTTATAATGAATACTTCCACGTCGGAGAACACCACCATTTTAAACTAGTATGAAAGCCTGTGAAAACTATCATTTGAACAAACATGTTGCATTTTGTATGACTGTAGTTTTTAATTTTAAGTCGAAAAAAATAACAACAAGTAAAATCACAAAAAAACTGAACTCTGAGGAAAACAGAAAGTCCATAATCAAATAGCAAAATCAAAACCTAAAACACATCAAACAAATAAACAACAACTGTCATATTCCTAACTTGTTATATGCCTTTTCTTGTGTAGAACCTTGTTTTATAGCTAGCTAAACCTCTTAGGTTTATGTTTATAAATGCAATAGTTTTTTTTTATAATTATGTAATGACATATGATATTATGATATGTCGGTTTAATGCAAATAGGGGTACATTTTTTTGTAAAAATACAAACTATCTATACAATTTCCTTTATGATCATCAATATGAATAGTTGTAGTGAACATAATCAATCAAATGAATTAAATAGTAATAAACAAATGTCAACTGTAATCAAGAGACTTGACAAAGGCAATTCAGCTACAGGCTCAAATGAGTATGAATCGCTCACCTGGATATAATCATAGATTCCAAAAATGTAGTACGAGTATTACATGTTGCTCATATTTTCAACTGTAGGCAATTTATTAAATGCAATCATAAAAACGTAGGGTCAAAATAATAACCAATGGATAACATTGACAAAATTTATAATCAGAAATGTCAACATGTATTTCCAAATTTGTCCACTTTTAATGTTTATGGGACTTTGGTTTCGATTTTAAGTTGTGTCCGCCGGATATTATTTGCATAATTGTACCACTTTTTTACTGCGTATATTTTGGCTGTGTGCTTTCTAAGTAGTATTGTTTACGGCTGTGTACTTTCATGTTAAAAGGCTGTTGGGCTGTGTGTTTTCAGGATACTAGGGTTCTACATTGCATTTTTTTCGGGTAATATGGTTGTGCACTGTTTGATTTCAGAACAATATGATTTTTTTCTTGCACGCTTTCAGGGTAATAGGGTTCTGGACTGTACGTTTTCCTGATAATGAATTTTTGGTCTGCTGTCTTTTGGAATAAAAGGAATATGGGATGCGTGCTGCAAAAGGGGTTTTAAAAAACGTTTCAATTTTGAGTGTATCGGAGAGATAAATATACGAGCCTCTGGTCTTTGTTAGTCTTGTATTATTTTAATTTTAGTTTCTTGTGTACAATTTGGAAATTAGTATGGCGTTCATTATCACTGGACTAGTATATATTTGTTTAGGGGCCAGCTGAAGGACGCCTCCGGGTGCGGGAATTTCTCGCTACATTGAAGACCTGTTGGTGACCCTCTGCTGTTGTTTTTTATTTGGGCGGGTTGTTGTCTCTTTGACACATTCCCCATTTCCATTCTCAATTTTATTTACATTTAAAACTTAGGTCATAGTGTTACGACATCTATACATAATTCTTGTTAAAGATTTATCACATACAACAACTATACATATGATATAAACATCTTACAGTCAACAAAGCCTCTTCCTTTCTTCAGACGATCACAAATGTCATCATATAAACTAGGTATTTTCATGGTTTTTCTCCTTGCTCAAACTGTTGCTTTAGTTTTAAGTGTTGGTGTTTGTCCTTTTTATTTATAAACCTACGAGATGTTCATACCTGTATTGGCCTTGCCTATCCTTCGTCAATATTGAAAGTTCTTATTGTAATGGTAACAATGAAAATGTGAATTTTCAGTCAAAGCAATCCTTATCTAGTATCTCACATGTGCAAGAAATCACGTATTGTTATCTCCCTGCCCTAAGACAATATTATTTTTTTTATCGACGAGACGTTATAAACCGAAGTGCGTCAAAAAGTAAAGGCAATTCGTAGAAAAGAAATGGTTCTTTAAATCTACAACCTTAATCATTTAAAAGTATATGTAAGATAACTAATATTTATGATTCAGAGTTGAAAAACACTGATAACTCATGAAACACCAAAATCAACCTTATGTTTTTAATCATATTGTTCTTCCGAATTAAATGTAATAGACTTGCAAATAAAGTAGTGTATATTTTATTGAAATTTACTACTTAAAAATAGGACAGACTTCTCACAGAAACTTGTTATGTTAAAAAATCGTATAGTTTTTATTAATTCGTTTAACTCTTTGAAACAAAACAATAAGAAACACTGCATTCACATGTATGTATTCCATGTACTAAATTATAACTCTTTAGGTGGACCAAATTGAAGATGCAAATACATGTTTTGCAGTCAATGCGTATGAGTTATCACATTGAAAAACAACAAATTATGAGGTCAGTCGGCTATTATAATTTCCAATTTTTGTTATCAACATGATATCGCATAAATATGCAATGACAGAATCTTTTTGGATGTTTGGTCGTCGTGATTTAACACTGATCTAAAAGCAACGTCTTAACAAATGAGTGTGTAAGATTTTTTTTTACATGACAATATCCAAACAAATCACAGAATATGTATCATAAGTAGTTACTGATAAAAGTCCCTAGTATGGCAAACTGAAAAACATTTATAAAATAGAAACAAATGGACAAATACTACAATAATAAAAAGATAAACAAATGTCAGAAGCAGAAAAAAGCGACGGTGTATAAAACAGTGTAGGTTCGGCGTTCACATTTCCGAAGCTTATTAATCTAAGCAACGTAAAGCACACTGCCCGTGTATCTATAGTTGAATAACAACTACGCAATAAGGTATGTATTTTCCAATGTGTCATCCGTATCAATTCTAGACACAGCTATAATCAAATGTTGGTTGAATTGGTGTGTCGTATTATATACTTCATAATACTCCTCAACTAGATTAATTCATGTGACACGAATTTTTACAATTAAATGATTAAAATAGCCTTGTATATGTTGTAACCATGACTCCCCTGTATATCAATATCATCATGAATGGACGACCAGAACAATTTGAAAAATTGTATCACACATACAATTTAATTGTGTTTTCAACGTAGGATATAATAAAGGTATGAAAACATTTTCAATGTTAGTAAGGATACGCTCTCTTTTATATTATCCACATTTGACAAGCTATTGTATCAACTCAAGATTTCACTATTATTGTCTACCATTTTAAGACGCCTGTCACGATGTTTTCTGCAAACAATTATTTAAATCTATCTCAAAAGATTCCCGGTTATGACACCTATAGCGGACAACTACAAACTAGTGCTTTTTTAAATTGTTATGTGCGGACACAGTTTAAAAGGCATTATCGACTAAATGTTCACGCAAACTATTACACTTTGCTTAAGATATTTACCTACTTTGGTGCAACTGACGATTTTCTCATGAGAACTTTTTTCTTAGCGTTTTGTCGTCTTTCTATTCCAAAATAATAAGAGTAGAATAACAAAAAATTATTAACAAGTACCGGAATCAGTAGAGCAAGAAGGCATACGCCAGTAATTGCACAAGTTGATGCAATTAGCCTGCCTTGGACAGTTGTCAGGTAGATATCTCCATAACCAACTGTCGTCAGAGTGACAACAGCCCACCATGCTGCGTCAGGGATATGTGCAAAGGCAGAATCTTGCGAGAAGTAGGCGAGAGACGAGAACAACAAAACAGCTGTACACAAGGTTAGCAGCATAACTAATAAATCACCCACACTAGCACGTAACGTGTACACCAATATTCGGAACCCGCTGATGTGCCTTACCAATCGAAATAATCGAAATACTCTAAATACTTGCAGTGAATACACAATATCGTGACCAGAATCCTTATATACCTCTTTAGGATTCACTTGATCTACAATGAGTGATGTATACATTACAAACAAGGCCAAAATGTCTATGAAGTTTAAAAATGTGATAAACTCTCTCCACGGCAAAGGAAACACTATAAGCTTGCAAATAATTTCAATCGTAAAGTACGCCAATGTTATCATTTTGAGATACCAAAAAGCATCGATTTCAACGTAAACATGTCGTGGTAGTACCACTGATGCGTCATGATATGTATCATTAAACCAGTAATCATCGAACAGTTCCTCCTCCTCTGATGTAAAGTAATCAAACCATTCATCTTTTGTTAATTTTCTTCTAAATAATGGATGTGTACTGCTGACCAGTAGAAACAAAGACAGTAGAACCATTGCATTGCTGATATATAAAAACACCTAAATAAAAAATAAAATAAAGAAAACTTGGTTATTATACACTACTGCATATGACTGTGATCAACAGTTAGAAACTAAAATAGATTGTTTAAAAAATATTTTTACATAAGCTAGAGGTAGAGGAGAGTGATATCTCAAACATATATTTCAATTCACGGCATGTTTACGTCTGTCCCAAGTCAGGAGCCTCTGGTCTTTGTTAGTCTTGCATGTTTTTTAAAATTTAATTCATTTATATATTTTAGAGTTTAAGAAGACGTCCATTTTCACTGAACTAGTACACATGTTTATTCAGGGGCCAGTTGAGTCCCGCCTCCAGGTACGGGATTATCTTACTGCATTGAAAAAAACATCGGAGGTGATCGGCTGCTGTCTGTACTTTGATCGGATTGTTGTCTCTTTGACATATTCCCCATGTCCATTTTCAATTTTATAGTCGCCAAACTTTACTTATGCGAGAATCAAACATCCCTTTTAAGTTATCGATATGTTAATAAACTGCTCATGATTGACTCGGATTTTGAAATTGGATATTTCATACATTCATTACGTAAAGTATATTAGTTTCAATAAATAAAGCGAGCTTGATTGGTACAGGAAAAAAAGTGTAAAATGACCATGCGTTCACTTACTTAAAGGGGCGCTAGCTGTCAAATTCATGTTCACCGATTCTAATCAAATTCTCATATTTGATTTATAACAATGTAAAACATTTATCCAAACTATTAAAAGTCTAAATCAAACAATGAACAAGGCACACAGATGAATATACGTAGCTTCGTTTCGTGTGTATTGAGTCTAGACGCCATCTAATTATGTATCGAGTTGACCTCTATAGTCATCTGATGACCATACAAGCGATGTAAACATACATATAGATATAAATAGATTAAGCAAGCACGTTCTGTTAAATTATTCTAGGATTATTTAATTTCATATTACAGATACAAAATAAATGTTTATCATCGTTTTTACCTGTATTAAAAAGTTTATTTGTAGATCGAATCAGTCAATCAAATGATTTACTTTTGTTTCATTTTCAATGTTGACATTATCTTCCTTTAAATAACTTTACACATACAATTCACGTGTTATCCATCTCAAGCTAAGGGGTTAAATTAAAGTTCACATGAATACGAATTCAATGAGGTCGAGTTATTGCAAGTGAATAATTAATAATCAATGTTTTTTTTTTGCTTATTTTAACAAAATTGAACCTTATTGGCTACTAAAAAGGAATTATTATTTCACTATTTGTATTTCATTACTGATTGAGCCTAAAAACAAATATATTAGGTTTTTCATATATCTCGTAGCTAGTGCCCCTTGAAGGATTGTGTACAACAACTCAATTAAATCAGAATATTCAAAACAGCATACTAGTAACTGATAGTCATACATTAGAAACATGGTAATATTCATCGAATATAAATTGAAATTTCAATTTGTGGAAACGAAATAAAGTATGCGTCGTGGGGAAAAAGATCTCAGACCTACCTCTTACATTTTTTGATTATTTGTACTCGTCATGCATATAAATTTTCCACTAGTCTTTAGCCAATCAGCAACCATGTAAGAATAGGTCATTTCATCGTGATTGGGAAATTGAATTGCCATCTTCACTCTTACCGAATGAAGAACTTTACAACGGGAAAGAATTGTATTAAAATGAATATAATAAGCAACAATATAAAAAATCAAATCCGTCAGGTCTATAATTCAGAAATTTTGGGACATCTGATTTTATATATTGGTATATATAGCATTTGAGTCCTATGTTAGATTGATATAGTGGAATAAATGTCCATGGATAAAAATGGATTACAGTGCGTTTTAACAATTCCAATGATATATTAATCGATGTTTATTACTAACTGTGTCTTATGGTAATGTTTTCTGCTTATTGTACAAAAAGTAATTTGAAACTAATCCATATTGTCCGTCATAATTGCTCTCGTTAGATCTCTTAAACAATCACGGTTACTTGAAAGTCATTCTATAATATCAAATAATGCATCCTGTTTGTGTAATTTTTTAGTCATTAAAATGTAATGTGTCAAACAGAAGTAGTTTGTATTGATAGTGTTATCTTTACTATTTCTATGGAAACATTGTAGTATGTTGTCCTGACTTACTTGACTTAATCCACTTCGTCCCAAGGGGGACATAGGGCGACTACAATTTTTTGTCCTATTATTAAACAAAATATTCTTCGGGCATTAACCCTTGGTTAAACCAACTTTGAAATGGCGAAAAACAAAATTTACCAAAAAAATTGTGAATTCCAGATTTTGATAATCATAAGTAGGACACATTTATTTATTTTCGGTATTAAACCCCCCAAATAAAGAGGGTCGGATATTTGTATGTTCGAGATAAATAAAAAATCAAAAAGTCAGAAAGTGAGTAAAAAAATCAAAGTGTCAGCAGGAAAAAGTTTACCGCTCTCGCTCGTTTCATATGCTTTTTAAAGATGTGTATAGTTGGGGATTGCTGCAAGACGAACATGTTTTTCTTTCCAAATATATATTGGTTTTTCAAAGCTCGTTAACAATCTCTTTCTGATGTGTCAATTTCCAGGACATACTTAATGAAATTACTGTTATTTTAGTTTGTAATTTTCCTAAAGTAATTTTTTATGAACTGAAGCCAACTATAATCAATAGACAAGAATTATAAAATCTGTCTTTACTACAGACTTGATCAATTAGCTGTTATATAGAAAAGATTTTTACAAACATGTTGATCCCATATAATGATAACAGTTAATTAACAGGTAGTAAAATAACAAAAATACCGGACTCAAATGGCAAAAACCAAAGGCTGAACATCTCAAACAAATGTAAAATGTCAAATTCCATACTTATCACAGGCGTTTCCTTTAGCAGAAAATGATGGATTTTTCATTGGATTAATAGATAGCAAAAACATGGTTTGGTCTTTTATATCATACTTTCCATTAACGGCTTGTCAGAAATGATGATTTCAAGCATTTACCACACACATAATGATTACAGTCGATCTCCCGAGAGTTAGTTAATGGGGTTCAAGACACGTTCAACCAAATTAATTCAATGTTCATTCATGTATTTAATTTAAGTTTAAGATCAAATATGGATGTTGGAAGTGAACTTATTGACCTTTTAGTCTTCGATACAATGACTTTTTTATAACCTGATATTGGCTCTGAACTATTATTCATCGGTTGTTGGTTTTGGTCCATACAGTCTGTTTTTTTAGTTATTGATTTATATATCAATAAGACTGTTACTTTCCTTTCAGAATCATTTTACATTTATCTTGTCGAGGGCTTTAGCTGCTAACCTTGCAGTATTGGTCATTTGTGAAGGACTTTCGCTTACCTATAGTTGTTTACTTTAGCCATATGGTCTCGAGATGAGAGTTTTTTCATTTGCAATCATAAATCCACTTTTTATTTCATAAGTATTCATATACAGTCCCTGTAACGTAAAAGTGAACACTTATTTCGTTCGGAAATCGTACGTACAGCGTTCGGTAATCGTTCGTGTAGAGTTCGGTCATCGTTCGTACATCATTCGTATAGCGTCTGTACAATGTTCGGTCAGCGTTCGTTCATCGTTCGTTCATCGTTCGTTCATCGTATGGTAAATGTCACCGTTGGTGGTTTTGTAAAACGTATATAAAAATTCGTTGAAGATATCTATGGAACCAGCGTCGCTTGTGATTCCTGCTGTCGGTGTTAAAACTATTTTTTTTTACTGTAAAAAGTGCTTAAGTCCATTATGATTAAAATACAGAATTAAAAAATAACTCTACCCTTTTTATATTTTTTTTTTATTTTAGAGGTAAGGTTATGGCCAAGTTCCACTTATTCTTTCGCAAATCATTTACCTAAATAACCAATCAATTGTATTCTAAAAGAAGTTGATTTGTACGAAAACATGAAATATTTCTCACTGGACGTTATGTTTGCAATCGATGATCAAATACAAATCTACAGTATTTATATGAAAGAGACTAAATAATATTTTTTTATTATTATTCTACACATATTTGAAGGATCGAAATAATCAGTTCTACAAATGGATGTTATTTAAAGACTTGACATTTTACAATTATCACATGCATCCATGAAATTTTTTATCGACGCACCAAACTTTTCCCTTTCATCGTGCATAGCTCATTTTCCGATTAACTTAAGGTTTCTAGCGATCTTCTTAAAAAAAGAGACTACTGTCCATAGATTTGTTATTAACCCCAGATGCTTGATGGGTACAAATTAGTATTCAGGAATGACCACTTTGCATTACACCACATTTCAACAGAAATTAGAAAAGAACTCCAAGTATTTCTAAGACATTGCTATTTTCCTATTCTATGTAGCTTTTTTCTGGCAAACACGGTTTTGTAAATGCTGACAGGCATCGACCATTGAAAAACAATCGATCTGTTTAAAATAAGAAATGAAAATAATTGTTTTTTTATGGCAAATAAGAAAAATGACCGTTTGATTTGAAATTGTTTAAAATCATTCAGAATAGATTGAAATAGATAAAAAATAACGTATTTTAATGTGAAAAGGCTAGACTTTAATTTGTGTCGTAGGGATGTGATTGAGTGGTTTTGTTTACAATTATTTCCCATAATTTCCCTAGTGAAAATCTGCAATAATTATTGTTTCATCATGTTGTTTGATTTTCACATTATAACAAAACTAAGAATATGGCGGATGAAATTATAGTTAGCTGTTTAATGTCCAGTGGTAACTATTAGATGTATCATCAGGAGGACATTTACAGTGTTATACTAACATTAGATGTATGTGTCATTATATGTTGTGTCACATACTATAAATATGTAGTGTTATGGCAATAAAGGTTTGAATTGAATTATAATACGTTATTCTGATTGGCTACACTGCAGTCTTGCGTTATTCCTTAATCAATTTCATTACACAATAAAATGTATCATTCAAGATGACACGAGGTCCCAAAATAGAGTGCACAGGTAAATTAAAAAAAAACTTGATAAAAATCGTGTTTTCATAATCCTAGCTAAAAAAATGTATTTATAAGTATTGAATGCTTCTTTTTGACCTATAGACCTATAGACCGTGTGTATCATATGCATATTTAGGATGGGTTGCTTCGAACAAAGGAGGTATAAATACAGGAAAATAAAGAAAAAAAATACAAAATTAGAATAGTCTAAGAGAATAACGGGCAAAATAAAGAACAGAGGAAAATGGTAAAAGAAAATAAAGGAAAATGGTATAAGAAAAATCAGGAATAGAAGGCAATGGTCTAGTTTTTTGCCGGACAATTGTTGAATGATGATTGTTTAAATTAAAGGGCATTTATAGGTAATACCCCAGTCCCACTAGGCCGCGATCGCACTACGATTTGTGAAAAAAAATGCAAATTTTTATGATCGTAGTGCGATCGTGTAGATCGCAGTAAGGTCGTATCACGGTCGTGGTGAGGTCTTCAAGATCGTGAAGAGCGTGGCCAACTTTGAACATGTTCAAAATAATCGTGGTGCGGTCGTGGCGAAATCAGGTTGTAGTAAAAGCGTAGTGAGAGCGCACTAAGATCGTAGTAAGATCGCAAAGGTCGCTGTACAATCGTAGCGAGAGCGTAGCGAAAGCGTGATTCTATTCGGAGAAACTGCGCTACGATCGCTCAGCGACGTTTTCACGACCTCACTACGACCATCACGTTCTCACTGCGACCCAACTACGCTTCCACTACGACTATACCACGCTGTTCACGACCATAGTACGATTCTAGCACGCCCTTGCCGTTCTCATCACGCTCTTCTTACGACCTGACTACGTTCACACTACGACCATTATTCTCATTATCATGTAAAATATATAAAAAAGCTCCCTAGATTTTGTTTGTTGGAATGTAATTATTCATTTGCGCTAACGGCTCAACCATGCTTCTCGTTTTTATATAGATTAGACAGTTGGTTTTCCCGTTTAAATGGTTTAACACCAGTAATATTTTGGGTCCTTTATAACGTGCTGATTGATGTGAGCCAAGGCTCCGTGTTGAAGGCCGTACCTTGGCCTATAAAGGTTTACTTTTATAAATTGTTACTTGGATGGAGAGTTGTCTCATTAGCACTCATACCACATCTTCCTATATATATTGATTCATCTATGTCATCTCTGCTATCGTTCACTAAAATATCGTCATTGAGCTTTATGGACCAGCAATAGGTTGTAATTTAGGTTGGATTGGTCGGTCCGACATCTCTGCTTGATCAGGATTCCTTACTTTGCTCCCTCTGCCTCTACATCAACTCCTACCACCATGCCCACGTGTTCTGGTAGATTTTGGTGGCATGACTGTATTGTTTCCGAGAAATCTACGATTTAATCAGACATAGAAGGAATTGAACTGTATAGTGTATTTATATGGAACACGATGTTGACGTTATTGCTGAGAACGTAGTAAGATCGCGCTATGAACGTAGTATAATCGTGGTAAGAACGTGTTATAATCGCAGTAAGATCGTATTGCAATCGGATAACTCGTGGTATGGTCGTAGTGAGAACGTGAAGAGCGTAGAAAGATCTTGATAAGCGTAGTGAGGTCGCAGAATAAGCGAGGTGAGAACGTGGTATAATCGTAGTGGGATCTTTGTAGAAGCGTAGAGAGAACGTAGTAGCATCATGAAAGCAACGACAATTTACATTTTCATGCCGCTCATACCGCGACCCCACCACGATCTAAATTTATTTTAGATCGCGGTGAGCGTGGTGCGATTGTGGTCTGGTGGGACTGGGGCTTAAAATAATACACTATCGTTTGTACATTGGTAGGGGTTTATGTTTAGAGTTGATGAGGAACATAATGAGTAATTGTTTTTGTTTGAAACTTCTCGAATATTTTGTTTTTTTTCGTCTGATTTTAAAATGAATAAAAAAATCTATAATACAAAACTAAATGGTTTAATTACGACATATATAGATAAAACTGCTATTCAGTCGATTTTAAAAGACATGCTCTAAAAGAAAATACATAAAACAAATATTTAACAATCTTTTTGAACAAAAAGTCAACCTTAAGACACGGAATATATTTTTGTAAGAACATTATATTAATTCCGACTTCCATCTAAAATAACTTGAATTGTTCATTTGAAAAAAAAGGGTGATACCTTAGGCTATTTAAAAAAAAATGTTGATTGATCCGAATTTTGCGCATATTATCACCTATATAAAAAGATTTAAGAGAACACAATTCATGTTTTATATTTAAAAAAACCCATATACGCTAAACGAAACTATGCACGCCAAAAACGATGTACGCTAAACGATACGATATACGCTAAACGAAACGATGTACGCTAAACGATACGGTATACGCTAAATGAAACGATTAACGCAAAACCATACGATGTACGATAGAAGGGCGCTTATGTTATCGTCTATGGTATGGTTTATGGTACATGGTTTCGTTTGTACATCATTCGTTCAGCGTTTCGTTTGCATTCGTACACCGTTCGGGAAGCGTACGTACATGGTTCGGGCAGCGTTCGTATTGTTAACTTTTACGTTACACGGACTGTAGATGGACAAATGCGTATCTCATTTTATTGATAAATCACAGAACCGAGGTTTTTGATATTTTTATTCCTAATTCCATATTTAATAATACCTGTAAGGGGGAGATTTCTACATGATCAATAGCTGAAATTGTTTATTTAACTTCACCAGAATTTGTTTTACTTTCCCGAAAAAAAAAACAACTATGTTGTGAATATCTCTATTGAACTAATCAGAAGAACAGAGTTTCAGTATTGGTAAGCTAGCAACTTATATCAAACGGGATTTATGATGTGCTTTCAAGAGGTTTTCTACTCAGTTTCAAAATAACAAACTTTTCATAACACTAGTATTGATATTGATAGGGGATATTAGCCATTGAAATTTTGGCGAGAAAATGTTCTTTCTTGATATTTCATAAATTTATTTGTGACAAGTTTAAGTGCTCAAAAACTATTTTAAAAAACAAGAATTTTATTAGACTTTTACAGATGTCTTATACTCATACAGTCATGTAAAAGATTTATAAAAAGAAAAACGGGGGTCAATGGGCAAATTTCGAATGAATAAAACCAGAGGTTTCCTAAAATCTGACATAAATTGCAAAACATGACAAGCGAACATCCTTAAAATGAAACATTTATTTTGAATTGACGCTTGACTATCTATAGCTGCCCATTTTTCGTTAAAACTGTTAAGTAACAATTGCTTCATCTAACACAAGAGCAAGTACAGGAGCATAATTTATTATACAATTAATGGGGTTGATACAATGATATATCAATTCTAGAGATATGAATCTCTATTACCCTGATAGATGAGGGTACATTATCTTATCTGTAGGCTCTACAATTTAAACTATAAATTGAAGGTACCAGTCTTGTATAACAACTCAAGTTTCCGGTGCATGTCAAAACATGGAGGGAAACGAAAAAGTCCATTTTTTCTGATTTTTGTTCTGGACTCATTTTTTTCTGTTTAATTATAGGTTTATGCTGAATTGAAACATATATTTAGAGTGAAAACAAATCTTTTTGGGGATATCAATCCAGGAAAGAGGAAGGATATCATTTATACTGGAAGTGGTGCGGCCTAGTGAAAACAGCAAACAGAAAGAAGAAAAAAATCCCAAAAACTGCAGGGTTACGTAACTTTTTATTCTTCATGGAATGACCCACTTATTTTTCGATTACATCACAGTTTCACATTAGTACATACATTGACATACATAATATGAACATGAAATTTGTTTTCTTTGTAGCGTTTTTTTTTATATTTTTATTTTCAAAGATCAGCTGTTTTACATGTAAAACTATGAAGCAGTCAATTACAAGACTGCAACCTGAAGTATAGCAGTTGATTAAGATACTTTTAAAAGAGATTTCTGTTTTTTCTCTTAATTTATTATCTGCTTTTAAACAAATGTTACATTTTTTGTTTTATTACTGGAAATATTCAATTAAGTATTCGAAAGGAAACCACCGAAAACAAGAAGGAAATGGAAATAAATCCCTGATAATTTAAAACACGTGGTAACAAATATAATTGAATTAACGTTCACGGACACTGTTTTAAATCTTTTATCTATCTCTCGAATATTTGCCGCGGTGAAAATAAAAAAAGACCACTAGCCTAACGAACCTTCGTCGATGTTAATATCATCCTAAGTTAGAAACAGTTGGTATTTGGTTTCTGCATGTCTGGTAATTCTAGAATTCTCGAGAAAATTGTTTGTAGAATTTTATTTAGTATATATCAAACTAAGATATGGTATGATCATATCTTGATTCACCATATCAGGAAATGGAAACGAATGGTATCTTCGTGCACCATTATACTATTTCAACATATATTAATAATACCTTGGCTAAAAAAGATGAAGTTGGATATTCCATTACAGACCACGCTCTCGCTTGTACAGACCTCCATCCGTTACCGCCGGCCATCGTCGCTACTATTTCAAACATAGTATTTCTTTTACATTCCCCTTCCTCTAAAACAGATAAAACTTGTAGGTTGTCAAAGTACGAAACATATCTAGTGAAACAACACGATTCTAATTCAGTTTCTGGTATTCCCCAAAATTCAAGTTCTTCATTGAATTTCTGTGGACATATGTCTTCTGGCATGTGTAATTTTCCTCCATTTAGATAATCAAATATATTGTTGGTAGACGTTGTGTGTCTATTGAATTGAAAGTCCATACATTTAGAATCATTCTTAATTGTTGCTAAGATATGATCTGCGGCATCAGAGGTAGTTTCACGAATTCTTCTTAAAAGTTGATCTGACAATTCGTGTTTTATTCCTCTATTTGAAATACAATGTACTTTTGCCATATTTCGCTACACTTTCTTATGCAACCTTATCTAGCTTAATACATGGAAGAACAAATTACCTATTATGTTTTTTTAATCTTTTAAACTTAATCTGAATTGTCATAGGTATACGTTATAATTTAACAGCTCGTTGAGTTAATGCCATTGCATTCAATTATCGTCTAATCGATGTAAGAAACGCTCATCCATTTCCAACAGTGGCAATATTCTAAGACATCAATTTATAAGTAATGAATCTAGTCATTAATCTTTAACAACTTATTAACCTCAATCTCCATAATATAGAAATAAGGTGACATGGGCTGATTGTCAAAGAGACAATAGACTTTACACATTTACCAAAGAACAGCATACAACACATTCGCAGTAACAATATTCAGTGTATAAGTATTAATAATGCAATAACTTAAATATTGTAAATAAATGCATTGGCATTTAGAAGTATTGATTTATCTTTAATATTTGTGTTTCTTAAGGACTCTATACTAAAATTTGCTACAATTGATGATTATTAATATTTGATAAATTTATATATCCTTTCGAGAAGCACTCCAGTTATAATTATATAATATTTGAATTAAAAGAGGGACGAAAGATACCAAATAAACTCATCATAGATACCAGGACTAAATTTTGTATATATGTCAGACGCGCGTTTCGTAGGGACAGTCAAACTCATAAATCGAAAATAAACTGACAACGCCAAGGCTAAAAATGACAAACAGACAAACAATAGACACAACATAGAAAACTTAAGAATAAACAACACGAACCCCACCAAAAACTAGGGGTGATCTCAGGTGCTCCGGAAGGGTAAGTAGATCCTGCTCCATATGTGGCACCCGTCGTGTTGCTAACGTGATATCAAATCCGGTAAATAGTCTAATTCGGTAGGTCACATTCATGAAAGGGAAGGGTATTGTAATTAAGACGTAAGGAACATATCCGATATCATTTGTGAAATGGTTATTCCATAACGGTCAACCAACACGTGATGGCGTCCGTAAAATTTACGAAGGGATGATTTCAACTTCACCATTTCGAAATCTTGGTTTAATAGATTTCATGTGAGCAACAACCCTCTATCATGAAAATCGTGATAGGAAATGCAAGCATGGGAATATCGTATCAATTGGGATATATATACCCAGTATGCAGGTGCTTCTGGAATGTTGCTACTTAGAAATGGAAAGTTCACAATTGAATTAAGTGAGAATTCAAATATTGATAGAGGTCATTGATATTTAATTTGTACAACGTATATTGTTGTATCTCATATTTATATAAGCATTTATTTCGGAAATAGTTTTGATTTTTCATAAAGAGAACAAATTACCAGTTGGCAAATATTTTTACTAAACTCAATTGTCACAGTTTGCTGAGTTAGAAATTTTACAAACTGCGATCCTTCTTATTGATATGAAAAACCTACATAAATTTCCGATACATGGAATAATCTTAGAGACCAATATGTAAGTAATTATATAA
This sequence comes from Mytilus galloprovincialis, assembly GCF_965363235.1. Taxonomy (NCBI): domain Eukaryota; kingdom Metazoa; phylum Mollusca; class Bivalvia; order Mytilida; family Mytilidae; genus Mytilus; species Mytilus galloprovincialis. The sequence goes on from NC_134848.1 coordinate 65,806,607, forward strand.
TTACTACTTATTAACTTCCATTTCAACGAAGCAATTACAATACAAACATAAGGAATTGTAGTATGATTGCCTATGGAACAATATTACTATAAATATGTATTAATGAACAATGGATAACTTGTTTACAGTTACAATGCAATTTAAAATTTTAAATGATACAATACCTAAAATGACGTTCTGATAATTGCGGACAATTAAATCTTCGTGCATGGGGAATTAAGAAGTATTGATTTAACCGGGATACATAAGTTCTGTGAGGACACCTAACAATTCTAGTTTTCATGAATATCTAAATAGCCTGTCAAGTAGCACTGCAAGCATTCCCATTTTTGTATTTATTATAAATTATTGGACGTTTAATCTCAGGTAGACATATCATATAGAGATAGTTGTTGTGGAAAAATGAACAACGTATTCTGTTTTATCTTATATTTATAAGCATCTTTTCGGTATGGTTGGTTTTTCTTTACTTGTTTAAATAGATAATCGGAACGTGTGTAGTCTGATGAAAATGCTATAGCTTAGAATGTTTTAGTTTTGAAAATTATAAAAAAATCTATTAAATTTAACTTGCATATCCTTGTAGCACTGGATCGATACCGTTGCTGAAGGACTAACTATATATTATCTGCTAATTATACGAGATAAAACAGTCTTTCTCATATTGCCTGTTGCTGTTGGACGTTATGCAACCAACAATTAATCATATATTGTCCGTCGATAAATCAAAGAATTATCAAGAGTGAAGATGATACATAACAGCTGAACTTTCTATCACTTACTCAAGTAAAGAGAAATGCAGATTCTCAATGATCAACATTTGGGTTGTCAAACTGCCAAGTATCTATAAAATTATTCTTGTAAATCGTGTGATTCAAAGACATTTAAATAAATATACAGTTTGTTTAAAATCACCGTATGACCAATAGTTCAGAACAAGATGTCGCAGATTGGAATTAAATATGCGTCATCTTCTCAGCTTATCCTATATCAAGTCTTGAATATTGCAGTTGTTATCTAATAATTCTCTGTTTCTATGCATGTTGGTGTTTGTATTTGTAGCAGTTCACTGTAGTTCTGTTGATTTCCACTTATAATTGATGTATGTGGTTTCCTTGTTTGAAGTTTTTAACCCGTAATTGTATTTTCTTATTCTATTAATGACTTCGAACAGAGGTATACTACTGTTGTCTTTATTTATTCAGCCTGTCCAAAATTAACTGAAAACTGAACACAAATGTTTGTAGTGCAAGCTCTTTTACTTATGCTTCCTGTTATTTTGGCAAATATACCGTTTACCATTAAATCAGGTATGCAATCACATTTGTTAAAAATTCAATAAATTTTAAGCTCTGTCAGTACTTTCCGATGAAACAATTAATTTTTGAGAAAAAAAAAACAAAAAACATTGGGTTTGGGAAAAAAGAAACATATGCATATTTCCTTTTTAATATACTTCAAAACATTTAAAGTTAAATTAATATAAACAGGTGGTTTTGGTGTATCATTGCATTTTACATGCTTAAACAGTTTAAGGATGTTTGCTTGTTATGTTTTGGAATTTTTGTCAGATTTTCGAAATCCTCTGGTTTTATCCATTTGAATGCCTTAAAAAATTTGCCTATGAACCCCCATTTTTCTCTTTATAAATCTTTTACATTTATAATGATAAGCCATTTGTAAAAGTCTTATAAAATCTTATTTATTTTTTAATAGTTTTTGAGAACTTTAACTGGTCAATGATAATGCTAAGAAAAATCAAGAGAGAACATTTTCCCGCCAAAATTCTAATGGCTAATATCTCGAAAACAAGCACATTGACCGCTATATTTTTTTTGCTTTTTTGATTCCTAAATTAATCCCCTATCAATATATACTATTTTTATGGAAAGTTATTTATTTTTAAACTTAGCAGTAAACATCCTTAAACTTATTTTGTAACTTGGCAGTTTGTTATACATTTTTGGCTATTATGGATTTTATGCAATTTCCTCAGGTTTTTGTTGACGGTTGTTATATGGTAATTTAAAAATTAAATTAGAGTTTATACATATTTGTTAATTCCTAGGGTATGTACTTTCCCTGGTTTTATTTTCATTAATGATAAGGTCAGCTTGGCAGCTTGGCAGTTTGTCTTAATTAAGAGATTAAGGGATAGGTATTAGATCATAGATAGGAAACAGCAGGATGACAGCATTGATGTTATCAGAGAAACATCTGTATATAATTTTGATAGGATGGTCAGTTGTCGTTTGAGCATTGCACTGTTAGCAGTCATATTTGTACTTGTGGAAAATTAATTCAAGAAAATTACTTTTCATTTTCTTGAAAGTGGCTATATTAGTTTTTGATGCAAATCAAAACCGAAACTTTTAAACACGTTAAATGGTACATTTGGAGCGTCTTTGTATTGAAGTTGAGGTTTGTAACATGGATATTGATATTTGCACCTGCTTGTAAAGATGCTGTTAATTATTCATTTCATTATCAACTTAGTTAGTTGTTAGTTAATGTGTTTGCTTCTCAGTAGCTATTTAGACCTCTCATTCCGCATGTATGGGACGGTAATAGTCGGGATTAACCGAGCAGTTAATAACAGCACCGTTAAATGCAAGGAAAATGTGTCAGGCAGAATATTGTTTTTCAAGACTTTATTACCAATAATGATAATATAATCGAAATGGAGGACATATTTCGTTATTAGCAGATAAAATTCAAGCTACACCATATATGGTAGTGCGCGATCCCACAATGCATCAGCTAGTACACAGAGGACCACATGGTTTCTAATTCCACTTCTTTATTAAATGGACCGAAGAAATTTATTAACTGGGCGTCCATATTTTTCTTCACCCTTGCTTCAGTGGAAATGTTATGTTTCATCACCGAACGGAAGTTAGTAATCATCTAAAATCTTATAAGTTTCTGAAAATACTTGACAGAACATAAAGCAGTCGATTTTTCTACTTTCACTTCAACCGGAAGTTTACGATGTGACAATGTCAACAATTGGAGAAATTTATCCCTACTACATACATATGAAGGATATGCAGCCTTCTCTAGGAATTCTATATCAGAGACTGCAGCTAGTAGAAAAACCAGGTAGTTTGTGGTGTTCGGAATACAAGGTGATATGCAGCTGAAATCACTGCCTTTCTCCCCAACTGAGGAAACATTACATCAGGTACAAACTCCTTATACTCAACCCTTTTCATGCCGGGTCTGAAAAAATAATTTACATGGGGGCTATTCATTTCATTCATCCCTAGGCTAATTAGGTTTTCATCAAGTAATTACAGAAGTGTTTATTAATATTCACGTTGTCAGTATATTATTTATCTTATATTCATATTATATTATACGTGCTCTTGTCTTCCCCCAACGGAGAAGTAATGTGATTTCTATAGGAGGGATAATGTAGATATGACCACTTATTACCCAGGTATATGTTTCTACGAATTTCACTATTGTTAATGTGCAGCTCATATGCCTCTTTACTATATAGCAGCAGAATGGTCTATTAGAAACACTACTCTTAGGTTGGGAAATTCGGGAAATTTGTAATATTTTCAGGTATCAGAGGATGCGCAGCTATGAGATGTTGCAATAGTCATAATTGTTCGATTTGTAAAAGGGAAATCTATATATGTTGTACTTACTTAAAACAGAGACCATATGAGCCCCAGAGTTTCGGATCTGGCAACTTGAAGACATTTTAGATCCCTATGTTAGTTTTGACTTCAGTTTCCACTTTAAAACTAACAGTTTATCAGAGTATTTGAATGACCATCCGTACTATGGATTTTTAGGTAATGTAATTGATGGATTAATAGCAGGTTTTCATGCAGGATGGCCACTGAACGGTAAGCAACCAACAATCTATCAATCAATCATGCAGGGTTTATGAATAATGGGAATGTGTTTGTAATGGTGTCGTTATTTGTGTATTTTGTATCCAAGCCGGGTTATCTTTAAAATCGAAGCTGATATAAACAAAAATCCTGTGCATATAGTTGTTTTAAACTAAAATCGTATTATTGAAATGATTAATTATCTTAAATTTTATATGCATATAGAAAATAAAAATAAAATATCTGAAATATAAGGCAAGATCTTCTAAGACCAAACAGTAAACACACTTGAAAAATAAGGATGAGGTTGTGATGGCAACCAGATGGTGGGGGTGGGGGACGACAGAGTTAGAAAATCGGAGAAAAACCCGCGTCTTGTCTTGGTGTAAAGTATTTGGAACAAAATAAACCACTTTTATCGCATTTTCCATCAATCTCCTTTTGAGAATGCTAAGGCTCGATCATAGTGAGAAAATTTAACTACTGACTGAAATCGATGTAAAATAAGTTTTTTACAAGCATCATCATGAGTAGGTTGAATAATATCACCGATTATTGATGTATACACAGCAGGAGACACATACCCTGAATCTAAACATGGATAATCTGTAGTTTCGTATAGCTTAATGATATTCTAAGTTTCTCAAATGATATAAAACTATAACTCTTAATCTTCAAAAATATTTCGATACAAATTGGCGAATCTGGACTGTCAATTTTGTATCATGTTGAAATATCAGGTTTATCTAATCTGTTTAAATGTTCAAACTAATATAGCAATAATACATTTCTCAATATTATAAATTGAAAGACTTGAACAGTAACTCTATTGTAATTATTTAATATAATCAAATATACTAAGATAACGAAAATATTAAAATTGGTAATTACGGTGATCAATAATCAACAAGAAAAGTTTTCAAAATTTAACTAATTTAAAAATAAGAATACAACACAATGTTTACATGCATTGATCCGAATATATCGATGAAATTATGTCTATTGTATTGAGTTGGTTTTTAAACCTTTATAAAAATTCATTTTGTATACAAATATTTTCAAAAATACATTTATCTAATAATAGACTGAAGATTGGTATTGACCTTACGTTAACAGTATACAATGAATAATCGTATATAAAAAGATAGGACCCTAAAAGTAGATGTAAATGGAGGATAACGATCATGAGGTATTGTAAATACATTGTAAAAGCAAAACTTGTCGTAGGGTTAAAATCTTGTATTTTTATCTGAAGATTTGATGTCATATGTATTACTAGTTAGAAGTAAGAAGTAACGACGATTGCGAGAGCATTTAGATCTTGATATAAGATATGATAAGGCATTTGTTTGTAATTTGATGGAAAAATGTCTTTCTGGTTTTGTTTATATTCTTGTTGTTGAAAACCTAGTGGTTGATGTTCGTTTAATCTATAATTATTCTAAATATCTAGATAAACAAGATTTATCAAACAGTATTATTACTTCCTTGTCGTATATTTATATCGCATACAACGTAGATATGGATATTAATCTAGCCCCAACTTGTCAGCGGGAAGAACATTTTCAGGTCTGCACGTCTTTAGCGAAGATTGGCACACCTTTTTTGTTTGGAGCATTTAAAGCCTTTTATGCATGTAGCTTCACCAAGTCTGCCCAATCTAAAAAGTAAATCAATATATGGATTTATAAGCTGCGGATTATGCAAGGAGCTATATTAATTGATATTAGTAAGACGAACCTAGAACGAATAGCAAACTTTAATACGGTACAATTTGCTTGAGGGGTATGACTTTTATGTCTAACTGCTTTCTAACTTCATCATCTGAAGATGTGGTAACAAATTGTATGCTACAAGTCATGGCATTACACAGCTATAACTAGCTACGTTATAATACATATCATTTCACCAGCAGTAAGAGAAATAAAACAATAAAAAACAAATATTTTGAAGATTTTAATAAGCGATGTTAAGCATGTATTATACTGGTATAGTTACTACAGAATTAAACACATGTTGTCGAGAAGCGATTGATGTTATAAATGGGGCGATTATATCACCAACTTAATTAAAGTCCGTAAATAGGTCAAGGTCAATCATGAAATTTCGCGCAACTTTATTATATATTAATATAAAAACATTCAATCTCTAATACATTATTAATATTCTTTTGCATAAGAAACAGAAATAATAGCTAAGTTTTTTTAAAGTCTGAATTTGTTTGGAACCAGGGGATCTCATGCATGTTTGTCGGTGTATCGTGCATGAATAGATAACGGTGAAATTGACTTTCAATGGAAAATATGTGAATAATATTTTAACGGATCAATTTGATTGAACTAATAGTAGGAATGCAATTAAATTAGAAATGTAAATTTACTTGGCAAAAACATTATAACTCCCTAGAAGATGATATATGAATTGACGTCAAAAAAACTTATAATACGCTATCTTATAAATATATATAGTATAAATGTAAACTACCTTTGTTTTTCTTTTAAAGAATGGCGATGTTGATAAAACATTTTGTATTTTAAATTGCGTTTTTTAGACTCTGGCGATTTAGTATTGATAGTAAAGGCCGTACGTCGTTTTTGGTTTTCCATCGTTCTTTTTAATTCTCGGTGATATACTGTATAACCAACAACTCATTTCATTCTTTCTCTCATAACAAGGTAATGAGCGAAAGTAAAATCTTTTATATTCTGAATTTGGTTTTCTTTTCAATATATGTTTGCATGTATTCACACTATTATAAACATATGTTTTTCGAAATGTTTATTCGGCGAGAGATAATTTTGTTTCTACCTTCAATAGATAATAAGACTGCAAGAGCTGTTCAGAGGACGATTTACGTTTGAGGAAGCACAGTCACTTTTCAACCATTTCCATGGAGATTGTCTGGCAGCTGCTAATTTTGTCATTGATGGTAAATCAGTTTATTTTTAATGAAGACAAAATCTATATCATGATTATGAAAAACATTAATATATGGTATAAAAATAACGTACATGAAGTTAAGATTATTCTGGTTTTGATATTTCAAAAATTATACGCAATAATTTACACATTAAAACTTTTTAGCAACATACTTTGAACGCAGATTCGTTATCATATATAACTATACATTTGATTCATATCGGATTCATTACCAGAAAAAGTTGTTATTTAACACTGATCAAAGAGGACAGACAAAATGTTTATGGGTGAACTAGATCCATGTATCTCCTGATAAAGTCATTGTGTCTGCTGAAAATGTTTTAAATATTCGTCTTCATTTTCGCCTTACTCACCACACTGATGTAGATTGTATGTCAAACACACACAACACATGACGTAAAATGTCGTCGCCTTAATGGATAACAATTGGAATCAAACGTGATAATTGTAAGTGTGTTGCTTATTTATGTTCAGTGGCAAATATTTATTAATCATGGACTTTTGACGAAGTCGATACGTTATAATATACCTGCAAGATTTTTATTGACCGTCAAAATAAAGGTTTTGGATACGTAAAATAACATTTAAAACACGTGATCTTCATATACAATGCAAATAGTAGAATGCCACTGCATTTGCAACATTGCATCATATGTAGATAAATACAGTGTTACAATAAACCGTTTGGTAAAATGTTACGAAAGCTGTTAAAATGAATGATAGTTGATGAGATGATGAAATGTTATTTTCTTTCTGTATTGTGTTACTATACTAAGGGTTGATGAATGTGCATGATTTTATATTATGCCCTTTGATTGCGCAATCAATATCAATATTTTCTTTGCAGAAGCACCACAAAGAGTCAGAAATGCTATTGGCACCGAAAATGAAACGGTAGGATTATTTGTTTGTATGTTTGCAATTTTATAAATAAATATATTTATATTCAGGAACGTTAAAGTAAAATGGTCTAAGCTGACGTCATATGGTCCCTCGATGGGTCCATCGATGATGTGCGATGGACCATATGACCGTAATTACAGCTTGATACTAAATGAGAGATTGATTTCAATAATTTTGCTGCATGTGAAAATAATTATGCGTTGATAGTTTGTCTTTGTTTACTTCTTCTCATGGAATCAAAGTTTACGTGGTACAAGTATAATATTATGTAGATATAAAAAAGATGTGGTGTGATTGCCAATGTGACAACTCTCCACATTTGGCCAAAATAACTCAGAAATAATTTACAACTATAGATCACCGTACGGCCTTCAACAATGAGCAAAGCCCATACCGCATAGTCAGCTATAAAAGGCCCCGAAATGACAATGAAAAACAATTTAAACGAGATAACTAATGGCCTCATTTATGTTTAAAAAATAGCTGGAGATATATAAAATATAAACATTAGTATTCGTTTTTGTTCAATCATTAATGAAAGTGAAATAGTGAAATGATATATCGCAGCCAGTATGGTTCAAATAGTCAAAATATGCTAAGGAACATTGTTGATGAATTATCCACTCGCAAGTGAATGATTCGACCTCATTGAATCCGAATGCATGTGAAGTTCAATTAAACCCCTTGGGTAGAGATGGATACTGCATGCATGGTTCGTGTTCATTTATTAAAAGGTTAATAAAAGTAAACATTGTAAGTGAAACAACGGTGAATCATTTGATCATGTTGGTTGACTGATTCGATTCATAAAAAAATCGTTTTTATACAGGTAAAAACGCTTATATAAATATGAAATAAAACAGACATAGAAAAATCCAAATGCACAACTCTCATATATATGTATGTCAATATTTAAGTTTCTATCGCTTATCATCGCAACCGGACGTATTCGGCGTCTAGACTTAAAAACACACGAAACAAATTTACATGTTATCGCGCCCATGCTCGGTATATTATTTGTTTTATACTTTTTATAACTTGAATACATTTTTTTAAATATGAGAATTTGAATCAAATCGGTGAACATATATTTTACAGCTAAAGCCACTTTAAATTAATGTTACAAATACATTAAACGTTACGTTTCCGGAGCACCTGATATCACCCCTAGTTTTTTGGTTGGGTTCGTGTTGTTTATTCTTTAGTTTTCTATGTTGTGTCATGTGTACTATTGTTTGTCTGTTTGTCTTTTTCATTTTTAGCCATGGCGTTGTCAGTTTATTTTAGATTTATGAGTTTGACTGTCCCTTTGGTATCTTTCGTCCCTCTTTTATTGACGTTATTACATCATTTCTTTTATTTCATATCACAGGTAACCATGGCTACATCAGAGGACGAGTTTTGTACGCTCTGCGATAAGCTCCATATAACAAAAGTAGCTGAGATATGGTGTTATGACTGTCAAGATTATCTTTGTTCTGATTGCCGAAGACCTCATAGTGTTTCAAAATTGTCTAAACGACATACTTCAGTTTCCATTGACGATTACAGGACTATTCCAGCCTACATCCGATCAATTAAACACGTATGTATGGAACACGACGAGCAGTTCGATTCTTTCTGTCGAACACACAACGTTACTTGCTGTAGAAAGTGTATCTTTTTAGAGCACAAATCTTGCACAGATGTATCACTCCTTGAAGAAACGACGCTAAACACCTTACACGCAGCAAAATTATCGAGCACAGAGCAGGGCCTACTCGATGTCAGAGAATATATACAAAAACTAAAGAACGACCGGGTTAATAACAAGCGAAAAATTTCAAAACAAGAACAATCAGTAAAAGAAGATATAAGTAAATTTCGTAGAATAATTAATGAACGCCTTGATGATATTGAAAAAACGACTCTGAGCGAACTTTCTAAAGTGGTGCAAAATGAAATTAAAAGCAATGATCAATCTATAAAAGCATTAGATACGATCGAAACTGATGTTACAAATTTATCACACAACGTTAAACTTTTGAGAAAAAATGCAACGAACATGCAAATTCTTGTAGGTATTCAGGCAATAGATATATCATTGGTGTCTGCTGAACGAACTCTCGAGACTTTCCGAAAAGAAGGAAATACAGATAGTAGATCAATCATATTTAAGGCTGAAAAAATCGACACCATTCTTAAAGATGTTAATTCGCTTGGTACTTTAGAAATTTCAAACACATAAAGTGATATGGATATGATTGAGACCAATTCGGCGCAAGCGCAGATAGTCCCAATACCTTCAAATACACATCCTACAGTTTCTCTGAAATTAAATGAAACTATTAAAATCTCTCACGGGACTTCTTGCCATTTTATATGCGGTTGTACATTCTTGGCCAATGATAAATTATTAATAGGTGAATTTACAACTGAGGGTTTTTTTAATCAAATGATTTTGGTCAATAAACGAAGGTATATCAAGCGAATACAAGTTGCGAAAGGCACTCCTATATTTGATATAGAAAATGTTTCGAAAGATGGAAATACAGTTGTAATCTCTACCCGAAGTAAGAAAATTTGTCTTTTAAATTTGACAAATTCGAAAATGAGAGAAATACTAGTTGACGGCGACACAAATGGCATTTCATTTCACAATGGTACAGTTTACTGTTGTTCCGTCCCAAAAGGAATTATAAGGATGAACATTGAAGACGAATCAAACAATGCTTTTGATCTTCTTTCGTTTAGATGCGGATCATATTCATACATAGCGTTTCATAATGACCATCTATACTATACGAAAACCGAGACAAGTATTGAGTGTTGTGATACAAAAGGAAACGTTCTATGGTCTTTCGAAGACACAAATATTTTAAAACAACCACGTGGTATAGTCGTCGATAAAAATGAAAATATTTGTGTAGTCGGTGGGCGTTCTGAAAATGTGGTAGTTATATCAGCTGACGGTAAATCATGCAGAGAAGTAATTAAGTATTCTGGTCTGAGTAGCCCTAGAGCTATTGCATACGACAGGCAATACAATAGATTGCTCATTTGCAACAATAGATCTAAGGTTTTTATTTATAATATTGTGTGAATAAACTGACCTGCAACAGGCAATAAAAAAAACAGTGTTATGGATTAATGATATAAAGCGTGACAAACAAGACTCGTAAAGAAAAGTAACATAATATACTCAACTATCTGACCTTTCTCACATACTTTCAATGTAGAATCAATTTGAAATGCTCTATGAATAAGTTTTTTCAGTGTCTGACATACCCTGATTTGCGTTCTTGGACACAGCGTATTACTCGTTACCCGAATATTTCATGCCCTTCTGGCAATCTATCTCTATTCTCCGTAGATGATAGTTTCATCATTGAGCAGCAGAATTTGTCAACGAAATCATTTTAAAGTACTCGAAACAAGAAATATGAAAAACAGGAAGTTCGAATAAAACGAAGTTATTGACGGTTACCGGTAACGGAAATAAACAAAATCTGGAAATCGTAAATTTTTCAAAAAAAAAAAAGTCGGGGCGGGACGATTTCAGAGGGCGGGCGGGGAAGAAAATCTATCAATTAATTTTAATTGGCTTTTTACTCGTTGACGATATATTGGTCGTTATTTTTAGACTTAATAGGTATAGGAAGATGTGGTATGAGTGCGAATGAGACAACTCTCCATCCAAATAACAATTTATAAAAGTAAACCATTATAGGTCACGGAGCCTTGGATCACACCAAACAACAAGCTCTAAAGGGTCCCAAAATTACAAGTGTAAAACTATTCAAACGGGAAAAAACGACGGTCTAATCTATATTTACAAACGAGAAACGAGAAATGATGTATAATTTATGAAAACGCTTATTCGTTTCTCTTTAAGTTTCCTATATAGAGGCAACAGATTCGACAGGGACATTCAAACTCTTAAGACGGCAAAACAAAAACAACAAAAGTACTGACAACTATCAAATGGCAAAAGGTTCCTTATCAAATGACAAAAGTTATGTGGCAAAAGCTTACAAATCATACAAAGGGAAACAACTTTTATATTCTGACTTAGTACAGGCTAAGTATGAAATTAATGATCTGTTGTGAAAAAGGGCAGAAAAAAGACGATACATACTTGTTAATTAAGCGAAAAATACTATCATATCATATCAGTAAGCAGGTATGTTGATTTTTAAATGATAATTTAATATGTTTTGTTTGAAAACAAATAAATAATATTTTAATAGATGATAAAGTGCAGACAATTATTGATTGAAATTTGGAATGGAAATGGGGAACATGTCAAAGAGACAACAACCTAAACCAAGAGGCTACAGTGAGTCTTTAACACCGCGAGAAATCCTGCACCCCGCGGAGATGAGACTCATTTAGTTCCTAAATGGAAAGGTGTACTGGTTCATCGAAAATGGACGTCATACTAAACTCCAAGTCATTTAAAATAAGCAAAAATTACGAAAGACATACAATAGCAATATAGACCAAAGGCTCCTGACTTGGGATAGTCGCACAAATGCAGTAGGGTTTAACATGTATTGTGAGATCTGAACCATCTCAATACTCCTAGCCAAAGTTAAAAAAGGAACACACAGCAATACACAGTTGAAAGAAGTCATACACTGATGTCAGAATAAGTAACAAAAGAAACTGGTATATAAACACATAGGAAGAAACAATTCTATCTTTGTAGGCATCGTAAAATGAACGACACCAAACTTGATGCAGTGTCTATCTGTTTCCGTATCCGTTTATAATATTATACATTATGTTAAGCCACAAATATAGCATATGGATATTATATCTATACTATTAAACGAGAAGACCTCATTTTGTGTGTCGCTTCTCTTCCTTCCACAGTAAATCAATCAGCATGCCTCTGTGTCCTATAGGTAACATGCATAGTCGCATTTGTCATCCATTCTCATGATTATGCAGATTTAGTTATTTTGGGAGAAAAACGACAAAAAAGGAGTTCAGATATGATTCCGTCATCAGATCGAATTTTAGTCATAGATAAGACTTCCGGTTTGAAACACAAACACAACCAATCAAATGATAGATAACAAAAATTAAAAAATGAATAAGCCAATCAGAGCGTTCTCAATATCATGGTGTTTAGATCGCGAGAACCACAACTATTATACCTCCTTATAAAGGACAATTAGTTTTCGCGTTTATCTACATGTAAACTACGATTATACTACTTCAATATAAAGAGACTCTCTGTTTTTTGTCTACTGTTTTCTTTGAAATGTTAACGTTTATTATATAAGGGGTCATACCGGTTGCATATATAGTAAAATAAGTAAAACATGTGACCCAAGTACAACCAATCGTATGATAGATAACAAAAAAGAAAATAAATAAGCCGTTCAGAGCGTTCTCCATATCATGGTGTTTAGATCGCAAGAATCACAACTATTACATGTAAACTACGATTATACTACTTTAATATATAGAGACTCTCTGTATTCTGTCAGGGATTTTCTATGTTAGTATAGAAAGTCCCTGACTCTGTCTACTGTTTTCTTTGAAATGTTTACTATTTAAGGGGTCATATCACTTGCATATATATTAATAAGTAAGACATGCTCAACTCCATCTTAAACTACCTCGACCAAAAACTTTAACCTGAAGCGGGACAGACGGACGGACGACCGAACGAACGAACGAACGCACGGATGAACAGACTAGAAACCATAATGCCCATAAATGGGACATAAAACGTTATGGTTGAAACGGAAAATAGTGATTTTGCAAAAATTGAAGTAAGGTAGAGATTAGAGGGAGGCATGACCTTTTTCGGGGCGTCGGGATCGTTTTTTTTTAAGCTTGGGATTTGGGGATTGATCCTTACGGAATCCGGGAATATATTTTTCGATTTTTGTAGATTTCAGGATATGAATTTCTTTAAATTCTGCATCTCGGGATTTCATGATTTAAAGCCCGGGATTTCGTGATCAGGACCCCTCCGATTACCCCTCAAATAAGCCTAAGTCGGTCGTCATGATTCAGTACCATTGGTATGTTAATAAGGCTCTCAAAAGAAAAGGCACTGATGGATTGTACTAGATGCATATTTTATTAGACTAATAATGGTCTATATATAAGCAGTTACATTTATTTCATGTTTGAAACGGTGCAAATTTTTAATTTGATTTGACTTTTACCAAAAGAAGCCTTGTATCAAAGGAGTAGAAAATTGCGGTCTGAGGTCAGAAACACAAAACAATTGAATTTAACAGAAAGGAAACACATATATCGGACTTTGGAAAAAGGGAGAGGGCTTTTGATACCTTTTATGAAATTCTCCATACATAATATCTTTTACAAAAAATCATCCAACAACAGTTCACAAGCTGTATATGCCCGCGATTTCGCTGGTGTGTTCTAGTACTTATTTATATGGACTATGATGCAGTTTCATTTTGAGAGCTGTTACGCAATTATGGCATAATGAAGAGGTTTTCCTGAAAATCTTTGTACAGCGATAATAAAATACACGATACGACAACTATTCTCTACATTTTGTAGTCATTAATACGACTCAAATCAACTTCATTTAGGTTCCTATGCTATAATGTTAGGGAACGATCATTCAACTTTAAAAAAAGGGTGTGCGTTTTAACCGAAAAAGCGTTGAGAAACTAAAAGTTAAATGGTTGACTCTTTATATCATTACAACACATTAAAAATGTTGATGCATATACATGATTTGGGATTATTGATATCTCAATAAGAACACCGTTAGAATGTTTAATAATTGATTGACATATATCAGATTTTGATGTGTATTCCTTTCATTTTATGATACACCATCTAATAATTTGCATTCGTACGAATGTAGACGGACTCGTGCAGCTTTTGTTAATGTTTTAGAATTATCAAAAATGCAGTGCCAATGCTACGACCAATCTGTATCTGATTGAAACGTTCAACTAATTTTGAAAGAGTTTTTTCCTTACGTGTTCTGAAAATATTGACCAATCGATAACATTTTTTGTTGTAGATGTCTTAGAACTACATACATGTAAATGTTTAGTACACCTCGCCTTGAAGTCATGAAACTTTGCTCAGTGCTCTGAGCACACAAATAATGCTTGAAACATGAAATCCAGCAATTTGATTGGTTGATGTTCTAGTCTGAGTACAAACATCATGCTCGAAAGTTTTATGACCGTGAGACCTGAGCTTCCTTTGCTTTATACTAATATAGTTTATATAAAAAGATCCATTTCCTTCTGATAAACATCAATGTACTCAGAACTTATTCAATTTAATATTGGTTAAAAAGCAATTTTTGTTTTATGCTTGCCTTTTATAATGTTTAATTGACACACATCAACTATGTAAAATATCTAAAACATCTTTTTAAGACACATTGTCGCATTTAAGTACGTTATTTGGCATTTTTTAACTTATTTTGGATTCGAGCGTCACTGATGAGTCTTTTGTAGACGAAACGCGCGTCTGTCGTATATACAAAATTTAGTCCTGGTATGTATAATGAGTTTATTTACGACCACTTGGTCGATGCCACTGTTGATGGAGATTTATTTCCCCGCGGGTATTACCAGCCAAGTAGTCAGCACTTTTGTGCTGACATGAATTATCATTGATATGGTTATATATTTATAAAATTACTGTTTTCAAAATTTTGCATTTTTGTAATACTAAGGATTTTCTACATCAGGCATAGATTACCTTAGCTGTATTTGGCAAAACTCTTAGGAATTTTGGTCCTCAATGCTCTTCAACTTCGTACTTTATTTGGCCTTTTTAACTATTTTGGATTCGAGCGTCACTGATGAGTCTTTTTTAGACGAACCACGCTTCTGGCGTATATACAAAATTTAGTCCTGCTATCTATGGTTAGTTTATTTATGTTTGAACCTTACAAACATGAACCGAATCATATTTGTATAATGGTTAGAAAACTCATTCAAGTTATGAATTTTGAAGTTTTAAAAAGAATATTAGTTTTATCGATCAATTTTATTTCAATTGCATAATTTTCTTTCGTCTTTTAAAATCAAATAAATGTGCACATCATGTAAGAATAAACACACTTGATGGCATATATATTCTATTATAATATATTAAACGGTATTATACACTGTATTAAAATATGGTCACATTCAACGATTTTTATCAATAAGCTTTTACAATGTCAGAAAAAAAAATATTTGGTTCTTAGTGATAGATATCAACATAATGTAAACAAGTGACGTCTTCTTTTTGTAAGTTATAATACTATAGTGGTCATATGATGGTGATAACCTAATTATTGCCATATTCTACTGATACAATGTTTGATGGAAGAGAAACTTATACTTAAGGTAATGAAATTTTAGTTTTACAGCGTGTAAACAATTTGCACAGTGTGCTATAAACATCATTAACTGATGAATTTTATTCTTCAATTTTTTGTTTCCTTGGAAGGTCATGCCTTTGCACCATAACTGCAACCTTACAGACTAGATGACTATTTAAGGAATGACTGTAATATTTTTTCTGTCTATGAAGAAACGCGTAGCGGGTTATTTAACAGTGTGTACCACATTTGTTATGTTATTTCGAATAGACAGAAAAAATATTACAATCATTTCTTATTATTTAATTCTAAATTCCATTTCAAACCGTAAAAAAAAACATGAAAAAACGTTGATGACGTCACGGTCACATGACTTAATTATGTCTATGGGGTGATAACAAAATAACGTCAGCCAATCAGAAGACGCGTTACATCCAAAATTAAATTATTCAATGATATATACAAACAATGAAATGAGGTATGATTGCCAGTGAGACAATTAACTACCAAAATGTTAAACAAAGTAGATATGTATACTCAATTATAGACAGTCGCCTTCAACGATGAAAAAAAAAACAAGCCGTATAGTCGGCTATAAAAGGTACGAAAAATATGAAACAATTTAATTAAGAAAACTAACTAATTTAAAACAAAACTGTTAAACGAAAAACAATAAAAATAGACTTCAACCAACGACAATCACTTACATCCAGGCTTCTTACTTTTGACAGACAAATATAGAATGACAGTTGTGTATGTCGTGTACTTAAAATAAGTTTTATCCTACTAATTATGACTTATGGCTTGTCATTTACGTTTGAAAAAACCAAAAGATTACTTTTTTAGCTGATATTAATTCATTAAAAATGCTTTTTTAGTTGCAGATAGCTATCTTTGTCTGTAATTTAATTTACGTTCATTAAAACATGTCACTAACGGAAAGTAATTACTGAACGTTGAAAATGATAGTGCGGATGGGGCATCCGTGTACTAGAGACACATTCGTGTACTAATGACACATTCGTGTTCTTTCAATTTTTACAAAATACTAATTACGTGAAAAAACTGAATACACAGTACTAAAGTAAAAATTCAACGATGTTATAAAGTTCATTATATTTTTTTTTAACCGTACCGTTACACAGCGATAGTTTTGATCAATATAACTTTAGAAATTTAGTCGAAGGTATTCTTATTCTTTTTGATCTACTAATAATAAAATGTAAACACATAAAGTCGTTGTTGTTCAATGAGAAATTATCTATTAATGGTGAAAAACTTTACCTTTGTACATTGACATGACTTGATGGATGAAAAGAAAGATCACTTTAAAGTATTATACTTATAAATGATATATTATATGGCTCATTTGCACGGTGTCTTTTCGACATTGAAAAGAGATGTTGCACCGTGTCTCGTCGAATTAAAAATTGGTAACCAGCATCATCGAAATCATTCATAAAAAACTGAGTTCTCGTTTAAGAGATAATCTATCAGAACCTTAACGACAGACTTTAAAGTACAAGACACCCTTTCCACTTCCAATAACACTCATAAAAGGTCAATACATTTGTATAGCTCTGAAGGCGTATTATCAAAACTAGATTTGAAAAATAATGTTTTGCAAATCTGCTTACACATCAGATGTTGTCATTGTTTATTTATAATAGACAAACACAAATCAATCGATTTCCATACTGATTTGAATTCAAATCTGAAATGTACAAAACATTTTGAAGCAAAATTAAGAAATTACTTTCAACCTTGATGTTGTTGGTTTGTATGGAATTAATATCGATATAAAGTTTCTCGTATAAGACGTCTGTCTGTTAAATTTGTTTCTTTGGACAGTCTACACCTGTTGTTCTACAGATTGTGTTCTATTTACAAGTTCGCATTAAAAAACATCAGATAAATTATGAATCGCACGATACCAGGTGCGTAGACAGGGTATATGTTTCTGGCAATGCGTATTTCATTCATTTCAAGTGTTTTTCTATGTCTGATAATTTTTTGTACGAATCGTGCTGAATATGAGAACAAAACGCAAGTCGACCATAAGAAGTGCAAAATTCGTACCAATTAGACTACTGACTTTGTTTAGAAAAATAAACAGCCGTTAATCGTTAGGTTTTTTTTAGAATTAAAGTTAACTTGTTGAATGACGAGTTATTCTCTAATTGTCGGTATTGTCACCATTCAGAATTTTTTAAAATATGATTTATTGAACTTAACATTGTTTTGACAATTATTCTTCAGGCTTACTCCAAACTATGAAACGCAAATCGAGGTCGTTGTGGTCAAATGTAGTTTCGAAATGTTTATCCCAACATTATATGATGGTGAATTGCTACTAATATGTTAACATCTAGATGCATTTTGTAAATAACACAATAAAAAACAAAGTCAAATTTACTCATGTGAATTTAAAATCATAATGTTTTGTATCAACTTATTCAGAAATAGTCTTTTAATTTAATTTGTTTACACCATATTGAAATCAAAACTTCATCTTAATTTAAATTTATATATCAGATACAGCAATGGCAACTTCTTCAGACGAGTTTTGTACGCTCTGTGAACAGAACGACATAACAAGGAAAGCAGAAATATGGTGTTATGAATGTCAAGACTATATGTGTTCGGATTGTAGCAGACCTCATGGTGTTTCCAGATTATCTAAACGGCATAATACCGTATCAATAGACGAATTCAGGCAAATCCCAGACTATATTCGTTCTATAAAACACGTCTGTATAGAACACGACGAGCAGTTTGATTCTTTCTGTCCAACACATAACCAGAGTTGTTGCAGACAATGTGTTTTATTAGATCACAAAAATTGTATAAATATTTCACTCATAGAGGATGCATTAAAAACTGTGGATCAAACATCAAGATTATCCAAAATACAACAGAGCGTGCGTGATGTAATAGAATCTATACAACTAGTAAGGAAAGACAGAGATAAGTACAAAAAAAATGTTTTTGAGCAAGAAAAAGCAATTAAAGATAAAATCAGTACAACTCGTAGAATGCTCATTGACCGCTTAGAAAGCATTGAAAAAGTGTCGTTGAAAGAACTGTCCCAAATCGTTGATACTGAAATAAGTAACACTGATAATTCCATTAAAGCATTGATAAAAATCGAAGACGAAGTAACAATTTTATCGAAAAACATAAATATTATGAAAGATAATGCTACTACCAAGCAGATATTTTTAGGTGTTAAGGAAATAGAAACATCCGTTGGATTTGCAAAGCTATCTCTCTGTGCATTCCGAAAAATAGACAATAAATCAATTACGTTTGATGGTCGAAGTGCTACAAAAAGATTTGAAGACATAAAATCGCTTGGTTCATTTTCGATTTCAACAACTTCAAATAATATGGATATCATTGATAGCGAGTCGATACAAGCACAGCAATTAACAGTAACCCCGAAAACGTATGATAGCGTTTCTCTTCAATTACATAGAACTATTGAATTCAAACAAATAAATTGTTATAACCGTATATGTGGCTGTACCATCATGCCCAACAATAATATATTGATAGCTGAGTACAACGCTCAGGATTGCTTTGATCGAATTCTGTCGATTTGTGAAAATGGGCTGATCAGGACAGTAAATCTACCTGAAAAAGGTATTTCAATATTTGATATAGAAAAAGCTTCAAAGGACGGGAACACAATAGCGATCAGCACCCGTAATAAAAAGCTTCACATATTAAATTTGGAAAATTTGAATATCAAAACAATTCATATGAACATGAAAGATAGTAAAATAAATGGCATTTCATATCACGATGGAATACTTTACTGTTGTTCACAACCGCAAGGAATCATAAGCTTAAATATTGAAGATGATTCAAGCAATATTCATTATATTCTTCCTTATCGTTGTGTAACATACTCGTACATCGCTTTTTATCAAGACTATCTTTATTATACAAAAACTGAGACAAGCATTGAATGCTGTGATGTTGAAGGAAATGTCATGTGGTCATTCGAAGACACAAAAATATTAAAGCAACCACGTGGTATAGTCATAGATAAAGATGGAAATATATTCGTTGTCGGTGGGAATTCTGAAAATATCATAGTTATATCATCTGATGGTCTAAACTGCAGAGAAGTTCAGAACAGGGATTCTGGATTAAGTAGCCCTCGAGCTATATCGTACGACAAAGAAAACAATAGATTGCTTGTTTGCAACGATCAAGGAAAAGCTTTCATATACGATATTGTTTAAATAAAAATGAACTGCAACACAAATATAGCTTTACTTTATTATTTTACCTTTCTATTGATTATATAACAATAAACAGATAATATACCAGATGACATAGAAGTTCATAACTATAGGTCATTGTACGGCCTTAACAATGAAAAAACACATCTAAACACTAGGTCGGCTATAACAAGCCCTGAAATAACGAATTAATGTAAAACAATTTAAACGAGACAATGAAAGACATGCTTAAGTATAATACAATGAACAAAAAACAAATATGATACAGCAACATACCACAAACACATTGTGCATTGAATTACAGGCTCCTGATTAATGACTGCTACATAATATGTCCATATACCCCTTTCTAAAACCTGGGACGAGTGATGAACAGTGACGAAACATACAACACAAGAATGAACAATAAAATCAGTTGAAAAGGGATTTTTGAGGATTTTCACCACTTTATAACACTGCCAAAAATTCTACATACACATTTAACTGAAGTACTTTCATAATACTAATCAGAAAGGCATTTGAATATGTATCATGACCGTTTACTTTTTTTGCTATTTTTAAAAACCTAAGACCACAAGTGATTTAAGGTCTTTTATCATGCAGTAAATACAAAAATAAAAAAATCTCAAAAATTCATTTTCACCTGTATGTAAAATATTTTTCTACAACTGATTGATCCCTCAGTTTGGGAAATTGTGTTCTGTTGATACTGCATTTTTTGTCCAATCACACTGTTCAGATACATTGACTTTAATAGGGTACACACAAGAGAAACCTAAACTCCAGAATTTAAATACTACCGTGCTACCTATACTCGCCGTCTTGAAATAATCACATATCCCAAATATATTCTGATTGGTTGCTTTATGATGCAGATGAGATACAGCGACAGCTCTAAGCTGAATTAAAACAAAGATTTACAGACTTTTCTCATTTTTAAAACATAAAAAGACAAAATAAAATAAGAGCCTTCGGCAACATTTAAGGTCACAACAGAGTACGTTTTGAAGATTGATTTATTGTTGGTTGATTGACGTCCAGTAGAAAATGTTGCATACAAGTTCTAGACGAGAGAAAAATAGATACTAACTATAAAATGTAGGTTCTATGATAATTTGCGTCCCGAATATAGACAAGAACGTAGATATTTGGACTGTCTTTCAAAAATTATGATATATAGGATACGGTAGAAATTTAGCCTTCAAACAGGCCGAAATAATACACCTAAGATAATGTTTTAACGTGCAGGGAGCTTGGCATCATTTTATAAGAGGTATCGCATTTAACTACCTTATTCTGAAGGCGTGGCGGCGTCCTAAACAATCCCGAACAGCAATACGGACGCACCACTATGGCGAAGGTTTTACTGCCATTCACAAGAAGACCAAACTGACCAAATCGAAGGCTACATAAAATCAAGACTCTTCTGTGTTGACAATAATGTCTTTGGTGTGGTCTTGATTTTAAATCAACAAAGTACAAAACAATGTTTAGAATTACTGAAGTGTTCTACCCCTGGAAGAGGTAACGTTATATTCTCCGTATTTACCAAAAGCCTTTCGAATTTGGTCCCCGATTCTTTTTAAATTCAATTTCTTTTACCTTTTTAACTTAAATCGGACAACACTGATGACTCTGTTGTAGATCATTACGTGACACTGGTCGTATTACTCCTTTTATACAGAGGAGACACTTTTTAAACAAAATATCTAATGTCTATCATCTAATTCAAGGCATTAAGAAACTCCAAACTGCAGATATCGAACTTGACTTTCATATGATGAAGACATAGTATTTTGAGCAGTTGCATTACAGTCTGGCTTCTCAGTTACTTCCTAATGTCCGTTGACAATTTATGTTCAGAATTGTCATTTTGTAAAGTTTTTTATTCTGTAGGATCTCTTGACATCAGACTCGGACTTCTTTTGAATCGAGTTTCACAGTGCATATCTTAATCCATCTTTTATACATAAAACAATGCGTGTACCAAGTTAGGAGTATAACAGTTGTTATCCATTTGTTTGATGTGTTTGAACTTTTGGTTTTGCCATTGGATAAGGGACTTTTCGTTTTAAATTGTCCTCAGAAATGAGTATCTTTATGATTTTACTTTGTAGAGTGTATATTGCTCTGTGTTTGTTTATTCTTCATTCGCTAGAGACATAAGTAAAGGGGGGCGATTTAACAAACCATTCGTGTGTTAGTGACAAGACGGGTACCCGCAGCTGTTGATAGTCTTGTGGTTTTTTTTTTATAATTTTGGATCTTTTATATGTTTCTTAGTTACGAATGTTAAGGGATGTAATTCACCGAACTAGTATACCAGCTAAATGGCACTTATGGTTGAAGCATCGTTTTTGAACAAAGAACGATAACTCTCTCTATACGACCCATCTGAAAAGTTTCGTCACTCTCGTTAAATCTGGTACGATTTTTTTTTAATGGCGGCCGAATTTAACGTTTCAACGAGAACTTGAAAAAAACGGGACAGATCGGAATATTTTCGATGTTAAATACGACATGAATTTTTATGGTTTACAAAAACAAGAATTCAGAAATTTTATCAACTTGTGTAGTTTATTTAAATTTTATTGTACCACGGAAATTACCGAAGTTTGGACAACAACATATGACGCCATGTTTCGTCTGCCTCATTTTTCCATGATCAGTGAAGTCAAACAATTTTCCTAAATAATCACAGGTACTTCATTTAAAAGTCACAAAATCGTAATTAATGATAACATATTTAGCGTAAAAAGTTCCGTCCAGCCATGGGCACACAGAAAAAACCTCTGCAAGCAATACATTTCGGATTTTTTTTTTATAATATCCATGCGGCATGCGAGGTAAACTCTGTTGCACTGGTTTACCATGACTACTTATGGTCTTCTGCCACATAATTCCCCATATCACTGAACAGTGATAATGACGTTGGTTATACTGTTGAATGAGATCATGGTTATAAATGTAGTCCACAGACTAATTCAAAACATAACAAAAGTTAAAAAAAAAAAATATTCAAATAATTCACAATCTTCTAATTTTGTACTTCATTTGGCAAACTCTCAACAAATCTTTTCACTGATTATGTCACATATCAGATATCTACCTTATACAGTCCCAGGAGATGGAAACTGTTTTGTTTTCTCTCTCTAAGTTTAATCATAAAAGGAGACTTGATTCTGAGTAGTTCATTTAAGTACAGACTCTATATATTGTATGCTCCCATATTGTCCAAAATTGAATTTTATGGGAAGATAGAGTTAATGTGATAACCCATGATTATACCATGACTTTGATAGGTATATACAGAGCATGTTACTTGGAAGTATGTGGGCTACATCCTTAAAAATTCAAGCTGCAGCAGTCGCCTGTATATTTTATGCGTCAGTTTAAACCTGTTCAAAACATTTTCACTATACCTACTACTTCATCACTACATCAGGTTTACATTTCAACCTGAGCAATACACACTTATAGTTATATAACACCACAGTACCAAAATTGCACTCAGTAACCAAATTGCACCTATTCAACAACAAAAAGCTGCAGAAATCTTACAAGTTTTCTTTCACCATGTGAAGTTATCTAATTATCGTATTTTTAAATGAGGCAAATTAAATTTGTTACCAGCATCCGTTTCTTAAAAACAATAGTAGTTGAAGCATGGAAATGTCAAATTGATCGAAATATTTGAAGAAATAAAAAACACATCTGTTTATATTCCAGTTTTAAGGATTTGAAATTAAACATGTAATGATGTATGGAATTTGGGTACTGACCTCATTTCAGAATTAATTACAGTTCAAACCCATTTTTCTATGACTCTACATGGACTCAAAATTAAATTGGTGTAACTATATTGTAAACAAGGATAGTCTACAAAATAAGCACAGAATGGATTTTTTTTCTGGTTCATAAAAAAAAAAAAAAAATTGGTGAAAAAACTGACAATATAGGTGCAATTTGGGTACTCTCATGCATTGTCATGTTAGCAACTTCACAACTACAAATTTATTTTCATGACGAAAAAAAAAGTACAAACCTAAAGGCAATAAAATGCTTCATTTGCCACGCACAGCCTGATACGACCACAGATGTTTATGTAGCCTATAAAAAACACCATTTTTATATGTCAGTGGAAATCAAACATATTTTAATTTAGGACCCTTCAAACTTCAATATGGACTAATTTGAAAACAGGTATCAGGTGAACCCAAACATTTCAATTTTGAAAATGTGTACATTTAATTTTTTTTCTACCTTCTCTCATGTGAAAGCGGTACCTTTTTGGTCACTATTTATGTGTTGCGTCTAAATAAGAATTGTAACACTTTATAGTAATAAACAGAAACAGAAGACAACTTGGAACAGCACAAGCCATGCCAGTATATGTATGAATAAAAACTCAGATCAGAATAGCATTGACGATATGTTAGTTATATGTCCTTGTGAATACGTATATAGTGAGGAAAGTTATCAATAATTCTGCAGATAATCAAGTGTTTTGTATATTTTCTGTTAAAATTTTCACACAATCAGTGAAACATTCAAAAAGGCTAAACTAAATTTTTATTACTGAAAGTTTCAAATAATTAGAAGTGTTTTATTCACCAAAATGTAGTAACTATTATGTTTCTGTGCAATTTTGGGAATTAAATGGAAAGAAATCCTTTTTTGGCGCATGTCAATTGTGAAATTACTTACCAAATATATTTTCTTTATCATGATACTGACGTCAACATTATCAAGGAGTACACATTGTAGGAAAAAAACACAAATTACAGATAAAGTAATTAAACCACCTTATTTTGTGTGCATCTCCTGTCAATCAGTATTTGTTGCATCTATATATACTAGATGAGTAAGAATCAATGTAAATATGGTAAATTTTTAAAGAAAAACCCAATATTTGGTAAAAAAAAAAACACCCCCAAAAATGTTTTACCATAACCCAAAAATCAATTCTAATCTTCCTTTTGTGTATTGAACTTTCTAGTACAATGTCAGAGTGATCCATTCACTTATGATAAAGTTTTTGTCTGGAAACCTAATGTTTCTTCTTGAAAACAACTACGACATGATTAAGCATTACTCGAAAGCAAATTTTTGACATGCTTGTATTTCCCATTTCCATTCTCAATTTTATTTTGCTGTCATATAAAAACTTGAAAAGTAAGCTAACAAAAAATATATATATATAAGAGTAATGGCTTAAAACCGACTCTGAATTAGTACATAAAATTGATCTAGAACCCACAAACTGAAGATGATCAGGAATACGAATTTGTTTTGTTCGAGTCAGTTTTTTTTTTTCACCGAGGCCCTTCAGCGCTATCAATTAAAATTATTTACTCAAAATTTAGCACTAGTATTAAGGTTCATCATAACAAATTGGCAAATACGGCCGTATTTTTACCTAAAAAACTACTGTGTACAGACTTAAGTTTTAAAGGTTTTTAGATAAATATAGGACTTTTAAAAGTTAAATTTATTTTGCATATCTGAAAGAGTAAATCGTTTTTGGTGGAGATCTGGATTCAAAATATTTTTTTTTGTCCTCTAGATCTGCCCGAAGAGATTTTTTTCATCAATTTGGGAATTGAGAATAATTTTTTTTATAATAAAGAAAAATACCATACCCCCTCCTGTCTTTTGAAGTTCAATTATCGTTCCCTTAACATTTTCCATCTGAACTTATTTTAGATAAAAAAACTATATGTTAATGTAGCCTAGGACATTCGTACTGAACATACATGAAATATTTGCCACTAGACGTTAAGCAACCAACAACCAATCAATATATAGTACATTGTTTTGGTATAAAGCTGGCATTTAAATAAACTCATTATGATATCAGGACTTAATTTTGTATATACGCCAGACGCGCGTTTCGTCTACAAAAGACTCATCAGTGACGCTCGAATCCAAAAAAGTTAAAACGGCCAAATAAAGTACGAAGTTGAATAGCATTGAGGACCAAAATTCCTAAACGTTTTGCCAAATCCAGCTAAGGTAATATATGACTGAGGTAAAAAAAGCCTTAGTATTGGTAGCGCCTTCCTTATATTATACAATAGTGTTTTTGGACTGTCTAAACCGGCCTGCACTGTGAATGCGAGATATTCTCGCTTCATCGAAGGCCGAATTGGGGCCTTGGAATGTGGTATGTTCTTTGGTTTGTGTCTTTGTTACACATTATCGGTATTATAAATTCTATTAACAAGATAATATACTCTTAGTAAAGTGAATTATATATATACCAGAATTTAACAGGTAACATAACGAATATCAACGTCGGCTCTGGAAGGGTAAGACGACTTTTCAACCAAAGGAAGCCATCGGGCGATCATTAGAAGTAAACATTAATTAATATTTAGGGATGTACAAAAGTTTAACAAGATGTCGAGTTTGTTGAAAAAATAAATAAGTGAACAATTGTTTAATTCATACTTTTTTTTTTACAAACTGCATATATTAAAAACGTTTCATGATATAAAGCATGTGTTACGTGTAACAGAGGTCAGGGTGACGCTATATTATTAGACAAAGTGATTTGTTCATTTTTTTTTTATTTTAGTATGGCTCCACCTAAGAATTATGCAGAGGGTGATACAGTGATAGTTGTCACGTTGCCTTTTTTGGGCTTCTTATGTTCTATTTTGATAGGAAACTCAAAAAATATAACAGTTACATATGTGTTGTACATTTTGTTGCTATGATTACGATGGCAGCATAACAACCATTTAATTTCAGTCCTAAAACCTAAAACCAAATCTGTTTTTCATCACAGTTTTTTTTTTATAAATTGCTAATTAATTTCGATAAAACAAATATATGTTATCATAGTTCCACATTTGTTCTAAAAAATAAAGTTGATAAACAGAAGTTGCAACTATGGCAACTCTTGTTTCCATGGCAACCAATTGTTGCAGTTTTTCATTTTCTTAAAAGGAGTGGAAATTACGTTTTTCAAATTCTATTTTCGTCCAAGAACAGGGTCCTATGGATAACCTGTTCGTTTACATTTGTTCATTGGACCTTTGTCTATAACATATAAAAAATAATCGTTTGTAGCCTCCTTTAGATTTTTCAGAAAAAAAATGTTTTTGTCTCATTTTTTTTATGCATTTTTTTTCTTACAAAAAGCTTAATAATTTTCATGTATTTATAGCACAATTCATTTGATTGTGTCTTTTTAACTTGTATTACACCTAAATATTGAAACAAAGTATAGAAAACAGTTACTTATGTATCATTTTCCTCAAATCAAACTACCAGTTTCCATGGAAACAGAACACACCGATTTTGAGAATTACACATTAGACAATATTATTTTATTATATTATTTATGATTCAAAGTTGAATAACACTGATAACTCATGAAACACCAAAATCAACGTTATAGTTTTATGTTTTTTAATTATATTGTTCTTCCGAATTAAATGTAATAGACTTGCAAATAAAGTAGTGTATATGAAATTAAAATTTACTACTTAAAAATAGGACAAACTGCTCACAGAAACTTGTTATGTTAAAAAATCGTACAATTAACTCTTTGAAACAAAACAAAAAGAAACACTGCAAACACATGTATGTATTCCATGTACTAAATTAAAACTCTTTAATTGAAGATACAAATACATGTTTTGCAGTTAATGCGTATGAGTTATCACCTTGAAGAAAAACAAAATATGAGGTCAGTCGGCTAATATAATTTTCAATTTTTGTTATCAACATGATGTCGCATAAACATGTAATGACAGAATCTTTTTGGATGTTTGGTCGTCTTGATTTTAACACTGATCTAAAGGGAAACGTCTTAACAAATGAGTGTAAGAATTTGTTTACATGACAATCTCCAAACAAATGACATAATATGTATCATAAGTAGTTACTGATACAAGTTCTTAGTATGGCAACCTGAAAATCAATTAAAGAGTGGAGACAAATGGACAAATACTACAATAATAAAAATATAAACAAATGTCAGAAGCAGAAAAAAGCGACGGTGTTTAAAACAGTGTAGGTTCGGCGTTCACATTTCTGAAGCTTATTGATCTAAGCAATGTAAAGCACACTGCCCGTGTATCTATAGTTGAATAACAACTGCGCAATAAGGTATGTATTTTCCAATGTGTCATCCGTATCAATTCTAGACATAGCTATAATCAAATGTTGGTTGAATTAGTGTGTCATATTATATACTTCATAATACTCATCAACTAGATTGATTCATGTGACATGAATTTTTACAATTAAATGATTAAAATAGCCTTGTATATGTTGTAACCATGACTCCCCTGTATATCAATATCATCATGAATGGACGATCAGAACAATTTGAAAAATTGTATCACACATACAATTTAATTGTGTTTTCAACGTAGGATATAATAAAGGTATGAAAACATTTTCAATGTTAGTAAGGATACGCTCTCTTTTATATTATCCACATTTGACAAGCTATTGTATCAACTCAAGATTTTACTATTATTGTCTACCATTTTAAGACGCCTGTCACGATGTTTTCTGCAAACAATTATTTAAATCTATCTCAAAAGATGCCCGGTTATGACACCTATAGCGGACAACTACAAACTAGTGCTTTTTTAAATTGTTATGAATCCTTATATACCTCTTTAGGATTCACTTGATCTACAATGACTGATGTATACATGACAAACAAGGCCAAAATGTCTATGAAGTTTAAAAATGTGATAAACTCTCTCCACGGCAAAGGAAACACTATAAGCTTGCAAATAATTTCAATCGTAAAGTACGCCAATGTTATCATTTTGAGATACCAAAAAGCATCGATTTCAACGTAAACATGTCGTGGTAGTACCACTGATGCGTCATGATATGTATCATTAAACCAGTAATCATCGAACAGTTCCTCCTCCTCTGATGTAAAGTAATCAAACCATTCATCTTTTGTTAATTTTCTTCTAAATAATGGATGTGTACTGCTGACCAGTAGAAACAAAGACAGTAGAACCATTGCATTGCTGATATATAAAAACACCTAAATAAAAAATAAAATAAAGAAAACTTGGTTATTATACACTACTGCATATGACTGTGATCAACAGTTAGAAACTAAAATAGATTGTTTAAAAAATATTTTTACATAAGCTAGAGGTAGAGGAGAGTGATATCTCAAACATATATTTAAATTCACCGCATTTTTACGTCTGTCCCAAGTTAGGAGCCTCTGGTTTTTGTTAGTCTTGCATGTTTTTTTAAAATTTAATTCATTTATATATTTTAGAGTTTAAGAAGACGTCCATTTTCACTGAACTAGTACACATGTTTATTCAGGGGCCAGTTGAGTCCCGCCTCCAGATACGGGATTATCTTACTGCATTGAAAAAAACATCGGAGGTGATCGGCTGCTGTCTGTACTTTGATCGGATTGTTGTCTCTTTGTCATATTCCCCATGTCCATTTTCAATTTTATAGTCGCCAAACTTTACTTATGCGAGAATCAAACATCCCTTTTAAGTTATCGATATGTTAATAAACTGCTCATGATTGACTCGGATTTTGAAATTGGATATTTCATAAATTCATTACGAAAAGTATATTAGTTTCAATAAATAAAGCGAGCTTGATTGGTACAGCAAGAAAAAAAGTGTAAAATGACCATGCGTTCACTTACTTAAAGGGGCGCTAGCTGTCAAATTCATGTTCACCGATTCTAATCAAATTCTCATATTTGATTTATAACAATGTAAAACATTTATCCAAACTATTAAAAGTCTAAATCAAACAATGAACAAGGCACACAGATGTTTATTTGTAGATCGAATCAGTCAATCAAATGATTTACCTTTGTTTCATTTTCAATGTTGACATTATCTTCCTTTAAATAACTTTACACATACAATTCACGTGTTATCCATCTCAAGCTAAGGGGTTAAATTAAATTTCACATGAATACGTATTCAATGAGGTTGAGCTATTGCAAGTGAATAATTAATAATCAATGTTTTTTTTTGCTTATTTTGACAAAATTGAACCTTATTGGCTACTAAAAAGGAATTATTATTTCACTATTTGTATTTCATTACTGATTGAGCCTAAAAACAAATATATTAGGTTTTTCATATATCTCGTAGCTAGTGCCCCTTGAAGGATTGTGTACAACAACTCAATTAAATCAGAATATTCAAAACAGCATACTAGTAACTGATAGTCATACATTAGAAACATGGTAATATTCATCGAATATGAATTGATTGATAGATATAAATTTCAATTTTTGGAAACAAAATATAGTATGCGTCGTGGAGAAAAAGATCTAAGACCTACCTCTTATATTTATTGATTATTTGTACTCGTCATGCATATAAATTTTCCACTAGTCTTTAGCCAATCAGCAACCATGTAAACATAGGTCATTTCATCGTGATTGGGAAATTGAATTGCCATCTTCACTCTTACCGAATGAAGAACTTTACAACGGGAAAGAATTGTATTAAAATGAATATAATAAGCAACAATATAAAAAATCAGATCCGTCAGGTCTATAGTTCAGAAATTTTGGGACATCTGATTTTATATATTAGTATATATAGCATTTGAGTCCTATGTTAGATTGATATAGTGGAATAAAGGTCGATGGATAAAAATGGATTACAGTGCGTTTTAACAATTCCAATGATATATTAATCGATGTGTATTACTAACTGGGTCTTATGGTAATTTTTTCTGCTTATTGTACAAAAAGTAATTTGAAACTAATCCATATTGTCCGTCATAATTGCTCTCGTTAGATCTCTTAAACAATCACGGTTACTTGAAAGTCATTCTATAATATCAAATAATGCATCCTATATGTGTAATGTTTGAGTCATTAAAATGTAATGTGTCAAACAGAAGTAGTTTTGTATTGATAGTGTTATCTTTACCATTTCTATGGAAACAATGTAGTATGTTGTCCTGACTTACTTGACTTAATCCACTTCGTTCCAAGGGGGACATAGGGCGACTACAATTTTTTGTCCTATTATTAAACAAAATATTCTTCGGGCATTAACCCTTAGTTAAATCAACTTTGAAATGGCGAAAAACAAAATTAACCAAAAAATGTGTGAATACCAGATTTTGTTATAGTCATAAGTAGGACACATTTATTTATTTTCGGTATGATACCCCCCAAATAAAGAGGGTCGGATATTTGTATGTTCGAGATAAATAAAAAATCAAAAAGTCAGAAAGTGAGTAAAAAAACCAAAGTGTCAGCAAGAAAAAGTTTACCGCTCTCGCTCGTTTCATATGCTTTTTAAAGATGTGTATAGTTGGGGATTGCTGCAAGACGAACATGTTTTTCTTTCCAAATATATATTGGTTTTTCAAAGCTCGTTAACAATCTATTTCTGATGTGTCAATTTCCAGGACATACTTAATGAAATAACTGTTATTTTAGTTTGTAATTTTCCTAAAGTATTTTTTTATGAACTGAAGCCAACTATAATCAATCGACAAGAATTATAAAATCTTTCTTTACTACAGACTTGATCACTTAGCTGCTATATAGAAAAGATTGTTACAAACATGTAGATCCCATATAATGATAACAGTTAATTAACAGAAAGTAAAATAACAAAAATATACTGGACTCAAATGCCAAAAACCAAAGGCTCAACGAGATCAAACAAATGTCAAATGTCAAATTCCTGACTTATCACAGGCGTTTCCTTTAGCAGAAAATGATGGATTTTTCATTGGATTAATAGATAGCAAAAACATGGTTTGGTCTTTTATATCATACTCTCCATTAACGGCTTGTCAGAAATGATGATTTCAAGCATTTAAGACACACATAATGATTACAGTCGATCTCCCGAGAGTTAGTTAATGGGGTTCAAGACACGTTCAACCAAATTAATTCAATGTTCATTCATGTATTTAATTTAAGTTTAAGATCAAATATGGATGTTGGACGTGAACTTATTGACCTTTTAGTCTTTGATACAATGACTTTTTTATAACCTGATATTGGCTCTGAAGTATTATTCATCGGTTGTTGGTTTTGGTCCATACAGTCTGTTTTTTTAGTTATTGATTTATATATCAATAAGACTGTTACTTTCCTTTCAGAATCATTTTACATTTATCTTGTCGAGGGCTTTAGACAGCTAACCTTGCAGTATTGGTCATTTGTGAAGGACTTACGGTTACCTCTAGTTGTTTACGTTAGCCAAATGGTCTCGAGATGAGAGTTTTTTCATTTGCAATCATAAATCCACTTTTTATTTCATAAGTATTCAAATAGATGGACAAATGCGTATCTCATTTTATTGATAAATCAGAGAACCGAGGTTTTCGATATTTTTATTCCTAATTCCATATTTAATAATACCTGTCAGGGGGAGATTTCTACATGATCAATAGCTGAAATTGTTTATCTAACTTCACCAGAATTTGTTTTACTTTCCCGAAAAAAAACACAACTGTGTCGTGAATATCTCTATTGCACTAATCAGAAGTACAGAGTTTCAGTATTGGTAAACTAGCAACTTATATCAAACGGGATTTATGATGTGCTTTCAAGAGGTTTTCTACTCAGTTTCAAAATAACAAACTTTTGATAACACTAGTATTGATATTGATAGGGGATATTAGCCATTGAAATTTTGGCGGGAAAATGTTCTTTCTTGATATTTCATAAATTTATCTGTAACAAGTTTAAAAAATACAAGACTTTTATAGATGTCTTATACTCATACAGTCATGTAAAAGATTTATAAAAAGAAAAATGGGGGTCAATGGGCAAATTTCGAATGAATTAAGCCAGAGGTTTCCGAAAATCTGACATAAATTGCAAAACATGACAAGCGAACATTCTTAAAATGAAACATGTATTTTGAATTGACGCTTGACTATCTATCGCTGCCCATTTTTCGTTATAACTGTTAAGTAACAATTGCTTCATCTAACACAAAAGCAAGTACAGGAGCATAATTTATTATACAGTTAATGGGGTTGATACAATGATATATCAACTCTAGAGATATGATAGTTGAGGGTACATTATCTTATCTGTAGGCTCTAAATTTAAACTATAAACTGAAGGTACCAGTCTTGTATAACAACATAAGTTTCCGGTGCATGTCAAAACATGGAGGGAAACGAAAAAGTCCATTTTTCTGATTTTTGTTCTGGACTCATTTTTTTCTGTTTGATTATAGGTTTATGCTGAATTGAAACATATATTTAGAGTGATAAAAATATCTTTTTGGGGATATCAATCCAGGAAAGTGGAAGGATATCATGTATACTGGAAGTGGTGCGGCCTAGTGAAAACAGCAAACAGAAAGAAGAAAAAAAACCCAAAACGGCAGGGTTACTTAACTTTTTATTCTTCATGGCATGACCCACTTATTTTTCGATTACATCACAATTTCACATTAGTACATACATTGACATACATAATATGAACATGAAATTTGTTTTCTTTGTAGCGTTTTTTTTATATTTTTATTTTCAAAGATCAGCTGTTTGGATGTAAAACTATGGAGCAATCAATTACAAGACTGCAACCTGAAGTATAGCAGTTGATTAAGATACTTTTAAAAGAGTTTCCTGTTTTTTTCTCATAATTTATTATCTGCTTTTAAACAAATGTTACATTTTTTGTTTTATTCCTGGAAATATTCAATGAAGTATTCGAAAGGAAACCACCGAAAACAAGAAGGAAATGAAAATAAATCCCTGATAATTTAAAACACGTGGTAAACAAACATAATTGAATTAACGTTCACGGACACTGTTTTAAATCTTTTATCTATCTCTCGAATATTTGCCGCGGTGAAAATAGAAAAAGACCACTAGCCTAACGAATCTTCGTCGACGTTAATATCATCCTAAGTTAAAAACAGTTGGTATTTTGTTTCTGCATGTCTGGTAATTTTAGAATTCTCGAGAAAATTGTTTGTAGAATTTTATTTAGTATACATCAAACTAAGATATGGTATGATCATATCTTGATTCACCATATCAGGAAATGGAAACGAATGGTATCTTCGTGCACCATTATACTATTTCAACATATATTAATAATACCTTGGCTAAAAAAGATGAAGTTGGATATTCCATTACAGACCACGCTCTCGCTTGTACAGACCTCCATCCGTTACCGCCGGCCATCGTCGCTACTATTTCAAACATAGTATTTCTTTTACATTCCCCGTCCTCTAAAACAGATAAAACTTGTAGGTTGTCAAAGTACGAAACATATCTAGTGAAACAACACGATTCTAATTCAGTTTCTGGTATTCCCCAAAATTCAAGTTCTTCATTGAATTTCTGTGGACATATGTCTTCTGGCATGTGTAGTTTTCCTCCATTTAGATAATCAAATATATTGTTGGTAGACGTTGTGTGTCTATTGAATTGAAAGTCCATACATTTAGAATCATTCTTAATTGTTGCTAAGATATGATCTGCGGCATCAGAGGTAGTTTCACGAATTCTTCTTAAAAGTTGATCTGACAATTCGTGTTTTATTCCTCTATTTGAAATACAATGTACTTTTGCCATATTTCGCTACACTTTCTTATGCAACCTTATCTAGCGTAATACATGAAAGAACAAATTACCTATTATGTTTTTTTAAACTTTTAAACTTAATCTTAATTGTCATAGGTATACGTTATAATTTAACAGCTCGTTGAGTTAATGCCATTGCATTCAATTATCGTCTAATCGATGTAAGAAACGCTCATCCATTTCCGACAGTGGCAATATTCTAAGACATCAATTTATAAGTAATGAATCTAGTCATTAATCTTTAACAACTTATTAACCTCAATCTCCATAATATAGAAATAAGGTGACATGGGCTGATTGTCAAAGAGACAATAGACTTTACACATTTACCAATGAACAGCATACACACATTCGCAGTAACAATATTCAGTGTATAAGTATTAATAATGCAATAACTTAAATATTGTAAATAAATGCATTGGCATTTAGAAGTATTGATTTATCTTTAATATTTGTGTTCCTTAAGGACTCTATACTAAAATTTGCTACAATTGATGATTATTAATATTTGATAAATTTAAATATCCTTTCGAGAAGCACTCCAGTTATAATTATATAATATTTGAATTAAAAGAGGGACGAAAGATACCAAATAAACTCATCATAGATACCAGGACTAAATTTTGTATATACGTCAGACGCGCGTTTCGCAGGGACAGTCAAACTCATAAATCGAAAATAAACTGACAACGCCATGGCTAAAAATGAAAAAGACAAACAGACAAACAATAGACACAACATAGAAAACTTAAGAATAAACAACACGAACCCCACCAAAAACTAGGGGTGATCTCAGGTGCTCCGGAAGGGTAAGTAGATCCTGTTCCACATGTGGCACCCGTCGTGTTGCTAACGTGATAACAAATCCGGTAAATAGTCTAATTCGGTAGGTCACATTCATGAAAGGGAAGGGGATTGTAATTAAGACGTAAGGAACATATCCGATATCATTTGTGAAACGGTTATTCAATAACGGTCAACCAACTCGTGATGGCGTCCGTAAAATTTACGAAGGGATGATTTCAACTTCACCATTTTGAAATCTTGGTTTAATAGATTTCTTGTGAGCAACAACCCTCTATCAAGAAAATCGTGATAGGAAATGCAAGCATGGGAATATCGTATCAATTGGGATATATATACCCCGTATGCAGGTGCTGCTGGAATGTTGCTACTTAGAAATGGAAAGTTCAGAATTGAATTAAGTGAGAATTCAAATATTGATAGAGGTCATTGATATTTAATTTGTACAACGTATATTGTTGTATCTCATATTTATAAGCATTTATTTCGGAAATAGTTTTTATTTTTCATAAAGAGAACAAATTACCAGTTGGCAAATATTTTTACTAAACTCAATTGTCACAGTTTGCTGAGTTAGAAATTTTACAAACTGA
Source organism: Mytilus galloprovincialis (assembly GCF_965363235.1). Taxonomy (NCBI): domain Eukaryota; kingdom Metazoa; phylum Mollusca; class Bivalvia; order Mytilida; family Mytilidae; genus Mytilus; species Mytilus galloprovincialis. The sequence goes on from NC_134848.1 coordinate 65,842,824, forward strand.
GATCCTTCTTATTGATATTAAAAACCTACATGAATTTCCGATATCTGGAATAATCTTAGAGACCAATATGTAAGTAATTATATAATTACTACTTATTACCTTCCATTTCAACGAAGCAAATACAATACAAACATATAAAGGAATTGTGGTATGATTGCCTATGGAACAATATTACTATCAATATGTATTAATGAACAATGAATAACTTGTTTACCGTTACAATGCAATTTAAAAGTTTAAATGATACAATACCTAAAATGACGTTCTGATAATTGCGGACAATTAAATCTTCGTGCATGGGGAATTAAGAAGTATTGATTTAACCGGGATATATAAGTTTTGTGAGGACACCTAACAATTCTAGTTTTCATGAATATTTAATAAATCTAAATAGCCTGTCAAGTAGTACTGCAAACATTCCCATTTTTGTATTTATTATAAATTATTGGACGTTTAATCTCAAGTAGACATATCATATAGAGCTAGTTGTTGTGGAAAAATGAACAACGTATTTTGTTTTATCTTATATTTATAAGCATCTTTTCGGTATGGTTGGTTTTTCTTTACTTTTTTAAATAGATAATCAGAACGTGTGTAGTCTGATGAAAATGCTATAGCTTAGAATGTTTTAGTTTTGAAAATTATAACAAAATCTATTAAATTTAACTTGCATATCCTTGTAGCACTGGATCGATACCGTTGCTGAAGAACTAACTATATATTATCTGCTAATTATACGAGATAAAACAGTCTTTCTCATATTGCCCGTTGCTGTTGGACGTTATGCAACCAACAATTAATCATATATTGTCTGTCGATAAATCAAAGAATTATCAAGAGTGAAGATGATACATAACAGCTGAACTTTCTATCACTTACTCAAGTAAAGAGAAATGCAGATTCTCAATGATCAACATTTGGGTTGTCAAACTGCCAAGTATCTATAAAATTATTCTTGTAAATCGTGTGATTCAAAGACATTTAAATAAATATACAGTTTGTTTAAAATCACCGTATGACCAATAGTTCAGAACAAGATGTCGCAGATTGGAATTAAATATGCGTCCTCTTCTCAGCTTATCCTATATCAAGTCTTGAATATTGCAGTTGTTATCTAATAATTCTCTGTTTCTATGCATGTTGGTGTTTGTATTTGTAGCAGTTCACTGTAGTTCCGTTGATTTCCACTTATAATTGATGTATGTGGTTTCCTTGTTTGAAGTTTTTAACCCGCAATTGTATTTTCTTATTCTATTAATGACTTCGAACAGAGGTATACTACTGTTGTCTTTATTTATTCAGCATGTCCAAAATTAACTGAAAACTGAACATAAATGTTTGTAGTGCAAGCTCTTTTACTTATGCTTCCTGTTATTTTGGCAAATTACCGTTTGCCATTAAATTAGGTATGCAATCACATTTGTTAAAAATTCAATACATTTTAAGCTCTGTCAGTACTTTCTGATGAAACAATTATTTTTTTAGAAGAAAAAAAACAAAAAACATTGGGTTTCGGAAAAAAAAACCATATGCATATTTCCTTTTTAATATACTTCAAAACATTTAAAGTTATATTCATATAATAAGGTGGTTTTAACGTATCATTGCATTTTACATGCTTAAACAGTTTATAAAAAATAAACGATTATGTTTTTCTTTTTTTTAAACTTATTTTGTAACTTGGCAGTTTGTTATAGATTTTTGGCTATTATGGATTTTATGCAATTTCCTCAGGTTTTTGTTGACGGTTGTAATAACAAGAATATCAAAATGGAAATGGGTTTGTAATGGTGTCGATATTTGTGTATTTTGTATCCAAGCCGGGTTATCTTTAAAATCGAAGCTGATATAAACAAAAATCCTGTGCATATAGTTGTTTTAAATCAAAATCGTATTATTGAAATGATTAATTATCTTAAATTTTATATGCATAGAGAAAATAAAAATAAAATATCTGAAATATAAGGCAAGATCTTATAAGAGCAAAGAGTAAACACACTTGAAAAATAAGGGTGAGGTTGTGATGGCGAACAGATGGTGGGGGTTGGGGACGACAGAGTTAGAAAATCGGAGAAAAACCCGCGTCTTGTCTTGGTGTAAAGTATTTGGAACAAAATAAACCACTTTTATCGCATTTTCATCAATCTCCTTGTGAGAATGCTAAGGCACGATCATAGTGAGAAAATTTAACTACTGACTGAAGTCGATGTAAAATAAGTTTTTTACGAGCATCTTCATGAGTAGGTTGAATAATATCACCGATTATTGATGTATACACAGCAGGAGACACATACCCTGAATCTAAACATGGATAATCTGTAGTTTCGTATAGCTTAATGATATTCTAAGTTTCTCAGATGATATAAAACTATAACACTTAATCTTCAAAACCATTTCGATAGAAATTGGCAAATCTGGACTGTCAATTTTGTATCATGTTGAAATATAAAGTTTATCTAATCTGTTTAAATGTTAAAGTTCAAACTAATATAGCGATGATGCAATTCTCAATAGTATAAATTGAAAGACTTGACCAGTAACTCTATTGTAATTATTTAATATAATCAAATATACTAAGATAACGAAAATATTAAAATGTGTAATTACGGTGATCAATAATCAACAAGAAAAGTTTTCAAACTTTAACTAATTTAAAAATAAGAATGCAACACAATGTTTACATGCATTGATCCGAATATATCGATGAAATTATGTCTATTGTATTGAGTTGGGTTTTAAACCTTTATAAAATTCATTTTGTATACAAATATTTTCAAAAATACATTTATCTAATAATAGACTGAAGATTGGTATTGACCTTACGTTAACAGTATACAATGAATAATCGTATATAAAAAGATAGGACCCTAAAAGTAGATGTAAATGGAGGATAACGAACATGAGGTATTGTAAATACATTGTAAAAGCAAAACTTGTCGTAAGGTTAAAATCTTGTATTTTTATCTGAAGATTTGATGTCATGTGTATTACTAGTTTAAAAGTAACGACGATTGCGAGAGCATTTAGATCTTGATATAAGATATGATATGGCATTTGGTTTGTAATTGGATGGAAAAATGTCTTTCTGGTTTTGTTTATATTCTTGTTGTTGAAAACCTAGTGGTTGATCGATGTTCATACAAGCCTCGTTTAATCTATAATTATTTTAAATATCTAGATAAACAAGATTTACCAAACAGTATTATTACTTCCTTGTCGTATATTTATATCGCATACAACGTAGATATGGATACTAATCTAGTCCCAACTTGTCAGCGGGAAGAACATTTTCAGGTCTGCACGTCTTTAGCGAAGATTGGCACACCTTTTTTGTTTGGAGCATTTGAAGCCTTTTATGCATGTAGCTTCACCAAGTCTGCCCAATCTAAACAGTAAATCAATATATGGATTTATAAGCTGCGGATTATGCAAGGAGCTATATTAATTGATATTACAAAGAAGAACCTAGAAAGAATAGCAAAACTTTATTACGGTACAATTTGCTTGAGGGGTATGACTTTAATGTCTAACTGCTTTCTTTTTCATCATCTGAGGATGTGGTAAAAATTGTATGCTACAAGTCATGGCAGTACACAGCTATAACTAGCTACGTAATAATACATATCATTTACCAGCAGTAAGAGAAATAAAACAATAAAAAACAAATATTTTGAAGATTTTAATAAGCCATGTTGAACATGTATTATACTGGTATAGTTACTATAGAATTAAACACATTTTGTCGAGAAGCGATAGATGTTATAAATGGGGCGATTATATCACCAACTTAATTAAAGTCCGTAAATACGTCAAGGTCAATCAAGGAATTTCGCGCAACTGTATTATATATTAATATAAAAAACATTCAATCTCTAATACATTATTAATATTCTTTTGCATAAGAAACAGAAATAATAGCTAAGTTTTTTTGCAGTCTGAATTTGTTTGGAACCACAGGATCTCATGCATGTCTGTCTGAGTATCGTGCATGAATAGATAACGGTGAAATTGACTTTCAATGGAAAATTAAATTAGAAATGTAAATTTAAGTTGCAAAAACATTATAACTCCCTAGAACATGATATATGAATTGACGTCAATAAAACTTATAATACACTATCTTTAGTATAAATGTAAATTACCTTTGTTTTTCTTTTAAAGAATGGCGATGTTGACAAAACATTTTGTATTTTAAATTACGTTTTTTAAACTCTGGCGATTTAGTATTGATAGTAAAGGCCGTACGTCGTTTTTGGTTTTCCATCGTTCTTTTTTTTATTCTCGGTGATATACTGTATAACCAACAACTCATTTCATTCTTTCTCTCATAACAAGGTAATGAGCGAATGTAAAATCTTTTATATTCTGAATTTGGTTTTCTTTTCAATATATGTTTGCATGTATTCACACTATTATAAACATATGTTTTTCGAAATGTTTATTCGGCGAGAGATAATTTTGTTTCTACCTTCAATAGATAATAAGACTGCAAGAGCTGTTCAGAGGACGATTTACGTTTGAGGAAGCACAGTCACTTTTCAACCATTTCCATGGAGATTGTCTGGCAGCTGCTAATTTTGTCATTGATGGTAAATAAGTTTATTTTTAATGAAGACAAAATCTAAATCATGATTATGAAAAACATTAATATATGGTATAAAAATAACGTACATGAAGTTAAGATTATTCTGGTTTTGATATTTCAAAAATTATACGCAATAATTCACACATTAAAACTTTTTAGCAACATACTTTGAACGCAGATTCGTTATCATATATAACTATTCATTTGATTCATATCAGATTCATTACCAGAAAAAGTTGTTATTTAAAACTGATTAAAGAGGACAGAAAAAATGTTTATGGGTGAACTAGATCCATGTATCTACTGATAAAGTCATTGTGTCTGCTGAAAATGTTTTAAATATTCGTCTTCATTTTCGCCTTACTCACCACACTGATGTAGATTGTATGTCAAACACACACAACACATGACGTAAACTGTCGTCGCCTTAAATGGATAACAATTGGAATCAAACGTGATAATTGTAAGTGTGTTGCTTATTTTTGTTCAGTGGCAAATATTTATTAATCATGGACTTTTGACGAAGTCGATACGTTATAATATACCTGCAAGATTTTTATTGACCGTCAAAATAAAGACTTTGGATACGTAATATAACATTTGAATCACGTGATCTTCATACACAATGCAAATAGTAGAATGCCACTCCATTTACAATATTGCATCATATCTAGATAAATACAGTGTTACAATAAACCGTTTGGTAAAATGTTACGAAAACTGTTAAAATGAATGATAGTTGATGAGATGATGAAATGTTATTTTCTTTCTGTATTGTGTTACTATACTAAGGGTTGATGAATGTGCATGATTTTATATTATGCCCTTTGATTATGCAACCAATATATATATTTTCTTTGCAGAAGAACCACAAAGAGTTAGAGATGTTATTGGCACCGAAAATGAAACGGTAGGATTATTTGTTTGCATGTTTGCAATTTTATAAATAAATATATTCATATTCAGGAACGCTAAAGTAAAATGGCATAAGCTGACGTTATATGGTCCCTCGATGGTCCCATCGCTGATATGGCAACTATAGATCACTGTACAGCCTTCAACAATGAGCAAAGCCCATACCGCATAGTCAGCTATAAAAGGCCCCTAAATGACAATGAAAAACAATTTAAACGAGAAAACTAACGGCCTCATTTATGTTTAAAAAATGAACGAAAAACAAATATGTAACAAATAAATAAACGACAACCACTGAGTTATAGGCTCCTGACTTTGGAAAATCACATACATACATAATATTGCGGAGTTAAACATGTTAGCGTAATATCAACCTCCCCTAACCCCGGACAGTGGTATAAAAACAACAAAGGAACGAACTAAAAAGATCAGTGGAAAAAGGTTTAACTCATCAGATCGACAAAAATACAAGTGGACGTGTCCGGGTACTTGTACATCCCAACAACAAAAAAACACTAGGAACATATCTGAGAGTATGTTTGTGGATCTATATGTATCTATTTAGAATATACCACGATCCTTGTTAGTAATAAAAAAATGGCATTCTGTAGAAAATAAAAGTATCATATGTAGAAAACTTTTCCGTCTCTATTTTTAACTCCCCTTTCTAGCAAAGCCCATTCCGCATAGTCAGCTATAAGAGGTCCCGAAATGACTTGCCTCGTTTTATATTTTGCTATCTAAAAACCTACCATGCTTTTAACTTATTGTAAGAACACTTAGTTTTTGATTTAATGAAACAATAACCTTTGCACGCAGCGTCTATATATGTCAATTTCCGGACGATTGTACGAACATTAGCCTAATTCATGAAACACAATCTAAAGTAAGAACTGAAACTTCTCTATTAAATTTCCTTTCTCTATTTTTGTCTTTTTCTTGTTGGTACTATACCATGCTCTGTAAACAAATAAAACCATCTGTGATTAATCAAAAACTAACTCTAGAGGACCTTTCAAGTTCATGGTAAATGTAAATTCTCTGTACGACTTATCACATGGCCGATTATAAATGATCTTATATAACAATGTCATTGGTCAAACATCGTAGTACACAAGATTAGTCAAATATGACAGAATTTTGTTTTGATATAGGAGGTGGCTACTTACAAGGAAATTTTAATAAAACGTAAAATTTATTAGAATGAAAGTTTAACAGATGACATAAACATCGTTATATCGGTGTCGTAATTGTCCGTTGGTATCTTCTGTGCGGACTTTTACTTGTCGTTCCTTCTTTTTCTTCTGTTTATCATGGCAATATGCCATTTTTTTGGACATTTGGTTTGTAGTTGAGACCTTTTTATTGTTGTCCCTTTTTGGTCTAATAAAATGTTATCGGTTAATACTCTAAAACGAAACTTTCGCCTCTAATTAATGACATTTATCACTTATTTTTTCTTTCAAATTGGGCAGTTTTTCATATATTTTTTTTAATTTCTAGTGGCAAATTGTTGCAAATAACCACAATTGGAACAACCTTGTGCGACAAGGAATTATCCAAAAACAGGAGAGACAGTTTGCATGCGGACCATGTGATAACGTTTGGTGGAGGAAAGTTCCAAGTCGGAAGCTTGTACGTTGTTTTTAGTTGAAATGTCTTATGAGGAGCACAGGTTTACTTGTTTTAAGCGTTGAGTACAATTATATTTTCAATTGACATAGCATATTGTCGTGATAGTGTTGTATTTGTGCCATAATATTTTCACTTGACTATTGCTAGCGCATAATTTCGTGCTCGTCTTGGACCAAGTAATGGCGGATGTTATAAAAAAACACTTAGGAATTGTGTATGCTTTTTTAAGGATGATATGGTCGTAATAATATATAAACGGTTAATAATGTTTAACCCAGAAATAAATTACCAACCAAGCAGTCGGAAACCAGGTTGAAATAGAACAAAAGAATCGAAGCTCTTTATTAGAGAAGGCGATAAATGTTTACTGTATTGTTTACTATAGTGACAATTTTTTTAAAAGTTAATAGAAACAAACAAAACTGCAATTTTCTTCTCAATAACGAGGTGTTTTATTTCAAAAACACCATTTGCATAAGTTTTCAATTTATCTAGTACATAGTTAAGCAGAACAATTAGATATCAAGTCGACGACATGGGTATCTTTCAAGTTGGATGACGAAAATGCATAACCTCCGATTTTTTTGAAAAAATTACCACGGGCGGAAAACATGTCAATCTAATAGTTCAGTAATTTTCGTGTCTGCCCTTCCATTATGTGTCTAAAGAAAAAAATTCCAAAAAATAGGTACCAATTGTATCGAAAGAGAAAATCGAGTGCACCTATTTATGTTAGGGCGTGTTTGAGTTGAGTATTTTGTCTTGATATCGTACAAAGTAAGAATATTTCATACCTCGTCTCGCTTCAGATTGTATCATTTTTATATATTAAAGCTACAGTTTGACTTTATAACACAAAAAAATAACAGTACTAAAAGATGAAATATATGGGTCAAGTGAAATACCTATCTAATGAGTCACAAAAAACAGAGAAGGTGTGTTCGAATAGCTATTTTTCTACTGAAAGTACTTGACGACAGTCTTACACGTTGGATGATGAAAATGCATATCTTCGAAAAATTCTATTTTTTTGTGTGTGATAACTAGGGTTTATAGTCTTCAACCACTAAAAAAATCTAGTCTGCCCTTCCACGAAATATTTAATAAGAATTGTTTTTAATGTTTATGATTTTTCGAAAATTCCACCTGACAACCGATCAGACAATAGTTTTAAGTTGAATCAATGCAGACAAGATCATTAACTGATGCTCATTTGCTAGTTGAATCATTTGTCTTTTAAAATATAACTGACATATGAGGATCGTATTGGTGCAATGTGGATAAATTTATCGGTTTCCAAGAGCAAAATTGGTAGCGCGTCATCGCTACAATGGCTTCCATTTCTACGATTGTGAAAATGAACTGGCGTAATGGGGATATAATTTTGACGAAGTAGGATCCTGACTGCATGTTGTACTTGTCAATCCCTTTCTAAGCAAGACTATACCAACAATAAATCAATAGGTAAATGAATTGACAGGCCTTTCTTTTCTCAGTGCAAAATTTAATCATATATTCTTAATCTACATGTCATAAAGGATTCGTTATAATATAGTTTGTATTTAGTTTCTCACAGAGGCATCTTAGTAGCGCTTAATACAAAGTTTACATTCAAATGGGAATTATGTTTTTCATATGTTTTGTTTGCACACATTTTAATCAAAGTGAGAGGGTTAGCGCTATAAAACCAGGTTTAATCCACCATTTTCTACATTTGAAAATGCCTGTACCAAGTCAGGAATATGACAGTTCTTGTCCATTCTTTTTTGATGCGTTTTGTTATTTGATTTTGCCATGTGATTATGGACTTTCCGAATTGATCTCTAAGTTCAGTATTTTTGTGATTTTACTTTTCACCTTATTCTATATATAAATGTTAATCCTCCGTACATTAAATTTGCATTATGAAAGTCTAAAATGTACACGAAATTCATTTTATTATCTAAATTGCTAGCTTTAATATTTTTTAACCAGGTTTGAATATGTATTGAATAGGTATCAAAATGTATGCTGTGTAATATAAGATATGAAGCTGTACCAAAAGAATATGAATGGGGAAGAGCAAAATATCGTTGTCAATTTTGTGGCAATGTCTTTATGTATGTATATGAGTCAACAAAATATTAGATTTTTTATTTGATTTCCTAGGATTGCAAAATTAAAACAGTAATAGCTAGCTCCATGGTAAATAAGAGAATTTTGAAGATAATACAAACTGACATAATCAAACATTAAACTTGATCCACCCACGGAACATCTAGATAAAATATATTTGTATAATCGAGATTAATGTCCAAATATATCTATTAACTCGGTGTTATTGTAATACAAAGCATTCTGCGATAAAAAAAGGAAAGAAAGCAATGACCTTTAACAATGAATAATTGGTAGTACCTTAACGTATATTGTTTCATTTCTGATTTCAGAGGATTTGGACAAATGGGAATCGCTTCTAGTTTGTGTTTCAGATGTCAAACTGCTTGTGCTCCATTGGAAATCCTACCAGGACGGAGAACTGAAGGAACACCATCGAGGAATGTCCATTCATGTCTCTGTCATAATTGTTTTAATCGTGCAGGTATGTTAGAAATAGGAGCAAATTCTTGTTCATTAAGATATATAGTTTTGTTTCAGAAAACAAGTATAATTAGCATCTTATCAGTGTTCGTCATAACAATCACCTTTACATTATATTACAAATATAAGCATACTCTAAGCAGACCTAAATAGACAATGGAAAATAATGAAAACAACATACTATACATTTCATGCCTCCAAAGCTTTTTACTGGATTTACCATCATCAGAAACGCACCGATTCGAATATAAGAAACCCAAGAATGTATAATAGCCTTATTTTTAGTTGGTTAAATACGCTTTATTAATGTCATGCTTCAGAAACACTTTATGACATCACATTCATAAGATATGCACAAGCCTAAACATTTGAAAGCTAGGGATTTGATTCAAGGCTGTTATATATGACAATCCATTTAATTGTTGTTATCCATATGTTTAATGTGTTTGAGCTTTTGATTTTGCCATTTTATCAGGGATTTTCCGTTTTGAATTTTTCTGTGAATTCAGTATTTTTGTGATTTTACTTTTTTTCTCATCAGCAAATTCCAAAAAATCAAGACTTTTTTAGTAATTTGTTAATTCGTAAACTTTAAATATGATACAAATCAAATTCTATTTTTAGACCCATATACAGGTATGCCAAATCGTGATTGACCTCATTTCGTTTTCTGAGTATATTAAATCTATATTTCAGATGGACCTATTATTGAAGCATCCTGTGTACATCCTCGATCATTGGAAAGGCAGGTAGTTTATGCTAGCCTTCAACACTACAGCACTGGATCCACAGTTGATACTTTCTTAACACAAGATGACCTGGCGTCCTTGGCTTCAGATTTCGAACCAACTTTATCAGATATTGATGAATAATCTAGCAGCAGATCAAAAAAAGAAAATAAATGTTCAAAGCATGTTTTTTCATTTTTTTATTCTTGTGAAAGTAACACCGTAGATCATATGATTTATTAAACAACAGGGGCATGTCATATCATTTGACGATTTGACGCGAAAAGCCGGCTTCATGATAATGAAATACATTATACAAGGACATCTTACACAATGTGCCTACCTAAACGAATTAGAATATTACAGCTTTTTATTTATTTTTGTGACTCTAAAATCAATCAAAAATTATGTCAGGTGAATATCATATCAGTTGATTTTATTACAATGATATAGTTTGCATTCCACCCCATCCAAACAGAAATATACATTGCAGCTTTTTCTTTATTCTTATATAGTCAATGCGTAATAAAATAATACTTTCTATAACCAACGGTGCATATATTTACTCTTAAAAAAATTTAAAAAACAAATGCTGTCATGACCATTAAAAGTTATACCCTAACAAAAACATAAATAAAACAAACAAACAAAAACAAAAATCAACAGAGAATATCCCTTAGGATATACAAACAACAAAAAATTGAACCCAATTCAAAAGTTAAAAGTAAAAAAAACTAAATCATAAAGCATACAAAACCAAAAAAATCAAAAGAGTTAAAATCTAACAAAAACAAAATGTGCGTAGTGCTGAATAAACGAGGTATCAAATCCTGTGTCAGAATTCGTCATTTTCGTGGGGTTCGTGTTGTTTATTCTTTAGTTTTCTATGTTGTGTCATGTGTACTATTGTTTTTCTGTTTGTCTTTTTCATTTTTAGCCATGGCGTTGTCAGTTTGTTTTAGATTTACGAGTTTGACTGTCCCTTTGGTGTCTTTCGTCCCTCTTTTGGTACAATTGTCAATATATGATTAGGAACCAATTGTTGGCACTCACCAGGCAAATCAAAATTACTGTATTATCTTGTCCACTACTAATTTCGGCAAATAATCCGTAATAAAGGCAACAGTAGTATACCGCTGTTCAAAAATCATTAATCGATAGAAAAAAACAAAATCCGGGTAACAAACTAAAACTGAGAGAATATATGAGAACCACGACACAACACTAAGTTACACACACAGAAACGACTAAGCATTAGACAAACTTCGATGAGAATAACAAATATAACATCAAAACTAAATACACGAATTTGGGATAGAAAAAGTACCGTGACACGTCTTATAATAATGAATTCACACTCAAATATAGGAGGAAACAAACTACACAAAAGAAACACAACGTTAAAATGTAACACACACATAAACGAACTATAATATAACAAACGCCATATTATTGACTTGGTGAAGGACATTTTGTTAAAGAAAAAAATGGTGGGTTGAACATTGTTTTGTGGCATGCCAAACCTCCCACTTTAATGGCAATGTTAAATGTAACATTAAAATTGACAACACAACATTACAGGACTACAATACGAAGAAATAGGAGAACATATTGGACAAAGAAACAATCGAGTAATAGCTAACAAAAGGCACCAGATTTAAAATTTAATACGCCAGGAGTGCGTTTCGTCCACACAAGACTTACTAGTGACATCTATTCTAGTCTTCAAAAGAAACGATACACAAGTTTGATCTCCTATTTATCATAAAAAAAAGGAGAACTGTTGAAATATCCAATGACAAACATTCATTTGCAAAGCAAATACATTTGATTAAAGAATCTGATAGAATTGGGAAGTTGGAGAATACCGAGTAATTGAACACAGTGGTCAAATTTTTTTGCGGAAAATTATGACAAATGTCGGCACCTGATTTCGAAGATGGGAATTAAGTACTCACATATTTGCAAATGTATTAAATTTTTTAAATAGACAATGTTTAAGTTCAAAATTTAAGTTTAAATACCGATTTTTTTAATTAAAGAGTGAGAAAATAAAAATTCGCCAAAGTTTTTTTTCAGGTATTTGCCTTAATGTTTTGATAAAAAGAAAAACAAATGTATAAATATCAGACCGATTGGGCAATTATCAACCTTGGTAATTGGTACTGTGTATCCAATTTCATTATATATGAAAAAAAAGGTAAAATCACAAAAATACTGAACTTAGAGGAAAATCAATTCGGAAAGTCCATAATCACATGTTCAAATAAAATAACAAAACGTATCAAAAACAAATGGACAAGAACTGTCATATTCCTGACTTGGTACAGGCATTTTTAAATGTAGAAAATGGTGGATTAAATCTGGTTCTATAGCGCTAACCCTCTCACTTTAATGACAGTCTCATCAAATTCCGTTATATTTACATTGATGCGTTATATAAACAGACACAATAAATAAAATAGTCAAAATATGGGTACATCAGTCATCATCGTATAACAATTTTAAAAGGAACCATTTAACAGAACACAAAAACATTTATCTACGAACACAATCATTGATTTGAGTGTCTGACGTCAGAAAATTTTATACGTCACATAAATTTGTCGTTCAATGTACATACAAACGATTTTGAAATTTTACATAGGCAATGTTAGCATACACGGTTAAAAAATCAAAAGTATGTTAGAATAAATATCAGAAATAGACCGAGATTTAAACTAGTCCAAAAGTTATATATAGAATTGATAAGAATACACAAATAGTTAAGTTCACTACGCGATTGAATGATTTTGACTTTTGTGGTTCAACGTATATAGTAATTCATAATAGAAATATATCATAATGACATATAATAAAACAATATCATACTGACGGGATCCTTTAAAGTACAGAGTCACGTTATAAGAACGAAAGAAATACAAAAAGTCGCATATACAAATCAAACCACCAATAAATGAAAGCCAATACAAACACATTGACGAGATGTATAAGTACCGAGTCACGTCAAATGAATATCACATAAATAAAGGCAACAGTAGTATACCGCTGTTCAAAACTCATAAATCCATGGACAAAAAACAAAATCGGGGTAACAAACTAAAACCGAGGGAAACGCATTAAATATAAGAGGAGAACAACGACACAACACCGAAAAACAACACACAAAACACCACGAGAATAACAAATATAACATCAAAACCAAATACAAGTATTTGGGATAGATAAGTACCGTGTCACGTCTTATCTAAAAAATAAGAGAAAACACAAACGACTCAACGTTAAAATGCAACACACACAGAAACGAACAATATTATAACAATGGCCATCTTCCTGACTTGGTACAGGACACTTTTAAAAGGGAATAAAAGTGGTGGGTTGAACCTGGTTTTATGGCATGCCAAACCTCGCACTTTAATGACAAAGTTAAATATAACATTGAAATGACAACATAATATTACAGGACTACAATACAAATAAAAAGGAGACCATATTAGACAAAGAAAAGCATGATTAATAGATAACAAAAAGCATCAGGTTTAAAATTCAATACGCCAAAAACGCGTCTTGTCCACACAAGACTCAATAGTGACGCACAGATATAAAAGATCGAAAGTGAAAAAAGTACAAAGTTGTACAGCACTGAAGATCAAAAATTGAAAAGGTTTTGCCAAATACGGCATTGTTTGTATGCCCGGGATAAGAACATTCTTATTATATAGAACAATTCATGCTATTGCAAACAGTAAATTTTATCAAATGAATATGAAAGAGATATACATAATCATGATAACGAAACTGAAGTATTAACTAATTACAGAAAACTAAACCCGAATACATAACGCCCAGATATAAAAGATCGAAAGTGAAAAAAGTACAAAGTTGTACAGCACTTATTAATATAATTTTTACTGTCTTGTTTCTCATGCTGCATTTCATCTATTGTGATCCATAACACAAGGATCACAAGGAATACAATAGATTGCTCGTTTGTAATAATAAAGAAAAGGCTTTCGAATATTATATTGTGTGAATAAAATGACATGCAACATGAAATAGAAAAAAAAAGTGTTATGGATCAATGAAATGCAGCTGCGAAACAAGACAGTAAAAATTATATTAATAATAGAACAAAGACAAATGAAAGAACTATAAAACACGTTGTTAAGATGATAAACAACATAAGTACGCAGAATCTATACATCAAGACCATCGTGTTTTATTTGAGAAGTGATACGGAATATTTATCAACAAGGTCTTGGTACCTTCCGATGAAATTTTTTAGAAAAAGGACGAGACGTTCTTTGACATAACCCTGGTTCATCAACTTTCTACCCAGACACTGATGACGTTTTACAAAGTCGGAGTAGGAGCTGCAAGCTCTTGAATATCGAATAAGTTGGGAAATATATACCCCATATGCAGGTGAAGTTGGTATATTGCTTCTAAGGGGGGGGGGGATTTATAATTTCAAAATTAAAATCGTCTCGTTTGTCATAGATTCTGGTACTGAGATGACTGTGCAAGTCAAATTCGAGATATAAGTATAAAAATGAGGCGGAGGAAGCCGTGTCTGTTGTTTCTTTAATCTCTAGTTCTGGGGGATTATATTAATGGAACCCAATCAGAAAAGTTCGGATTGTTTATGGAAAGAACATCATCAATATATCTGAAAGTAAAATTAAATAATCTGGCTTCTTTGATCCTCTTGTTTTTGACAAGTGTTTGGAGGAACTCCAATTCATATGAAAATAAAAAGAGGTCGGCAAGAAGAGGCGCACACTTTGTTCCCATAGGAATACCGACAATTTGTTGGAAAAGTCTACCTCCAAACTCAACAAATATGTTGTCGATAAGAAACTCCAGCATACTGATCACTTGTTCTTCTGTGTAGCATGTTTTACCTTTTTGTTTGTCACTATTAACGAAATATGCCTTATGAAATCCCAAAGTAATACATTTATAGCGTATGCTACCATTTTTATGTTGAAAGGCATTGTGGATTATTTCTTTTAGGCGATTTTTCAATTTCACATGGGGAATGGTGGTATACAGGGTTGAAAAATCTAAAGTTTTGATGGAACTAATTTCAGAAAAAGACCGAGATTTAAAATTGTCTAGAAGTTCCTTAGAATTTTTAAGAATCTACATATATGGTTAATACCACTACTATAGTAAACAGTTTCACAGTATTTCTGCAGACCCTCTTTCACTACGGACAGAATTTTAGTCAATCTAATGGACAATTCTTTAGTGGAACATGAAGATGAGCCAGCAATATACCGTTGTTTGTACGGAATTTTATGAAGCTTTGTTATCCAATACAAACAAGATATTTACAATACCTTCAAATACGCATGCTACAGTTTCTCTTAAATTAAAAGAACAATTGAAATCAAACAATGGACTCATTCCAATTTTATATGCGGTTGTACATTCTTGCCCGATAATAAAGTATTAATAGGTGAATTTAAATGGTCTCTTCTTTGATCGAATCATTTTTGGTCAATGAACAAGGTTCAAACAAGAGAGTAAATTTAAATAAGAGAGAAACTCATATATTTGATATAGACAAAGTTTCAAAAAAGACGAAAATACAATTGCGATCTCTACCCGAAGTAATAGAGTTTTTCTTTAAAATTTGACAAATTCGAAAGTGACAAAAGTACCAGTAAACGGCGAAGCAAGTGGCATTTCATATCACAATGGCACACTTTACTGTTGTGTATTCTCAAAAGAAATCATAAGCCTGAACATTAAGGATGAATCAACCAATGCTTTTGATCTCCTTCGGTATAGTCGTGGATCATACTCGTGCATAGCAATTTATAACGACCATCTTTACTATGTAAAAACCCAGACAAGTATTATGTGTTGTGATATAAAAGGAAACGTGCTATGGTCATTCGAAGACACAAACATTTTAAAACAACCCCGCGGCATAGTCGTCAATAAAAATGAAAATATATTTGTAGTCGGTGGGCATTCTGAAAATATTGTTGTTATATCAGCTGATGGTAAAAAATGCAAAGAAGTTCTCAAAAATATCCTAGAGCTTTATCATACGACAAGGAATACAATAGATTGCTCGTTTGTAATAATAAAGAAAAGGCTTTCGAATATTATATTGTGTGAATAAAATGACATGCAACATGAAATAGAAAAAAAAAGTGTTATGGATCAATGAAATGCAGCATGAGAAACAAGACACGTAAAGAAAAGCAACATAACGTATGATTTACTCAATACTCTGACCTTTCTCACATACATTTAATGTACAATCGGTTTGTGATGCTCTACATTTTAGTTATTTCTGTATCTGAATGTTTCAAGGCAAAGAGAGATAACCAAATTCAAACTGCTTCATTGTTCCACAAAGAACGAAGCACACCTGACTTTACTTAAACATAATGTCTCGGTTCATATTAGTAGTTGGTCCATTCCCGTATAGTATGGCCGTACGCGTACGGACGACCATATGAGTATATACTCATTTGGTTCTGACCGTGGTGGACAATATTAGTAATAAAACCTTGAATTTCATTCGCAGCAACCCACAGCTTTTTCTGCGAATCAAAATCGTCATAAGTTACTAACTTAAATCCTCTATCTTTCATACATTTTTTGAAAATTGTGGACTTAATTATTTTGCATTCTTTAATCATTTTCAAGTGCATTTTTTTTTCTACGGTGTTAAAATTGTGTTTTTATTTAAGAGAATACAGTTCTTTCAATTTGCCCTTTACGGTCTTACTATACCAGTTGTTTCAGACCTGTCCATCTAGACTTATTTCCACATAAAATTAGAGAGACAGCTAAGATTACTGAAAGATCCTATGAATCGCAAGAACACATAAAATATTTAAAACTAATTATTATTTACAAAGAAATAAATATCAACACCAAAAAAATATTTGAAAAAAGTTCCAATGCCCCAAGTGCATGTAGGTTAAACAATTGCCGTCTTTTTAACAGTTCATTTAGTTAATAATTTGTTATTTTCCGAAGTAAACATGTTGTGTTTCGTAAAGAAACATCGAAAAAGAACAATTACAAAAGGTTGCTACAACAATGTACAATCATCCTAACATGTGAGTAATATGTAACAATGATTGTCATATGATAAAATAAGTTAACATTACATGTTTAGAACTCCTTTAATTTATTATAAATTGAAGGGGCATCATACCATCTGCATTGACGGTAAATTTACATTATTCATAGTCCTAATTACCTGGACCATTCGCGTATGGTTTGACCATTCATTTGAGCTTATATATAGTCCGAAACAAATACTTAACCTAAATGTTAGACGCCAATTGCCAAGTCTCAATTCAACATTATTCAACATGAACTGTTCACTACATATTCGTTGTATGTAAACGAAATACGCCAAACACTTAAGATAAGTATAGATTGTGTGACTAATATGTTAGTCTCTAATATGAAATTCATGCACATCCGAAATTTAAATGCTGAAGAAATAATTCATAGCAGCCGTTGATTTGTTTTCATATCACCCTTGGTGGGGCGTTAACATTCAAGTATTTTATACCGAGCAAAATAATGAATAAAAACAAACTCATTTTTGTACATTCTGAGACGTACAAGAAGACTGAAAGGGCCGGTGTTTATATTTGACGCCGTTAGTATAATATGAAGTCATCTTGTTATGTTGCCAAATACGATACATTCTGATTTCGCGGATTTTTTGTTTTATAAAATTTTACACCGAAATAAAACTGAAATGGACTGATTTAATTATTTGGATAAGAATAGAGATAACTGTATTGCATTTGAAGTTAAAAACGAGGATTCTACTCTTGCAAATTGAGTTTACCTAGTCGTATAAATAAGATTGGCGTAACTCAGAACAGCCAATGTGTGTGCAGATGCTTTTTTCGATAAACGTAAATATATTACGGTTGTACTGCAGGTTGACGATATATTGGTCGTTCAAACATAATTTAGTATAATTTATGAATAAGCTATGCTGTTTTCTAGAAGTCTCTTAAAAGAGGAGAAAGATACCAAAGGGACATTCAAACCCATAAGTCGAAAAAAGCTGACACTGCCATGGCTAAAAAAGAAAAGAAAGACAAACAAACAAACAACAAAAGTATAACATGCACATCATAGAAAACTAAAAACTCAGCCACACGAACCCCACCAAAAACTCGGTGTAATCTCAGGTGTCCCGAAAGGTAAGCAGATCCTTCTCTACATGTGTTGCATATGTAGCTGTGTAGGTACATACCCAATGATAAGTCTAATTCGGTATGTAACATTTTACGACATTTGAAACAAATCGTTATCTGTAATACAGATATTCCAACTCGTGATAGCGTCCGAAAAATTTACAAATTGATGATTTCTACTCCACCACTTGTTACTCATGGTTCGATAGCTTGAATACACCCTGGAATATTGTAAAAAACTAAGAGATATATGCTCCGTATGCCAGCGCTGCTCGAATGTTTCTACATAGAATGGAAAGTTCACAATTGGGAATCTGAAATCATTTTTTGTCGGAAAGTTATTTCAAAAGAACCTCATTGTCTGGTATTAGTCAAGATATGAGGCAGACTTAACTGTAAAATTTCGAAATTAGGTGAAACTATTTCAAAATGCGGGTTATTGTTTACTCGAAACCTTTCATCACACAATTTGAAATCTTTAACACTAGATAAAACATCACAACAGAGCATTGACTTACAACATCTACTTTACTGAATGAAACTCCACAGAAACTACTTTTATGTGACTGTCATACAAGTGAGAGGGTTACCTAGCTATAAAGCTATAATACCAGTTTTAATCCACTATTTGCTACATATGGAACTACCTGTAATTTTATGAACGTTTAGTTAAATAAATGTCAATTAACTTTTTCAATAAATATAATGTATAATGTAATTACCCATTTCTTACCTTTACTATGATATGTAAACCTTATCATTCTTGTCATTACGGACACAGTGAATATTAATGCACTGATACCGTTTTCCTGCTGTATTATATTTTTTTGCTTTTTTTGTTTTATATCTATCAATATTATAGCAAAAAGTTTGACAAAAATACCGAAATAAAAGACAAATAAAAAGAAAATACCGTTGCAATAATTATACTAAAAGTGATTATTATAACACAATTGTGACTGGCGTAATCCTATTTTTGACATTTTTACCTTTTATATCTACTCGTTGTTTTTCCACTCATTACGAAAAACATGTACCAAAGTCAAGAATAGGACAGTTGTTTTCCCTTTGGTTTTGATGTGTTTGAACATTTGATTTTGCCATGTTAAGTCCTTTGTGAATTTTCCTTAAGGTCCGTCATTTTACTTGTTGATGTGTACGAGCTTTTGATTGTGCATTTGTTAGGGAACTTAACGTTCTGAATTTACATGGGAGATTGGTATTGTTATTACTTAATTTCCTCACGGAAGCATGTCGTGTAGAAAAATTAAATAATTTAAATGTGACCCTTCGACCTTTTCGTTATACTCAGTTAAACAAAACATAGGATTTCTTTGTTAAAACTGATATACTGACAAAAGAAAAATCGTTGTGGTAGTATAACGGAGATACGGGAAAACAATTTTTAAACCGATATTCATACATGATAATTACTATTTTTGTAATGACATCTTAAATGATCTTTTACATGTCGGTGTCGTTTTCAACTGTAAATGTTGTTGTGGACAGTTGTTAAAAAGTTATAATACAGACCATAAATACATATAACTTAAGACATAAATAAGCATCAGATCAGTAGTTTGATGAGTTATTTAAACAAGAATTTGAAAATTGGGACAAAATGCAAAATGCATTGATCCAAAATTATCAAATGTCATCACGTATGTTTAGTTAAATTGATTCTTAAACACAATAATTAAATGTGTTTTGTAAACAATTAATAATATGTAATCGATGATAACTGCAGACAAGTATTGAACTGATATGTAAACACAAAACAGGAAATAACTTTATCTGAACAGATATGATTTTATAGTTCATATAAATGGAGGACAGCGAACCTGAGGTATTGTTAGTTTGTTTACTTAGTAAATTTATTGTTATCCTTCAATATGATATGAGATAAAGTATATTAAACTCGCACATGTTTATGCATTCTAGATAAAAAAAATATATATTATTTTACGTAATACGTTCTTTTCACAGGTAACACCTGTCGTATTTTACATGTACATGCAACTGTAAAGAAGATCAGTATGTTATCTTTAGATTTCGGATTGGACATAAAGTGCATAGATATTTTATGATTCGCACGTGAGACTCCCGAATTTTGTACAATGGCATATTCTCCGAACTCGTACACTAACATTTTGAATATTAAAAACAATAGTCAAGCCTCGTGTTTTAAGTTGAAGTTAAGTTAAGTTGTCTCCAGTAGGGACAAATCGAATCACATTCGATGTGATATTTAATAAGTTTTACCGCTCCAAGAAAACATTTTAGAAGTAATGTGATCTTGTTTGTATTAAAATTTTTGTGTTCTTTATTGTTTACATGTTTTTTTGTTAACAATCATAAATGCTGGAAAATATTTGTGAATAATAAGAGTTTGTCATCTGCCTAGTAGCCTAGTAGCCAGTGCTTTGATTCTGGCATGATTTAAATGTTGCATTTGAATAATTTATTTGTTAATTAACAGTCAATAATATCTGGAATATTCGACTAAAAGTAATGCTATATCTTCCTCTAGCAAGGTTGATATTAAAAGGATATGGCTAACATGAAATATGTTTGGTTCATGTCTTTCAATGTATCAGCAATGTTCCAAAATCTCTATCTTTTACACTATTATCGTTGTTATACAAATATATGTTATTTTCGGTGGTAACAAATGATTTTGTTTGACATTTTTCATTAAACCCTTGAACATTCTACATGCACTATCATTATATTGTATCTACTTGACTTAGTTACCTTCGCTATCACATAACTTGTATATTAATGATTACACCTTTTAGTAACAGATAAATACGGGTTGTTGATTTTTGTCCATAAATCATCTGATTGTTTTATAGTTCAATGACAACACGGTTTTGGTTATCATGATCCTTTGAGTGTTTTATTATAAAATTACACGTATCAATTCTACGACTTACGGTAATAAAATTTTAGAGTTTCGAACTGAGTAATGTTTTAATCATCTAACACACTTCAGTCTTCAACTATAAAACGGTCATCGTGGGAATTTTTTTTTGATGACAATCTAAGAGTTTCAACCCTATGAGACTTATTGCAATGATTTAAATTTAACATCAATGCAAGAACTGTAGCCAAATGTCCATTTAAAAGCATGTATGCATTTAAATTAAAAAAAAGAGAACAATAGTTTACGTTAAGTTCATTCATTTTCAAGATATTAGGTTGACACCTTGTATAAAACGCTCGTATTTTGTTAATGAACGTATGCTAAATATAGATGCGTTAAATTTCGTGCGTCGTTGGTTTATTTTTCCTTAACGTATACTTTTTGTTCATTTCTTTATCCTTTTTTTATAATTTTTATGATTTCACCAATTGTGTGACCTTCAAGCATATTCAAATTAATATTCTCGAGTAATCTTCTATACCTAAACCATGAGCATTGCATATAATAATTCAGCCACATAAATGTTCATATTACAATCGTTATAGATCAAAAGGCTACAGGAGCTGTTCAGAGGACGATTCACGTTTGAAGAAGCACAGTCACTAATCAATCATCACCATGGAGACTGTCAGGTTGCTGCTAATTTTGTTCTTGATGGTAAATAATAATTGTTCTGCCTTTTCATATTTTACTTAATTCCTAATAAATCTGTTTTATAAGTTCATTTGGTTGCTAAAGCGTTGAACGAAACACAGGTTGTAAGGAGCGCTTGTATGTATAATTTGCACACGATCATTGATTTAATAACAATACAAGAAGCATTGAATTCAATTAACTCCTTGTGTCATAAATGTGAAATTATAATCTAAATAAAGCTATCAACTTCCTTTCCTATATACAAATAACAGACATGAACCGACAAAAACAACTGACCCATAGACACCTGACTTTGGACAGACACATACAAATTGTGGCTGTGTTTAATATGTTTGTTGATCACTTAACCCTTCCCTTACCTGGGACAATCGTGTAACATCACAACAAAAGAACAAACTGTATCAAAATTATACGTTGTTGCATGTTAGGCAGGTGTTTCATGTTTATTCAGGTCAACATGTCGTGTTACAATAATCTAATGAGATAAAACTCTAAAAGTTGAAAGGACGGGGATGATAGCCGATGGAAGCGTAATGAAAGCTTGTTACCTGATCAAAATGAGATAATCTGTATTTACAGCAAGGTCGATTAAATAAAGAATTTTAAGAACAAAAAGTAAATTGGATTATTAAATTTACTATTCGTTTTGCTGCAGTATCGTTTTTCTGAGACGTCATGTTTTAAATATTTTCTTAAATCTGACCTTATAATAAGACTTGTGTTTCAGAGGAGCCTGCAAGAGTTAGAGATGTCATAGGGACGGAAAATCAAACGGTACGTTTAGTTGAATATATTTTTTTTGAAATTGTGCAGTTCAAATGCTCATCTGAAGTAAAACATTTATTTTTTATGAATAAAACTAAAAGTTTTATTTTCGAAAGTTTTCTATATTATTATCATGATTATGTACGGTGACATATCAATATTAATTATCTATGATGAGTTTATTTACAACCACTGGATCGATGCCACTACTGGTGGAGTTTTTATTCCCCGAGGGTATCACCAGTCCAGTAGTCAGCACTTCTGTGTTGTCATGAATTATCATTGATATTATCATAATTATAAATTAACTGTAAACAAAACTTGACATTTTTGAATTACTAAGGCTTTTCTTAGGAATAGATTACCTTAGTTGTTTTTGTCAAAACTTTTAGGAATTTCGGGTCCTCAATGCTCTTCAAATTCATATTTAACCTTTTTTTATTCGAGTGTCACTGATGAGTCTTTTGTAGACAAAACGCGCGTCTAGAGCAAATACAAAATTTCAATCCTGGTATCTATGTTGAGTTTTTTTAAAAAGAAAGAAAGACTATGGTGAATGATATATAAACTTAAGCTATTTTGTCCCTTTTTAACAGGATTGTTCGGCTCATATCTGAAAGCTTGAAAATATATCATAAGAGATTCTTGCATTTTCTAGAGATTTAAATAAATGCAAGAAGTTAAATATCCTAAAATCAACACATAGACAGATCTAAAAATATATATTCTCATAAGTTTCAGACTCATACTGAAAACTAAATTCTTGTAATATTTAAGCCTTCTCTTCACGAAATACCACAGCTTTTTTAAATAGACGTTTTATTATTGTAGTGGCAAGTTATAGCAAATCATCAAATATGGAAAGACTTAATACGACAAGGAACTATTATAAAACAAGAGAGACAATTTGCATGCATCACGTGTGACAACGTTTGGTGGAGAAAAGTTCCTAACAGGAAGCTGGTAAAATTTCCGTTCATTCAAGATTTGAAAAAAAATAGAAAATTTACTTAATAAGATCGGTGAATATTGTGTAGTATTTTATTGCCGAATTATGTTCGTGTTCAAGCCGTGACAACCATTGAACAATCTCGTTAGATGCTTGATACAATTGAGTTCAGTACATGTTGGTGCGTTCGATTTAATACCGTGAAAAAAGAAAAAGAAAAAGAAGATACTAAATTATTTAGGTAAAAACGGTGTGTATCTGTTTCTTCGTGCTCCTCAACTTTTGTTCAGTTATATCACCTAATAGGTAGACCTTTGTATTAGTTTTATCTTGTATAAAACATTATAAAATCAAAACAGGAACGTATATAACAAATAACTATTTTTTTTTTATTGTTTTTGATTGATCTTTTTGGTATTTAAACAACATTGGATACATTTTTACAAGATATAAGTTAATTTCATGACATTATGGCATTGTTATACTATTTATGTTATGCGAATAAGACATAGTAAAAATTTACAAGTTAAAGATGTGAATACTTAGTGTTACATCTTAAGAATACTTTGCAATACATTAAATATATAATCATATTAAAAATAAATTTAATTAAATAACTTCCATACATCCCCCCACTCCATCTGTCGACAAATGACTCGTGTTTGTCTTTAGAAAGATATACATATTTTAATATCTCCAGACGTCTTTTCAAAAATTTAAGAAAAGCTTGCAAAGATATTAACAGTCTGCCTAATTGTGTGTTCTTTGCATAATTAATGCAATAATTAATAGATGGGCTGTCTAAATTATAATCCATAGAATTTTTTAATAATTTGTCGACATGTAGTTTATATTATGTCTTTTTAAAAAAAAAATATAAAAAGAATGGATCACTGGGATTATTTCGACGCTACACGGTGTTCAAAATTGACAAATTTTGTATAGGTTATGCATGGAAAACCTAATTTTCTGCAATAAAGCGTAATCTACACCATAGAATTTTGAGATAACATTGGAGAAGATGGCTTTAATAGTATGCTTTCAGTTAAGAAAATGAAACAATGGGGTCACCGGACCCGTTTTCTTGCTTCATTATAAAATAGGTAAATTTCTAACACATTCTAGTGTAAAGTACCTTAATATGAATTATTTGCCCTTGCATTTGAGTTGCCTCCCCTTATATGGGAAAATTGGAAAAAAAATGATCAAACAAAAGTTTTCTGTTTTTTGTAAAATAAAA
The DNA here is from genome assembly GCF_965363235.1 of Mytilus galloprovincialis. Classification (NCBI taxonomy): domain Eukaryota; kingdom Metazoa; phylum Mollusca; class Bivalvia; order Mytilida; family Mytilidae; genus Mytilus; species Mytilus galloprovincialis. The sequence continues at coordinate 65,867,999 of NC_134848.1, forward strand.
CCGTAAATATGATAAAACATGTCATTTTCTACATCGAAGTGGAAGTTCTTACACATGAATTACCTACTACTCTAAAAATTTGCCCATTCTATTAAAGATCTAGACCTTGTTTTCTGGTATTTCCAAATCCAAGATGGAGGAAGACACCATATCTACCTTAATGTAATACTTTGCCTGTAGAGTACAGTAATTTATAACTAAGTTATCAGAATTCGATACACCAAAAAAGATGCTGTTTTTATTCAAAGATATTTTAACTCCAAAAACTAAATACCACTAATTAAAAAATTCTTTCCAAAATTGTTTTATTTCTGTACAAAATGAATGCTCTATAGGTTTTATTACTTTACAACTGGCACATTCATTAGTTAAGGAAAGTTTATATTTTTCAAGAAGATAATTATGTGAGACTATTCTGTATAAAAATGTATATATGGAAAGCTTGTAGTTTGCTTTCTATAGTACATTTAAAAGCTAGTGAATAAATATTTTTTCCATTTTTCGTCACTAATTTCTATATTAAAACTTTCTTCCCACCTTTGCCGTGATAAAGAGCAAACACTTCCCCGATCGATAAAAAGAGAATATACATCTTTCGCAAATAATTTACTAATGGACATCTTTTTATTCTCATGCTCAAAAATGAATCCAAATGAGTTGCTGTTACATTGTATGTGACATGTGTTGTTGTAATAACAAATCTTTCTTGTCACATGGTATAACAAGTTAAATAGATAGAATGTCTACAAAAGTAACAAAAAATCGTCCTTTTCATCTACAATATCATTAATGAACCTTATGCCTTACATGTGCCAAGATCTGTAAGAAATACTCGTTCTGTCAACTTTGATAAACGAATTCAACCAAAAAAATTCTTTTCTAACATGAAATGCATTTAACGGGATAAAAATACCCTTGAAACGTTTCCATGCAGATAACACTTCTATATAAAAAAGAGGTGCTTTTAAATTTAAAAACTCAAATTCACATCTGCTCATAAATAAATCTTCTAAATCAAAAAGGGAGAAGAATGCTTTGGGAACATGTTTTCAGTTGGAGTCATGTTCTGACAGAAATCTTTTTACCAACATAATACGAAAGGATAACAGCTGTACTTCAAAATTTGGGGCTTTCAGTCCCCCCTCGTTAGGAGACTTTTGAATAACTTTCGATTTAACTTTCGGAGTACTACTATTCCATAAAAAACTATTAATATCACGTTGTATTTTAATTACATAAGATTTTGGTATATGTGTAAGTGAAATGACATAAATGAGCTTCGATATTGCAAGTGATTTAAGAATTACAATTTTACCGATCAAGGAAAGGTTTCTGATCCACCACAGTTTAATTATTGATTCCATTTTTTTTCTGCATGTATCTAAATTAGAACAAACCATTTCTTCAAAAGCATTTAATTTTAATCTAAGGTTTTAAAAACCATCTGTCCATTTAATAGGAAGGGAACCTTCTTTGTTAAATCTATTTCTTCCAATCCATGTTGCTTCGGTTTTTTGAAAAAAATACTTTTAACCCTGAACACTTCTCAAAATCGTTAAAGGAATCTAATAAAATTTGCGCAGAAAATACATCTTTCAAAAAACAAGTGGTATCATCAGCCAACTGTGAAATTTTCAGTATCCCCAATTTTTATACCAGATATATGATTGTTTTTACGAATACTTATTGCCAACAAATAACAATTGAATAATGTTAGATAAATGCAACAGTCGTATACGACTGTTCAACAGTCATACATCGATTGAGAGAAAACAAATCCGGGCTACATACTAAATCCGTGATAAACACATCAATTATAAGAGGAAAACAACGAAACAACAGAAACACTGAAGTGCAACAACAAACAAACGACAATGCAACATACATAGAAACGAACTATTAGATAACAACTGCCATATTCCTGACTTGGTACATGACATTTTAAGAAAAAATGTTAAATATACCGCTAAAATGACATCATTACATGACAGGAATACAGTACAAATAAATGCAAGAATACTCAGGACAGATAAATCCATAAATAAATAATATAATAGTGCATTTCGATATGTTAACCACAGAATAACACCAAATACCTAAAGCAATTTAGGACAGTACACAAAACCAGTATAATAGAATTACGAATAGAATAGACAAACAAATCAAACAAATAATTCAGGTTTCAATACCAATAAACAGGTCTCGAAGTGTGTGCGATGTAACATACGATATGAAGCTGTACCGACCGACTACGAATGGGGAAGAGCGGAATTTCATTGCCAGTTTTGCGGAAATGTCTTCAGGTATGTATAGTATTAAACAACTCGAATAACAAATGGTTTATAAGCTTTAGATATATTGAATGTCAACTAAATATACTTCAAAAGCAAGGTAAATCGATTTCAAAACCACATTTAACAGCCTATTAACATATCCTACGTCTCCTATAGAGCTGCTGTTCTTATTTTATGAAAATGAAACGGTTTACTCACAAACAGAAATTGTAAAACGAGCTGCACATATTTATTTTTTTTCTAGTTCGTTATATTTGATCTAAATTATGCTAAACTATTGTAACAGAGAGGTTGTTGTCGCTGATCGATTCTGTTATTAGACGATGGTGATGGTGACATTGTCGATACTCGAGCATACGTTTGTTAATGTTTGGTCATGTACAGCAGTTTAGATATATAGATGAATGTATAACTCAGATAAATACTATTTTGTAAAAATGGAATACTTAAATGGATTAATGATGAATGTTTTCTTTTGATAGAAAATATTTACTAAAATAAAATTTCGGATTTCAATATAATTTTCTCTAGAACCAATCCATCAATGTTGTATATGTCTCGGGGTTTGAAAGAACTTAACTTTCAAACCACGCATTAAGATATTCACACATCACATAAAAGTAGGCTAATTTACGGACGGAACATCTTACATTTTTAAGATTGAAATATTCAGATACTTATAACGAAATGTATATCATGACCATTTAAAAATTATTTCGTAACTTGCAAATCTGCAGTTCATTGTCATCGCGATATTCAATGATGTATGCATATTAATCATATTAATACATGTACAGGTTATTCATAGTACCCTGGAAAGTAAATCTACAATTAAAGCTGTATACGTCAATAATACGTTTTCTATTTAAAATCACGTGATTATCACATCGAATATTTAACATCTTACAGTGTAAATACAATATATTGCACACACGATTTGATTATTTTCACAGCTAATGACAAAATCCCTCACGTATGCGAAAAATATATTCACTGCATAGTGAATGTTTAACAAACATCCGGTACTCGAGAACTCGGGAACGTCACATTGTATACCCTGTATGAGACCTGAATAACATATCATATTCTTTTTTCCAAAAACAATACAGTTTATAGGTATTTTAAAGTACACTAAATATTATATTAAAGATAGTAAGCAATGTATCAATTATTACAGAGGGTTTGGACAAATGGGAGTCGCTTCCAGTCCTTGTTACAGATGTAGCACGGCATGTTCGCCGAATGCAATTCTGCCAAGACGAAGGTTAGAAGGAAGAAGATCCAGAAATGTTCATTCATGCTTCTGCCGGAACTGCTTCAATCGGGCAGGTTTGTTAATTGCCAAAATTATCATAAAAATGGCCAACAGGTTTGAATGTCCCTCTTTCGCCTCTCTTATAGACAGACATTATGAAAATTCTGATACGTTAATTAAAATGAAATGTTCTGAAAGAAGTATCACGTATTAACTGTGTGGTATGTGTTCCTACAGTCTTCAAAGGCATGATTAAAAATGTGTGTGACAAAACATTCTGTAAATAGTAGTGTCAACATTTTCGCCGACGCATTCTATAGTTAATTAACTATTGTTCTTTAACAAACCTTTGTTTACATTACTCTTTTAAAACAAAATGTAGATTGGTTAATAATGAACAAAAATTTGTATCCCAGTCAATCCGTTTATTACTTAAAAATGTTATTCGATCACACAAATTAGAACTATAGTCGTTATCTGTTTGCTTAATGATACTTCTGTTTGATACGAGAAAGATTGAACTGTCAGTTAAATTGTATTCCGAATGGAACTAGCTCCACCAGTCATACGTACATTTATCTCAAGTCATACATTTATCTCAAGTCATATATTTATCTCAAGTCATTTGTTTACGACCAGAAACTAAGCAATAATCAAACTATACTCTTCTTTATACACATTTTAACAACGTAAGAGGATATTTATACGCCTCCGTAGAAGACAACGATTCTATAAGTAGACATTTTGCTCATGGGCACTCATACCACATCTTCCTTTATCTATTTGATGGTGGTACTTTTTTTTTATGTATTTCGCTCGGAGCATTTTAAGATATCAATATCAAAGAGAGAAATTGGTTGATTGTATCTCTTTGAACCAAGTGACGCAGTGTGTTTTATCAAGCACTAGACTTATAAAATAGAGAATGGAAATTGAGAATGTGACAAAGAGACAACAACCCGACCAAAAAGTAAAAACACAACCGATGGCCACTAATGGATCTTCAATACAGCCAGAAAATCCCACAACCGGAGGCGGACTTTGGCCCCTCAACAAAAATGTGTACTAGCTAGTGAAAAATGGACGCCATACTAAACTCCTAAGCATATAAAGAAACTTTAATTATAAAAAACAAAAAAAACAAGACTAACAAAGGCAAGAGGCTTCTGACTTGGGACAGGCGCAATTTGGCGGGGTTATACATGTTTAGTGAAATCTCAACCCTCCCACTATACCTCTACCCAATGTTGAATAAACATACACAAAGCAATACGCACAGTAAATATCAGTTTAAATGAAGTCCGAGTCCGATGTCAGAATAGGTAACAAAAGAAACTAAGCAAAATGTCAATGATACATAACTAAACAAAGGACTACTAGTAGTTACAGACATGCCAGCTCCAGACCTCAATTAAACTGATCGATATATATTGTCTTCATCATATGAAATTCAAGCACAATCCCTCCCCTAAGGTGATAAGTATCATACCATCATAAAATATATGAGAAGAACATAATCTGTATCATGCCAACAACTGGTTTTAGAATAAATGTGTTGATTTCCGATGCAAAGACCCTTTGAGTGAATCAATATTAATACCAAAATATGCCATATTTCATGACCTGATAACAGTATCGTAACTATATCCCTTCTTAGTAAGTCTGTTTGAAGATTTTGTTAGCTTTTGAGGTTAGTGCCGACATTTCTGTGCTTTGTATTTATAGAATATTTTCCCAAAAGATTGGATGTGAAATATCTGAACGTATAAGATGTCTGCGTGTTGATTTCTATTTACGAATGACGTCCTTCTGCCGATAATAAAATTTAGTAAATGTTTTGATTAGTCTGTGATATTGAAAACCCTGGTGTAATAATTTTGCAGCAATACAGAGATTTCTTTCGTTCAAATCAAATACATTGTTACATACCAAATCGAAACAGTTGAGATATAAAACCCATAAGATGATGACAAGGGAACATCACCATCTAAAATGGATAATTAACAATAGGACATGAAAAATCATCTCTTTTATCATACATTGTGGTATTAAATTTCTCATTAAAGACATAGATATGTGTAAATTCCTCGTTGATCTAATATCATAAAATTTGTTAGTTGGTTTGGGTTCAATCATTTTAAGGTTAAGGTTTTACTAGTATAGTGAAAGCTATTCTCCCGCATGTTAAATCATAGTTATGATAGTAGACGGATGTATTCATTAACATATTCATGTTATTATAAATACAATTATGTAAATACAAACTGACAAACAGAAAGCATTTACACAGGTTTTTAATAAGACTAGTAACATTCAATAATATTTTATGAGTACAAGATCCTTGTACATTGTTGTAAAACAATTTTTATTGAAATCACTGCATTGTATACATGTAGACGAAGTGTATACTTATATCCCGCTTTCATGGATATGAATTAAAAATTTGACAATGGCAATTAAGAAAGTAACGATCAAATATCATGTTCCTAACAAAAAATGCATCCTTAGCAGGTTTACTCTTACAAAATTACTATTAGGAGATCTGAATAGTGAGTTGTAAGTTTAATGAACTTGGTACATCTTGGAATTAAAAAAAAATCATCATCAGCTTCCAATACAAATTTCTCAAGTGTCAACAGGATCCAAACTGTTATAAATTATGTCTATTTTATAAAACTAATCTAATCCACAACCATATGCGCCACTGCGTTTTACCTCTTGCTTAACAATTTGTTAATATTCTTTGATGCCTTTTTAGGTTTTTCCAGTTTGTTTTATGTTATTAAGTTTGAAAGTCATAGCTGTTTAGTCTCATTCTGCTTCTTTACTTTATTTTCAATTGAGGCGTATCTCATTTTATAATTTTTAGATGGACCTATTGTTGAAGAAACCTGCGTCCATCCACGTTCATTGCACCGGCGTGTAGTGTATGCTAGCGAACAACACCTCAGCACCGGTTCTACAGTAGATACCTTCTTAACACAAGATGACTTAGCTTCTCAAGTATCTGATTTCGAACCAATGTTATCAGATATTGATGAATAATGCCGAAAGGGAGAATGATATCCACTCATAGCTAATAAATTTACATCGCTTCCTTTTGTTGTTGTCAATTTTTAATACATGAAAACCGAAAACAATTATTTCTAAAGCATCACATAACTATAATACCATTTAGCATGTGTCGGTAATGACATACTCTGAATAGGGACTGAAGTTTCACCGCCTCAAATTACGATCCCCCCCCCAAAAAAAAAAAACATTTGGTCCTACAACCTGTCGATACAATTTTTGGCATTGCACAAGGTCATGATTTTGTGCTCACAAATATGGTTTTATCCGCCTTTTTCAATTGTGCCTGTTCGTATCAATGGCTGAGGGTCGTTCGATGCTATCGGTCATACATGTTTTTTTCTTTATCGTTATGTCATAAACCAGGTTGTTTGTTTTTAATGTTAAAATTCCAAAAGAACCAAATACAACAAATGTTCCAAGAACTTTCTACGTTTGATAATGTTAAGGATGAACTAACTTAAATAAATGACAATTTTAATCTTGTTAAATATTAAGTGATAATTATACAACTTCAAAATCAAAGCTATAGACTCCACTTGGGGAAGTTACCAAAGTAGTTGATCAGTTGAAGGATATTCTGAGCAAAATCAGAACTATAAAACAGACGAGAATGTTCATAGCCGGTCTGACGTTATAGCCATTATCCTGCCCGGTCCAATACATACGAGAATGTTCAGAGCCAGTCTGACGTTACAGCCATTATCCTGCCCGGTCCAAAACATACGAGAATGTTCAGAGCCAGTCTGATGTTATAGCCATTATTCTGCCCTGTTTAAAACATACGAGAATATTCAGAGCCAGTCTGACGTTAAAGCCATTACCCTGCCCGGTCTAAAACATACGAGAATGTTCAGAGCCAGTCTGACGTCATAGCCATTATCCTGCCCGGTCCAAAACATAAGAGAATGTTCAGAGCCAGTCTGACGTTATAGCCATTATCCTGCCCGGTCCAAAACATGCAATAATGTTCAGAGCCAGTCTGACGTTATAGCCATTATCCTGTCCGGTCCAAATTATACGAGAATGTTCAGAGGTAGTCTGACGTCATAGCCATTTTCCTGCCCGGTCCAAAACATACGAGAATGTTCAGAGCCAGTCTGACGTTATAGCCATTATACTGCCCGGTCCAAAATTATCTGGAGACAAAGAGGCATTCATTTTAAGATTTAAGACACTGAAGATGAGATGTACCCCTACCAGTAGAGCGCAAATAGCTTTAAATAAGATTCAGTTGTAAAAAAACTTAGATAGCATTACCCATATCAAATCAGGGACAGTTCTTCGTATTTGGAGAAATGGAAACTGATCTTTCTGGTTTTGTGTCAACTTACAAGAGTTTTAAAAGCATCACTCTGCCTAAATGGACTTTAACTATTCAAATGGTTAATTAAAACATTTATTTCGAAACCAGGATAAACTTTAAGTTTAAAAGGCCAAATAAAGTATGAAGTCAAAGAGAATTGTTGACCAAATAATTCAAACGAATTTTCCAAATACATCTAAGTAAATCATAGTTTAATGTAAACAATAAGTTGCAGATTCTTTGTTGAATTTATTTGGACTGAAGACTTAAATAAGTTTTCCCGAGTTTACTTGCTACACTGAACAAAATTAGACATTCTAGATTTCGTTACTTTTGAATTTAATCATTTATTTTTGACTGAAACAAATAATTTAAAAAAAAAATGCTGCAACCATTAAATACCAAATAACTATATATATATGTAGGACTCTAAAGTGCGATGTGGACGCTTACGTACGATGGTCACGCTAAAGTGCGATGATCTTCGCTGAAGTGAGATGCCAACACACACTAAAGTGCGATGGTCTGCTAAAGAATAGACGTAACAAACGTGCTATGGACTATGACGTCAACAGTCGTTTATACAAAAAAATAAATTACATGGAGAAAAACAAATGTAGAATATTTGATAAACACCTTTAAACCAAATGACGATGACTTACTTAATTCAAACCTAACCGTGCTTTGTCGGCTAAAGCAAATGTGTGTTTTTTTTCCCGGGTGCTGAAAGAAGTACTTGTGTCCTGCACTCGACTATCGTACTATACAGATACAAAAGTATAGTCTTTAGTTTCTTTTATCTTGTTTCTATTACAAGATAACGGATACATTCAAATCATTGTTTATGTTGCAGTTTATTTTGCGCTTTCCGTTAAAATATTGTCGATTTTATTAAAAATTAAAGTCGGTAAAAACAAAGGTACATGTTTTCATGCGTAAATCATAAATAAGGGCAGATCTTCACATAAGGGATAGACTACATGTGAACTGCAAGCTACGCTAATTATAAAAATATTTGATACGGACGAATTTCGAAAAAATGACACACAGGATATATAGATTTTTGTCACACCTAAATAACCATTTTAACAATTATCACGGGGCCAGTCTTTTACATTCAGAAGCATTCACTTAAGCGTACCTGTACATTATAAAGCCTATCACATATGTTATAAAACCTAAGAAACCAGCTTTTGCAAAAAGACTATTTATTAACATCCGTGTTCTTTAAAGTTTTAAGCCCTTTAACATTACCCTTTTTGTCCATCGCAATTTAGCGTGATATTCCATCGTACTTTTGCAAGCAAACAATTATCGCACTTAAGCGTGATACACCATCGTACTTTAGCGTAGACCATCGCACTTTATAGTCCGCCATATATATATACATGTAGTAATGTATTTTTGAAAAAAAAAGTACCACAAAAGCTTTAATTTAACCTATTTGAATATCAACAGATAGTAATGCTAATATTGGTGCTAAATCAAACTAAAAGACCTGCTATTAACGATACTAATCTTATTTAAAGATTTTTATAGTCGCATTTGGAATCGTACAGATCATTATGATGTAAATGATTTTTAACAATTTGTATAATCATAATGATGACTTTAATCAATTGTTACTTTAGGTAATGATCATGGTTCTAGATAGCGCACTTCTCCTAATAATTATGTAATATTATTTGGTAAACAAAACGTAGTGTTTTAGTTGTTGTAAAATTAACAAATCGGAAGAATAATTTCTGATGGAGAAGATACGTTTTGATAATGGTTGATATTGCGACAAGTTCAATAAACATGATGTTTGAAATTAAAGATGTCGAAGTGTTATGATTATTTAGATATTTACGTTCATTATTTCTTGAGTTCAATAGTTATATACTAAATACACAAGTACAGGTAAATGGGAACATGGACAAATTTTAAGTGTTTGAAAGTGATTAGTGTACACATATTTTATCAATTAAATTCAGGTAAAGTAATGTACACAAATAGGCATTTACATAATAATACGAGTGAAATAATTAATAGGATCTAGGAACAAGCTGTTAGCTTATATTTCTAAATGGGGAGTATATGCTTTATTTTCACGTTTATTACGAAAAGAATGCATGCAAATTGTGTAGATCAAAACAGTATGATTGTTATAGTGGATAATATAGAATATTAAATAACAAAAATAACAAACCACGATAAAAATGTAAAACGGAAATGCCGTTATCGAATGGCTAAATTAAATAAACGAATCGATAATAACAGTAATATAATATGTAACAAATATTTTTGTAAAAAATATGATCATAAAACATAATAATAATGATTTTAAAATAATAATAATGATTTTAAAATAATAATAATAATAATAATAATAATAATAATAATAATAATAATAATAATAATAATAATAAGAATAATAATATAGGGTTATTGCATAAATATTGGTGAATATTTTCCAGAGTAGAATGTTATATTGCACGAGCTTGCGAGTGCAATACATGTTCTACGAGGGACAATATTCCCCAATATTTGTACAAGTACCCTATATTAAAATCACTATAATTATTATTATTATTTTTTTTATTTTTATAATTTTATTATCATTATACATTGCAATTTTTGTGCAATAACCCTTTTATTGTATAGCAATATAATATTTGAAAGTAAATTTTGTGGACTGTGGAATAAAACAATTACTGTCTTTTGTTTTGGTAAATATGGGGTTTTATTGACTTTTGAAAAACTGATATTCATTTCGGCCGTCGGCTTCAGTGAATATCATTTTTTCAAAAGTCAATAAATATCAAGTGTTAATAATTCATAAAACAAAAATAAAGTGTTTAGAGTTCTAAACGAACATGATTATTTCAGATTTATCAATATTTCTGATCATATTTAGCATTGTTCTCAGTCGGAACATCCGGTTAGATTATCAACTATTCAAACTCATAAACTGACGATTTTTACTGCAAGTACATTTTTCATTGTACATGTGATAATATTAGTATACTTATGTTTGCTTCGTGGAGATGGGAGTTATAATAGTCTTATTACTTGCTAACTGATGACTATTAATATTGTAATGACAGTAATTGATGAACATTTTTGTATATTAATTATAGGATTATTTCATAATACACTATATATATCTCAGTACAGTGTGAAATCATAACTACAATTAACTAGATAAGTATCAAACACTTTTAGCTGGATAATTTACTGTTTCAATATGTATGCGTGATATCGTAACATAGGCAGTTGTAGGAACAAAATGGAGAAAATACGCTACATTTCAAATAGAGGTGTAAGACACGAATTGTCAGATCAACTTTTAGGAAGAATTCGTGAAAGTAACTCTAATGCTGCTGACCATATCGGCACCACAATTAAGGATGACTCTAATTGTATGGACTTTAAATTCAATAGACACACAACGTCTACCAACAACATATTTGATTATTTTAAAGGAGGAAAACTACATATGCCGATAGACATATGTCCGCAGAAATTCTCTGAAGAACTTGATTTTTGGGGGTTACCAGAAACTGCATTAGAAACATGTTGTTTCACAAAGTATGTTTCCTATTTTGATAACTTAAACATTTTGAAAGTTTTAGAAGAAGGGGAATGTAAAAGAAATACTATGTTTGAAACAGTAGCAACGTTGACCACAGGACACGGATGGAGGTCTATTCAAGCGAGAGCGTGGTCTGTAATGGAATATCCTACTTCATCTATGTCAGCCAAGGTAAAATATGTTATGACAATTACTTTTAATTATTTTTTATAAAAATGTATATTTGAGGCAAGAAGATGAAATCTACAATTGATTCTTGATTACTGAAAGTCCATTGCCGAGTATTTCATGAACATTCAGGATTAGACAGATGAAAAAAAAATAAGATTACAATATAGGCAGAACAGGATAAATGGTGTTTTTTTTTTCTTACAATGCAAATTTACGGTATGTGGATAGATTTGCCTTAGCTTGAGACGTGCCACCTGTGGACTCTTAGAAAGATGTTGTTTGTCTTCCTTTACATTTGCAGATCATGGCGATATATTTAAAGATGTAAGAAAACGAGGTAAATGTCAATATGACAACTATCCATCTAAGTCATAATTTGTAAAAGTAAACCAGTATATGTCAAAGTATATACTTCAACACGGAGCTTTGGCTCACACTGAGCAGATCTACATAAATAATGCTTTTATGAGTAAAGCGCGTTTCTGATAACCCCCTCCTACCAATTTTCTGGCAATCGCAATCGACAAACTATTGTTAGAAAAGGTAATCAAATACAAATTCGTGGGCCAATCCGTGGTCAGCGATTAAATTAATATGTTAAAATATATGCCTTAAAACTGCTACGAATAATGTAACGATATGTAAACATCTTTTACAAATTAAATTTCAGATGCATAGTAAGCTCAATTTGTAACCTATTATTACAAATGCATAATCAAGGTATTCGATTATATAAATTTATATTTGTAAGCAAATACAAAGTTTATACATATCGACACCTACTATTGCAGATTTTATTATAATAGTTTTATATATGGAGTTTATACAACGTCTTCATTTTATAATAATTTTATTGTTCAATAAGAAGTTCAAAACTGGCGAATTTGAAAACGTAACCAGTCAGACGTATGTTACCAAAATATCAATAAACTCTTATAGTGCTAAAAAAATGACAAAAATAGTAACAAATTTGTGATGTTTAATTGCTGTGAAAATGCAAGAGATAAGTATTACTGTCGGATAAACGAAGGCCTGACATGAAAGAGTATTTCAATATTTTGACTATCACATTTCATTGGATATTGAAAAGCATTTTGATTTTGTTAGAGAGAAGGCTCATACTCTAGCGTGTAGATAAAATGAGTTATTCGGAAGTTGTTCGTATCAAATGGGTTATTCGGAAGTCGTTCGTATCAAATGAATTACATTGTATTAATGTGGATTTATTTATTTTCGTGGATATCAATTTTCGTGGATTGCTGAAAATTTGCATATTCGTGGATATCTAATTTTGTGGTTTTGCCAATCTCTGTATATAATGCCTTTTGCAAATATCTTATTCGTTGAACATTTGAATTCGTGGTTCACCTGTTCTCACGAAACGAACGAAAATTAGTATCCAACGAATATTAATGAATCCACAGTGATATAAAAGTATAGAACAACACAATTACCAATACTACATGGACAGTAAATAACTACCCGTTAACCATGTACTAGTTTATTATTATTTCACATCATTACAGAAACGAAATAGAAGAAATTGATTTGAACAGTATAACTAACAAAAGGAGTGAGATAATCAGGTCTTTCCTCTTTTCTGTGGAAAGACCTATTGTATTTGTTCTGATTATTATTATTTGCAACTATCATGATGTATACATGCATCTTATTGTGATTTATCAACCAAGGTCCACCATCCTCCACCCCCCTTTTTTCTTTGTTTCTTTCTTTTTGGAGGAATCCCATTTCGCACGCTTTGAAGTTCAGTCCTGTACATTTTAATTTTAAAAATGCAATCCTTCTTATAAACAAACGTCTAAAAAAGCAATGACCTTAACTTAATTACTTGAAACTTTTAGTTTTAACACCTCCTTGTAAACAAGAAGGCTGTATGAAGTGCATTAAGATCAGAAATGCAAGCATTTCCATATCTTGAAAGTATATTTTTCAAATGCAGGCGCTGCTTGATTGGTGATATGTACAGATTTATTAAAATGAGGGTGTGATCTGGAATATCTCATTAATTGAAGGCATCGTGACCTTTGTTTGCACAGAAGAGTTTTAGAAAATGTTTATGTCCTCTCCATATTTTCCAATGCGAACCAGTATGTAGAAGAGTCTATGACTTGCAGAATTCTATATGATAACTGTAAGACTTTAGTGTGTATCAATTTTTTAAAGTGGTTTCCAAACGCAAATGCAAGTCTACAGAGAGAAAGTCTTTTCGATAAAATTGTTAAGGATTCTAACAAAGTGCCAATACTATGATATTTCAAATATTTAGTTAAATTAAATTAAATATGAAAAATGTAAGTTAAAAAAAAAAATAGAAACAAATCTTCTGTTAAAAAAGCTCAAAAAAACTATGTTAGAGATTATGTGATAATGAACAGGTTTTCTATGATTTTAATTTTAGGTATATCTATACGCCAGCAATGCAATTGTTATACTGTCTTTATTTCTACTGGTGAGCAGTACACATCCGCTATTCAGAAGGAAATTAACAAAAGACGAGTGGTATGATTACTTTACAGAGGAAGAAGAGGAACTGTACGATGATTACTGGCTGTATGAAACATTGAACGGCACAGGAATATCGCTTCCAGGTCATGTCTACGTTGAGATTGGTGCTCTATGGTATCTCAAAATGATAACATTGGCGTACTTTACAACTGAACTTATTTGTAAACTTATAGTGTTCCCTTTGCCATGGAGAGAATTTATTACGATTTTAAACTTCATAGACGTTTTGGCCCTGGTTGTAATGTATACCACGCTCATTGTTAATCAAGTGAATCCTAAAGAACAATATAAAGATTCTGTACACGATGCCGTGCATTCACTGCAGATATTCCGAGTCTGTCGATTGTTCAGGTTGGTACGGCACATCACTGGATTTCGAATATTGATGTACGCGCTACGGGCTAGTATTGGAGATCTATTAGTCATGCTGCTAGGTTTGTGTACAGCTGTTTTACTGTTTTCGTCTCTCGCTTACCACTCGCAAGATTCTGCCTTTTCAACTATCCCTGACGCAGCGTGGTGGGCTATTATCACTCTCACGACAGTTGGGTATGGAGATATCTACCCGACAACTATCCAAGGCAGGGTCATTGCTTCAATATGTGCAATCACTGGGGTGTGTCTTTTTGCTCTTCTGATACCAGTACTTGTTAATAATTTTCTCTTATTTTCCTCTCATTATGCTGGAATTGAAAGACGACAGACTTTAAAGGAACAACTGTTGACTAGGAAAACAGCAGTGTCACCAAAATGAAGGAAAAAACAGAAAGAAAGTTGTATGATTATATTGGGTGTGTTTTATTTTCGTGGATTGAGGAACCCCTGCATTATTGTGAATATTAGATGTTGTGGTTATGATCAAGTCTCAATCGTTACAACTCGGCCAAATCCGTACCTCATCAAACGAAGGAGAGTAGAGGAGTCACCCGAGGATTACCGATTGGATCAAGTCTCAATCGTCACAACTCGGCCGATTCCGTACCTCATCAAACGAAGGAGAGTAGCAGAGTCACCCGAGGATTACCGATTGGATCAAGTCTGCAAACAAACCTTTAGTACTTCTGTCCGTCATTGAATACTTAAATTGGAAGTTAGGTGTTATTCCCAAATCCATTAAAAACAGTAACAAATGAAAAACAACGAAACCATAGTAGTTGGGAGTTAACATATATTGATAGGTGTTGTATTGAAAATTGTTTTATTCTTATATATTCATTACATATGGAATATATAGTATGAAGATTATTGTCACATGTCATTTGAATCTATTACTGGTAATTTCAGACATGTTACGTTAACAGATCATTTTACCTATATGTTGGTACTAAGCTATAAAAAGATGTGGTTTACTTGCCAATTAGACAACACTGCCTGTATATTAGTACTAAGCTATAAAAAGATGTGGTACACGTGCCAATTAGACAACACTGCCTGTATAATGGTTTTAAGCTATAAAAAGATGTGGCTTAATTGCCAATTAGACAACACTGCCTGTATATTGGTACTAAGCTATACAAAGATGTGGTATAAGTGCCAATTAGACAACACTGCCTGTATATTGGTTCTAAACTATACAAATATATGGTATAAGTGACAATTAGACAACACTGCCTGTATATTGGTACTAAGCTATAAAAAGATGATGTATAAGTGCCAATTAGACAACACTGCCTGTATATTGGTTCTAAGCTACACAAAGATGTGGCATAAGTGCCAATTAGACAACACTGCCTATATATTGGTACTAAGCTATAAAAGAAGTGGTATAAGTGCCAATAAGACAACACTACATCCGAGTCACAATTTATAAAAGTAAAGCAATATAAGTCAAAGCCTAACCAAATCAGACAATTTTTCATCAGAAACTAAAATACTTAGAAGTAAACAACTATAGGTCAGTGTACCTTCAACAATGAGCAAAGTCCATACTGCATAGTCAGCTATAAAAAGCCCAGATATGAAAAATGCTAGCTGTATTTGGCACAATTTTTTGAAATTTTGGATCCTCAATGCTCTTCAACTTTGTACTTGTTTGGCTTTATAAATATTTTGAGATGAGCGTCACTGATGAGTCTTAGGTAGACGAAACGCGCGTCTGGCGTACTAAATTATAATCCTTGTACCTTAGATAACTAATGAAACATTATGAACCAAGCAATAACGGTCTGGTTTATGTAGAAAAAAAAAACAACGCAGGAAGTATAAAATGTGATACATAGCTACAGACCAGATGTGGCAAGGTATATTTGCATCCCTGCAACACAAGAGACACATACTATATAATTAAGGTATCAAGGTACTGACAATATCCACATGTATTTACACCTACATTAATCTCCTGTTTTGTGAAAGTTGTTTCTAATCTAAGAGTTTTATAATATCATCATGTACATGCTAAATTTAAGTATAAACACTAATAAAAGGTTACACCGTACCAAAAAAAAAATCGAAATCGTGCTCCCACATTTAACTAAAAACCTATACAAACACATGTAAGCAATTCATATATACTAAATTAATATATACTTTCCGTTAGTTTTAATCGATAATCATTTGTCATATGGGGTTCTTTTATAGCAGTCTTTGCGATATGAATTTTGATCATTGTTGAATGCCATACTTTGACCGATCCAACCACACCATGCCAGATATAACCATTAATATCAATGGCATAATTTCACTTCTTAAAAATATACACCTCCATAAAGCTAGTGGGCCTGATAATATCCCTGCTATTTTACTTAACAAACTCTAGGAAGAAATATCCCCCTTCCTTGAATTCTTTTTTTCAAAAATCTATAAATGATGGAAAAAGGCAAATGTTATCCCAATTTTTAAAAAGGGAGATAAGTATAAGGAAGTTAATTACAGGCCGGTTTCTTTAACGGCTACTTGCTGTAAGGTATTAGAACACGTCATCACAAGCAATAGAAAACATATATCCCAATTTTTAAAAAGGGGGATAAACATAATGAAATTAATTACAGGCCGGTTCGTTAGCGGCTATTTGCTGTAAGGTATTAGAACAAGCAATATAAGAAAACATTTAGATTCAAACAATATTTTAAATGACTGCCAGCATGGCTTTAGGAGTAAACGTTCCTGTGAAGCACAATTTATTATCAGCCAACAGGACATAGCCAAATATTTGACAGATTGTAATCAGATCGATGCAAGACTTTTATATTTCTCTAAAGCTTTCGATAAGGTCCCACATGAAAGATTAATATCAAGACTTAATTACTATGGTATACGTAAAAATAATTTACTTTGGATAAAAGATTTTTTGTCAAACAGGCAACAGCAAGTCCTATTTAACGGTGTGTAATCATCCGAATTAGATGTTGACTTAGGGCACAGTATAAGGCCCAACTTTATTTTTGTTATTCATAAACGACCTATCTTAGCATGTCTCTTGTAAGGTTCGTCTTTTTGCTGACGACTGTTTACTTTATAAAACATCTTACAATATAAATGAGTCTGGCGCACTCCAAAAAGATCTATTAAACCTTGAAAAATGGGAATCTGAATGGCAAATGAAATTTTATTCTGAAAAATGCTATGTCATAAATATTTCTAAAAAATCAAAACCTGATGTATTTAAATATAAATTACATAATCATGTACTTGAATCTGTCAACGGCAGCAAGTACAAATGTATTTAGGAGTTACAATACGCAATGATCTTGACTGGGGGCCCCATATTAATAAAACTTCAAAGGCTAATAAAACACTAGGCTTTCTACGTAGAAACATGAACAACTGTACACGTAAGGTTAAAAACCATACGTACACATCACTTGTGCGTCCGACCGTCGAGTACTCCTCACCAGTTTGGGATCCATACAAACAAAACCAAATTAACTAAATTGAGCAGATACAACACAAGGCAGCAAGATATGTGTTTAATGACTATAATGATAGATCACCAGAAGCGGTCACTGGTATGTTCGTTGAAGTCACTAATGACGTCCTGACTCAAGCTGACAGGCATACTAGAGGACAACATAAATTTAAACATATATATATATATGAGTCTGAAAGATTGTGTAACAATACCGATAAATAGATGGAAAACAAAACACTAAAAAGTGTTATAGACTCTATATATATATATATATATATATATATATATATATATACATATACAAATAAAGACTTTTTAGGTCATCTTTTTGTCCCAAGCCCTATTGCTGTCTAGAACAATCTCCCAGAAGCAATCTGCATGTCACCCTTCCTTGAATCCTTCAAAGGTGGTAACTCCGCCTTTAACATTTGGAGGATCCTGTCTGGCTAATAACATGAATAAGTAAATGTATTTAAGCCACTGTACAAAATGTGAATGTCTTATGCATTAAGTTACAACTAGTGTTATTTTAAATTTTAATTGAACTGTGACAAATATTTAAAGTTTTTGATATAACGCAGTTTTCGACCTCCATTTGCATGTACATAACGCCACGGTTCTGGGATATTCCATACTCCGGCACCGGAGTCTTTCCGTATCAGAAAGAAGACAGAAGATTTGTTAACTTCTTTGTCATTTGGTTTCCAGTGGCGTGTTGTCTCATTTTGCAATCGTACCACATCTTGTTATTCTTATATTGAACATATCTTTATACTGTATGAATATGAATGCGTTTGGGCTTCGTGTAACCAATTAAGGCACTTTTGTTTTTTTCAAATAATTCAGACAGGTTAATGTTTTTGCCTCGCATCACGGTGCGAAGCTATAAGTTTCAGTAGACATACACGCCATCTTGAAATAATTACTGATCACTGATTGGTTACTTTATGATGCGCCTGAGAATCAGTAACAGCCATTGGTGTAAATGAGATAAAGAAATACAGACTTTTTCGCGTTCAGGATAAGTCATTAAAAGCCGGAAAATTAACTATGTGTATATCAGTTCCGATCAACTGTCATTTATTCAAGGTCGTTAAACACTTCTATTTGTTGATTTAGTCATGTTCTTTTTATTATGCATACTAGAACACACCCGCGAAATCGCGGGGAAGTAGAGCGTATGTAAACTGTAAAATTAATTATAACTGCAGAATTCCAGGAGAGGTATCAAAAGTCAAAGGTACTTGGGGACTGGGCATATTTGTTTTACCCTCCCCCTTTTATCCAAATACCGATTTTTATTCTTTCTGTTTTTTCTGTATACTATGAACATACATGTATATATATATATACTATAATTACTATATAAAACGGTCACTGTTATATTAAAAGTCACCCCAGCAAACTATTGGAATTTATAGTTAATTATAGCAAATTTATGCAATTTATTCATAGTATATATGTATGTAGTATACAGAAATATTTCAGTGACCGCTGTTGATAGAAAATTCTATTGGAATTGATAATATATATTAATAGCAAATACAATTTATCTATAGTATATGTATGATCATAGTATACAGAAAAAAAACGCAAAAAATAATTGTTCTGTCCCAAGTACTTATGCAAATTATGTTTAATTTCAAAACAGGCCTAAAGGGAAGTCTTATATTTCTCAAAAAGTCATTTTTTTTTGTTTTCTATTTATTGCAATATGAGCATACGTTTAGTCTGTTATGAACATACATTACTATAAATAAAGTGTGTTTGCTTTTTACTATCAATTATCAGTTACATAATCAATACACGGCGGTCATTGATATTATATAGACCCCTCTATTTAGTATACTTAGTGACCCGATGAATTTGTAAAAGATTTTATGACTGAAGAATTTCAGAAAAGGTATCAAAAGTTATAGGTACTTTGGGAAATGACAATTGTTTTTCTAGCCCGGCTCCTATTTTTTTTCCTCCAAAACTCCTACATTTTTTTTTTCTATTGATTTTAATAATGTTAGCATTGATCTGTATATTATAAACATACATTAATGTAAATAACGTGTACGTATTCATCGGCGGATCCAAAGGGGGTGGGTCCGGGGGTTGGAACCCCCCTTTTTTCACCGATCAATGCATTTCAATGGGGGCATATAGATGGAACCCCCACCCTTTAACCTGTGTTGGGATCCCCTTTTTTTATATGGCTCGATCCGCCCCCTTCTTTTTAAAATGGCTGGATCCGCCCCTGGTATTTGCTTTTTACTATCAACTCTCAATTTACTAATCGATCCACGGCGGTCATTGACATATTATATAGACCCTCTCTATATAATAAACTCAGTGACCGCCGTGGATTGTAAACTTGAAAATGATAGCAGATAGCAAATACACGTTATTCATTGTCTTTGGCATGTACAAAGTACAGAAAAAACGCAAACCGGATGTCTAGTCCGACTTAAAATTTCGTCCAATGACGGAAAAAATATGCGGATGCAGTTTTTTTTTCGTTTTTCTCCCAAAATAACACAAACTGAATAATCATAAGAATGGATGACAAATGCGACAATACATGGTACCTATAGGATACAGAGGCATGATGATTTATTTGTTGTGATAGGAAGAGAAGCGACACCCAAAATGAGGTCTTCTCCTTTAATAGTATAGAAATTACACACTGAAATTCAATATTAAAATATCAATTATCAATACAAGTTTATTTGCTTTTTAAATCTGCAATAAACACGATTTGTTCTGCTTAAACAATGTTCCTATAGAACGTTATCTGTATTTTATAACTTCTCCTAATCTAGGCACACCTCCAGAGAGGCACACCTATAACGCACACTTTTAAAGTAAATCCATTTTATATCAATCAACTATCTAAAAATACCACATGCAAACATATTAATATACTAAATTAGGATAGAGCTAAGCAGTCCACAGCTTTTAAGAAAGCTAAAACTTGTAATTGATTATGATCCCTCAATAAGTGCTGTTGATGTTTTTATAAATTGTACAACAATTCTACATGAAGTTAGAGGAATTCCATACAGAATTATAAAAGAACACGAAAAATAAATATTGTACATCGGCACAGTTACGTATCATACTTAAATCTCAAAATGAAAATACTATTTTAAGTAGACATCTAATTTAAAAATATTAAAAAAAAGCTTTATTTAAAAGAATAACTTGGGACACATACACACACGGTCGTTTGTTTGTTACGAGTGGGGACTAGGACATCTGACATGTAAACTTAGGACATGTTAAATAGTGTTGAAATTGGTATAGTTAAACGTTTTTTTTTTATTGTAAACTGAGGCCCACCTACGGGTGCAATATTTTCCCGCTGCATTTAAGACCCATTGGTGACCTACGACTGTTCTTTGCTCTTGTCAATATTATACTATCTATTAACGCTATATACAAAGAACTGTTTAAAACAAATTATTTGCAATCATTGAATTCTATTTGATGGATACATTATACCACAACTTATGCACACACAGAGATACAGAACACACGAACATTCAAAGTATCCTTGTAACGCTTTGTCAGTTAAATACACATTTAACAGTATGACGTTGCGGATTATGTATTTTATTTGAATTTGTAATACGAAAGTTTTACAGAAAAGGCAATTAGTCATAATCATACTGATTAATAATTTACATTTTAAAACAGCGGTTCATCGGTTCCATAATTATATATTTTAATACATTACTTTCACATACTAAACAAATCAATTTCCTCATGTTTTTTTTTTTTTTTTAGTTTTTTAAAGTATGTTTGCATGAAATGGAATGACATCTGAAACGTTGCTGTTAAAATTGAAATTCATAACTATTAGACTATAACCATCACATTTGAAAATTCAATTATGAAAGTTCATCATTAATTTATAGGTCGTACATGCAAATAAATTAATTATCAATAAAAGCGAGTCGATTTTTTACGCGATAAAGATATATATTACATAAAATTTATTGATTTCCTTCACTTGGATAAAGCATTTGTGGTATTCAGACATCTTCTGATATACACCATGGAAAATGTTATTTACACGATAATTAACAAGGGTGACAAATTTGAAATTTCGAAAATAATTTTGGATAAAATTTCTTGTAATGGGTCAAGTGCTGGTGAACAGATAATATCTGGTCTAACTGAGGACAAAACAGCAATTGAATTTTATTTCCATCGACACCAAACATGTACATCCAATATTTTGGACTTCGTAAGAGGAGATTGTTTACATATCCCAGCAGACGTCTGTCCAAAGAAATTTCGACAGGAAATGGAATTTTGGGGAATACCTGAAAATGAAATAGCGACTTGTTGTTTAACAAAATATCAAAGTTTTTTGGATGATGAAAAAACATTAAGAGTTTTACAACGAGATGAAAATGAGCGACATACGAGAAAGGAAAGAGTACACGTTCTTAGCAAAGGCAAGGGATGGAACACAATACAGGCAAAAATGTGGCAAGTTATGGAATATCCAAGCACTTCAGTCATGGCAAAGGTGAGTACCAAACATATATTATATGTTTCATGTCGGGGCCATTTTATTCTACTTTACGGTTATGTTGTGTTACTGTTGTGGGGTGTATAGTTGCCTATAATTGCTTGTATAAACTTCATTAGAACTTTGGTGGACATTTGTCTTATTGGTTTTCATACCACATATCCTTTTCTTTAGATAACATGAAGATTTCAGCTTTCATATTTTATATAACAAAGTTGTGTTAGAAAATATTTGTTGACTTCTTAAATTTATGCTTGCTATTTAATTTATTTTTAAATAATTTCTTTTGAAAAATTGATAAAATAAGGTGAATTGATATAAGCGAATTGATATTCTGTAAAACGTTTATTTATACCGTTGAATTCAACACTTGATATATACACTATATTTAAAGAATGTAGATTTTATTACTTTAAACATTTGACTGAGGTTTTTCTCAAAATTCAGTAACTTATTATACCAGAGATTCTCCGACTTACGATACTTAGACAACAGATATGCAATAAAAGTTATTAACTTAAAAAAAAATTAAAAAATTTGAAGGACATGAAGGAATGAAGACATTTGCTGATGAATATAGACATGCATGTATAGATATGAATGCACCATTAACTGTCGATCAGATAGCAAAAAAAAAAAAAAAAAAGAAAAATCTCATGTAGTTTTTCACCTTGTAACAAATTACAAACGCAGTGTCCGTTGAATTTTGTAGTAAGGTGTTGACAATTAACCAAGTCACACACGTCAATTTGTAAAAATAAAATTAGAACTTGCTTTGTTTCACTATTTTTTAGATTTTCATGGTATTCAGCAATTTAATGGTGATGCTATCCTTATTCATCCTTGTGGCTAGCACGTCTCCGATGTTTTCTGAATCATTAACAAAAGATGAATGGGCAGAATATCTAAATGAAATAGAAAAAGAAACATACGGATGGAAAGGAGCGGGTAGTTTTAATAAAACAATAATCGACCTTTTGCCAGACCTAACAAGTCGAGTGGAATATTTGGTCTATTTAGAATTGATAACTATTGTTTATTTTACAATTGAGATTATATTTAGGATCGTTTTCTTTCCCTTGCCTTGGAAACATTTCTTAAACTTTTTCATTGTTGTGGATGCCGTGTCCCTTATAGTGATGTACGTTGACATGATAGCAAACGAGGTCGACGAACGAGAGAAATACGAGGACACGTTTGTTGAAGCGATAAAATCCCTGCAGATCATCCGAGTCATGAGACTTTTTCGGTTGTTGAAGCATGTGTCTAGTTTCCGCATTTTAGTCTTTACTATCCGTGCAAGTTTGAAAGATTTGCTTTTGATGTTACTTTGTCTTTTAACAGCAGTGCTAATATTTTCCTCTTTAGCCTATTTCACACGTGATTCTGCTTTTACCAGCATCCCACAGGCCTCCTGGTGGGCAATTGTTACCTTGACAACTGTAGGGTACGGAGATATTGTTCCGAAAACATTAGCGGCAAGGTTAGTTGCCTCCGCATGCGCAGTAATTGGTGTATGTATGCTCGCTATACTGATCCCATCACTTGTAAATAATTTCATGCTTTTTAACAGTCAACTTAATGTGATGCAACAAAAGAAGAAAACGAAAAACGAAGCATTTCTGGAAAACAGTGTTCTACCAGTCAATCAAAAAATTTGAATTGGACAGGCACTCCTCTCTTTGCAGAGGCAGAGGGAATAGACCAATTCTGAAACAATTTAATATATTTCCATTTATTTAATCTGCATGATTTATACATTTAAAAGTTGAACCAGTGTAACTTGATATACGACTATTCTTAATTTTCATAAAATTGTATGTATCTTGCATAGCTTTTCAGAAGAGTTTCGGCTGTTTTTATAGATAGGATTTTATGATGCCGCATTGCGGTCAAAATGTAAGTGTAGCAGTTACGAATATACTCCAATCTTTTGTTTTTAAATGTAGGAACTTTGTCTAAGTTTCTAGAAGTAACTAATGTCTTATTTATAACCAACTGAATGGAGATAAGACATACTTTAAATTCGTTAAACATATTTTACGGAATTTGGAATTTCTTCATATTTTAAATGCTACAAACTCGAACGAGCAGGTCGAGGGAAATTTCGATAATTCAAATTTAGCACCTTCGTGAGTTATCATTGCAGTGTCACTCTTCAAATATTTATTCTTTTGAGTACAATGACTTTAGAGGAAATAAATCTAAAAATGCAAGAATACGCGTTCCCACTTGTTTTTCTAACCTTTGTAGATAAAGTCTGGACCTAAATTGTTCTAGGTCAGAGAAGTACAAACATCAGATGTATGCCACGGATTTGTTTTATAGGACAAGCAATTATCTTTTCATTCTTACAAATATAAAGATATAATTTTTTTTTAGAAATTTGTCTATAGTTGAATTCAGTATATTTGCCTCTGAGTGTTGTCTGTGTTTTATTGTGATATTGAATACCCTTTTATTTAACATTACTCCTGAGTCCTTTATCAATTGTTCCGCTACGGTTTCGGCTATACACGGGCTTTTATGGGAAAAAAGACCTATCAGAATATTTTACTGCAAGGATTGTACCCATCAGAATTTTAAATACAATACCAGATAATGCATGATACGAAACTGTCTACATTCCAAACACCCCTAAGATCTGAAATAGGTATTTTTTGTAACCCCTAAGATGTAATCATTTTTAATTATTTACTGCTGCAAGACCCTCAGAAATTTTTGCGTACAAGATGAAAAAACCCAAAATTTCACCCTAAGATGTATAAATTTTACACCCCTCAGAAAGGACCATCCACCCCCCTACAGCAGATATTAACAGGAATGGCCCAATGAACGTTACAACTGTTGTTGCATTAGAATTGTCGTTAATTGGTGTGGTTCATATCTGTTTTTCGTTAGTTATAGTAATTTGGGGCCTTTTATAGTTTGCAGTTTGGTGTGAGCCAACGCTCCGTGATGAAGACCGTACTATAACCTATAATTATTAACTTTTTATAAAAGAGGAGCGAAAGATACCAGGTCAGAGAAGTACAAACATCAGATGTATTCCACGGA
Organism: Mytilus galloprovincialis; assembly: GCF_965363235.1. Lineage (NCBI taxonomy): Eukaryota > Metazoa > Mollusca > Bivalvia > Mytilida > Mytilidae > Mytilus > Mytilus galloprovincialis. The sequence goes on from NC_134848.1 coordinate 65,893,635, forward strand.
TTTGTTTTATAATAGGAAAAACAATTATATTTTCATTCTTACAAATATAAAGATATAATTTTTGTTTTAGAAATTTGTCTATAGTTCAATTCAGTATATTTTCCTCTGAGTGTCGTCTGTGTTTTATTGTGGTATTGAATAACCTTTTATTTAACATAACTCCTGAGTCCTTTATCAATTGTTCCGCTACGGTTTCGATTATACACGGGCTTTCATGGGAAAAAATGACCTATCAGAATATTTTACTGCAAGGACTGTACCCATCAGAATTTTAAATACAATACCAGATAATGCATGATACAAAACTGTCTACATTCCAAAACTGCCCTAAGATCTGAAATAAGTATTTTTTTGTAACCCCTAAGATGTAATTATTTTTAATTATTTATTGCTGCAAGACCCACAGAAATTTTTGCATATAAGATGAAAAAACCCAAAATTTCACCCTAATATGTATAAATTTTACACCCCTCAGAAAGGACCATCCATCCCCCTTCAGCAGATATTAACAGGAATGGCCCAATGAACGGTAAAAATGTTGTTGCATTAGAATTGTCGTTTATTGGTGTGGTTCATATCTGTTTTTCGTTAGTTATAGTAATTTGGGGCCTTTTATAGTTTGCAGTTTGGTGTGAGCCAACGCTCTGTGATGAAGACCGTACTATAACCTATAATTAACTTTTAAAAAGTTTATGTTACGCTATGTTTGGTTTAACTTTACAAATTTAAAGTCTACTTCTAAACAAGTATATCCGTCAAGCAAAACATTGTAACCATCAAATACTTTGGATACAATTCCCACAAGTAAATACGTAGTTTTTTTATCAATTGTTCCGCTACGGTCTCGGCTATACACGGACTTGAAATTGAAGATAGTTCTCTGAAATATTGATGGTAATGTATATATATATGGAAGATGTTCAAAAACAGATGCACTTTTGGAGATCAATTAAAACTGTGGATTTAAATTTCCCAAAAGAGCAATTCAATTTTAAATAGAAGTTTAAAATTCACGTGTATTTCTGAACAAAAGCAATATTACTTCAGTTTGTATGGAACTTTAATTTGAGTTTTCCATTTTGAAAGAATATGACATGATTATTTAATGTGAAACAAGAGACGTTTGTTCCCGCAGTTCAAATTTACATTTGCAATATGATTTGTATTCGTACAGTTATCAATTGTTTAATTACATGATATAAAAATGAAGATGTGGTATGATTGCCAATGAGACAACTACATGTATCCACAAAAGACCAAAATGACACAGACATTAACAACTATAGGTCATCGTATGGCCTTCAACAATGAGCAAAGCCCATACCGCATAGTCAGCTATAGTAGGCCCCGATAAGACAATGTAAAACAATTCAAACGAGAAAACTAACGGCCTTATTTATGTAAAAAAAATGAACGTAAAACAAATATGTAACATTTATCGGTATTCCATATTAAACAAAACTTTAAAAATGAATTATAGATACACAAATAAGTATATGTAGTCAGTCACCATGGTAACTTTTATCGTACATTTTTGCATACAAATATATTTTCGAAAGTTCTGGACGTCTTTTATTCATTTTACGATTTTATATTTTTATTTAAATAGCATATATCATGTATATGTTTAAGATTCAAGCGCATTGTTGAAAATTCAAATTTAATGTATATGCTCTTATAGAAATCATTTGAAATTGTCATGAAGACGTCGTGATTGCTCGGCTATGAGAGAAAAAAACTGTTACCAAAATGAATCAAAATGTATTTCATATATCAGCAATGAGCAGCGCCGAATTAATGGATAATCAGAATATGTTGAAATACAAAAAAAGAAGATGTGGTATGATTGTCAATGGGACAATTCTTCAGAAGTTCCCAACTGACAATTAAATTATCAGCAACTATATAGGTCACCGTTCGGTCTTCAACAATGAGCAAATACTATACCGCATAGCCAGCTATAAAAGGCCCTACAATTACACATGTGAAACAATTCAAACGAGAAGAAAACTAATGGTCTTATAACAAACGACATCCAATGAATTACAGGCTCCTGACTTGGGACAGGGACATACATGAAAGTATGTTTAGTACATAGAGGTAAATACATGGCCTTTTCCATATTGTAATATTTTAATGTTTTGTATATATTGACCTCTAGTTAGTTTGGCTTTATAACTGTTTATTTGTGTACATAGAAAATTAATGACGCAAGGCTAATTTGACAAGTTGCTAGTTTAGTATCTGCAGTTAAAGTTGAACTGTCAGATGTCATTAAGACCAGAAACGATGTCCTGGTGTGTAGGGTAATAAAATTAGCTTTGCCTATTTTGTTTGTTTAGAGATGAAGTAATTAAACTCTATGATAAGGTCAGTTAGTCAAGAGACTGGCAGATTGTCTATCAGCTGTGATACTGTAAGGATGTGTATTCCTTGAAGTCTTGAATCAGTTAGATTCTGGAGGACTTGTATTTAAAGTTTATATCTTTAAACTTTGTAGCTAACTTTGTCAATGTGTCTGAAGTAATGTACATTTGCTAATAAACTTGTATATATAAATACCGTACTATTTAGTTACTGGGAATTTACCACAGGATATATTGTAGTGTCATAGAAGGCTATGTCCGTCCGTCTGTGTCGGTGTTGACCTCCCCTCGATCACGTTACAATATCCTTAAACAAAACATTGTAAAAAGCAAACTATTTGAATACATGTATAATAATATTCCCACAAGTAACCGTTGTTTTTTATCACTGTTCCGCTACGGTTTCGGTTATACGCGGACATGAAACTGAAGGTAGTTCTCTGAAATATTAATGGTAATATATATTACGTATTATGTTAAATATTCAAAAACAGATGCACTTTTGGAGATCAATTAAAACTGTGTAAAATCCAATAAATTACAGGCTCCTGACTTGGGACAGGCACATACATGAAAGTATGTTTAGTATATAGAGATTTATACATGGACTTTTCCATCTCGACCCGGGTATCATCCCGAGACCCCCCCCCCATTATCAGTCCGAGGCGTAGTCGAGGTGCTGATATGGGCCACAGGATGATAACCAGGTCGATATTGAAAAGTCCATGTATTAATCTCTTTATCATATACTTCCGAAAATAGTTTTATGTAAGGCAAATAAACAAATGAAATAAAAAAACCAGTCAAAAACTTTTTAAAGGAGTTAATCATGAATTCAACAATACACTATAATTGTACAACAATAGCATCACTACCTCCGTATATGTTATGGTACCATTACTTATAGTGGATTTTGAAACATTGAACATTTGGGAGCTTGAAGCACGGAGGAAGTATTTACAATTCTATGATCATCATTACTACATGTTGTACTATATGAGATGATTCATAATTGTCAAAGACATTTGTTACAAGTTCTACTTGTAATTCCCTTTCATGAATGTGACCTACCGAATTTAGACTATTTACCGGATTTGATATCACATAAGCAACACGACGGGTGTGTCTGTTTACCCTTCCGGAGCACCTGAGATCACCCCTAGTTTTTGGTGGGGTTCGTGTTGTTTATTTTTTGGTTTGCTATGTTGTGTCATGTGTACTATTGTTTGTCTGTTTGTCTTTTTCATTTTTAGCAATGGCATTGTCAGTTTGTTTTAGATTTATGAGTTTGACTGTCCTTTTGGTATCTTTCGTCCCTCATTTGTAAACTAGCATCATTTTGAAAATGGATTTAGCCATGTTAATGTATGTTTTTCAGTAACTGCTGGTTCTGAAAAAAAAACAGATTTATCACTTGATCCAACAAATCTTATCGCTATTTGTTCGCCATTACTGGACATCTCGAAAGTTCCAGTAAATCTGTGACGTTATAAGTATAGATTATCATATTTTTCTACAAATTGATATCGTTAAGTATCGGCCGCTAAACACAATGTGAACCTTTTTGGCCGGTGAGCGTAGCGCAAAAAAACTTTATATTGGGTCTAGCGGCTGATATTTTACGATATTTATACGAAGAAAACCCGATTATCTGTTTATCGTTCTATTACTGATCGTTTTCAACTCCCTAAGACAGTTTTACGCTTGATGAAAGCATGCTTGATAATGTCTCCTCTAACATTGTGACGTCGCTGATAACCTCTCCTCTCATATTGTGACGTCGCTGATAATACCTGCTATCGTCTCAATACCGTGATACAAGAATAACGGAGCTCCTGACCAGGGTGATATAGGTGTATAGGGAAGGACGATAATAAAAATACTTGACGCCACAATGGAAAAGTAAACATACGATACCAGAAATACCAGAAGTAACTTGCGGGAGAGGCACTGTTATGTCTTTTTTTCACGAGATGCCCCTGATATTGGTTATCAGTCCGGGTTTGAAATTATGGCTTGTGTACTTCCGTTCATTAAACATACGCAAATACTATCATATCAATGATAAGTACATGCATATGATAAATACTTTTATCATATACTTAGACTAGATAACATATTATTTTTATTGTATGATAATATCATTAAATCAACGTAAATTCCATATTTTTCGAATTGGTGCTTAGCGGGCTGATATGAAAAGTTTGTCACATGCTTCGAGTGTTATCACATGCCTTTCCGTAACGTTATCGCATGGCTTTCCGGTGATGCTCGGCAAATTCCGGAAAATATACCTCAATGCTACATTTTCACTAAAAAACTTACAAAGTAGTGTACAATCTCAATTTTATTAACGAAACAATTATTTGGATACTGGAAAGTATATTTTGTAAAATAATAAAATAATAAAAAAAAAAAAAAAAAAAAAAAAATCAAATTATTAAATAAATGCGTTTTTTTAAAAGTTTCAAACATAATTTAGAAAGTTACGTTAAAAAGTTCACTTTTTCAAACAGTGTTCATTATGTATATTTTTGAATAATTTCTTTTGTCGTTTCGTCCATATTAAAATGTTTTTTTTTTCTGTTGAGGCATCTGATAGAAAGATTTTATATCTCTTTGAACTTCTATTTAGGAACCACGTAAAATGATCAATATATGAATCTGTGATTTTTCTCCATTGTTGAAGCATATGATAAAAAGATCATAACATGTCATTTTTCATATCGCATGTATTATCAGCCCTCGGTCAATATCAGCCCTCGAGCCATGCGGCTCTTGGGCTGATATTGAACCTAGGGCTGATAATACATGCGATATGAAAAATGCCATGTAATAATCTGATATTATCATATGCTTAGACAGCGGGCTGATATGAAAAGTTTATCACATGCTTCGATTGTTATTACATGCCTTTCTGAAACGTTATCGCATGTCATTCCGGTGATACTCGGCAAATTCCGCAAAATACACCTCAATACTACATTTTCATGTTTTGTTGACCAATCACACTGCTCAGATACATTGACTAAAGCAGGATACACAAAAGAAAACATAAATTCCGGAATGCAAATACTACAGTGCCAACTAAATATGTCTTGATAAACATAAATGTGTGTACAAAGTTCGATCAAACTACTTCTGTGTTATTAATTTTTTTGGAGGACATTTTCTTGGCAGGATAAGTTTGATTAATTGCTAGAAATACATGTATATAGGATATCCCATTTGATTTTTATGGGGGCTATGATGAATTTTGTTTTGCAGTTTTTATTAGTTTTTCTTGTTATCATTTTTTTTTTTGCCAAGTTGCTTATTATGCTTTTTATTTTTTCTAAAAATTCCTGTCCTTCCTATTTTCAAATTTGATCAAAGACCCCCCTCCCCCTTAAATCAAATAGTACTTCCCTAAAGACATGTGTCGTAGATACGAATGAGATAACTAATCGCAGTAGTCCAAATAACGTTATTTTAAGCCACACAATTGGTATCGTTAATGTTATCACTACCACTGGGTCGATACCTCTGCTGGCGGACTGTTAGTCCCCGAGGGTATCACTAGCCCAGTACCCAGTACTTCGGTACTGGCATGGAAATACGTGGTTTTTTTTTATTACATTTGCTGTTACAAAATGTTCAAAATTATTATGAATTAAGGAATGTATCTCCCTCATGCATAGCTCTGATTCCTTTAACGGATTTTTCTATTCTTTTTTTTTTTTTAATTTTTGATTACAGCTCTTCGTATTTTATATAAGCTTTGAATTTTACATATTTTGGCCAAGAGCATCACTGAAGAGACAAGTATTGTCGAAATGACCATCTGGTGCAGAAAAAATGGTACCGTTAATGTTATTATGTCACCGTACGGCCTTCAATAAGGATCAAAACCAATAAGATAATATGTGAAACATATTTATAAAGCCTGTTATTTCCTTTGTTTTGGATTTTACACAGAAACAACAAAAAACTAATTCGTAGTGAAACATATTTACCCTAATCTCGGTTAAAGATTAGATGTAGAATACATTTACCTCAATATTTGTTCACCGTTTATCTTTTAAATAACTGTGTCATGTCGCCTTAATAATTACATCTATATATTTGTGTAAATAAGTCTGTAAATAAAACGTATAATGATGAGATATATTTATGTTTTTATGAGGTAAGTGTTTAACATCGAAGGAACAATTTGGTTAATAGATTCGAAGGAACAATTAGTTTAATAGATTCGAAGGAACAATTAGTTTCAGAAAATTTAAGAACAGTAGTACTGATGAAAATCGTCAAATCATGAAATCTTCGGAGAAACAATACAAAAAAACTTTAGATAAAGCAATTATTGCTCATAGAAAGAAAATGGCAAAAAAAATAAACACATTGAGATCCAATAACTCAAAAGAGTATTGGAAATTACTTAACAGTAGAAAAAAGAGAGCCCAACCTGACATCCCTATCAACAAATTATTCGATTTTTTCAAAAATCTGAACGCCGCCCCAGAAATTGAAGAAAATACAAATATTCCAATCTAAACCCGAATGATGTCGATAGGCTTAATGAAAATTTAAACAGAGGAATTTCTAAAGACGAAATTCTTAAGGGCATCAAAAACCTGAAAAATGATAAAGCATTTGGGGATGATCGTATAATAAACGAATATATCAAGTCTACAGCTAGTTTATTCATTGAATTATACGAAAAATTATTTAACGTTATATTTCGCACTGGTATTATACCAGATAGTTGGCTAGTTGGTTACATTAAGCCTGTTTATAAAAATAAAGGTAGCAAGTTGGACCCCAAAAATGTTAGACCAATTACCATTTTAAGTTGTATGGGGAAACTTTTTACCGCAATCTTATGCGAGAGACTAAATCTTTTCTCTGAAGAATTCATGATTTTAAACGAAAACCAATGTGGTTTTAGAAAGGGTTATTCAACCATTGATAATTTATTTGTGATTCATACATTGTTTGAAATTTTAAAGTTAAAAAAGAAAAAACTATTTTGTGCATTCGTCGATTTCGAAAAGGCTTTTGACACGATATGGCGAGATGCACTATGGTACAAAATGCTTTTAAATAATATGAATGGATGTATGTATAATGTGATTGTAAATATGTATCAAGGTACAAAGTCATGTATTTCATATAACAATGCCTTATCTGATTTCTTCCCATGTAGTAACGGGGTTAGACAAGGTGAAAATTTATCGCCTTTTCTTTTTTCTTTATTTTTAAATGATCTCGATTCTTTTTTGCAAAACTGTAACCTTGAGGGCCTAAAATCAGTGTCAATAGAGCTTGAGGAAAAACTTGATATTTTTTTAAAACTTTTTATCATTCTGTACGCTGATGATACTGTTTTGATGGCCGAATCAGCAACTGAACTCCAAAAACTTTTAGATTGTTTCCAAGATTACACAGATGTATGGAAGCTTAAAGTTAATGTTGATAAAACAAAGGTCGTGGTTTTTTCAAGGAGACGACCATCATGTAATTTTCAATTTTTACTTAATGGCAAAAAACTTGATATTGTTGATGAATTTAACTACTTAGGAATAGTTCTAACAAGAACAGGCAATTTTAATAAAACAAAACAGTTTAATGTAGAAAAAGCTACCAAGGGTCTTTACGAAGTGTTAAGACTAGGTCGTCTACATAATCTTTCTATATATAGCCAGCTAGATTTATTTGATAAAATGGTAAAGCCAATACTACTGTACGGTTGTGAAGTATGGGGTATTGGCAATAACGACATGATTGAAAGGGTACATCTAAAATTTTGTAAATTGTTATTAAGTCTGAAAACATCTACACCCTCTTATATGATTTATGGGGAGCTTGGGAGATATCCTATAGACTTGGACATAAAAACTAGATTGATTTCATTTTGGGGAAGATTAAACTCTGGTAAAGAGACAAAACTATCATATATTTTATATAAATTGTGTTATCACATGTCTATTAATGACAATGTGAATTTTTCATGGTTAAACAGAATAAAGACTATTCTGAACGAATGTGGTATCCCAAATGTATGGGAAACGCAATCTTTTATAAATTGCAAGTGGTTAATTTCATTCATCAAACTTAGACTTAAAGATCAGTATGTACAAGTCTGGCATTCTTTACTAGAAAACTCGCCAAAAGCACTAAATTACAAACTTTTTAAAGATTTTTTTGGAAAAGAAGATTATTTTGAAATTCTTGGAAACAAACTGTCTATTGATTTGTGTAGATTTAGGACCACAAATCACAAGCTCCCTATTGAACAGGGTAGATGGAACAATATAGTCAGAAACAATAGAATTTGTCTTCTATGTAATAAAAATGATATTGGTGATGAATTGCATTATATATTAGATACTTTAAAGAAAACAGGAAACATTATCTGTCACATTATTATTTACAAAATGCAAATATTGTCAAATACAAAGAGATTATGTCTTCAAAAAACAAATCAGTATTGATTAAATTATGTAAATTCATAAAGATTGTTAACACAGGTGTATGTGCTCCTGGCTAAAATGGACTTCAGATATTTTCTTAGCAACTATTTTGTTTGCTCTGTCTTGTTGTAAATATTGTACATAATTGCATGTCTTCTCTATACCTATGTATATGGTTTATTGAGAATAAAGATATATAATGATTCGAAGGAACAATTAGTTTAATAGATTCGAAGGAACAATTAGTTTAATAGATTCAAAGGAACAATTAGTTTCATAAATTCGAAGGAACAATCATTTCATAAATTCGAAGGAACAATTAGTTTCATAGATGACGTCTCTGATAATATAATCGGTACCCTTTTTATGCCTTACCTACGATAGTAAGGGGGGCATTATGTTTTCTGGTCTGTGCGTCCGTTCGTCTGTCTGTTCGTTCCTCCGTCTGTCCCGCTTCAGGTTAAAGTTTTTGGTCAAGGTAGTTTTTGATGAAGTTGAAGTCCAATCAACTTGAAACTTGGTACACATGTTCCTTATGATATGATCTTCCTAATTGTAAAGCCAAATTAAACTTTTGACCCCAATTTCACGGCCACTGAACATAGAAAATGAAAGTGCATGTTTCAGGTTAAAGTTTTTGGTCAAGGTAGTTTTTGATGAAGTTGAAGTCCAATTAACTTGAAACTTAGTACACATGTTCCCTATGATATTATCTTTCTAATTTTAATGCCGAATTATATTTTTTATCCAATTTAATGGTCCATTGAACATGGAAAATGATAGTGCGAGTGGGTCATCCGTGTACTTTGGACACATTTTTGTTAATACATCAGATGCCCTGTTTCATAATTCATTTTGTAAGTCATTATATATCTTTTAATTTATAGCTGTACAATAGAACCTATGGGAATGTAACACGAGTATAAATCTCAATAACTGAAAATTATACCATAGCTATCTATGGTATAATTATCACAATTATTCCATGATTTTGCTGTGTATGATTTTCGAAAAGAAACACAAAGATGGCAAGACCTGGACGAGATCGCCTGATTCTTTTAAGTGACATAGAAACAATAGAGTCAGTGAGGGGCGACTAAGCTTAACTGCCCGCTTTGCACCAGCCGATATAAATGAATGCATAGGGTGAGAATCGATCCAAATTACACCAATCCGATGTCCTATATTTATAAATGAACAAACAATCGCTTTAAGAACAAATTAAAAAAAAATGGTATAAATATGTTAAAATTGTTACATAATACATAAAAATATAAGCTGATTTTAGGTGATCCAGATGTGTACTTATATTGTAGTCCGATAGGTTCCTCTGTACAGCTACATGAATATACTTGTATAGGGTAAAAGTGTTTTAAATTGTCCAACTGATGTTCCCTCTGTTTTAGAAGCCCATGCTTATTTCAGAAAGAAGGCAGAGCTTAATGTGTAAGGTAAAAAAAAAAGGATAATATTATCGATTCTTAGAAAAACATGATTTTTTTTTAAGTAAATAACAAAAATATATGAACAGCAATAGATGCGATAGGTTAAAACAAAAATTCCATATCTTTTGGAAAGTTTTGTGGTGTTTCGTAAATTATACTATAGTTTTTGTTGAAATCCCTCGGCAACCTCACTCGACTTCGTCTCGTGGGGTAAAGGCCGGGAGTTTCAACAAAAGCTATCATGGTATAATAAACAGATATATCATGTTAAGGAGGGGTATTTGCGAAAAATACCAGTCGAGAGAATGTTAAATTTCGCGAGCCGTAAGGCGAGGGAAATTTATTCTCAAGACTGGTACTTTTCGCAAATACCAATCAAGAACATGCTATATCTGTTTAATTACATTAGTTTTTTTGGACTCTATTGATGAATGCAGTCGTTTTAATTAGCCTCTTTTGACTGTATAATGACGGTAAACGAAATAAATAAATTCGAAGATGTGGTATGAGTGTCAATGAGACAACTCTACATTCAAGTCACGATGTATAACATGTTAACAATCATAGGAAAAAATTACGGCTTTAAACACGGAACCATGGGTCGCATCCAACAGCAAATTTCAAAGACTCCCAAAATGACTAGTGTGAAATAATTGAAACAGTATAATCAACGGTCTAAACTATATAAAAAAATAAGAAACTTATTATCCACACCAACAAACGAAACCACTAAACAGCAGACAAATGCGTACATGTACTTCGCCAAACCCTGGTCTATGAACAATCATTTTTAAACTTGACATTAAACGGCATTTACTATTACCTATTCAGACACAATGACACATGAGCCCCGGGAGAAGAGGGGGGGGGGGAACAATTGTCAACCTACAATTTGGGCAAAACGAATAATTATTAAAAAATAAGAAAATAAAAAAAAACAGGACAATAACAATGGCTAACTTGTAGATTATTAAATTAAAAGACGATAGAACATATTTTTTATCTCCTTGATGAATCTGTTTTTTCTCATTCATAAGTTTGATCTAGTGCAAGACAATTGGTACCGTTAATTCTTTTACTACCACTGGGTCGATGCCTCTGCTGGTGGACTATTAGTCCCCGAGGGTATCACGAGCCCTGTAGCCAGTACTTCGGTACGGGCATGACTATACGGATTTTTTGTGTTATTAAAATTTGTTGTTACGAAATGAGAGAAATTATTAAAAATTAAGGAATGTAGATCCCTCATGCAAAGCTCTGATTCCTTTTACGGAGTTGGCTATACTTTTTGAACCTGTTGAATAAAACTCTTCATCTTTTATATAAGCTTTGGTTTTCAAATATTTTGGACGAGAGCATCATTAAAGAGACATGTGTTGTCGAAATGCGCATCTGGTGCAAGAAAATTGGTACCGTTAATTGTATTACTACCACTGGGTCGATGCCTCTGCTGATTAACTATTAGTTCCCTAGGGTATCACCAGCTCAGTAGCCAGTACTTCGGTACTTGAATGAAAATACGGATTTTTTGAGTTATTAAAATTTGCCGTTACAAAATGATAGAGATTATTAAAAATTAAGGAATGTATCTCCCTCATGCAAAGCTCTGATTCCTTTAACGGATTTGGTAATACGTTTTGGACCTTTTGGATCATGTGGATTATAGCTCTTCATTTTTTATATAAGCTTTGGTTTTCAAATATTTTGGCCAAAGTATTGTCGAAATACTTTTTGGACCTTTTGAATTATAGCTCTTCATCTTTTATATAAACTTTGGTTTCAAATATTTTGGCCACGAGTATTGTCGAAATGCGAATCTGGTGCAAGAAAATTGGTACCGTTAATTTTATTACTACCACTGGGTCGATGCCTCTGCTGGTGGACTATTAGTCCCCGAGTGTATTAGCTAGTAGCCAGTACTTCGGTACTGGCATGAAAATACGGATTTTTTGTGTTATTAAAATTTGCCGTTACAAAATGATAGAGATTATTAAAAATTAAGGAATGTATCTCCCTCATGCAAAGCTCTGATTCCTTTCACGGATTTGGTAATACGTTTTGGACCATTTGGATCATGTGGATTATAGCTCTTCATTTTTTATATAAGATTTGGTTTTTAAATATTTTGGCCACGAGCAACACTGAAGAGACATGTATTGTTGAAATGCGCATCTGGTGCAAGGAAATTGGTACCGTTAATTTTATGACTACCACTGGGTCGATGCCTCTGCTGGTGGATTATTAGTCCCCGAGGGTATCACCAGCCCAGTAGCCAGTACTTCGGTACTGGCATGAAAATGCGGATTTTTTGTGTTTTTTTTTAATTTGCTGTTTCAAAATGATAGAAATTATCAAAAATTAAGGAATGTATCTCCCTCATGCAAAGCTCTGATTCCTGTCACGGATTTAGCCATACTTTTAGGACCTTTTGTATTATAGCTCTTCATCTTTTATATTAGCTTTGGTTTTAAAATATTTTGATCACGAGCATCACTGAAGAGACATGTATTGTCGAAATGCGCATCTGGTGCAAGCACATTGGTACCGTTAATTTTATTTGACATTTAAGTTTAATATATTTCATACGCATATATCTTTTTAGTTTGTTCATGTTTACGCTCGCATATGAAGAAAATATTGAATGTGAATACGCCTTAGATTCCAATTTTACCTGTTTATGCAAGGTAGTTAAAGCTGCTGTAGATATTGACTGTAGTTACCTAGATCTTTTGGCAGTTCCGTCCGGCATCCCAAACAACACTGTCATCTTGTAAGTCAAAGAATTTATAATTGTAAATAGAAGATAATTATTTAAATTGATACAGCACCAAGAAAAATGATGTAGAATTATATTGAGCAAACATATGAATTATTTTCTTTTTTCCATCAGTAACGTAGTATATAGGGATCTAGTTATACAAGCGAGCTTTGCGAATTATAAATTAGTAATCATTACATGCTTTTATATATTTATATATGGAGATCTAGTTATACAAGCGTTCTTATCGAGTTATGAACTAGCAATTATTGCATGCTTATAATTGTAAATAGAAGATAGTGATTAAAATTGATATAATATCAAGAAAAATAATGAAGAATATATTGAGCAAACAAATGAATTGTTTTCTTTTTTCCATCAGTAACGTACGGGGATCTAGTATACAAGCGTTCTTTTCGAGTAATACATTAGCTATTATTACATTCTTTTATATATTTTTGTTTGTTTGTCTATTATTGCATACTTTGTCACATTCAGTAACAAACAATCGGAATTAGGAGGTAATATATTGTTGCTGCGATACATAAAACATATCTGTAAATGTTTTATCAGTCAAGACACCCATATGAATTCGTCAATTTGTCAAGAGGATGAATTTAAAGAATAAAAAAAAATCTATTTTTTAGAGAGCTGAACAATAATAACATCCAAAGTATCAACATAAGCAGTTTTATAGATCTGCTCGAACTTAAAAGCCTGTAAGTATTGTCTATTTCAATGTTTCATAAACAAATTCGTACATGTAGCAAGGAAGATTACTCCGGCAAATAAAAAAAACCATAAATACTTAAATGAAATATATACATGCAGCTTTTGAAAGAACATATAGCATATATGCTCAAATTAATATCACACTAAATAGCAAAAGAATATCACCAGTTATTACAGTACGTCAGTCTCGATATCTTAATTATATCTTTAGACGGGTAGCATTCAAGATCGCTGCTTACAAATATTTAGTCAGCAACGTTGTTTGCTTCACTGCAATATCATTTTATGTATCTTTTTGTTAAGATTTTGTTTTCTTTCTATAAAGAAGAAGATGTGGTATGATTGCCAATGAGACCAATGTCCACAAAAGACCAAAATGACACAGACTTAACAACTATAGGTCACTGTACGGCCTTTAACAATGAGCAAAGACCATACTGCATAGTCAGCTATAAAAGGCCCCGATAAGACAATGTAAAACAATTCAAACGAGAAAACTAACGGCCTTATTTATGTATAAAAAATGAACGAAAAACAAATATGTAACACATAAACAAACGACAACCACTGAATTACAGGCCCCTGACTTGGGATAGGCACATACATAAATAATGTGGCGGGGTTAAACATGTTAGCGGGATCCCAACCCTCCCTTAACCTGGGACAGTGGTATAACAGTACAACATAAGAACGAACTATAAAAAATAGTTGAAAAAGTCTTAACTCATCAGATGTCCATATATAAAAGTGGACGTGGCCGGGTACTTATACATCCCGACACAAAAAGACACAATGAATAGATCTGAGAGTACTTGCAGTTCTAACATGTTTACTTTAAACGGGGTTTGATTTAGACAGGATGTTTCTGATATGATATGTATAGTTGAAACCATACGGTTATTGTTTAAGACCTGGCACGGGAAACCCTATATTATAGTTTTGTTTTTGACGATTATCAGCCAAAACTGTATAACCACACTTTGCCAACGGGAGTATACTTGATTAATTCAAAAATCTGATAATGCGTTTTGTTAATATAATATTTGATAAGTTTAATAGTTATTCACACGTGTTTTGAAACAGACAAAAGGAAGGCAAACACTGAAGTTAACCTATTTTTCGTGCTATTGTCGCCGATTTTAATAAAATACTTCCAATGAAATGTAAGAGAGAACATTTCATTCATTTTTTTTTTCAGAAATGTGCTACAAAACAAGTTGATGCACATCGTCAATGGGATGTTTTCGGATATATCTAGTCTACAAGTATTGTATGTTAATTTCTCTAATTCTATAGAAATTTATCCCTTTCCGAACCCATTGTATAAAAAAATTTAATCAACGTGTGGTTGACTGTGATCTCAACAGATCATGATCATTGGATGATTTTAAGGGTCATGACCTTTTTAGCTAACTAGATGATTCAAAATATGCTATAACAGGTGTTAATGAAAGTGACAACTTCGTGCAATGTGAAAGGCACCCGAATGGGTTTTTCGATTAACAAAAAAAGAAAATGTTTGTTTAATCATTAGAGAAACAGATTCTTACATGGTTACTCGTGGATTATCGGATTTATCCAATCTCGATAGTTAAATTATAAATTTTAAAGTCCTCGCCGAGGCGGCTCGGACTTTAAAATTGATAATTTAACTATCTCGATTGGATAAATCCGATAATTCACTGGTACCAATGTAAGAATCTATATTTATTAAATCATATATTTAACGCATTTTGTCTAAAAAATATTAAAAGCCAGTTGTCTGATTTGGTCCCTGTCGCCTTTTTCTTCTTGTCATAATTATGTATCAAGATTATAGCAATAGCCTTAATATGACCACTGACTAACAAACTGAGTAAAAGTTTCTTTTAAAACATATAGTTTAAACGAAATTAGGAGACGTGGTATGATTCCGAAAATGATACAACTATCCACTAATGAAATGGATATATAAAATTATAATAATTGTGCATACGATTTTTAGTTTTATTGAGAAAATTGTTTGAAGAATGTCTTTAGATATATTAAATTCTGCAACTGAAGAACGAAATGACTTGATGCAAGGTTTTACAATACTTGTAACTGAAAATTAATCTAAACGTAAAGAAAGCATAAATATGAACTCGTGCTAACATTGTCAAGTGTTTGAATATATATTGTGTGTTCCATCAAATTATGACTTTATCAAATTATCAAACACACTGTTTTTGTCAATCACTTGTTTTCCCCTGCACTTTGAAAAAATGAAACGAACATAATCATTTTATGGTTGATAGTCAACGTACTGCTGAGAATACCATTAAAGTTACACGCGATATGATTGGCAATGATACAAATATCAAACAGGGTTCGAATGAAGCCAACTAAAGCAATTATAAGCCCCAGTATGAAATTCAAAACATGATAAAAATATATAGATACGTTTTCGTTGGCTAGTAAAGGTCTTGTCAGAAAAATGTCAAACAATTCAAATAAGAAAATATACTACGTATGTATGTTTTAATTCGTAAGAAATTATACTAATTGTGCATATGATTTTTAGTTTTATTGAGAACATTGTTTTAATAATGTCCTTATATATTATATTCTGCATCTGAAAATCGAACTTACGTGATGCAAGTTACAAAGCTTAGTTGCCTTCCCGGGCAATTTAGGGTTCTATGTGTTTGAATATATTGTGTGCACCATCAAAAATATGAATTCATCAAATAATTAAACACACTGTTTTTAATAATTACATTTCTCCCCTTGAAATTTGAAAAAAAATTAAACGAACATAATCAGTTTATGATTGATAGTCAACATACTGCTAAGAATACCATTTAAATAAAAGTTGCACGCTTTTTGATTGCCAATGTTACAAATATCCAACATAGTTCAAATGAAGCTGAGAAAAGCAATTATAGGACCAAGCATGGAATGTAAAAATGGTAAAATAATCTTTACTGTTTAGTTTGCTTTTAAAGGTCTTGTCAGTAAAAATGTGAAACAGTTAAAACCGGAAAAAATGCTACGTATTTAATGCACGACAGTTAAAAAAAAAAAAATATGACAAGCATGAACCACCGAGATCACCTGACCTACATGATCTATTTCACAATTTAAAACTCTCACAACTTATATTAATGGTAAGCTGTAACGAAGTTTTCATGACTAGTAAAGTGGTTTACACGAACTATTATTGGTGAAAAACATTTGACCCGAGATAAACACATAACGAATTTGGCAGGTTCAGTCGTGTTTGTAATCGTCCAGCTCGCCCCTAGCTACATGTACGAACAGTGGTAAAACAGCACAAGCCACACAGCATAAGAATAAACTTGGAAAATCAGCTGCGATTTACATGACTCAAAGGTTCGGTATTTGCACTAAGACAATTAATAAGTAAGCATTAAAGTTACGAAAAATCGTAGTTACTGCAAGCTAGCTACATGCATATAGTACAAAATATAAATATATATAATGTCGAGAAAGTTAAATCATTTCGTTTATATGTAGAGCTCTTTACTCATTAATTGGCTTTTCCTATAACATTTTTGTAAACCACCCTCAGGAACTTAGATTACAACCATATCACAGCCATAGAAGAGTTTGCTTTCTCTGGATTAAACAACCTGACTGAGTTGTAAGTATGACCTTTTCCAGAATACAAATTACAGCATTTTGGCAAAACTGTTTTTGTATAATATAATTCAGAATTAAACATTTATTCATTCAGTGCTCTTTGCTTTTATCTTATCGATCCTGAAACATCGCACATATTCCATTTTTTTTTTGGAAATTAAATTGTATGTTCAGAAAACCTATAGTATCTTTTTCTTTAAGACAATATTAATAAAGTATAAAACAGATGTTTTTTTTATAAACGTGTAAACATTATTACTGACGATCAAATTTTAACTTTTCATTTGAACGAATTATAGATACTTGAGCGGAAATGGACTGACATTCATCGCTAATACAAGCTTCTTTGATCTGCATTCGCTTCAAAAACTGTAAGTACCGAGTAGATGTAATTCCCTGGACACTAATGAATGAATGTAACAACAACGAGTCAAGAGGTTAGGTTTTTCACCATCATAGTCTCCATTTCCTGACCTCCAAAACCGTCAATGTGTTTCTGAATCACTATATTTTGCCTATTTATTTGCCATTTGTACACTTATTAAAAATTCTGTGTTTTAATTTGAATAACGTTTTATAAATTTCGAACTTCAAAAATACATGTCTTTATTTCACGACATAAGTTACGCTCAGCCTTAAAATTGACATTCAAAACTCGGGAATTTATAAATAGACAGGAAATGTGGAGCTACATATATTTAACCAAAAGGACATAAAACAGATCAATGATATAATTATTTATTGTAATTTATATATGATTAAAAAAATTGAATAAGAGTTACTCGATTTGAAAATTTAAGTTATTGTTTTTATATAGCTTTATCCGATAAACAGCAGTTATCGAATCGTTTGATGTGTTTGAGCTTTTGATTATGCCATTTGATTAGAGACATTACATTTTAAATTTTCGTCGGAGTTCAGTATTTTTGTGACTTTCCTTTTTTCCTTTTTCTAGTGATTTGAGTTACAACAAATTAAGTGCTCTACCTCAAGGACTGTTAGATACATTGGAATCGTTGGTTGAATTGTGAGTATTTTTTCAGTCTTTTATTTCATTTACATGATCTCCAAACATTACTTTAAAGTACGTATAACAGGAAGTAACCAAATCTGACCAGTTAAACTGAAAATTAAACATCAGAAAAGATGTTACAAACCACCATGCAACAGTCTTTCAATCGAAATAGAGAAAATATAAAAAAAAGAAAAACATGTGGTATGATTAAATAGCATTCATTGCAGAATAATGAAAAGCTGTATATATCAAACAGATTTGAAAAGTAACTCTACTTTTGGCGATAGTTTATTGTTGTATATTTCTATTAAACTATCTTCAAAAAGAAAATGAAGTTAAACAACTTTCGTTAGTTTATTGTACAAAGTAAATGTTTAATATTGCCAGTTTTGTTTTCAGGAATTTACAAAACAACTTGTTGTCAAGTATACCTGAATACGCTTTGACACATCTACAGAATATTCAAACACTGTAAGTTACAACTACTTCAGAAATTAATGATAGCAACTAGCTTGGAAATAATCTCATCATAGATACTAGGACTAAATTTGGTATATACGCCATACCCGCGTTTCGTCTACAAAAGACTCATCAGTGACGATCAGGAGCTGATAATAATGAAAACAAACAAAAAACAATTGTCAACAATTCTCGATGTAAATGTACATGTATCTTTGGTCTCGTGCATTACAAACAAAATCTATATTTTATAGTAAATATATCAACTATAATCCAACTATGAAACGTATGATGGATCATTCTCTAAACATCAAGACATTTACCTGTTTGATTTGCTATTGGTTTGTTACAGATGTTCAAAGACTTTAAAAGAAGATGTATGTCAGAGGTTAAACATATACACAGCTACTTTTGCATCGATACTATTTCTGTACTAAAAAAAACAGTACTGGAAATTTAATTTTAATATTTAGTACTATTTCTTTACTTTAAAACTATTGTAATATTTAGGTATTTGTATTTTTCAGTACTTGATTTGTACTAAATATTTTGGTACAACAATAATACAATATTGAATGTTTGAAAATCATAACTTTAAAAAATTTGCAATAGAAAAACTTTCAAAATGCTGAAAATGTAACGGAAGTAACCAAACATCTGTAGTACCTAAACTAAAAAAGTACTGTAAAATACAGGTAACTAAATATTACAATAATTTTAGAGTAACAAAATAGTCATGAATATTAAAAGTACTACACATTTTTTAGTACAGAAATAGTACCTTTTCAATAGTAGCTGTGTAGTTTGTTTTATCATTGGGGACTAAACCAACGTTTTGTCTCGTATTTGTTTTTATTTTTTTTTTAATTTGAAACATATTTATTCATGTATTGTTTCTTACATTGAATTTCGTTCTAGAACTTTAAGTCATCAAGCTATAAAAACTATCCACACAAATGCATTCAGGGGACTTCGAAATCTAAAAAACATGTAAGTAATTGCTCTTGTTTTGTCGTTCCTTTTCTCAGTCTATTATTCTTTGTTTTAGTTCTTTCTTTATTACATTGTACTTACTTTCTTGCCTCGACTTATTCTGTATATCTTATTATAACTAATTGTAATAAAAAAAAACTAGGTCAGCATGACAGACAATTCCATGCTTAATTTCATTTCCCATTTGGTGTTGTAATATTTAAACTCAATTATTGTACGCCTTACGATTAAATAGAATATGAAAGGATCATTTTATAAAAACGAAAAAATAAATATAAGCACGAACGAATGTTGTTGTTATACCTGATTCTAGATATATGATTCAGAACACGTTCGGCAATATTACATATAAACTCATCATAGATACCAGGACTACATTTAGTATATACGCCAGACGCGCGTTTCGTCTACAAAAGACTCATCAGTGACGATCGAATCCAAAAAAGTTTAAAAGGCCAAAAAAAAAGTACAAAGTTGAAGAGCATTGAGAACCAAAATTCCTAAAAGTTTTGCCAAATACAGCTAAGATAATCTATGGCTGAGGAAGAAAAGCCTTGGTATTTCAAAAAATTCAAAAGTTTGTAAATAGTAAATTTATAAATAAAACCATATTAATGACAATTCATGTCGGCACAAAATGTTATATATGTTTCCTTGTAGTGATTTGTCTTTTAACAAGATAACTAGTATTCAGCAACGGTTATTTGAAGACCAACAGCGCCTTGAAATACTGTAAGTTTGAGTAAACAATTCAATTTATATTTGATCATAAATGATAATAAATACAAAGTAAACTAGCATACACAGAGAATTTAAACAATCTTCATGAAGAGTCGCCAAGAGTGTATATTACATTTATTACAATAAACACCAAACACACTAGATATTTAAAAATATTAACACGCCAACATCTAAAAAAGGCTGGCGTCACGAACACATGTAAATAAAAGGTATTCTAATAAGGTCTTTATGGAATCACCTCTATTTTCTTTTTCTTTGCCTACCATAGTTGTTCATTCGCTTAAAATATAAAACACGTGTTTCATTATTTAAAAAAACAAATAATTTTTATACATCAAATCAACTGCATTAGAGAAAGGAACCTACGTAAAAAAAAAGAGGCCTGCAGTAAACACAAAAACTTAGCAAAATGCAGTCCGACTTAAGCTACAAAAACAAAATCAAAAATGTAAAAAGTAAGAAATACTGTAACAACACTTTTTTCTGGAGAATGCATGGTATATCTGTAACACTCAGAAACGTGTCCTTCCCCCCAAACGTGTCCGATTCCCCCAAACATGTCTAGTTGAAAATTGTCATTTGTATAAACGCCAAAACGAGTCCATTTCTCAACTAACCCCCAAACGTGTCCAATCTCCAAAACGTGTCCACATCCAGCATTATTTGGTTATTGCTATTTCATTACCGTATACTAATTTTACCATTTCATTAAAAATATACATAAGGCACGTCAGTACTTTTTCAAACCGGAAGAATTAAACTGGGTCAAAGTGGGGGCGTCATTTCGACTATATCTTATGTAAATTGTAAGCAGACATGTTGAGTTAAACTGTTCAGTTAACGGGTCAAAGTTTCACTTTCTCTGCGCGTTTAAACTTTAAGGTTCTCTCTACTTATGCATGATTCGCAATCAACAGTCTAAAGTTGATTTATTCAGTAGAACTGAAAAAAGCATTCAAACTTGTATGTTTATTCTAATTTGCATGAAATACTTTCAACTGGACAATACGCAACCAGCAATTTAAAGTTTATCTTAACAATAGAACAGTAAAAAACATTAAAGCATGTATGTTCAAATGTAAAAAAAATAAAAACAGGTAGTCTTTGTTCTCTCTAAATAGAACTGCAAAAACAATAAAATTTGTATGTTCTCTCTAAATATGCTTGACATACTTGCAACTGGACAATACGTGATCATCAGTTTAAATTTCAGTTTAAAGTTAATTTGTATAGTACAGTGTAAAAACATTAAAACTTGCAAAACTATTGTGCTCTCTAAATATGCATAAGGTACTTACAACTGGACAATACGTAATCAACAGTCTGAAGTTTATTTATAGACTACAAAATAAATGTGCAATTAAAACCGGCGTTGATCACATAACAGTCATATTCATAAAAAAAGAAACTATAAAACTTATGCATGAAATATTTGGCACTGAACGTTATGTTTCTTATCTTGTGTCTTTAGTGATGGCGGAAACCAAAAATTAAAAAAAAACAACGGATAACCAGTAAATGATTTGAAGAGCTTTTGAAATACACACAAACTTTTGACAAAAGTGGGGGAAAAATGCTGTTAAAATCCCGCCATGCAATATTCGGATACATATAAAAGGCATCATCGGAGTTAATAAGTACAAAATAATTAAAAAAGTTAACGATTTATTCGACTCCAGAACTATGCGTATGTTCGCTCTAAATGAATATGAAATCTTTGCAACTGGACAATAAGCAACTGCAGTCAAAGTTTCTTAATAATAACAGATTAATTTTGCCATTATTATGATCATTAAAAACCTACATCGAACTAACTTAATCTAATGAAAGACAACTTCATCACGTGTGTCTCCCATCATAGAGTTGCCGTAAACGTTATCAGCGATTTTAAGGGCATATCCAACAGTTTCTTTCTGACGGTGAGAATTTTTTCCCTTTAAGATATTTCGTTCTTCAATTGGCAGAGAATCGAACTTTGCCAAAAAAAATATATGTTGTCGATTTCGTTTTTGCAAAAATTACTGCTGAAAATTGAACATTTTTTGCAATTTTTGAGTAGAAAACGTTTTTTATTGAAAAAAATAAATACGATATTTTAATCAACATATACTTATATTATTGGGCTCAAATTGAAGCAAAATAATTCAAGATGGTTAGGAAAATCTAACTTTACCATTTAAAGCTTTAATTCTTACTCAAATAAAAGCCAAAAAGGTTATAGTGGACCCAAGCAACGGCAAGAAATGAACATTTGAAATGCACATTTTTGATTTTTTGAAGTATTTCTAACGGTGTTGATTTGGCCAAAGTGAGATATGTTATTCTTTTTAAAAAAATGGAACTTTATAACTTTTTGAAAAACATTTGTCACCATGCTCGTTTTTGAGAAAAATTGAGTAATACAATACTGTTTACTCAATCTCTCCGGTAAGCCTCACAAATTGCGCCAAAAATTAAGACGTTTCGGAAAATAACGTTATATTTCCCTCTAATTTTTCAAAGGCAGTGCGACAGTGTGGTAGACAAATGTATGTATACACTTTGACTTTGTTGGATTGTTGTCTCGATAGCAATCGTATTACATTTTCTTATTTATAATGAACCAGTATCTGGACGAGATAACAATTCAGATAGTTTTACTATTGTGTTTATCAAAATTGGGAAACTTGATAGTGAAAAACTCACTGACTCCGTATTAATGCATTTTGCAGTTTCGTGCTTTTTATTCTTTATAGGCTTCTAGCAATAACAAAAATCTGTATGTTGACTCTTAGTGTTTTGAATTATATGGGTCGTTGTGTTGCTGTCGTATTAATGTATACATTTAAAATCTTTTCCAAACAAAAGAATTGATTGGGTATAGAAATATTCACATCTCTGGACTTCTCCCATCCGACAGTATATCTTTGCTAAATTTTGGTGCGGCCGTTTGGCTGCATGGATGTATAAATTTGCGATGTGACTTTATAATATCCGATGCATAGTGCAGTGAGTTTCGTGCTATCTATATGTTAAAAAAACATCTAAATAAAATGGTTGAAGGGCTATACGAACTTCGTGACTGCCGTTGATTTACTCTTCAATATATGAGTTACTGCATATACACAAAGGAGATTATTTTATGTTCTACTGCCCTCCAACTAGTTTGACTGCATACAATGTAACCACTGATGTAGACTACTATATTTTTTTTGATCATGCAAACAAATGACTTCAAAGAGAAAGATGCGAAAAAAAATTCTAAAATTTTCGTTTTGTAAATAAATGTAAATAAAAATAAAATACCAAAACTGGAACATCATTGGTACATTATTAAAATGGTTGAAGGGCTATACGAACTTCGTGACTGCCGTTGATTTACTCTTCAATATATGAGTTACTGCATATACACAAAGGAGATTATTTTATGTTCTACTGCCCTCCAACTAGTTTGACTGCATACAATGTAACCACTGATGTAGACTACTATATTTTTTTTGATCATGCAAACAAATGACTTCAAAGAGAAAGATGCGAAAAAAAATTCTAAAATTTTCGTTTTGTAAATAAATGTAAATAAAAATAAAATACCAAAACTGGAACCCTGTTTCAGACAATTATCTGTTGAAAACTGATGATTATGCATCACTATATGAAACTGATAAATTGATTGCTCCCTTTCTCCCGTGGCAAATATATTACACATATTTAGGACGAGGCGAAAGTGGATCTGAAGTAAATCATTGGTACATTATTAAGATAAATAGTTTGCTAGCGGTAAAACGTATGCCGTACTAGAATAAAGTTGAATAAAATCTAAATTTTGAGTTAAGCTATTAGCCCCCTCCCCCTTTCCTCAATTTAAAATTATGGCATTTCGATGGCTGTTTTTTTCCCCTATCCTATTATGGACCCACTGATTTTATGAGAACGTGTCTTATTAGTGAAGACAAACATCAAGACCTACACCTTTTTTTTAAATTATATTTGTTTTCTTATACATAAGTAAACATCAAAATCGTCAGATCTTTTCTACGTGTATGTCAGTGTATATTCATATACTACAATCTTTTCCTATTTCAATTTTGTTTTTATTACAGTGTCATCTTTTGTTTTACAACGTTTACCAGTTAAAGGTCTTATTCATTTAAAGATCTACTATATGTATGTACTGTACATTAGGACTTCAACGCAAAGCTAGATGCATGATAAATGTTAGTTTACGCTGTATCTTATTTTTCTCAAGAAACTAGGGTTTTTACATCTTTCTTAAGTTAAACCAAACTTTGAGTTTTCTATCCTGAATGACAAAATCGTGGAAAAGTTTGATAAAGAATTAATTACAATTTGCATTATAATGCAATAATAAATCATTGTACGCATTTATTCTTGTTGTTCACTACTGTATTGAAAATAAATTTCAATAAAACGGAAACTCAAGTGAATATAGTTTATAATGATCAAGATAATTGCGGTTCTTTTATAATAGACTAAGACGACAAAGATATCTTTTAAGATTTGAGTTCTATTTCTGTTTTATTCTGTATGAGTTTTTTTGCCGATTCCCACCATGCTCTTTCTTTTGATGAAAGAACCCGCGCTTTCCAGACGGCCATAGCTAATGGTGATTCCGTTATGACGTCGTTGAAACAACGTTAAATTACGGGAAACAATAGACGATGTTTACGTTTGTTATTACCTCCCCTGAAACTGTTGGATATGCCCTTAATTAGGAGATATCTGTATTAGCGCTAAAAGACGTGTGACGTTTTGGCGTTAAATATTGGACACGTTTTGGCGAATAACAATTATCGGACACGTTTGGGGGTTACGAAATCGGACACGTTTGGGGAATATTGGACATTTCGGACACGTTTAGGGAGAAAAGACACGTTTGGGAGAATCGGACACGTTTGGGAGGAAGGACACGTTTGGGAGTGTTACATATCTATGATGAGTACATTGTATATTTAAGATAACAGTTTCAATTTAATGGAAATGTTTCAATGACAATGACATTGGCAACCCATTCTTTGTTATTGCTTCCATACTAGTCGTTTTGTTTTCGATATTTACATCAAAATATTTTTTCACAGGAATTTAGGAACCAACTCAATAGCTGAAATTAAGGATTTTTCTTTTTCGAATTTGACATCTCTTAATAGCCTGTAAGTATGCAAGAGGTTTGTACAGTAGAGAAGTTAAGTAAGAAAACAGTACATATTAACAAAACTACTGCACTTCAAGGAATACAAAACTACCCTGAACGTTTTTATCAAATGGCAAAGTTAAAACATTTAAACACTACAAACGCAGAACAACTATTATATTTCAAATTTTAACGACATTTTGTAATAAAACACTTATTTTAACAACAAAAGAAAACAAAAATACGCAAGGCATATCAAGCCATCGTAACGCGTTTCTAACGTAGTTTTATAACACGAGTCGTTTAATCAAACATAAAGCTGAGCAAGTGAATGTAAATACATTTCGTTTCATAAATTAATGTTTGTATTGAGGCTATTTGATGACAAATTGACTGTATCATTACTGCCATAATGTACATGATGTAATGATTGAGGAAGCGGAAATATCAGGAGAAAATATTTGGCAAAAGTGGTAATCAATTAAGGTTTGAGTTTAACAGATCTAAAAACGAGCGAAACTCGAACTTGTTAACTCATAATAGACGAAATAGTGATCACTTTAATTACATATTGTCATAATGACATGCCTCTTTTGCTTTGTGAACAAACCCATGCTTTACATCCAATGCAATTTATTTGCACATGCATATTTTGGATTCTTCAAAATAATGCATTTAATCAAATTTGCATGCACTTAATATATTTCCTTAATTTTAAAAAAACCCTCTTAAACTCTTAAAAAAGAGAGACGAAAGATACCAAAGGGACAGTCAAACTCATTAATCAAAAACAAACTGACAACGCCATGGCTAAAAATGAAAAAAAAAGACAAACAAACAATAGTACACACGACACAACATAGAAAACTAAAGAATAAACAATAATGATTCCCCAAAAAACTATGGGTGATCTCAGGTGCTCCGGAAGGGTAAGCAGATCCTGCTTCACATGTGGCACCCGTCGTATTGCTTGTGTGATTACAAATCCGGTAAATAGTCTAATTCGGTAGGTCATACTCATGGAAGGGAAGGGGATGGATTGTAGTTACGACGTAAAGAACATATCCGATATCATTTGTGAAACGATTGTTCCATAACGGTCAACCAACTCGTGATGGCGTCCGTAAAATTTACGAACTGATGATTTCAATTTCACCATTTGGAACTCTTGGTTAAATAGCTTCTTTCTGGGCAGCAACCCTCTATCAAGAAAATCATGATAGGAAATGATAAGCACGTACATATCGTATCAATTGGGAGATATATACCCCGTATGCAGGTACTGCTGGAAAGCTGCTTCTTAGAAATGGAAAGTTCACAATTGGAAAGCTGAAATCATCTCTTTTGTCGTAAAGTTTTGTTTTCAACCGACCCTCATTGTCAATTTCTAGTTGTAAGTCAAGATATGAAGCCGACTTAACTGTATCTGTAGTATTCTTTATCTTTCGTTCTTAAATGGTGCACATGATGTTACTAATTCATTTATTATGACTGTAATGTGTTGCATTCCGAAATTGACATACTTGACCTTGATACGACAACCGTTTATGCTTGCTGTTCAAACTTCTCACTCTAAAAAATCAAAGTGCCAGCCGTTTGCTTCTTTAAAAAACAAAAAAAGGAAGTTCATGGACGAGCCTACACAGACGTTTATACACTTATACATATCGGACAAAGAAATTAACATAATTGTCCTATTCAGAATCGAAATAATTGATGCACGCTATACTTTATTGTAGTTTTAACATGGGAAGGCAATATATTCGCGTTATTGTAGCTCTCCCTATCGCTCGAGCAAACATAATCACAAATTTAATGCCTATCCATGTTAAAACTACAATGAAATAGTTTGCATCAATTATTTCTTAATTATACCTGGCAACTGAGGCGCCTTGTTTGAAATTAAAATTGACTCCTAAAAAATACATATGAAAAACAAAGCAAACAAAACGCATGTAAAAATTCTACATAAATTCACATATTATTTCACACAAGGTAAATGACTGTTAATATTATAGCGATTCAGAAGAAAAAAATCTGCTCACTCCATATAAGGAGATACGATCTAGAGATACTTTCAATAAACATGAAACACATGTTCTTTTATTTCAGAGACATACGAGTTAACAAGATCACACATATAACACAATATATGTTTTATGGTTTAGAAAATTTACGTCAGTTGTAAGTACATACATACGATTTAATTGGTTTGATTTTATTTGGAAATTATATGTGTTAATATGTATGGAATAATCGTAATCTGTTGTGAAGGACATTAGATATATTCTCACGTTGCAAGATCGATTTTCACAGCCCTTCAAAACTACATTTTTGGTAGAAGACTTTGCAGAAGATGAACAAATCAGAAATAAGATACTTTAAATGAAGATGTCCAGGTAACATATAAAGTCACAAGCAGTAGATCAGTTGATAAACTACGAAAATACAGTCGACGAACAGTTTTATGTACATGCTACTGTGGATTCATTATTATTCGTTGGATACCAATTTTCGTGGATTTCGTGGGAAAAGTTGGACCCCGAAATTAAATGTTCAACGAATGACAAATTTTCAATAGGCTTGTATGTAGATTTCGGCAAAACCACGAAATCAAATATCCACGAATATGTAAGTTTTCCTCAATCCACGAAAATTGGTACCCACGGAAATAAATGAATCCACAGTATTCTTTACGAGAGTCTAGCTAGCAGCTCAGACCTTACTTATAATTGTTTACCATAATAAATTGTAACTTGAATGGGAAGTTGTCTCATTGGCATTGAAATCACATCTTCTTATATCTGTTAACACCTAAAGAAGTGATTGATCTTAAATTTTGATCTGTATATTCATATGTTTCTTTTATGTCAAGTCTTTGATTCATGACATTTGTTGTTGACACTCAATGAACTATGTTGATATAGATCCGTGAATCGAATTTAACGCACTTTAGCGGTATTCTTATTTTCATTGTTACTTATCATAGTTCAATCTGCATGAAAATTGTTCAACGTAATCAATCAAATAATTTTATCATTTACAAGGGAGATACGTTTCAATCGAATATCAGACATTCATGCAGAAGGGTTTTTCAGTTTATCTAATCTTCAAAGAATGTAAGTATGTCTTTTTTCATAATCCGATTTTCGTCAAATGAATTTAACGGGATTACGTTGTTCTTTGAAATTGAAGTTGATATGGGATTGATTTCAAAGGACTACAATTTAGTCCCTTCCTGTGTATTGCGGATCCGTTTGTCTAATATTGTTTTCTGTTTCTTATGTATGTTTTAGTATTTGTGTTGGAAAATCTATATAACACAGATGTATATATTCTCTTTTCTTTTAGTTTTATTTACCTACATTAATTGAATTTATATGCAGCATGATGATTAACTACAACGCATATTGTTAAATAATTCTTTAAAAATATTTGTATATCGCAACTAATGCAAATTTAAGAAGTACTTTTATCATTATTAAGTTTGTGTGGTGTTGATGCATTTCTAAAAAGTTTGTAATTTAAGGTGGCACCCAACACTTTCACTAAAATTAATTTGGCTCGTTTAAAATTCATTAAACTTTGTAAAAGTATTTACTTTGACCCTTTAACAAAACTCTAAAAATTTCAAAAAATCTAATTAACCGTTTTGTCAGAAAAATTACACTGGTTATATAGTAGTTTGACAAACAACAATTTTGTTCCTTGAAAAGCTTAATATTCCCTTAACAACAAAAAGTAATTAAGACGTTTAGCTGACTTTACAGAGTTATCTCCCTTTAGTGTTAGGTACCACCTTAAAAAGATTGATCATTACACAAAGTATAGATTTACAAATCTACTTAAAAGAGTTAAAGTGTTTTCAAACTTTGCAGAATGTTGTATCAGAACAAAATTGCAACACTGAAAGACTTCACGTTTTCCAAAATGACGGAACTTAATTCCTTGTATGTAGTAAGTTTACTGTTACTCGTATTATTAGTAAAATTTTCCTTATTCAGTGTACTAATCTATAATTACAATTAAATGTCTATATAAAAGAAAGGCGTACCTTATAACGGAAAATAAAAACTCACAACTCGAGGGAAAATTAACAATGCCATCAAGAAAAAAGAAAGAACAAACACGATCCAAAGACAAACAACCGTATACAAAATATAACATACCAAACTAGCAACAACGGGGATGATCTCATGTGTTCCAGATTTGTGAGCAGATTCTGTATTATATTCAAACCCTATGATTTACTCCTAATCATTCGTTAGATGCTTGTTTTGCTAAGTGATCATTTCACACTAGCGGATTTATATTTAACTCTTATCTAACTTTTAAACACTTTTGACATCCCCAAATTAATAACTTTTAAAAATTAACGGATTTCTTAAAAGTAACTTACTGTAAATTTTTAAAATTAGAATATTTTTTCTAGAAGAAGAATACACAGGACTGTTACAGACATATTCCACTTTAAATTTATTATGTAATAGGTTCTGTTTAAGCAGGCATTTCTATCAAAGACATTATGGTATTGAATGCAAGCCGCCCTAGAATATCGTATCGATAGAAATTGTACAATAGAAATGAGAACTTCACAATTGTGAAGCTCAAAACACATATTTTACGTTCCAAGCAAACCTTCATTCTCGGGTATCTTAATAATATTTGGCAGACTTAAACAGTAGCTGTCAAATCCTAAATTTCAAATTATATGCTACAAAAGCTGTGAAATGTTCAATTAACTAAGATATTCCAACCACTTAAGTAAGCTGGATGTACTTATTGCTAACAATACAAACAAACTTTGAATGCATCACACAAATAAAAAAGAACAACATAAAACTGTTAAACCGACTCAACGAATCAATGTTAAAGACAGACTGTAAGTCTACAACAAGTCAAGCCTTATTTCAATAAAAATGTAAACACCTAGTTCACTGATGTCCAAATTTGAATTCAGTTGACTTAATACATACATTTTGTAATCTGATCGTAAACATGTAGCTAGTCATTCCTCTAACTTGCATTACAGTCGGATACAATTACAATATATTTGTATGCCGTATTATTATTATTGCAGGGATATCGGTCGCAATATTATAACTGGAATAAAACGGAACTGGTTTGTAGGTTTAAAGAAGCTTGATAGTTTGTAAGTATGTTAATTTGGTGTAAAGGTTAATTAAACAATACAATTTAAATAAATAAATCAGATATATTGAGACGATCTCTTGGACGATATTCATTATAGTTAGATTTGTAGACAGGATTGAAATATAATTGATTTGAAAATCGAATGTCTGAAAGTAAAATATCTCTATTAATTAAGTAATACTAAAGTTTGTCAACTGGAAAAGGATCAAACAGGGTCCTACTAAAAACAAGCAACTTCTACAAAAAATGTATATACATGCATCAGCTTATAAATACAACTGCTAGATACTTGAATTTATTCTCATCATGCTTATAGTGTTTCACTTAAAGGTCATTTGAAAACACGTTATCCGAAAAAAGCGGACTCTTAATAATTGTGTAACATATCATGAACACTGACAAAAGTATTTCAAGGGTCAACATTGCAGGAGAGTTGAATATATTTGTCCCTTTCGAAAAGGCATGACCTCGGGAAACAGTTTTTTTTTCTATTTTGTCATTTTGTCTTTTTAAATTTCTAGCGATATTCTACCCATCATTGGATATAAAATAAAAAAAAATACAGTTGGAGAACAGTAGTTCCCGTCCAATAATGATTTGTCAATACTGCCCAAAAATTTCCAATCACCTAACTGTGCAGATTGATATCTTCTTAATTGTCAAAAAAGCATCCGAACAGTACCTGATTAACTGCATTCAAATATTTTTTTTTTAAATCTAAAATAAGAAAATTTCTGAAAAGTAAATATATGTTGTCCTCTCTTTTTTGTCTTTTCTAGCCTTGATGCAACACTGTTACTTATTTATTATGATTCAGATATCTTTTTCATATCCTACATTTATATAAATAAACATTCAATCCGACAAAAATAATCTTAGAATTACTATTGAATTTGACTTTCAGGAAACATGTATTCATCTCAAATCAGTTTATTTAACAATCAGTTCAAATGATCGTTCAAATAAAAAATAAGCTTTCAAAAGGGTGCACTGCAAAACGTTTTGGAAGTGTCCACTTAGAAACAATTATTGTAATCTTAGAATAGTTTTCTAATTGTCACACCTATATTTGTTTCGGAAAATGTAAAAATAACGATCTCTAGCGGAAACCCTACATGTCAGATGTATTGGAACTTGTTTTGTTTGTTTATATTGTCAAAACCACACTTTATATCATTGTAGGTCGTTGTATTCTAACAATATATCCTCCATTGAAAGCAATTCATTCGACGACCTTGTCTTGTTGTCATCCCTGTAAGTATTACACTGTTGGTTTCCCGTGCTGGACAACTGACCATTAAATTCTTACTAACATATATCACATACACTACTTTGAGAAATAAAGCCGCCAAAAGTAATCATATTACAAATAGCAAAATGTATGATGTATATAAAGGCTATACCGTTGACAAACATTACAATCGTATACCGAATCGAATACAGAAAGACCAAACAACGAGAAAGAAAATAAACCCAATTCATAACATTCAGTGATTGTTCAAACTGGACAATCAGACAACATCTTTGTCAAAATACAAAAAAAAAAATTCACAGAACGTTACAACCAAATTACCATTTGAACTAAATAATTAAAAAAAAAAGTTTACTAGATCGTTGGCTTATTTTATCATCAAAGATATTTAGAGTCCTATCGTAAATCAACCATCAATTTTCGATTTCTTGTCTACAGCATGTACACTATTAGTAATATTCTAGTTAACGGCATATAATACTGATAGGTCGCCAGAAAGTTACGCGTGTACAAAGTAAGGCTATTTGGAACTTTTAATGTTCGTTATTGTTTTTTAAAATGATTTACCATTTTGTGTGTTTACGGCGTATGGTCAAGATTCCTAGATATAGGGTTGTTGCTTTAAGGTAAGCTATTGTACCAAAAATGTACTTATAATATGTGTACACTGGAAAGTTCTTCAATTGAAACAATTCAAGTGCCAATAACATGATCAATTTTATATAAAAAAGAAGATGTGGTATGATTGCCAATGAGACGACTATCTACAAAAGACCAAAATGAAACAAACATTAACAACTATAGGTCACCGTACGGTCTTCAACAATGAGCAAAGCCTATACCGCATAGTCAGCTATAAAGGGCCCCGATAAGACAATGTAAAACAATTCGAACGAGAAAACAAACGACCTTATTTATGTAAAAAAATGAACGAAAAACAAATATGTAACACATAAACAAACGACAACAACTGAAATACAGGCTCCTGACTTAGGACAGGCACATACATAAATAATGTGGTGGAGTTAGACATGTTAAATGTTTAATTCTAGAATTGCATACCATAAACATAATAAATATATATATATATATATATATCAGCGTATCCATATTTTGTATTCATGGGTAGAACAATATAATTTACTTTCAGGTCACTTTCATTTAATGAAATTAGGACAATAGACAACTCATATGTCTTTGGTCTTGTAAATATCACGAATCTGTAAGTCGCTTTGAGCATGACATGTAGATCTAGCGAAAAAAAAATTAAAATAAAAATAGCGCTAGTCTAGTGGTACATGTTGTAAATTGAAGTTTATTAAAAAAAATCGTGGATATAAGACTTGCTTTTTTGTAGTTGCATTTAAATTGAATAACATGCATGCATACATATTAAATGTGTAGTTTACATGTATTATGTGTATATGAAAATATATTACAATACCGTAACCGCATGCGATAATAGTCACCATTGTAGGTTTAATGTTATCTAGTCGTTGCAGTAGTCATAACTGATCTCAAGCTATTGCCTGTCACAGTCATACTATTGAACAATAAACTGTTATACAACTATTTACTTATCCTTTAATTCACAGTTTGCTAGTATATTAATAACCAAAATTGACTGCATAAATAAAACAAATATTCACAATAAAATAGGTAATACATTTGACACAAATACTACTCTAGCAGGTAAAAGAGGAAGAACTCTCGAATCGAAAATAGAATTTGAAGTCACAATGATAAATTCTTAACTTCCATTGTGTATATGTGTTTAAACTCACATCCGATATGGTTTGGCATTTTTAGAAGTAGAAACATATGACATTCTCTGGATATTATTGTTTTTTATACACATTCGTTAAAAACGGTTTTAAATTAATACTGTTACACTTTTTGATTTGCATTTTAGAGATGTTGGCGAGAATCCAATAGAATGCAAACAATGTGGATTTAAAGACTTCGTAGAATGGTCGAAAACCAGACAGCACATTGTTCTTAGGGGATGGTGTGTCGATGTAAAATCAGCAATATATGATGTCAAGGTTTCTTCTTTTGACAAATGCATAGCTGGTAACTATTATTTTGTTCTGAACATTTATCTGTTGTTAATAGACTAATTGTGTTGACAAAACCATTTCCATTTACTGATCTTTATCTAAAAAATTTACTATTTAAAACATAAAAAGTTGCAACTCAGACTTTTGATGGAGATGTTGACGTGTAATGGTCACGCTGAAAAGGGATGGTCCTCATTTCTGTCTTATAATATGGACGGAGTGTTAGAGATTGTGATACGAGAGACTGGACCGTTATGATAGAGCGACCATTAAAAGATAAATCTCGTGTCACGAAAAAGGATTTCATATTGTGTCCTGTTGCAGTGAAAGATACGATTATCTATCTGAATACTTGCTCACATTCATATCAACCGATTATATTTGAGGCTTTTTTGTTTCGTTGTGAACAAGCAAGTAGTTTTTAATTTCTTTAAGCTGTTTCATTTTGTCAGTTTTCAAAATCAGTACTGACTTGTATGTATAATAGCCTTACAATATGGTGTCTATATAAATCAATCTCGATGAACGTTCCATTTTTGTTGTCCAAGCTTATTAACAAGGTAAACATCAACAATTCAGTTATGATACGAATTGTTATGACTTTATTTTATCATACTCTGTGTGCTTTACAGTAACACACACTCCGACCTCGCAATTGACATGAGAACATGACAATAATTGACGGTTTATGAACTTCTTGCACTTCATCGTTATCACGAAAGCACTTTGTGGTAGATATCGTAAAGATAACGTCACAATTCAACCATCGCACTTCTACTTGAAATAAACGCACTATAGCGTCCAACAATTGCACTTCAGCGTCATCATCAAGGGTTGAAAAACCATCGATTACTGTTCAGAGTCCGGCGTCGTCCGTCGTCCGGCGTCGTCCGTCGTCCGGCGTCGTCCGTCGTCCGGCGTCGTCCGTCTTCCGGCGTTAACCTTTACAAAAATCTTCTCCTCTAAAACTACTGGGCCAAATTTAACCAAACTTTTCCACAATCATCATCGGGGTATTTAGTTAAAAAAAAATGTGTCCGATGACCCGGCCAACCAACCAATATGGCCGCCATGTCTTAAAATATACCAAAGGGGAAAAATACAGTTTTTGGATTATAACTCAAAAACCAAAGCATTTAGAGCACATCTGACATGGGGGTAAAATTGTCTATCAGGTAGTGATCTATCTACCCTGAAATTTTCAGATGTGTAAGACAAGCAGTTGTTAGGTTGCTGCCCCTGAATTGGTAATTTTAAGGCAATTTTGCTGTTTTTTGTTGTTATCTTGAATATTATTATAGCTAGAGATAAACTGTAAACAGCAATAAGATACAACTAAGTAAGACATAAAACTAAGTCAACATGACCAAAATGGTCAATTGCCCCCTGAGGATTATTGCCCTTCAAAGTCATTTTTTACAATTTTCATAACATTTGTTTTTTCCACTGAAACTACTAGGACAAGTTCATTATAGAGGGAGATAATTGTAAGCAGCAAGAAAGTTTAGTAAAGAAAGATCTACAAACACATCACCATCATAAAAACACAATTTTGTCATGAATTATTCTGTGTCCTTTGTTTAATATTCACATAGACCAAGGTAAGCGACACAGGCTCTTTAGAGCCTCTAATTTCTTTTAAAGTGTGTGAATTATTGCACAGAAGAAACTCGTATGCCTATATATTTATATATATTTGATATTGGAATGTTTACCTCAATGTAATGCACATAATACGTAATCAATTGAAAGGTAGTGCCAAACAAATCCACATTTAGTTACTTTTACAATTACAACAATTACTTTAAAATTATAGCTGAAGTGAATTGTTTAGCTGAAAAGTAAACAAAGTATTTTAATTATAAAGATCCTTGCAAAATTAAGCTCAACATATATGTTAAATCAATCTTGACATCCTGAAAGGGAGTTGTGAACACGACAATATTACAAACTCAAATATGTAAAAACCGTCGTTATGATATAGTCCAAGTTCATTTTATCATTTGTGAAAATCAACGAAACATATACTCATAAGTCGATTTGAACTAACAACGCCTTTCAAAACAATTTTTGTCTTGAACATAAATACACCAATACGAAAAACACAACTAAGTTACATAGAGACTGCGAAGACAAAAAGGACATCTCAAAGTTTCCCGGGAATACCGATAACTGATATATGTCTCTTACCTTTTTTTTTTGTAGTTTTGATTTGGATATTAAATAAGAT
This sequence comes from Mytilus galloprovincialis, assembly GCF_965363235.1. NCBI lineage: Eukaryota > Metazoa > Mollusca > Bivalvia > Mytilida > Mytilidae > Mytilus > Mytilus galloprovincialis. The sequence continues at coordinate 65,930,044 of NC_134848.1, forward strand.
TTTAATTGTTCACCAACTGTCTTTCTCTTCATTATCATGATTATCATCGGTTTTGATTTAAATGCAATTAGCTTTTATTTTATCTATAGAATATCACATCTTAATGTCCTCTTTATGGTACAGTTACATCATCACTAATGAGGAGAGGCGGCCGTATATTATGATTTAACCAGTTTGTATATTCTTTATTTTCAGTACACAAACAACAAAAGGTAGCTATGTATGCATACTTTATAGTTGGTGGAGGAATTATAGTACTAATAGTTGTTGTAGTGGTGATAGTCTGGCAAAGAAAAAAGAAATACTCAAAAAATTAGATAAATGCATTTTTGTATTTTAACATAAAATATATTTAGTCAGCTATCATGTGCTTATATATTTTGTTGAACTTCAAACAACTAATTTTGCCAGTGTGATACATGTTATTGTAGAAACCTGAGAAATTTTAATAACCAATGTGTTTCTTTTCTTCTTATATATGTATAGACATTATACCACGTAGGTACAATGTTTATTTTGTATTGTGTGTACACATATTGTCCAGCCTTGTGCAGTATTAATAGTGAGGAATGCCTAGCCGCAGAAAAACAGAAATCAGGTTCACAACAAGGATAATGATTTAACGAAACTGTTTTACAGAACCTTTTTCATCTAGAACAATTTGAGCTGAAATAATCTGATAAGCTGTTTTTCGTATACTCAGTTAGATTTGTATTGTAATTTTGTTTTCTCTTGTAGTATTTACAATTGTCAATGTATTGTGATGTTGGTGTTCAAGAATAGAAGTTATTGTAAACCACCAAGTTTAAATTTTTGTTTTTCAAATGTACGGAACATTTTAAACCATACTAGCAATGTAACATTAAGCATATCAAAAACAGGTTCTTTAACAAAATATTAATTCCCTATTTAGCATGCGAACTAGTAAGCTGCATTTACAATTCATCCTTAATCTTAATATCATGAATGGGAATACGCCATCATTGGTTAAAATGCAGATGATAAAACGCCCATTCTGGTATCTCCAGATCTTGGGCCACGTACCATATTCTTGGCATTTGATAAATCACGTTGTTTAAAGAAGTGAATATATCAGCTGATCACGACTGTATTACTTTGTCGATTTATTTAATAATTAAAAAGAAAACACAAACCTGTTCTAGAAGGCATTCAAATTGAACTTGACCATATATGTAACCTGACAAAACCACGTGTCTAAGAAGCAGAAGACCTTTTTCAAAAACTCTCGCCACCGTTTAGTGACACCTCCAATTTACAGGTTAAATGAAGGCCTAGCAGTCATTTACACTATTTTGATAAAGGAACTTATTTCAACTTATTTTTTTATAATGCTATTCATTCTTTTTGTCATATTTGTGTATCGTAAACTAGTTTGTTGTTGTGACAGTCCTTACAGTAACCTATTATGTAGAACCTTAAGAGTTTATTTCTCTCAATTGTATTCCCCCAATGTTATATACACAATAAGATTGAGAATGGAAAATGGAAATGTGTTAAAGAGACAACAATAAGACAAGAGAGCAGATAACAGCCGAAGTCCACCAACGGGTTTTGAATACAGCGAGAAATTCACACAACGGAGTCGTGCTTCAGTTGATACCTAAACACACATGTATACTAGTTCAATGATAATGGACGGCATACTCAACTTTAGAATATATAACAGAAACTTCATTTAAAATCATACAAGACTTACAAAAGCCAGACGCTCCTGAATTAGGACAGGCACACAAATGTAGTGGGGTTAAGCATGATGTGTAAGTTCTCAACCCTCCCACTATACCTGCGTAGAATAAGGAAGCACAAATCAATACACTCAGTAAAACTCAGTATAGAAATAAATCCGATGTCAGAATAGGTAACACAAGAAACGAAGGAAAATACAAATGCCATATTTACTAACAAATGACTATTAGCAGTTAATGACATGCAAATTCCAGACCTCAATTAAACTTATTGAAAGTCTATGTCTTTATTACATGAAAATCAAGTACAATCCCTCCCGTCGCGGATTTAATATCATACCATCATAAGATATATAAGAAAATCATAATCGTAGCATGCCATCAACTGATGTTAGAACAAATGTGTTTATGTCCGATGCGAAGATCAATATAATGCCAACATGTGTTAAACCTGATAACAGTATTGTAACTAAATCCCTTCCGAATAAGTCTGTGTTAAGGTTTAGTTAGCTCAAGGGGTGAATGCCGACATTTTCGTGCTTTGTAAAATTAAAGAAAATATAAATAAAATACAAGATGTAAAATATCTTAACGCATATGATGTCTGCATGTTGATTTATAGTTACAAATGATGTCCTGGTACCGATGATTAACTTTTGTAAATGTTTTAACTTGTTGGTAACATTGAAATCCTTATTGTAATAATTTTTTCAGTTGCACCAATCTTTATGTCATTGAAAACAGAAACGTTTGCATATACACAAGGGAATCTAACAAATTGAGATATATGAACACAATAAGATGGTGAAAAGGCAACGTCAATTTTAAAAAGTGTATAATTAACAATTGGAAATGAAAACTCGTTTCTTTTGTCATGCATGCTTGAATTAAGCTTCCCGTGAAAGATATTATTCATTATAATATTAGTATAAGCCTAATTCAGAGTAAGTTCAGCAGGATACATTTCTCTTTATTGGGCATACTGGAGTCGTCATTATTGAGAGCCATTAAATCATTTAAATATCTAAAATTGTCATTAATTTTTTTTATCAGATGTGGTTCATGTCTAATTTCTGGTCAATATTATAAAACTGTTTTTGGGGCCTATTGCATGGTTTTCTAGCATATTAACTCTTCATATACATCATTTCCATGATTTAGCTAAAGTAAAATGAAATTCGAAAACAATGATCGATACGAAATACAAATACATTATTTGACTTTGTATTTTTTATCATGTATTATTGTAATGGTTTAATTTGTTAAAAACACAATATTTGTTTATCGACAAGCCTTTGAAAAAATATGATGAAGGTGAGATTTAAGATGTATACACAATAAAACAGAAACCTTAACATTGCTAATTACACAAACATAGACTTAGGATGCATACACAATGATACAGACACCTTACAATTGCTAATTACACAAACATAGACTTAGGATGAATACACAATGAGAGAGACACCTTATCATTGCTATTGACACACACATAGACTTAGGATGTATACACAATAAAACAGACGCCTTATCATTGCTCATTACACACACATATACATAGGATGTATACACAATACGACAGACGCCTTATCATTGCTTATTACACACACATAGACTTAGGATGTATACACAATAAAACAGACGCCTTATCATTGCGAATTACACACACATAGACTTAGGGTGTATACACAATAAGACAGACGCCTTATCATTGCTAATTACACACACATAGACTTAGGATGTATACACAATACGACAGACGCCTTATCATTGCGAATTACACACACATAGACTTAGAATGTATACACAATAAGACAGACGCCTTATCATGGCTAATTACACACACATAGACATAGGATGTATACACCATAAAACAGACACCTTACCATTGCTAATTACACACTCATAGACTTAGTATGAATGAACAATAAGACAGACGCCTTATCATTGCGAATTACACACACATAGACTTAGAATGTATACACAATAAGACAGACGCCTTATCATGGCTAATTACACACACATAGACATAGGATGTATACACCATAAAACAGACACCTTACCATTGCTAATTACACACTCATAGACTTAGTATGAATGAACAATAAGACAGACGCCTTATCATTGCGAATTACACACACATAGACTTAGAATGTATACACAATAAAACAGACGCCTTATCATTGCTAATTACACACACATAGACATAGGATGTATACACCATAAAACAGACACCTTACCATTGCTAATTACACACTCATAGACTTAGTATGAATAAACAATACGACAGACGCCTTATCATTGCTAATTACACAAACATAAAATAATAATATCGGAGTTAGACAACAGCGGCTTTAGTTCGACTTTATCTTTAGTGTAACCATTTTTTTATTAGATATTTGAAAATACATTTCGCGCTTTAGATCACCAGGCATATAAATCGTTGTACAAAGTTGCTGCACAATATTTTTTTTTCTAGATGACTTATAAAATCTGATAGCTAAGAATATGATAAAAACGGAATTACAACGTGCAGCTAAAACATTTTCAAACGGTACAATTAACCATACAGCTATTTTCGTAAAATTCCAAATAAGAGAACTGCACTGCCGAGTGCAAGCACTGAAGTAACAATATTTGTTTTATTGATAAAGTTCATATGGTTTTGCATTTTTTCTCGATGCAAAACTTGTTTAAGAATTTCCTCTGTATAAATGTTACCATTATTCAAGTCTATCATTTCATCAATCTTCTGAAAACTTGACTTGTAACTCCATATCGGGTCCAGTTTTTCTGTTGTTGAAAAATATTTTGGAGCGACATTTGCCTATAAACTCTTTTGCAAAGTCCGGTAGCGATTCAATATAAGACCGTTTGTTTGACGGTTTACCAGAAAATGCCATATTAGCCTCCCATATATCTACATGGGTAAAAACTACAATTATAAAACGGTACATTTCTTTTCCAAAACAGACCAAACATTCCTTAAACATGGTTTCGTCTTCTACTGTAACACGACCCATCTTTAAACACAATAAAAATACATTTGGACCTGAATTTCCAGTTCTAGACACTGAATACGCCATTTCAATCGAGTTTTGAATTTCTGATCGAGTTTCATGACTTGATGGTTTGTTGTCTTGTTGTCCAGGTGTATCAATTACTTATATATTTTTTTCAAAACGTGTTGCTATTTTTCTTAAGCAACCCGTGGTCGTCATATTTTCCCCCGGTGAACATTTAAATTCCTCCCTTCCCAGAATAGAGTTTCCGGTTTCACTTTTTCAAGTTCCCTTTTTCCAAGAATAACTATACGAATGTCACTATGTGATGGCTATAAAAACATAAAGAGATAACTCTTAATTGACACATGTATTTGCATTTTGAATCATAAGAGTATGTTTTAATATATTTTTTAATACTGCTTCCACTTGTTTTTGATTAGGCTTGACAGCTATATATTTTCTGAAGCCACTACTTTTATATCGACAAACGACATCTTTATAACAATCGATACAAAAGATACAAAATGTTACAGATAATATATTTCGTTCAATTCAAGATAAACAAATTGTTGATTAGCTTTAAACCAAAGACAATGCAAACATGCATATCACAAAATATACTGATTTCACTAAATGACTAAGGAAGCTTTTTGAAGAATTTAATTTGCCAATTTAATCATTATATAACGTTTCACGTTATAACATCCCACTTGGCTACACTGTATTTCTAGAGCGTATTTTGTTGATGTCAATTAATAGAACACTATTAAACGATCACATGATTTTAAGTAACTGTTCAAACAATTCAATATCACAAGTGTCCAGTGTAATCAATAGACGTGGTATTAATACAAATAGCTAAATGTCAAGGTATTTTAGGCAATATTATGGAATGCTCACATTTTTATACTTTAATGCCAGTTCAAACCGTAAATCGGGAATATAAAAATATTAATGATGAAAAAAAAACTGTTTGAAAGAGCGTATCAAGCAAAATAGCGGATTTGATCATTTCACTGTACATCAACGGTGGTTTCAGAGTAGTTAAAAGTGAATGCCCTTGATTTTTGTTTGCTTTGAAGTTTGAAGGTTTTGTTTATTGTCAAGTTATCGGAATTCCACTAGGAACTTACCTGCAGGTAGATTAAGCATGTGCGAAAGAATATAAGACACAGATTGACAACTGTGTCCAAATTCGTTTTTTTTTTTAATAAGTGTTTTCTGTGTAAAGATGAAATTCAGAAGGTACAAAACACTACATTTATACCTTAAAAAGATAGCTTTTAAATAAAGTGAAGTATTTTACAAGTAGAAATAAACAATAACTGGTCTTAAATACCAATGATGAATAATGTAATGTAATTTCGATAGAGAATATTTATGTTTCAGTTGTTTAAGTTGTTTCAGTGCACAATTCGTATGCATATGTTGTTTCACAATGTTTCCATTTTGATAACCATTTCCTTCACATCTTACCTTATTTCTGAAATATCACAAAGTAAACTCCTCATAGATACCTGAACTAAATTAAGTGTATACGCCAGACGTGCGTTTCGTCTTCAAAAGATTCATCAGTGACGCTCGAATAAAAAAAGTTAAAAAGGCCAAAAGTGATAACTATAAATTGATATGTATGTATGTTTGTTCTACACCTTCTAGGCATCACTATGTGTAATGACGTACACACTGTATCAGTTTAGACGTATGAGCATTAACCTACTTTGTTTCTCAGCAAAGGCGGATCCAGCCGTTTTAAAAAGAGGGTTCCTAACCCAGGACGAAGGGGGGTGGCAATTACATCTCCCCATTCAAATGCATTGATCGTCCAAAAAAGGGGGGTTCCAACCCAGGACCCCCTCCCCCTCTGGATCCGCGTCTGCTCAGCATGGTATGATTTTTACTACTAGAAAAATTAACTAAACAAATATGATAAGTACAACGACTAAAAACATACAAACATAAACGAAAAGTTGTTTTCCTACTAACGTACATACTTTTGTTTTGCAACCTCGTCAACTTTACTAGTATATAAAAAAAGTTTTTGTTTGTAACTTAGTTCGATTTATTTGTACATTCTGTATGAATTATGTTTTTTTTGGGTTTTTTTTTGTGTTGAATGTACTATATAATGATATAGTATGTTATATTTATTGCGGTTGCTATATGCCGATTTGTGTCACTCTCACATTCGATGCCTGTTTGGCTGCTCACTACAACGGATCTTGTTACGGTAATACAGATGAGACATTTAGGTAGCCTTCAAAACACGATTAAACTAACAATTTTCTTCGCGAAACTGTCGGGAAGAAGGCCGGAATATGACTGTTGGTTTCCTTTGGCTCCGTATGGCGATAGAATCAAACTTTTTTGTGCAGTTTTATATGCTTCCCTTTTTGCTAATTAACCTTGGGATTTGATTACATTGTTACAATTTTTACAATTAACCACTCCGCTGATTTCGGCTCACCTTGACATGCATATTCGTTATTTACTCTGTTTGTTTATCATTGTTTAAATAAATCTGTCAGATCCATGTGACAGCTAAATCTAAAGTTAGATCTTACAGTAAATCTCGCGGTACTTTGTTGATATCAATTTTTGCGTTTTATTTGTATGTTTGTATATTTTTGTAGGAATTCTAACGTAACTGTGTATGCAAGATTGAGGAAATAGAAACAATTACGAGCAATGGTAAGCTTTATTTTTACTTTGGTTATCTATTTTGAAATTACTTAAAACAGATCTGCGTGTTTTAAACTTGTGAAATCAAGTGTTATTCCAGTGATTTGTGTTTACAATTAAAAGTGATCAGTCGGAAATCGAGTTATTTTGTTAACATTAAGCAGTAAGATGAAAAGATAGGTATACGCTCAATACGTTTGTCATTTCGAATGAGATCTAGTATTGACGTATTGGTTACAAAATTATAAGGATTACAAATAGTTACAATTCAGTTAGTACTTTTTAATAATCATGATTTTCAAATTATATAAGAATCGAAACACACAATCCCAATGATATTGCTTTTGACAGTTTAATGCTGTTCTGTACTTAGTTAATCATTGTTATGTTTTGTAAAGTCTCATTAAATAGGCATGTCAATCGTATGTATGTCTGAAATTCTTATAGTTCTTATGTGTCTAGGTCACACCATCCATTTTGCCTACCTTTTTTGTTTTTAAACAAGCAATTGACATTGTGACTGTTCAAAGGGAAGACTTTTTACAGCCAGCATGAGCGGAAATCGTATCTAGGTAAAATATGTCAATTTCCAATTGCAACACATTACAGTAATAATAAATGAATTAGTAAAAACATGTACATCATTCAAGAGTTTGAAAAAGTGTAAGGTTGATGAAATATATCAATTTGATCAAATGTATTATTGTGCAGTAGTCATAAAACTTATGTGCACACATATTTTATTAGATTAAGGACACAGGTTTATTTGGCGATAACATTCAATCATAATAACCATAAAAATAATCAAAACGTAATGCTTATTTTCTATATTTTTCCTTTCGTTGTTGATTATGTGCTAATTCTTAAGGCAGTTTGTTTTTCGTTGTATATATTAATTTTTTTTTAGTGAATAAGACTTTAACTAAATTTTGACTGATGCACATTGTACCTCTATTTGTGATTATTTGTATATTCATGTAATATGTTTATTTTTTGGTTGGCAATTTCAAAACCAGGTTTCATTAACAATTTGCTTAAAAAAAATAACATTAGAGTTCAATCTCCCCCCTTCGCCGATTTTACTTTTAGATACAAAACTGACATATCATATTTTCCTAACATATAACGCATTTCAATCTAGCATTTGACCTACTTGTATCAATAATACGGATAACAATAAACTTTGGAATTCAGTAATCTAATCAGACAGATTTGAATTTGTTTTTATACGCCCGTCAAAATTTTGACGGGACGTATTATGGTACACACATGTCCGGTGGTCGTCCGTTTGTCTGTCCGTCCGTCTGTCTGTCCGTCCGTCTGTCTGTCTGTCCGTCCGTCTGTCTGTCTGTCCGTCCATCTGTCTGTCCGGCGTAAACATGTCGCACCGTATCTTGACAACGACTTATCCAAATTTCATGAAACTTAATATAGTTGTTTCTTATGATAATCAAATGATCTGTATACTTTTTGGTAAAAATTAGATTTAAACTTTTTGATTTACGGCACTTTGTAGCTAAAACAGGGGTGTTTTTTTCACATGTGGCACTGTATCTCAAAAACGATTCTTGATTATGGCTTAAAACTTAAAACACTTCTTAGTTATATTAATCTTAATATCTGTATACTTTTTGGTGATGATTCAAAATTTAGTTATTGAGTATTTTCTAAAAAAAAAGGGGGAGGGTTTTTTTACATGTCGCGCCATATCTCAAAATCGATTTATGATTATTGCTACAAACTTTACACATGTCTTTCTTATATTAATCTTAAGATCTGTATACTATTTGATGATGATTAAAAATTTCATTTTTGAGTGATTGAGAATTTTGTAAAAAAGGGGGAGGTTTTTTTACATGTTGTGCCGTATCTCTATAACAATTTATGATTATTGCTTAAAACGTTACACACTTCTTCGTTATATTGATCTAAAGATCTGTATACTTTTTGGTGATGATTAACAATTTTATTTTTGAGTTATTGAGTATTTTGTTAAACATTGGATTTTTTTACGCCGTATCTCAAAAATAATTTATGATTATTGCTTAAAACTTTACACACTTCTTTTTTATATTAATCTAAAAATCTGTATACTTTTTGGTTTTGATTCAAAATTTTATTTTGGTGATATTTAGTTTTTGTTAAAAAAAACCAGGGTGGGGGTTTCCCGCCGTGTCTCAAAATTATTGCTTAAAACTTTCTCAGAAACTATTCATGATTATTGCATATAACGTCCACATAAGACGTCGTGCGTATCATGCGCTCATGGCGCAGCTGTTTATTAATTTTATCTTGTACATGTTATATATGATTTAAATATTATATTTATAAATTGCATGTTAAAATTTATTTTCCCCGAAATAATACTTATTTTCTACCACAGATCATATCCAAATAAAACTTACTCATTGATAATGCAATGGCACAAGCTCACTTGAATACACGGCTTTGATACTATATATGCTTTGAATTTTTACTAGATAACATTTTTGTTCGCTTTGGGGATTCTGTATATCGTCAGATTATCGGAATTCCAATGGGAACTAACTGTGCACCACTTATTGCGGACATGTTTTTGTATTGTTATGAGTTACAATTTATGACAAAAATAAGCATAGACACATCGAAACAACATATGATAAACAAATTGAATAATACTTTTAGATATTTGGATGATATGTTTGCTCTCAATAATGACGACTTCAGTATGTATATTAATGAAATTTATCCTGTTGAACTTACTTTAAATAAAGCTATTACTAACAATGACCACTGCCCAATCCTCGATCTTGATATTTATATCACTAACAGAAAGCTGAATACTAAAATTTATGATAAAAGGGATGATTTTTCATTTCCTATCGTTAATTATCCGTTTTTAGATTGTGACGTTCCCTTGTCAACATTTTACGGTGTTTATATATCTCAACTTGTACGATTCGCTCGTGTATGTAACAATGTTTTAGATTTTAACGAGAGAAATTCATGTATTACTGAAAAATTATTACACCAGGGTTTTCGATATCACAAACTAGTCAAAACATTCACCAAATTTTATCATCGGTATAAAGACATCATTCGTAAATATAGCTCAACTATAGACTTCTTATACATTCAGGTATGTCATATCCAATTTTTTATGGAAAAATTCTTTATAAAGCACAAAGGTGTCAGTATTCACCTCAAAACTTACAAAATCTTCGAATAGACTTATTAAGAAGGGATATAATTACGATACTGTTGTCAAGTCATTAAAGATTGCATATTTTGGCGTTAATATTGAGTCACTGATAATGTCTTTGCATCGGAACTAAACACATTTATTCTAAAAACAGTTATTGGCATGACACGGTATATGTTCTTCCCATATATGTTATGATGGTATGATACTAAACCCCTAACGGGAAGGATTGTGCCTGATGATTATATGATGAAATCATCATCTTTCAGTCAGTTTAATTTAAGTCTGGAGCTGGCATGTCAGTAAACTGCTAGTAGTCTGTTGTTATTTATGTACTATTGTCATTTTGTTTAATTTCTTTGGTTACATCTTCTGACATCAGACTCGGACTTCTCTTGAACTGAATTTTAATGTGCGTTTTGTTATGCATTTACTTTTCTACATTGGTTAGATGTATAGGTGAGGATTGAGATATCACAAACATGTTAACCCCGCCGCATTTTTGCGCCAGTCACAAGTCAGGAGCCTTTGGCTTCTTTTATTCTTGTATTATTTTGATTTTAGTTTATTGTGTACAGTTTGGAAATTAATATGGCGTTCATTATCACTGAACTATTATGTATTTGTTTAGGGGCCATCTGAAGGACGCCTCCGGGTGCAGGAATTGTTCGCTACATTAAAGACCTGTTGGTGACCTATTGCTGTTGTGTTTTTTTATTTGGTCGGGTTGTTGTCTCTTTGACACATTCCCCATTTCCATTCTCAATTTTATAGTGCATTGCTAATTTAAATATTCTTGTGCCAGTTATATTTCAATCTAATGCCTTTTTTGTGTTTCGTTGGTACATATGACATGGATCTGTACTTTAACATTCCGTCATTTTGATTTTGTAAATTTGGTATTTAGGTCTTTTATTTTCACTTATGTGTCTACATGCCTTTTTATGGTCCTTTGTAACATATTTGGTTGTTTGGTAGTGATTAAGATGAGAACACAGTTTGACTGCTGTAACCCTTTGTGTGACCTTTTTATCTATTTTATCTCCGGAAAGACAACGATGTGTGAACAAAGCAAACATGCTTAATAGATAAAAAGGTCAAACAAAGGGTTAGAGCAGTCAAACTGTGTTCTAATTTTAATCACTATCAAACAAGTAAATATGTTACAAAGGGCCATAAATAGGCATGTAGACAAAGCACATTAGCGAAAATAAAAGACCAGAATACAAAATTTACAAAAACACAAAGACGGGTTGTTAAAGTACAGATCTATATCGTATGTACCAACGAAACACAACAAGGCATTAGATTGAGCACATAAGCTCAATTGAAAGTCAATTGGCACAAGAATATTAAAAGTATCAAAATACTATACCACACTGACGGGATGTATAAGTGCAGTATAGTAAAGATTACATGATGATTCCTTGACAAATTTAGAAGAGTTTTAACCTTTGACATCAGCTGTCGTAACACCGTTTGCTCATTTACAAAATGAATATTTAAAAAACAATCTTGCAAATTTTATGATATGTGTATCGTTCTCAAGGATGTTCGCTGCTCAGTTTCAAAATAAATAACTTTTCATAAAACTACTATATATTGGTAGGGAATAAATTGAGGAATCAAAATAGCAAAAAATATAGGGGTCCATGTGCTTGTTTCGAGATATTATCCATTGGAATTTTGGCGGGAAAATGTTCTCTCTTGAATTTTCATAGCTTTATCATTGACCAGTTATAGTTCTCAAATATTATTAAAAAATACTTTTAAAAAGACTTTTACAAATGACTTATAATTATACATGTAAAAGATTTATCAAAAGAAAAATGGGGGTTCATGGGGAATTTTTTTTAATGCATTCAAATGGATAAAAACAGAGGATTCCGCAAATCTGACAAAAAAAATCCAAAACATGACAGGCAGACATCCTTAAGACAAAAACGCTTATTTGTCTACAGAAAAGTCAGAGAATTATGGAATTAAATTCATTTATTTGATTGATTGAGTGATCGATTGTTGGTTCCGTACCGTCCATTGGTAAATTTTTCATGCATGTTAAGGAAGACACCTAAGTATATAAGATAGTATAATTCATTTAATATTCTTATTGTACACTTGTCAATATCTATTATTTTTTTAATTATTGTTCAACAGGTATATGCATGTAGCAATTCTATGATAGGATCATATTTAAGGTTGAGGTCTTATTTATTATTACTCGACTGTTCATGAACGATGGCTGCATTTTCAAAGATGGTTGCATTTCTACGTGATTAGGGCCTATTTTATTCAAATTATGAATTACATCTATTAGAATACCTAACTTACAATTTTCTATGTAAAAAAAGTATACAATATATTGACTTTTTTTTCCAATTGCAAGCGTTGAACTATATAAACGGCCAAAAGTTTCCAAATTTTTTTACCTCGATTAAACTATATGACTGCGAGTGTCATCATGTTTCGTGGAATTTCAAATGCAGCTACGATACTGGAGGATTTTGAAAATACCGCAGGGTTTATTCTGGGTTTATGACGTCGCGTTTAACCTATATAAAGTTAAAGGTTGACGACAGTGCACGATGTAGCCTAAGCATTTCAGAATATTAATGAAGTAAACGTTATAATCAGTATATTACAAAAGTTTTTTTAAGATTTCTATGTTGTGTCATGTGTACTATTGTTTATCTGTTTGTCCTTTTTATTTTTAGCCATTGTGTTGTCAGTTTATTTTTGATTTATGTTTTTGACTGTCCATCTGGTATCTTTCGTCCCTCTTTCATTTATTTTCTGTGTCTTTTTGATATGATAAAACACTAAATGGATATTCGTGAAATAGTAGTGCCCTCGATTCCGCCACTTGAAAAAAATTCACCTCGGGGAAAATAAATGCACTATCCCACTATATAGAGTCAATAAATATACATTATGATCTTTAATGCGCTATTCGTTAAAAAAAGATAATATATGTTTCAGGACAATATGGATAGTTTTAACAATGAGATAAGGATTGTGTTAGTTGGAAAGACAGGAACTGGTAAAAGTTCTACTGGAAACACAATTCTGAATCGTGAGGAATTCAAAGCTGAATGTCAAGGCCTAGCAGTTACGGACAAATCATCATTTGGAACAAGAGTATTGAACGGAAAAAAGTTGATTGTAGTCGATACACCAGGATTACTTGATACACATCGCGACAGGGAAGAAATGAAAACAGAAATATTAAGGAGCGTTGGTATTTTTGTTCCTGGTCCACATGCATTTTTGTTCGTAATGCGAATTGGTGATAGACTTACTGATGATGACCAAAAGTGCATACAGTTATTAACCGAAATATTTGGAGAACAGGTTTTCGAATATGTTATAGTAGTTTTCACAAGAGGAAGGGACTTAAATGGTAAACCTTTAAGTCAATATTGTCAAGAAGTTCCTGATTTTTTTCGAAGTCTTTTAACAAAATGTAGTGATCGCGTTATTGCTTTTGATAACACTGGCATTGATTTGGAAAAAAAAGAGGCAGTAGATACTTTGCTTGGTATGATTGATAACATGATTTATGAACAATCTTATTACTCTAATGATATGCTAAGAAGTGCTCAAGTTCCTTTCTTGGCAAGATTAAAAGAAATGGGACATGTAGATGCAGTAAGATCAGAAATTGCAGGTGGAGGAACTGCATTCATGAACGTAGAACGTTCTCTAAGTTTTTTTGGACAGGTCATTATCGGAATCTTAATTGCTGGTGCTTCTATTAAGGTTGTCAAAGCAGTTGGGTCAATTATAGCTGACAATTTGTAAGTCATGTTATTGAACCTGCAATCGCTGATAGTGTTGCAGTTGTAGCTGCAAGCATCGGCGAAGTTGTAGGTTTAACTTCAAAAGTCGCTGTAGCTGCACTGATGTCGAGGAATACTTGAAATAAGGATTGCATAGCCATGTTTCCGACCATATTAGTATTTGGACCATATTGGTAAAAACTCATATGGTCCGACCGTACGAGTTCGGTCCGACCGTACGCGTATGGTCCGACCGAACGCGTATGGTCGGGGAAATTAACATTCTTTAACAATTACTTTTAGTACTTCTAAACTCTTCATATGGTATGACAGTTCTTTAAAAAGACGCTATCAGATAGGTAAAATTTTTATATTATAATTAAAAGATTAGTAATAGAAAAAATAGAAGTTTCACATAGTTAATTTTATTTAATTGTCAAAACTATGATAAATACATTTTATACCGATAGTCATTACAGATTTGTTATTAAGAGTGAATGGCAAGATGTCGACTTAAATTAATTAAATTTCAAAAAAAAAATCTAAAGAACTTTTACTCAAGAAGTCACTGTATGGTGACATAGTTTATTTAAAAAGTCTTTTAAATATGGTAAATATGGACATTTTATTCTTAAACGACGCCGAGAAGTTTTATATTGTAAATACTAATTAAATACGTTTGTTGTATAATTTTACCATTCAGGTTTAATATGTATTATGTAATATACATATTCTTTTAAGTGATTATCGTCTTTCATAAATCTGTACAGATTGGCTTATGTATACATAATGTATCTTTTATAAAATGTATTGTGTAATTTTATACATAAGTTGAGACGTAAATAAAATATTTGATTGAATTGAATTTAATTGTATTGCAGTCATTTTTACGATATTTGAGATCTAGAACTTCTTAACTGGCCAAATACCTCGGTATCACTGTACGCAGCTGCAGAGAGGCTAGCTTTTCACTCCCAAACAAAAGGTGTACATGAAAAGGGTCGTGCATAACCAAGACATGTTATTACAAAAAAAGCCATAATACCGTGTGAATGTAAATGTCACCCCAAGACTACATGTAAGAATGTAACTACCTATGCCATCAACATTTAATTTTTACGTAGTTTTGACCTATTAAATAAACGAATTGTCAAGAAACCATTTTAGCTCACCTGGCCCACAGGGCCAAGTGAGTTTTCCTCATCACTTAGCGTCCGTCGTACGTCGTCGTTCGGCGTCCAGCGTCCGTCGTCCGTCGCCTGTAAACTTTACAAAAATCTTCTCCTCTGAAACTACTGGGCCAAATTTAACCAAACTTAGCCACAATCATCAATAAGGTATCTAGTTTAAACATTGTGTCTGGTGACCGGGCATACCAACCAAGATAGCCGCCACGGCTAAAAATAGAACAGAGGGGTAAAATGCAGTTTTTGGCTTATAACTCAAAACCCAAAGCATATACAGCAAATCTGACAGGGGTAAAGTGTTTATCAGGTCAAGGTCTATTTGCCCTGAAATGCTCAGATGAATCTGACAACCCGTTGTAAGGTTGCTGCCCCTGAATTGGTAATGTTAAGGAAAATTTGCTGTTTTTGGTTAATATCTTGAATATTATTATAGATAAAGATAAACTGCTAACAGCAAAAATGTTCAGCTAAGTAAGATCTACAAATAAATCAACATTACCTAAATGGTCAATTGACCCTTAAGGAGTGATTGCCCTTTATAGACAATTTTTAACAATTTTTCGTAATTCTTAGTTATCTTTGAGAAAAAATCTTCTCCTCTGCAACTACTGAGACAAATTAAACCAAAATTGGCCACAATCATCATTTGGGCATTTAGTTTCAAAATTGTGACCGGTGACCCGGCATACCAACAAAAATGGCCGCCACGGCTAAAAAAAGATATAGATGTAAAATGCAGTTTTTGACTTATAACTCAAAAACCAAAGCATTTGGAGCAAATCTGACATGGGGTAAAAGTGTTCATCAGGTCAAGATCTATCTGTCCAGAAATTTTCAGATGAATCAGTCAACCCGTTGTTGAGTTGTTGACCCCAAATTCGTAATTTTAAGGAAACTTGGTTATTATCTTGAATATTACTATAGATAGAGATAAACTGTAAACAACAATAATGTACAGCAAAGTAAGACCTAAAAATAAATCAACATTACCGAAATGGTCAATTGACCCCCTAGGGAGTTATTGCCCTTTTTAGTAAACTTTTTACAATTTTCATAACATTTGTAAATTTTCACTAACATTTTCCACTGAATCTATTGGGCCAAGTTCATTACAGATAGGGAAATTGTAAGTAGCAAGAATGTTAAGAAAAGTCAGATATACACACACATACCCTTCACCAAAACACAATTTTATCATAAATCAATCTGTGTCCTTGGTTTAATATTCACATAGACCAAGGTAAGCGACACAGGCTCCTTTGAGCCTCTAGTTTTTTTTAGATAAAGTTTTTATATTATTGAAATGTTCATAATATTATTTGAAAAAAATACCTATATGGTCCAAATACTCACATGGTCCGGCCCGTTAATAACCAAACCAAAACGGATTTGGATATACTTTTTGGACCTTTTTGGATTATAGCTCTTCATCTTTTATATAAGCTTTGGATTTCAAATTTTTTAGCAACGAGCGTCACTGAAGAGACATGTATTGTCGAATTCGCATCTGGTGCAAGAAAATTGGTACCGTAAATCTTATTATTCTCATATGGTCCGACCATACGCGTATGGTTCATATACTCATATGGTCCGGGACAGCCAAAAAAGTGATTGCCTGTTACTTTGATTTACATTGATGAATTGAAAGTAAGAGGCAGTTGATATCAAACCATTTATCTTATAAAGGTGATGCAATTATTTCGAAAGCAGGACATGGGTTCGGATACAAATAAAACTGCCCAATAATAATCCAGAAGAACAAGTCAAATCCTGAATAGTATTATAACGTACCTGTATTGTTTAGGCAAGTACTGACAACAAAGAATACTGATTTCAATGTGTACATGATTTAGAATGGTTATTCTTTATTTTAAAACAAAATGTACTATAACCGTGATTATATCATTCCGTTAAAAAAAACCTATCCGTTAAGCAAAATCTAATAAACGCATTTCTGATACAGTTACATTTTTGGTAATAAACAGATGAAACAGGATCACCATTTATTAATATACGTAAAAACTTTAGAAACTGTTGTAGTATTGAATAATTCCTCGATAATTTGAATTTGTTGTTTCGTGTTTAATATCTGATAATCAAAAACAAATATTTACTTGTAATTTAAAAATAATTAATTTCTAGTCAGTCTTAAATCTAACAACGAAATAACACCTAAATAAAAAAGGATGATTGTTTGTTAAACAACGACATAAAAAACACATAAAACACCCTAGCTATTAATTTATTTAATATGTGCTATATAAGTGCTAAATATTGCAATAACATATCTTTATTAAATTAATTTTCCAGTATGACAAATAGTTAACGATTTGACCACCTTCTTTTAGTAATGAGCATATTAATGACTGATACTTCAGCTAAACTTAACTTTTGTAACCACTTAAACTATTTAGAAAACTCACTGAAACAAGGTGTTTCTGTATTTACACATTAAAAATGAATCTTGTGCATTGGTGTAGTTACTAACCACCGTAATTACGATCATTAACCTAACGTACTCTATTATTATGTACTGACCTATTTTCAACATCGTACATCACAAAAAAATTACGATTTACATTAACAATCCGTCAACCTTTACATATTTTCTATGTGTCTTTATATCTTCCTAGATATAGAACTTTGTAATTTTTCAAACTGATTCCGAAATTGTTAACGTCGCCGCAAATCAAAAAAAATGTTATCGATGGGTTTTATAACTATGACTGGAGATATAAACAGAACAAGGGAAGGACAAATAAAAGAAAAAGATATTTATATTCTTCTGAGTCTAAACATATGTCGGAAATGTTTTACCGTGGTTCAATATATTGGCAGGAAACATGTACGAACTTTGAAATCGGATCTTTATACAAATGGAAAAGTTCTAAGGGTGCATGGGCTTTCGAGAAAAGTCCCCTATAATACTATAAATACGATGATACAAAATATGACTTTGTTGTTTGTTTCGCAAAGGAATTTAGACAACATCAACTAGTTGCATCAAGAGGACGAGATGATGAAGTTCCCATTTACTTGTCGTCTTCTGAATCTTTGTTAAATGTAAATCAATATGTTCGGATTTGAAGTTGATAGTATACCAAATAAGTTTAACTACGAGTATTAAAATAAAACTATAGGTAAATATTTTGTAATACTGTGTTTGTTTGTATTTGGTCCAGGATTTGTTAATCAAAACATGGGAAACGCTATTTCAATCGACGTTTGAATTTTAGATCGAATGGCATGAATTGTTTTTTTTTACATCTTGTAGTCCAGGGGTATCGATTACTACTATATTTTTTTTAAAACGTTTTAATATTCTCTCGGTGAACATTCGAATTTCTTATATACCTGGCATATTTATGACATGTTTAAATAGAAATTCACATTGTGTTTTCTAGACAATTCTAGAAAACTTCCAAAAAAGTAAAAAATATATGAGAGTAACACTTCTGCGTAGGAAGTATTTTATGTAGAAAATGTACTTCGGTCTGATATGTGATTTCTGGCACGGTCCAAATTAGTGGCGTGACAAATTTTACTTGCATTATTGATGCGTTCCGTGGTTTCTAAATGTACTTGTGTATTATTCCCAACAATTATCATTACGGTATTGTTATACCGCTACGTAATGTTGCCGTGATTTTGAATATATAAGTATGTTTAATTTTGGCACTTTCATTGGAGGCGCAAAATAAACCAAAATAAAACTACAACCAAAATAACCTAATTTACAGTATTTGTCTGAAAATATTACTATGCTAAAACCCTTGACGTTCATTTATTTTTAGATTTAAAATGACTTCGATGGCAGAGTGGTCAAACATCTAGTCTGTGAACATTGAAGTTATCGGTGTTCGAATCCCGTGATCATAGATCTTTTTTTATGTTGTTTTTAAAATGACATCGATGGCAGAGTGGTCAAACATCTAGTCTGTGAACATTGAAGTTATCGGTGTTCGAATCCCGTGATCATAGATCTTTTTTTATGTTGTTTTTCTTTTCTTTTGAAATGTAGCCTATCATAAAGCAGTCAAAAGCTTTTTAAAATGTTAACTTAAAAGTTCAATTATCGTCTTGAATTTCTCCAAAACAAAAAAACATTTCCTATTGCTAGAACTGAGTTAAGCATTTTCTTCCCATTGGTATACCAGTAGCTAATATTGTTTTTGAATTGTTCGCGAATCACAACTTTTTGGAGTATTTCATTTGTATATATATTCCCACTATTTAATACGATTGCATCTTCAATTTGTTTAAACAGTAATTGAACTTGCAAATCCATATCTAAATCAGTTTTTCTGTTGTTAAAACATACGTGGCTGCGACATTTGCCAATAAACTCTAAAGCAAATAATGGTAGCGATTGCATGTATTCGCTATGTTTTGGATTTTTTCCAGAATACTCCATATCAACCTCCCATGTGTCTTCATGGGTAAACACAACAATGGTGAATGGCAACATTTCTTCTCCGAAAGTGAGCAAGCACTCCTGAAACAAGGTTTCGTCCTCTGCTGTAAAACGACCCATCTTCAGGCATAGTAAAAATACATTTGGTCCTGGATGTGCCATTCCAGAAACAGGGTACGCCATTTCAATTGACTTTTGAATTTCAGATCGAATGGCATGAATTGGTTTTTTTACGTCTTGTAGTCCAGGGGTATCGATTACTACTATATTTCTTTCAAAACTTTTTGTTTCTCTCTTCAAACAACTCCATGTCGAAATGCTTCCTCCAGGTGAACATTCGAATTCTTTTTTACCTAGAATAGAATTTCCAGCTGCACTTTTTCCAGTTCCCGTTTTACCTAGTATAACAATACGAATGTCATGGTTATGTGAAGCCTACAAAACAAAAACATCAGAGATGAATGGAGTTTTCTGATAATCAAATTGCATTGTACATCATTGAAATGTTTTAAATGTTTTTTTTACGCTCCTTCATCTTCTTTACCTTGCAATGTGAATTATTTGTAGGGTATCCATTTTTACAATATTTTATGGTTTTCGTGATGGCTTTATTTTCGAATTTTAGCGTCAAACGAAATATAAGAACAGTTTTGGGGAGTATGATCTAAAGACTACATTGATTATCAACAAACATGTTTACAAATTTAGAGAAAGTTTTACCTAGTCTTTAAACAAACAAAAATATGAGGACTTTTGACATTTTAGTTCTCATGCAAAATTAGTTTTAATCGACATAAGTCTAATTTCAGGTGAAAATATGCGATAATAAAGTAACTTTTAGATTTGATTTTATCAACTAATTATTCGCTCATGTCGTCACAATAATTTGATATTGGGCTTCTTTTTTATCATGTTTAATCAAAAACAAATTAGGTGTATTTGTAGTATATTTCTGTAAGCGTTGTATACGAGTGACATCTTTATGTCGTAATTATTGACTTTGGTAAGCCTTAAAATAGGTTGATCAATCGAACTCGGGTTAAATAGTATCATCACGTCTGATTACTTGTGTGTAATATTTAAACAGTTCACTTTCCTCCTATCTAGTTGTAGTTGTTGTCTGTTTATGTAGTTCATACGTGTTTCTCTTTCTCGATTGCATATAGATTAGACTGTTGGGTTTTCCCGTTTGAATGGTTTTACACTTGTCTAGTAATTTTTGGGGCCCTTTATAGCTTGCTGTTTCGTGTGAGTCAAGGTACCTTGACTATAATGGTTCACTTTTATAAATTGTTACATTGATGGAGAGTTGTCTCATTGGCACTCATACAACTTCTTCCTATATCTAATTAAGAATAGATGAATAAGCTTATTTCCGAAAGTAATTGTTTTGTTCAAAGCTTGATGAATGTTGCCAGTAAGGAACAAGGAAGTGAAAATGAATACCTTATAATAATGGCTTACAAATTGTTATAAAACAACATATGATTATTATTACCAGAATTCGATTTAGACGGCTTTACATTCGATGTTTTTCTTTCCAAACGAACAGTTTATTTTAGCTCAAACAACTCGACTGTTTGTAATCATGATATGATAAACATCATATCATAGTTTCCAGCCATATTCATTTCAATTTACATACGGTAATTCCAGAGCGATTTCAAGCATGACTTAGAATACTATTCGATGATCACAACAGCAATCAAGTGTGTAAACAATTGTGTAAGAACAAGTGTTCGGTAAACTTAAGGTAGTTCAGGGGTATACCGCTATCTTAAATTGTACAATCACCACAATAAATAATCGGTCTAGTTCTTTGCCCAAATCTGCAAATTTGGAGACAGATCTGCAATTTATTGGCTACATTGTTGATCCATTTAAAGAGAACTTAGTTATTCATTGCATTATCGAAAATGTTTTAACAAATACTAAATATGTGTGCTTGTAGATTATTTTTGTTAAACAGCCATTTAATTGGAGATAACTCTTTTAGTACAAAAGAGCTAGGACCATTTTCCCTGGCGTTCTTTTCATTCGATTAAATAGGTAAATCATGTTTTGAATAGCCCGATAGATGCTAATTATAGGACATGAAAATACGTCACATCATCTATTTTCATACCTCGAACAGGTATTCCTACACAAAACAAGGCCAAGACTATTGATTTTTTCATATTCATTTTGTTTAATTGTTATTACCCTTCATGACCATAAGGTACCATGCCACGTAACTTGTCAAGAAGCCAAATAATATCGAACAAATTCAAACGGGATGTTGTTTTTCTCATTCTGAAAATAGGTATAATTATCTGTATTTGTCCTGGTCTTTTATGTTTTATTGTCTATAAGATAAGATAAGATATGTTTTAACCGGACAACATCGTTGTGATACAGATGCAACAGCTTCTTGATATTTTACCTACAATAACGATTTGTAGTGTAATTGGTTTATTCTGTGGTGTTGTTTTATTTTCTGACAACTTTAGTACCGACGCAGGGACGTTGGTTAAAATGTCAGTACTAGTATCTACACAGTTGGTGAATTGGCGACAAAATTGCTGTTGACTGCATTTGTTAGATATAATACCATGTTCAAAAAAGGTTTTGAAAATATGATTATGAATCTGATTTTCTTATTAAGGAGCCATTTAGTTACAATTTAGCGAAGTTGCACTTTTTTCATTAAACAGTTGTTTTGTATATATCAAGGACACACTAAACCAATTTCATTTTTAAATGAAAAAATTGTATAAATTACAACAATAACAAAAACATAACTTTTTTTTTATTTGAAATGTCCTTCTCGAGGATTCCCTGTTCTTCCAACTTAAAAACACCCTAAATTCTGCATATTGGACTTCCATTCTTTTTGGAGGGTTAACTTAATCATTTATAACAAATATCATGATACATATGAAAATCGAGATATTGATCAAAAAGCATTTTTATTTTTTGTTTTTAAAGTAAACTCTTTTCTTTCAGCACTCTTTGAAATTGACCCTTCTGTGAAAAATTCAGGGGAAATTGCCCCTGCCTCTTTTTTCTGGACAACATTTTTTTGTTTTCCTGAAATATATTATAAAAACTATCTTCGCATATTTTATTTCAAAATTCTGTCTCGTAGATTTCTTTTTATTCACAAACAATCTAAGCAAATTCTTGCAATTTTGAACGACTCGTACCTTGAAAAATAGCGCGGTACCGCAAACTCAGTATTTGATGACATTCTTTGTACATCTATATATATATCTACTGAGCCAAAAAAGTTTAGCAACATAAACGTGAAACGATATTTTATTACAAAATCATAACAACATATAGTTTTAATAATAACAAAATGGAATTATGACATGTCAGAAGCAACATGAATGTGTATAACCCACATCCAATAGGATTTTCTTGGTAGGGTCAATATGTGGAAATGAGTATAGTGTTATTCAAAATCAGTTTCTCAGCCATGCCCCAAGTGCACCAATGATGGACGGGCAGGCACACCAGCAGCTGCTCTAAGTCAATCCACTATTCTTGTTGCCGAAAAAAACTTGTCACGTGTTGACGGAAAGCGAAGGTATCGCTCCTCCCTTGACGATAGTTTGTTTTTATCTAAGAGCTATCGACCTATCCTGTGCAGTTGCAATTTGTCGATATATGTTTGTTAGTCTCAAAACTGTTGACTTATGCACAATAAATTGAGCCACGACGTCAGAAACACTAATTTCGGCATCAATCATTCTAAAACTATATGTTGTTATGATTTTGTAATAAATACCATTTCACGTTTATGTTGTTTTAATGGCTATTTCATATCTTCACTTGTTACTCAGATCGTACATGTTTGCTATTTAGTATCATTGGGTTTTTTGCCCTGTATCTCATTGATACTTACATTTATATGTTGATATTTCACAAGAAAAACAGAAAACTTAGTTCCATATCCCTCTGGCAAAATGAAAGATCGTGGTAGTTTTTGGTTTTATACATTGTTCTAAATACACTCAACACTTTAAAAGATAAATTCAAACTGTGTTTAAATTCTTCGTATTTAACAATCGTATGTTAAGAGTTGAAGTTTGAGCTATATTCCTTTGAAAAGAGGTTATGTTTCACAAGTTATACCCCTCTATAGAATAGGTGAAGGTATTTGACAAATTTTGACAAAATACGAGTCTCATTATTACTGAATAAGTAATTTAGTCTCGATTCTGTCAATTGCTTAGCAACATTTATGTATATAAAATCATACAAAATTATAAGTTTTTTATAGTATATTCAAAATGCATTTTTTTATGGTGAATTTGCTCTGAACAAATACTTACATGTAGATGCAGGTGCCACGGTAATTAACTACATCCTGGAATTTCGGTTACTCATTTGTGTACCCTATTTAAGGCAAAGTATCTAAACTGTGTGATTGGACAAAGTATACAGTAAATATGATTTTTTTTTACATACAGGTAAACAATAATCTATGCGGGTTTTCTTTTGTAAATCGGGTATATTCACTACCTGATAAAAGACCAACACACCACTAGAGGCCTTATGTATATAAAAATAGAAAAAAGGTAAACGGTCATCATACATATTTGTTTATGTTAAATATTATAATGAAAGTACCCCAGATAACTGTGTATGTAGAATTTTGAACAGTGCTAGAAAGAAGTGAAAAATCTCGACCAAAACACTCTATCAATATCCAGGCCTATGGTTCATGAAATACTATCGTTCTACCTTCACCAATAAAGTGGATTGTTAACAACCTTTTTTTATCTTTACGTATTTAACAAAACCGGACTATTTTTCTTTTTTCAAATTGATAATTGAAGATTATTACCAAATTAGACTTTTCCCGAACACAAATAAAACATTATGCAATTGAATATTTTTGTGGAGTAAAAAAGATATATGATTTATATTACCTTAATCTTTGATTATACGTTACTCGAACCTCCAAAACCTGAAATTTCACATATGATACAAACATAATATTTGGTGATGAACTTCAAGATCTATCATACGAATCAAGCCTTGATATATAAACATGGGAAGATGTGGTATGAGTGCCAGTGAGACAACTCTCCAACCAAGTCACAATTTATAAAAGTAAACCATTATAGGTCAAAGTATGGTCTTCAACACCGAGCATTGGCTCACACCGAACAAAAAGCTATAAAGAACACAAACAAATACTAGTGTTAAATTATTCAAACGGGAAAACCAACGGTCTAATCTATTACAAGAGAAAGGAGAGAAACTTATGAACCACATCAACAAACGACAACTGCGAAACATCCGATTCCTGGCTTAAGATAGGTGCAAACAATTACAGCGGGTTTAAATGTCTTAATGGCACAAAACTTCACCCTTATATGAAACAATAGTGTAACTTCACAACATTGAAATACACACAATAAAATATCAATCTGAATGGCTTAACTCAATCAAAAGACATAGTAATACAAATGAACATACACTGAACTAACAAATAAATTTGATATATGATACAATGTAAATAAAAAGTTAATAAAAATAAGGGATGAATAATTAAAGTAAAAGTATTATACAGCTTTGAAATGCTAAACAATTAAAAAAAAAAACATCAATTTTGTTAAAAAAAAAATACGCCATTTGCAACATCAAAATTATACACATGTAAATGAAAATAGTTGTGTTGTTAAGTATACTTCTTCTTCTTCTGTCTGTATAACCCTCTGTTTAGGAACACAAAGAAATTTATATGCATTTATCAGTCTCTTAAATACCTTTTTAGAAAAGATAAACCATTGAATGACATTTAATATTAAAGGCAAATCGATATCAGTAGACAAATAGATTCAAAGCCACATATTATCACAAAGTATTAGACGTGTTACGAAAATGTATATTCTCGACGCTGAGGTTGACAAATTAGACTTTATATTTGGGGACAGTGTCAAAACATTGATTATAGATTTAAATATGTAAAATTTAAATCCTATGCGTCTTGGTTAATTCAAATCACATATGTAACATCCTATATGATAATTGGTTTTGTGATATCGTTGCTGGCTATCACAAGACATAAAAGGTATTTGCGTGCCGGAGTGGGTGGGCTAGAAAAAGGGGGGCTGAGAGTTATACAAGTTCATTCGATTCTAGATTGATAATATATACATAGTAAGCCAGTTAGATATATGTTTTATTGTTGTATTACAGTTCCTGAAAAAAGTTTAATGAGTCGCTCCACTAATACCGCACAAAGCTCTACAGTCTGGTTGATTTTGTCTCTCTGGTGTCTCCATCAGCTTCCAATTACTCTGAAAGTTTTTAAGCGCCTTATAGTGTGTTCGACATATACACGACACACTGATATACGCAATTTTCTTTTTTTACATTTCAAAATCTTTCTGTTCGTGGTTAAGCTCTTTGTTGATGGCGTCTGTAGGGGGTAACGAGGGACAAATTCAAAATTCTGGTACAATATAAGGCAATTTATTATTCTGTTGGGCATCATTTTGGTGTCCTATGAAAACACTTCGAATAAATCTTATATGATTTTTGTTGTCAACAATCACTTTTCTATTAGTGCAATGTCTGTGTCCGTGTCTGTGTTCTTGAGGCTCCGTCTGTGGTCTGTATAAATGGCATGAGAGGTTATGTATGCCACCCATCGCGTAGTTGGCTCAAATTTTCTTCAGATGGCCAAGATATTTGGGGCAAATATAATTTCCCAAAGAATGAGAATTAAGTCATTTTTTGGTGTACTGACAGCATGAACAGAAACGTCAAAGAGTAAAGACAGCATTACACAGCAAGGGTAGCTTCTCAACTACAAAATTACCATCATTAGACAGTTTATCGAAAGTCCAACTACGCCTAACATTTCCGAGAGTGTTTCTGGTGTCACAAACCTATTATTCTTCTGAACATGCATGCAATATTTGCCACTGGATGTTAATAAACCAACGATCAATCAATCACAAACCCCTTATAAAGAAAACAAATTGAGTAAAACTGTTTAAATTAAAACAAAGTTGGAAGGAAATAAAGGAATAAAATACATGCATTTGAAGCTATAGGACAGGGAGATTTTTTCTGAAACTACAATGCATCATTTTTCAAGTTAAAATTGTATAAAAATTGTGATTTAGGTGTTTTAAACCAAACCCTAGCCTGTTAGATAAAACTTCAGGTGGCAAACACCTGAATAAAAAAAAAACATACGCTCCTTTGTTTGCTTTTCATAACTATATATAAATGACATATATATTCACAATTACATAGAGATTAATACATGGCCTTTTCCATATCAGCCTGTGTATCACTGAGACCCCCATACTAGTTTTAAGTAAGGCAAATAAACAAATGCAATAACTAAAACAGTCAAAAACTTTATAAAGAAGTAAAATTATGAATCAAATATACTATAATTGTCCAACAACAGCATCACTAACTCCTTATATATGTACGGTTACATTTCCTATAGAGGCATTTAGAAACATTGAAAATTTGTAAGAGTTTTATTATCATTACTACTCCATATTTGTTGTACTATAAATGATTCATAATTGTCAATGGCATTTGTTATCTTAGCAAGTACTAAACTATTCCCACAAAAGTTCCCGTAAATTTTGACGTCGTCATAAAAAATATCTGACGTCACAATGGAAAAGTAAACAACCGATACCGGAAACACCGGACGTAACTTGCACGAGAGGCACTATTATGGGTTTTGATGCACCTGATATGGGTTATCAGCCCGGGTGGGAAATTATGGCTTGTGTACTGCCGCTCATTAACACATATGCAAAAGCTATCATATCAATGCTAAGTATATGATAAATAGAGATTAATACATGGCCTTTTCCATATAAGGGTATCATCCCGAGACCCCCATATCAGCCCGAGACGGAGTCGAGGTGCTGATATGGGTCGAGGGATGATACCCAGGATGATATGGAAAAGGCCATGTATTAATCACTTTATCATATATTTCCGACAATAGTTTTATGTAAGGCAAATAATCAAATGCAATAACTAAAACTTTATAAAGAAGTTAAATTATGAATCAAATATGCTATAATTGTCCAACAACAGCACCATTACCTCCATATATATTTATGGTAACATTTCCTATAGAGGCATTTTGAAACATTGAAAATTTGGAAGAGTTTTATTATCATTACTACTCCATGTTTGTTGTACTATAAAATGATTCATAATTGTCAATGGCATTTGTTATCTTAGCAAGTACTAAACTATTCCCACAAAAGTTCCCGTAAATTTTGACGTCGTCATAAAAAATATCTGACGTCACAATGGAAAAGTAAACAACCGATACCGGAAACACCGGAAGTAACTTGCACGAGAGGCACTATTATGGGTTTTGATGCACCTGATATGGGTTATCAGCCCGGGTGGGAAATTATGGCTTGTGTACTTCCGCTCATTAACACATATGCAAAAGCTATCATATCAATGCTAAGTATATGATAAATAGAGATTAATACATGGCCTTTTCCATATCAGCCTGGGTATCATCCCGAGACCCCCATATCAGCCCGAGACGGAGTCGAGGTGCTGATATGGGTCGAGGGATGATACCCAGGATGATATGGAAAAGGCCATGTATTAATCACTTTATCATATATTTCCGACAATAGTTTTATGTAAGGCAAATAATCAAATGCAATAACTAAAACTTTATAAAGAAGTTAAATTATGAATCAAATATGCTATAATTGTCCAACAACAGCACCATTACCTCCATATATATTTATGGTAACATTTCCTATAGAGGCATTTTGAAACATTGAAAATTTGGAAGAGTATTATTATCATTACTACTCCATGTTTGTTGTACTATAAAATGATTCATAATTGTCAATGGCATTTGTTAACTTAGCAAGTACTAAACTATTCCCACAAAAGTTCCCGTAAATTTTGACGTCGTCATAAAAAATATCTGAAGTCACAATTAAAAAGTAAACAACCGATACCGGAAACACCGGAAGTAACTTGCACGATAGGCACCATTATGGGTTTTGTGCACGAGATGCATCCTGATATGGGTTATTGGCCCGGGTGGGAAATTATGACTTGTGTACTTCCGCTCATTACACATATGCAAAAGCTATCATATAAATGCTAAGTTTATGATAAATGTAGGTATAAAACAGATTATAATACTTAAGATTATTTGCAAGGTCTTTAAAGGGCTCGCCGAAAAATTCACACACGTATGTACCCCGTGTCTCCATTGCAGCCCCCCCCTCCTTTTGCCCCATTTTTTTTTTTTGCATTAGAGTTTCTTAAAAATATTATGGAATTTATTAATATTGATTTCTTGTATTTCTTATGGTACAAATGTTATTTATTATTCGTTTCATACGAAATTGCCTCCAAAAGAATCAATGCAGTTTTTTAATAATATTCAATGTATACACAGGTACTCTTTTTTGTGTTTTGACACAGTCCCCACATTTAAAGTGTAATTTGTCGACCTCAGCGTCGTGAATATACCTTTTCGTAACATGTCTATTGGTAAAATGTATTAAGAGAATTTCCTTATAAATGGACACATTAACATGAACCAAATAATCTTTCTGAAACGTGTGTATTTGATCATCACAGTGCTCGAGAAAAAGATTAATGTTATTCTAAACTCCTTGTTTAAACAAAATATCTCAGTAAATGTATAGCTTGCAATATTCACACTTTTCGCACGTACAACTACATTGAAGGTTATCTAAAATAAATATGCATTACATAACAAATAATGTTATCAAGTAAAGTCTAGCTCAAAATATTTATAAGTATAGAGCAGTACTTTTTGAAGTTGAAAAGTGCATTTTCAATAAATGTTATATTTATTTTTGTTGTGACAAACATTTCCCAGAATTAGTTTTGAAGACATATCCTGTTATAACTTGTATATAAAGGAAAATTACAAAAATACTGAACTCTGAAGAAAATTCAAAAGGAAAGTCCCTAATCAAATAGAAAAATCAAATGATAACATCCTCCATTTAATAATAACAGAGTATGTTGGCGAGGCAAACAAATCATCGTATTGAAGAACATAAGAAAGGAATTTAATTTATTATGAAGTGAACGTTTTGAATTATATTAATATTCTTGTTTGTGTTTTTTATAAAATATATAATTGGAAATACCTGCGATTAAGCTGAGTTTGTACGTTTTAAGAATTTCTTTATACTTTCCCTTTCACAGCACGCAGTTATAAGTATGTGCTTCTATAAACATGACAAGTTTATTCACTAAAAATATTCTATTTCTTACCGCCAATATCCAAAAAGGTTCAATTGATATTGGGTGTAAAAGTATACTTGATAATCTCTGGTCAGGACAAACTTTACCTTTGTTCATTAAATGGCAATATTCTAAACAGAAAAGTTGATATCAATTTCTTTTGATTCTTAGTAGGTTATCTGTGTTATCATGTTGGACTGTTTTCATATCACAAATTGAACGTGGCAATTATACCACGTCTCCTTATTTTGTCCTTTTTTTTTCTCCTTTTCATTCAAGATAAATGGGTTGACGTGTGGACGAATTTATGGAACTTAATACGATAGTCGTCGTCAACCGTTTAGTCTGCCGATTTAGTCGCTGTGATAACTGAGAAAAGGTAAGTTCTTCGAGATATTTCACTTCTTACAAATTAATGCCAAAGAAATAAAGAAATGTTTTATTGGAAATGATTGACTAGACACACGGAATTCGAATATTATGTACACAATATAGATATCTTATTTTGAAATGATTTATTTTAGAACAGCACACTTTTCTCTTTTTAAAAAAAATAATAACACGATTCGGTTTGCCTAAAAGTACCCTCCTTTTAGAGTTATGGAGTTAACGCTCGTTAAATTAAAATTCTTATGTTTGTTTGTATCTACAATATTTTGAAAAACCTTTAAACCTTCATGTATCTTTTCAAATTTAATGTTATTCCAGAATTATATTTCATAGTTTGTATCATGCTACTGTATCATATCTGAAGTTTTTTCTAAAGGGTCATGTACATGATGTAAAGTGGTATACTTCTGACAAAGATTTTCATGTTATTTCGCCTGTTTTCGACAGTACACTTAACATTTATATTGTATGTGAGAATGATTATCGAAGACTTACTCGAATTCCACAATTTTAAAATAAGTTTGTTTCATATTATATAATTTGTTGAATTTCATGTCCTATCCGGTCATAATTGTTCTAATATAAATGTAATGAAATATTCGAATCATCACCAACGATGTATCCTTTGAGCAATGTCCATTTTTCCCTCGACCTTTAAACACGATAGTGTAACAATTTGTCAACAAGTATGCATATAAAACTAAACAACAGTATACAGAAAACTATACAGAAAACTGAGCAAAGCAAAGCCCGCCGAAGATATAAAGTGATCTGAGATGCTCAGAATAAGTACGCAGATCGTAGAGCCGACAACATGGACAAATATAACAAAAATGAACCTCCAGTGTAAACATATTCATTCACGGTTTTCGAATGGCCCAAAATTGTCAGTTTTATCTGTAGCATGCACGGCAGGTACGATAACCTTTGGAATCGCTCCTTTCGGTTTTAATGTGAATCCTTAAATGTGTGGGTGTGCTATCGTGATTTGTTTTCTTTATCAATTTTTATTTTTATTTAACAGACAGCGATAGTTTCTTTGTTACTTTTAAAGATTATTTTAAGAACACGTCATTTTGTTTTCAACAGACAAAGATTATCTCTTGTCGACCAACCCTTCTGCCTATGATGATGCATGTACTAATCAACTTTATAGTACATGTTTGTACCGTCATTTAAATATTATGGATGAAAGAAATACACATAAAATTGAGAAAGGAAATGTGGAATGTGTCAAAGCGACAACAACCCGACCATAGAGCAGACAACAGCCGAAGGCCACAATGGGTCTTCAATGTAACGAGAAACATCCGCACCCTTTAAGCGTCCTTCAGCTGGTCCCTTAAAAAATATGTATACTAGTGCAGTGATAATGGACGTCATACTAAACTCCAAATTATACACAAGAAACGAAAATTAAAAATCATGCAAGACTAACAAAGGCCAGAGGCTCCTGACTTTGGACAGGCGCAAAATTGCGGCGGGGTTAAACATGTTTATGAGATCTCAACCCCCCCCCCACCCCCCCCCACCCCCTTATACCTCTAGCCAATGTAGAAAAGTAAACGAATTACAATACGCACATTAAAATTCAGTTCAAGAGAAGTCCGAGTCCGATGTCTAGAGATGTAACAAAATAAAAGAAATAAAATGACAATAATACATATATAAATAACAACAGACTACTAGCAGTTAATTGACATGCCAGCTCCAGACCTCATTTAAACTGATTGGAAGAGTATGTTTTATGTTCATATTCTAAACTATAGTATTATGCATGCGTAGCGAAATAATCGCAATATGCACATGTTATATTCTTTTAGCTAGATTTTTAATCGTTCCCTTTTTAAATTAAATTGCTGAAGAATTAAAAACGCTGGTCTACATTGATAAAATTATTCACACTTGTGATGTAAAATATATTAAGAAAGACTTTAACTGTTGTTCTTCGGCAATATCATCAAAAATATATTTTAGAACAAATCAACGAACTTATTAAATCATGATTCCAATATCTGCCTTGTAATTCGCATCACTATCATTTGTCCTGCTAGATAATTTTTACATAAATAGAAATTTGTTCTCGGAAACACGGAAACCCGTATTACATTTTCGCTGGGTGCGATGCGTCATCGTTTGAACTGTAATTTGGATGGGGAAAATACATTGTAGAAGTCATGTCTACTTTGATATATCCATGGCGTTAAAACACTTACTCCCTGTGTTTTGTTTGAAATGATTTTAAACTTTGATGTATGATTTATTTTTAATTTTTGTTTATTTTAAACTTTAGTGTATGATTTATTATTAATTTTTGTTGAAGCTTTTTGTTAGATATTATAAAGCAAAGTACATTTAATTCGAACTTGCGTGTTAATTAACTGTTTACACCATTCGTATTGCTTTTCTGTAATTCAGTGTGTAAGTATTTTGTGGCGTATCACGTCTTACTTTTTGTAAAACTCAGTGTAAAAATATATTTTCCTTCGGAACATGTTGTGCAATTACAACATTTATATTTAAATTTCCCTCCGTACGTTATTTTGTGGAGCCATTTTTTCCTAGGTTATAGCTCATGTTTTACATCTACCTTTTTTTTTTTTTAATTTAATATTATTTATATTTTGTCATATATGAAATTTATTTGTTAAGTGTTTGATTACTTTTTTTATTGTTTATGTGTCTTTTTTTATTGAGTTACGCCATTGCAAATGATATTTTGAAGTATGTTGTAATGTGACACTGATATTCCATGTATGTATGAAGGTGACGGTTGGCGCCTGTATAATGGTTTAAACCCAGTCCAATTGTTTGCATGTTGCCTTAGTCAGTAACATATTTTTCAGAAATTGTCGTTTATTGCACATTTTGAGAGGTGTGTTATTGGCACTCATACCGCATTGATCACTTCTATTTGACATTTTCAAGATCATGTGTCACCCAAAAATTTCGAAAACGACCTGATGTACCAATCTGAAGAAATAATCAATTTATATATAAGTGTATAAGAAAATGCAAAAACATGACCGTTACCTCATTTTCTAAGTTGGGACCAAAGTACCTCTATGGACAAGATTCTAGGTTTGTACGGCTTACGATTTATGAGCTATTGAAAACATAACTACAAATTTATTTGGGTAAAGGTAAATCTCTCCTATTATGTTTCGATCCAAATCAGCCATCAAATTTCCAGGAATTGATAAACAAATACTTGTAATATAAAACAGAATTGTGTTGTTATCTTTTTTGGTTACGGAAGAGATGCATTAGCATTAAAAACTGGAGATATTTTCTACAATAAAGAAATCTTTTATTAAGCAAGATGAAGTTTTAAAGCACAAAAACAGTTCGAAATAATATCTTAAATATCTAAGCGACATCTTGCGAAACAATTTCATACCGCAAGTAAAGGGTTTGTTGGAAGAAGAAAAAAAATAATGATTAAAACAAAATCAATGTCTTTCCTTAGAAAAGTGGAACGACCTTAATATCAGGTAATATTATCGATAATATTTGATCATTATCGACGAATGTTACTTTAAGAAATGTGATTAGTTTTTTTTCGACAAATTATTTCAAAGAGTTAATTATCAAAAAGAAGTTGAAGACTATGAAGAACCGTTTTTTTTTATTTATTAAATTGTTGAAAATTCTTTTGCATTTTTTTTTTGTTTTTTTTTTTTGAGGAATTATATCCATCAGAACATGAATTCAGTATCCTTGAATGTGAGGATTTATGTTTCAGGGCAGTATGTCAATATTTAAAGGTGAAAGAAGGATTGTGTTGGTAGGCAAGACAGGGACAGGAAAGAGTTCTACCGGGAACACCATTCTTAATCAAACAATATTCAGAGCTGAAGCATGTGTCCTGTCTGTGACTGGTAAATCATCATTTGGGACAAGAACACATAACAATAAACAACTGACTGTTGTCGACACACCAGGAATTATGGATACGCATCGCGATGAGATTGAAATAAAAACAGAAATCATTAAAAGTATAGGCATTTCTGTACCTGGTCCACATGCAGTTCTCTATGTCATGAGGGTAGGCGATAGGTTTACACGGAATGAAAGAACTTGCATAGAAATGTTCACAAAGGTGTTTGGAGAGAACATTTTTAACTTTGTTATAGTGGTATTTACGAGAAAAAATGACTTAAATGGTACACAATTATCTGAATATGTGTCGAATGCTCCTGGACCATTGCAAGACCTTTTGAAAAAATGCGAGTATCGTATGCTTGCTATAGACAACGAAGGCACTGATGAGCAAAAATTACAGGCAGTGAATGATTTGCTTGAAATGATTGACACCATGATTTGTGATCATTCATTTTACACAAATTATGTGATTAAATGTGCTGAAGAGGCTTTTTTGAAAAGCATGAAAGAAATAGGACAGGCTGCAGATGTGCGAAAGGAAATACAGAGAGAGGGGACTAAAGTGATGCAATACTTGATTAGTGCTGGAATAGGTAGTATTGTTGGATCGTTATTTACTGGTGCGGCAACTGTTGGACCGTCCGCTTTTATTGCTGCGGTGTTTTCGATGTGTTCAATTCTATAATGGATATTTTTTGTGTTGAAAATATTTCCAGTTTGACGATGGATAATCGACATGAATATTGTTTTATAATGTCCCCTCATTATGCATCATTTTGAATACGTATCGTTATCATTTAAGAGTTTTCCAATATAATGAACGTGGTTATATTATGAATATTTCATGTTTAAATCAGTCATTCTAAACATTTCTCCCCATAGATTCAATAAGGCAAGTACCAGCGAAACTTATTACTTCCATGAAGAGTTATTACAAAGGGAAAAGATTAACATTGGTAAAATAAGTTGACAGAATCCTTCTTGCATAAAAACCTGTTGAATTCTGTTGACATTAAATGCCTTAAAAGTAAGATCCAGTCAAAATCGGGGAATTGAAATTTACACAATTCGACTCCTACAGGAATCCAATATCAATTGTTATACTGGTCGGGTTGTGCCTCTTCGTCACATTGCCGATTTCCCTTCTCTATTATATTTGATTTGATAATTGACACTTTGTTAATGGCATTATTATATCAAATAACCTCAAATAAAGTGATCCTTTTGACTGTTATGTTATGTTAATTTATTTTTTGTTTTTGTTTAAGTTTTGTCTATCTCAATTTTAATGTATTTTAGCGTTTTTACTGCTTAAATTTTAGTTTCAGCAACAGATTCTGTAGGCATCATATACATAATATATGATTTCTATGACTATGATTTAATTGGAATTTTTCGTCCACATCAATAGAAATATAGATGAATTAATCTTCACAATGCTCTTCATATAATTCATTACATTTTGCTTTGATGAAGTAATATATATTTATATATATGTTTATAAACTTATTATTACATTTTAACGGCTGTTTGTTCGCGATGTTTAAATACTCAGAGTCTGTTGCAGCTACTTAATAACTCTGTCAATTTAAAATATTTATAAATTCAGATCGTTCAGTGCTGTCTATTTGGTAATTTTATTGACGTAATCATTCTTATACCGTCATAATTGTCGTTCCCGTTAAAGTTTTAGAATTGTGCTAGTTCATATTGCACAATATTATTTGTATTTAAAGCATATATTTGAACTGTCTGTTGTAATAAGCCATATAATCTATTTCATGTTTAATAATTTTTTAGAATGGTGCAAACGTCCTAACGGATGTTCGGTTTGACTTTTTTATTGTATAAATTTCAAGATTGTAACAGTTTAATCTTAAGAAGACTTAAAGATGATTCATTTAATATCAGAATCTCACTGAGGAAGGATATCTGTTATCCGAAATATTAATAAATAATTACATTAATAGTTACCTTTTTTTGTATTTGGAGTTGTTGTGTACACTTTGTTAGGCGTTTATATAATTTATTCATTATGTACACGTATCGTTACTCGTAACGATCCAGCGCCCTCTTGGGGAAAATCGTTGACTACTATTCAGACGTTTTATATATATATATATTATATAGAAGTCTATAAAAAGGACCAACCATAAAATTAACTCTGTGCCGGTTCGTCTAGAACAAACGATACTGTGCAGATTAGGAAAAAAATATATATCAATCTAAAAATTTGCATAATGGTACTAGTATAAGTTGGTATTATACGAAAATGTTGTTATTAAATCGTTTTGACAAATATATTGGCCTAACAAATCGCCTTTGTCAGGGTCAATAGTTTTAACATTACGGATTGTAGGTGTAGAAAAGATCAGTTACACAGGTAAGTTTTGATTGATTGATTTTAATTCATAATCTTGAACAACAAAATATAAACAATACTCGATATTCTAATATACGTGACTGTATAATAATATTCCGAAATGAGTGAAAAATAAAACTAATTATTTCTTCTTGATTGCCTGGAAACTCAAAACGGCATCAATAAGATATACTTAGTTTTATGGATTATGGATTAAAATCAATCCACCCAAACTTCCCTGTGTTACTGATCTTTTTAACACCTATAATCAGTATTGTTTAAACCATTGACAATGTATTCATAAATATATTTTATATTTACAATTATGTATTTCTCTGTGTGATTGTTCTTAAATTTGTTTGTACTGTATTCCTATCAGTGTTGTCATGTCAGCGGTATATTTCACATTCATTCGCCATATAATCAGGTTCAATCCACCATGTAATCACCCTGTCCTAAATTTGGCTGCTGTTCTTTACAGTCCGTTTCTATGTATGTTGGTGTTTGCTTATGTTATAGTTTCGTTTCTGTTGTTTCATTGTTTTCGTTTTACAGTTTTACGTTTCTATCAATATAAATATAATACCCGGATTTGTACAAGTAATCAAATTATGAATCGAATGTATAGTACTGTTGTCTTTATTAGATATGTGATAAAAGTAAAACAAAGTAAAATGTGCATACATGATTAGGTTAACTAGTAGTATATATGCAAGCATTGATCTAATAATTTCAAAGCGTAACAATTAGAAGAAAACCGTTTCGTATTTCTTTAACGATTATATTCCGGTGGCGTCTCATGAGTTTGATATATATAGTCCCTCTCTTTTAGCTATCAATCTCTAAATCGTTTTGTACTTTTATTTTCATATCTATTTCTTGTAAGATATACTGTTTAAACAAACTCTTTTTGTAGGACAATACAATGGAAATATCTAATGAAGTTCGTCTCGTGCTCGTAGGAAAAACTGGAACAGGTATAAGCTCAACAGGTAATGCAATTTTGAACACAGACGTTTTCAAAAGAAGCGTTTTTTCGGTATCTGTTACGGAGGAATGTAAGAGCGGAGAATCTATTAGAAATGGTACAAAAGTCATCGTTGTTGACACTCCCGGACTGTTTAATAATAAATTGAAGCACAATAAAGTAAAAAAAAGAAATATCTAAATGTATGAATTTTCTCTCAAAGGGACCTCATGCATTTATTTATATTTTCCGCATTTCAAGACATTCGAAAGAAGAAGAGCAAACGTTAGTTGAGCTGGAAGAAATTTTTGGACGATTGTTTTGCAAGTATTGTATTTTACTTTTCGTTACGGACAACCCTATAACGGATATAAATACTTTGGAGTTGGCCGACACATTACCAAACTTCTATAAAGAATTAATAAACAAATGAGTAATAATAGGTTGCAAAGTTGCCGAAGACAGCGAAACCACGTTTGCACAAATAAGAAGATATCTACAGAAAATAGCGGAACAAGAACCTTCATATTATTCAAAGGAAATGTTTTTAGAGAATAACAGGAAAATGAAAAGAATGTTAATTGATCCAGCAAAAAGTATTTTATATTGGTTTAAACAGAAGAAAACAGAATCCCTTATACTTTTGATGTTTATTATTCTTAGCGGATGTAGTACATTGTTATACAATTTCTTTAAAGCGGTATCACAGGAGAAAATAGCGCAGAATATCACCAAAGTTGATGACATTGTAAAATTGGAGTAAACACGACTAAATGAATAGGAATCGATGATCACCATTAAAACAATTTGTTAAATAATAAATATCAATATCCCACATTAAACTGTTCTTAAACTTGATATTATTTTGATAATGAAGGCTCAATGACCGTGAATATTTTTGTGTTTATATTTTTGACTAAAAAAAAATGAATTAGGAGCTTGTCTTTAACAAGCGTACGTTCAACCTCAATGCAAACCACAGACTGTTTTTTTCTTTCTAAATTTGTCCGTCTTTCGCAACAGGATAATTTGAAGAAAGTCAAAAATGAACGTGATCTTACAATCGAAATTCTGTCATTTTTTCTTGATACATCAAAGCATTAATAAGAAAACACTTTAACTATCAAGTCATTAATAAGAAAACACTTTTACTATCAATTCATTAACCAAAATCAGGATATGTTCTTAGCTCTTAACTGTCCAAGCTGTTCAAAAGTCATAAATCAATTGAGAGAAAAACAAACGGGTTACAGACTTCAGTGGTTGTCGTTTTTTTATGTGTTACATAGTTATTTTATTCAGTTTCTGTACATAAATTAGGCTGTTAGTTTTCACGTTTCAATAGTTTTACATTGTCATTACGGGGCCTTTTATAGCTGACTATGCGGTATGAGTTTTGCTCATTCTTGACGGCCATACGGTGATCTATAGTTGTTAATTTCTGTGTCGTTTTTGGTCTCTTGTGGAGAGTTTTCTCATTGGCAATCATACATCATCTTCTTTTTTTATAAAACCGAAACACATCAACTATAAGAGAGACACTATCGACTAACAGGAACACATAAGAGCAACAAAGTCAAACGCCAGTAGAAACGAACTATTTGATAACAACTGCCTTATTCCTGAACTGGTACATGGAGTTTAAACAAAAAATTGTTAGTTCGACCCGGTGTTAAGGCTAGCCAAACCTCCCACTTATGTTTCAATGTTAAAACAAATCTCACTAAAATGACAACAGTACATGACAGATATACAACACAATTAACACAAGAACACTCATCACAGAGAAACGCACAAACATACATGTCCAAACAATTATCATGATAATGACGGTATGGAAAGGCTATTTTATAATTATGTAGAGAACAAATCATAAGACATAACAGTTTTTTTAACCGAAACCACAACAGAAACACACAAAAAACAAGATGAATGATTTATGTACAAAATACCGGGACACGTCGTAAAGCATTGCAAATTCACACTCAGTAAAACAATCATATTCGGTAATACGTCATGTTAGTAACTTAGCAGACAGACGACGTAGATGTTAAACCGCAATCTAAGACGTATTAAAAATGCCATTAGTTAGTTTAGACACAGACAAATCGTATAGATCAACCAATTCTTGATGGTGTTAATAAAAATTACAGTATGTCATATTAAAACTTGCCCCCTTATAACAATGTTGGAGAAGACTCCTTCATATGAAGCCTGTACAGTGAGAATAAGTACGAGCTTTTAGTTTTTAATTTTGATACTGACTTCATCAGCAAGAATAGCAATTGAACCTGTAGGGTTATCTAACATTCGAGCTGAGGAAGTCAGTGTCAAAAATTCAAATGTCTAATATTAAGAATTAAGTTCACTCCATAATCTTAATATTATATGGCAGTGAGGTCATAGGGAAATGTACAAATTACAAATTACAAAGTACCTGTATCTTTGTTATCCTCTATTTTAAATGCATATTTGACATTATTCATTTAGGGAAAATCATCTATATATAACGAACAGTGAAATCGAAGGATAAAGCCTGTTTCTTTTCATGTGTCAGGTGAACCTTATAATAAAATAAAACTGAGCATGGAAATGGAGAATGTGTCAATGGGACTATAACCCAACCATAGAGCATACAACAGCCGAAGGCCACCAATGGGTCTTCAATGCAGCGAGAAACTCCCGCAACTGGAGGCTTCCTTCAGCTGGCCCTTAAACAAATATGTATATTAGTTCAGTGATAATGAGCGTCATAATAAATTACAACCCTTCCTACATATGTATGCCTCTAGCCAATGTAGAAAAACACAAAATGATAGGTCTACTTAATAATTATAAAATAAAAGCTATTAGAGAATATTCGTTTTTGTAAGCAGTCATAAACTGGTTGGACTAACATTTGTTGTCGAAATCCATGTGTATTATATGCAATAAAACAGAAATATAAAGAAAAGCACAAAATAAGAAAAAAACACAAATAAGTACTGAATAGGAAGTTAGTGCATCAAAACAATCATAGAGAACTTGGATCTGTCTTTAAACATTTGACGACAGTCAGGGTACAAGATACAAGTTTAAAAGCTGTAAATAGTCCATTAGCTTAATTCAAGAGTCAAGTTCTCGGGGTCTTAACTGCATCTCGGTTTTAATAATGTTGTGCTTGACAACTTGATTTATTGACTAGCTGTTGAGATATTCAATAATTTCGAGTACTCTCAGATAGGTACTTGGTGTCTTAGGGTTATTGTTAGTTGTTTATTGTGCTTTATGTCGTTCTGATGAGTCCTATTTCCACTTTGTGTTATGTTGTAATTTGAACCTCTGTCCCGGCTACGGAAGGGCTTAGCACTCACAAACTAGTTGTTTGCCGCAGTCTATTATATACTTGGTTTCCTTTAAATTGGATTGTATTTAAATATGGTGTTGTTTTCTTGTTTGGGTTTTTGTCTGACTTTTAATTGATATTAAGATACTATTACGTAAGTACTTCTGTATTGACCTTGTAATTGGTCTGAGGCTTGCTGAATTGTTCTTAAGGACAAATTGCAAGGCCAATACAAAAATGTTCACGTAATGATATCTTAATCCACAATGATCCATAAGCCAATTGACCGAAGAACGAAAATTTGAACAATTACAGGTCCCCTTTTCACAATGAATATGTCTGGATCAGGTTGAAAAAAATGACAGCTTACAAACATGAAAAGCAAAAGTAAGCAGAAATCGATATGTACCTGTGCTTGAGGTCGATAAGAAATGCATGTTTATGGTGAGTAAATAAAAACTGCGTCTTTCAAACGACTGTTTACTTTAAGTTTGCGTTTATCATGACTATCGATTAAAAAAATAGAGACGTTCCGAATTCCTTTATTGGCCGGATCAGAACTCGACTTATTCGGTATTCGCCGAGTGGACTCTTTCATATTGCATAAGCAGTTTTAATCATATTAAGTCCAATAACAATAATAATAGTTAATCAATAATACATTGTATTGACTATGTTCAAGGTTGGAGGCTGTACAGGGGCCTACAGTATACATTTTATACACCACAAAATGAGAAAGCATTATGACGTTCTTCAAGTTAACAGATAAACTATTCGTTTAATCACTCTAGAAGAACCTAACAGTGTCTAAATGGAAAATTATAAACGATATTGGTTTGCTCCATGATTGGCCACCTACCTCACCTACTCGTCTATTGTTCAGATGTTTGGGAGCCAAATTCATAATTAAGGGAGGAGTTCCAATTGTACCAAGATTGCAATACACGCACATCTTTCTTAATAAATGATTCAATATAACTATAATTAGAAGGAATTTAGTATTTGTAAAATACCGAAAGTTACTTGATATATACAAGTAACAATTACGCTGTTAATTTTTTTTACCTTTTTATATCCTGTTATGCTGTTTTCTTGTTTTTTGTATATATTTTAGTTTCAATCAAACAAAGAAGTAGGTTTTTGTTTGATTTAACTGCCTGGAGTGTATAAAGATATTATTTGTAAATATACATGTACAAGTACAGACTTTGTAGATTATGTTTCTTATCAGATGTTTATCTTCGCTCTCAATATACTTAAATCAATAATTCATCCGGTGTGATTATATAGTAGACATATAAATACGAAAGCTATCGTTACTTATCTTAGCTATTAACATCTGTGGATGAGAACATGCGTTTTAAACATTATATAACTTCTGAAAAAGGTACGTTATTTGAGATTTTACACAGATAATTTTGTTTTATAAATGATACGTTAGTGCAAATTGAAATAATAAGACAATATGAAGGTACATAGTTATGACAAGACATGTCCATAATCAGAGCTTATAAATGTAATTTGTTAATATTTCTAATAGACAATGTCTGATAATAACTCATTTATAATGTTTGATCTTTCTTTGATATTTATAAAATAGCTAATTGAAGAATTTAAATAGTGAAAAATATTCAACGAGTGAACACCACATTAATTCACGATAAAAGTAACGTATGAGTTAATTATCATTTTTGTTCGGTTGCGAGTTGCATTAGCGCACTGAAATAAATACTGATAATTTCAAATATGAAATACATGTGGTTATTTCACTCCTCTGTCGTCATATAACAATAGGCGTTGTCAAGACGTCGATAACGTCTGATCACAACAACTGGTGAATGCGTAAACACATATATAGTTCCTTTCATTTTTTACATTGATTTCATCAAAACTTGTCGTTTCGTATTTGCTGCAATTATTAGGTTTTCTATCATCAAATATAACAAGAGTTATTTTTTTTTCAAGAACTGATCAAAAGTAATTATGTATTTTTTCTATGGTATAAGTACGGTTATTCAGTATTGTAATGTTATTCTGGGGTTGATAAGTTTCATATGATTCATGTGCTCACTTTATTCTAATTTGGAATGCTATTTTTTTACATAAATATTTCATGAGTATAAAATCAAACAAAAAATACACGTATTATATCAGGTAACGACAAACAACCACTGCTAAAACTTCCAGTGTACTTATACATTCATGTAGGAGTTAACTATTTGTTTAACTTTTCATTTTGATATATTCCTTTATGGGCGAATGTGTGTTCTCTAAGGGGGTCACTTGTTAAGTCTGATGTTTCTATTTAATACTTTGTAGTAATATTTATTGTATCAATTTTACTGCACATGTCGACAATAAATCAATCGTCATTGATGCTCACGGCCAACATATTCAGAAAATTCTGAAATAAAATAAAGTGTTGTTTGCTATTTTGTCATTTTTGATGTTGTCCCTTCTACAACAGTAGAAGTATAGCTCTTGATAAGTTAATGTCAAATCCGACAATGAAAAATGTGTCCTATAGTTTGTTGTCCATGACATATTGTAAGAAAATATTAAAAAAATATCTGTAAAGTGGTACTTAAGCTTGCAATCGGAAACAAAAAACATGCATGATGTTCAATCCTAGTAAGGTAATTACTCATTAGCGGTAAAACCTAAGACGTTCAAATCGACTTAGACCCATGTGACATAGAATATGACAATAAAACTAACTATTTAAAGTTTTGGAGTACTACTTTAATTATCATTCGACAAATATATAAATCAAATGTTTTAGAGCAACTACAGGTTTGATTCTTTAACGAGAAATGTCGTCAAAATTTTGTTATCCCTTGTAAATGACCTGTTTTGGGATGGTTATACATTTCAAAGATTTATCTAAAGCCGGAAATGAGAGGTTTGACTAGGTATCTTTGTGTTCGACTCTACAAAAAAAAGATTTACTAAGTACGTATACCTACAGATTCAACAGCCGACCTTACTATCACATGTATCATTAGACAAACTCAACTGTCACATGCAAATAACTATATTTCCCTTTAGGCAAAATAATCTAGAAAAAATTGTAGCGAACCATACGA
Organism: Mytilus galloprovincialis; assembly: GCF_965363235.1. Lineage (NCBI taxonomy): Eukaryota > Metazoa > Mollusca > Bivalvia > Mytilida > Mytilidae > Mytilus > Mytilus galloprovincialis. The sequence continues at coordinate 65,974,264 of NC_134848.1, forward strand.
ATTATCTTTTTTGTGACTATTTCTAGAGGAAATAAAAATAATGTTTATAAACAAATGCGTATTGGAAACATCCCAACATACAACATAAACAAAGATGTGGTATGATTACCAATAAGACAAATCTCCACCAAATGTTTTTGTTTTATTTATAATCTAATGTAAACAGAAAACTAAGCTTTAACATTGTTTTCAAACAATGTTAAAGCTTAGAAGTCATGGTTAATGTTAAAATTGCTCATAGTCTCAACGTAGTTAATCCTTCTATTTTTTTATATTTAGTTTTATAATGCTTTATCATATACTTAGCATTGATAAGATAGCTTTTGCATATTTGTAATGAGCGGAAGTACACAAACTATAATTTACCACCCAGGCTGATAACCCATATCAGGGGCATCTCGTGCACAAAACCCATAATAGTGCCTCTCGTGCAAGTTACTTCGGTATATCCGGTATCGGTGGTTTACTTTTCCATTGTGATGTCAAATATTTTCATGACGACGTCAAAATTTACTGGAACTTTTGTGGGGATAGTTTAGTACTTGCTAACAACTGCCATTGACAATTATGAATCATTTTATAGTACAACACAAATGGAGTAATAATGATCATAAAACTCTTCCAAATTTTCAATGTTTCAATATGCCTCTATAGGAAATAGTAACATAAAAAAATATGGAGGTAAAAATGTAGTGATGTTATTGTTGGGCAATTATAGTGTACTTGTTCGATTTATAATTTAACTTCTTTATAAAGTTTTTGATTGTTTTAGTTATTGCATTTGTTTATTTGCCTTACATAAAAACTATTGTCGGAGGTATATGATAAAGCGATTAATACATGGCCTTTTCCATATCGGCCAGGATATCATCCCTCGACCCATATCAGCACCTCGACTCTTTCTCGGGGTGATATGGGGATCTCTGGATGATAACCAGGCCGATATGGAAAAGGCCATGTATTAATCTCTATTTATCACATACTTAGCATTGATATGATAGCCTTTGCATATGTGTAATGAGCGGAAGTACACAAGCCATAATTTCCCAACCGGCCTGATAACCCATATCAGCCCGGGCTGATAACCCATATCGGGGGCATCTCATGCACAAATTCGATAAAAGTGCCTCTCGTGCAAGTGACTTACGGTATTTCCGGTATAAGTTGTTTACTTTTCCATTGTGACGCCAGATATTTTTATGACGACGTCAAAATTTACGGGAACTTTTGTGGGGAAAGTTTAGTACTTGCATTGACAATTATGAATCATTTTATAGTACAACAAACATGGAGTAATAATGATCATAAAACTCTCTCAAATTTTTTATTTTTTAAAAACTCCTCTATAGGAAATAGTCACATAAATGAATATGGAGGTAGTGATGTTATTGTTGGGCAATTATAGTGTATTTGTTGGGTCCATAATTTAACTTTTGACAGTGTTAGTTATTTTATTTGTTAGTTTGTCATACATAAAACAATTGTCGGAAGTATATGATAAAGAGATTAATACATGGCCTTTTCCATATCGGCCCGGGTATCATCCCTCGACCCATATAAGAACCTCGAATACGTCTCGGGATAATATGGGGGTTTCGGGATGATACCCGCACCGATATGGAAAAGGCCATGTTTTAATCTCTATGTGTCATTGATATACATTTTAAAGTCATACTTTAAATTAACTGTTTTCCATAAAAAAAATCTGTTTTGTAATACTAAGAATTAACTACCAAAGTATTAGATTACCGTAACTGTATGTCGCAAACCTTTCGGAATTTTTGTCTGAAATGCTCTTTAACTACTAACTTATATCGGCCTTGTATTATTTGATTGTCACTGAGCTAATATTTGTAAATAGTTATCAAAGGTACCAGGATCATAATTTAATACGTCAAAGACGTGTTTTGTCTACATCATCGGTGACCTCAGGTCAAAATAGTTATAAAGCCAATCAAGCTTAGTACAACGTTGTAGAGCATTGATGACCCACAATTCCCAAAGGTTGTGCCAAATACAGCTAAGGTAATTTATTTCTGGGAATGAAAATCCTTACTTTTTCGAAAAATTCTGGTTTTTGAAGGTAGATCATAAGTAAATAATTTTTGAGACAGAATTTTCTTAAACTTATCCAAAATGAAGATTTTACTATGCTCTTTTCAAAAATAAAATAAAAAGTATGGGTCACCGTGCTATTTTTCAAGCTATGAGTCGCCAAAAATTGCCTAAATTTGGTTAGATTGTTCATGGAAAAACACATTTGTGTGCATAAAAAAAATCTATGAGATAGAATTTTGAAATAAATTGTGAAAAGAGAGGTTTTGTAATATGTTTTAAGAAAATAAAAAGAAAAAACTCCCTATCAGTCCAGTATATTTTTTTTACTAAAAAAGTTATCTTCCCTTAAATAGCTCATTTGAAAAAAATGATTCCAAAAGAAAAAAAAGGATATTTGTTTAAATATTTTGAATTATACAATAAATGACCAAGTTTTCTTTATAATATTAAACAGTCTAACCATAAAATTCCAAATCTGTCTACAAATTTGCAGATTTAGGCAAATACTAGACAGATTTTTTACTGTGATTGTTCAATCCAAGATGGCGGTATACCATGAATCTACCTTTAGGAGGCTCGCAGGTATAAGATTATCATATCATATGGTACAAAAATCATTCCAAAACATTAATTCGTGTTGGCCCCAGATGACTTTTCAAATGTAGATATCATTGAAAAAGCTCCAAATTATCTCCCTTTGGTGCAAAAATGCAATTTTTTGGCATTTAAATTGAAATATCTTTTTAACTCATCGGTGACCTCGATTTTTTATTGTTGTTTTCGAATAAGCTGTACATAAACTATATAATTGTAATATTTATACAATTTCTGTAATTAGTTTTTTTATTTCGATATTACCGCTATTTCTCCTATTAGTCAACAGAAAAAAAGGACATTAACAAAAATGTATGCTTCTTTCGAAGGCAGATTGTGAGCGTAAATGAACGGTGACCCCATTTTTTATTTCATTTTTCTATTAGGTATAAGATAAAAAAAATTGAGAATGGAAATAGGGAATGGGTCAAAGAGACAACAACCCGACCATAGAAAAGACAACAGCAGAAGGGCACCAACAGGTCTTCAATGTAGCGAGAAATTCCCGCACACGGAGTAGTCCTTCAGCTGGCCCCTTAACAAATATATACTAGTTCAGTGATAATGAACGCCATACCAAACTCCAAATTGTACATAAGAAACTAAAATTAAAAATAATACAAGACTGACAAAGGCTGAAGCTGCTGACTTGGGACAGGCGCAATAATGCGGCGGGGTTAAACATGTTTATGAGATCTCAACCCTCCCCCTATACCTCTAGCCAATATAGAAAAGTAAACGCATAACAATACGCACAATAAAAATTCACTTCAAGAGAAGTCCGAGTTCATTTATTTAAAAATATAGCGAAATCCTATATTAAATAAAAAATTTGATTTAGACCCGCGAGCCCCCTTAAATAGAAAATTTATAAAACTGACAATATAATTGATATTCCTGTCAACACCGAAGTGCTGACTACTGGGTTGGTGATACCCTCGAGGACATAACGTCCACCAGCAGTGGCATCGACCCAGTGGTGTAAAAAGTTTTCAAAGGTATCAGGAATTTTTATTTGATACGCCAGACGCGCGTTTCGTCGCTTATTTTTTATACATATTTTTTTGGTACATAAATTAAGCTGTTAGTTTTCGTATGACTTGTTTTATATTTGTCATTTCGGGGTCTTTTATATGTGACTTTGTGGTATGGGCTTTGTTCATAGGAATTGGCCATATATTGACATCTAGTTGTTTATTTCTGTGTCATATGTCTGGAGTTGTCTCACCTCTTCTTTTTTATAGAAGGAGTTCTATCACCTCTTCTTGTTATATAAGCTTGGGATATATAAGAAGGTTGCATATAGAAAGAAAATAAATGTAGAAGTGAAGGGTATTAAGGGTACTAGTAATTAAAACATTTACTTTGTTCATGAAAATTCCAAATAAAAGCAAATAAAGCTATTTAAATAATAACATGCCACTACAAACGTTTAGAATAAATCTAAGAAGACCTTTACACTAAGGGGCTCGGAATTGTCTTTCTCCTCCAAAAAGTCTATCATGTTTCGAATGAAAAATTGCAGTGGTTTTACAATATTACGACGAAAGTGTTCACCTGTATCAGTTGTTACCATGGAATGAGATCTGATAAACTTTATAAAAAAACTATATGTCTTTATCATGTATCATGTGTATATTGCAGTATATATTTATTCTTTATATGTGAATGTTATGCCAAGTTTGAAATAAGGGATGAAATAGAATATTGTGCATGTTCTAGGTTGTCTTACAAATAATCAGATGCGCATTTTTTACCAATTGAATT